>NC_132863.1:42245833-42871250 GCF_048164855.1 Canis lupus baileyi | reverse complement strand
ATATGGGCACGCACACAAAGCCACCACAGGTATTGGCTGCCCAATCTTTGCACTGGAAATTTATCGAGAAATTCAAACATTTAAACCAACTTGAGATAAGGCATAAATCTTCTCTAATGTAAGTCTACGGTGTTTTTTCCAACTTTAAAAATTGTACAACTACTCAGGTCACTCAGTTATAATAAAACAATTAAAGTCCTTATAAATTATATCACCCCATAGTATCAGTTCTCCAACTCAAGTTATGCAATAGGGGCACGGTTTACTTATACACAGATGCTCTCTTACTCATGATGGTACAACTTGGGATTTTTCAACTTTACGATGGTGCAAGAGCAATATGCATTCAGTACAAACAGTACTTCGAATTTTGAATTTGGATTTTTCCCTGGAGCTAGTGATATGTGGTCTAATCCTCTTTCAAGATCCTGGGCAGCTGCAGTTGCCAGTCAGCCAAGTGATCAGGAGGGTTAACCACAAATACACTGATAAACATCCCACCCATACAGCCATTCTGTCTCGCTCTCAATACAGTATTCAGTACATTACATGAGATACTCAATGCTTTATTATCAAGCAGGCTTTGTGTTAGATGATTTTGCCCAACTGTAGGCTAACAGAAGTGGTCTGAGCATGGGGAAGCTAGGCTAGGTGAAGCTATAATGGTCCGTAGGTGAGGTGTATTAAATCTATTTTCGACTTAACGATATTTTCAACTTATGATGGGTTTATGGAGAGGTAACCCAATTTAAGTCAAGGAAGGTCTGTACTCAGATTAAATGCCTTTTGAGTCCTCCTCCCACTGACTTGTGGAAGTCTACTCTTTGTTGCTTGAGGACTCGACTCCTAGAACCCAGCAGACTTGGTAAGCTAACAGTGATAACAAGAAGGAAAGTGAGACTCCATTTTCAATTGCTGCTGCAACTGCCTCTGTGTGTCATTGTCCCCCAATCAGGAAGGACAGCCATCTGGCATTTGATGTAAACCAGATGATACAGAGGTCTTCTCCCAACTACAGTCAGGGTGCCTGAGTAACTGGGTTAGGAAGGGAATAAGTATAACTCAGCTAGTATACGTCCTGATAGGAAAACCTAAGAGTTGGTGTTTTGTGTGGGACACTAGATCAAATCCCCCTCTTCATTATGATTAGCACCCTTTCAGGATTTGTGTCTTATCTCCTGCCAGTGGGGTCCCAGCCATAGCTCCTCCTGACATGGTGTAAGAACATGAAACTCAAGGGAAGAAATCTGGGTCATTGTCCTCTCCCTGGGCTCCATATGCAATTTTACCTACTTTCTCCTTAAACTATAAGTGAAGAAGGAAGAAATTTTACACCAAGATAAATGGATAGTACTGTCTATAGAAATGGAAACAAGTAAGGACTTTTAACTTGTCAATTCCTCTATGGGAAGGAAGGAAGGGAGGAAGGGAGGGAGGGAGGAAGGAAAGGAGGGAGGGAGAGAGGGAGGGAGGGAGGATTAAAGTTCTACCTCATTGGGCCTCATGCTTCAAATGATACCAGGCCAAAAAAAAAAAAGACATCCCTTGAAAGGTTATTTTGTTAGTAATTCCAACTGAGCATTTTGTAGTTAAAGGTTTATGCAAGCAAGAACTGTATTGGGAAGAAAATTACTCACTGCATGCAGGATTTTATAAAATACCTTTCCGTTAGCACATATATAATACACCCTCACCTATCATTATCAAATCTGGGCCCTGCCAGAAATATCTAAATTTAACATGACAAACAACAGATGGAGAGAAACATCACCCTCACTTAGGCGCTCCTGGTGTGAACCGTGATTCATTGAGGGGAAATTAAGGGTCATAAACATATTGGTAGCACAGTACCAGGCTGTACCAAAGATCAAGACAGGTGCATGGATGGATGGATTATTGGATGGATGGATGGATGGATGGATGGAAAGAGGGAGGGTGGGAAGGAGGGAGGGAGGGAGGGAGGGAGGGAGGGAGGGAGGGAGGGAGGAAAGAAGGATCATTGGTTATCAAAATCACCAGTGTGCTGTTACTAGGAAAGACAAAATAATTTTGTAGGATTAGAATTCAGATGACATGGAGGAGGTAGACTTTGAATGAAGAAAATTAAAATAAGATTTCTCCTTGGAAAATTCTCACCCGTTTGGGGGATTATTCTTAACACATATAGGATTAAAGTGGCCTTGGGGACAGTAGAGAAGAAAGGAAAAGCTGGTTTGTTTTTCCAGGTCCTTTTTTTTTTTTTCTTTTTTTTTTTTTTGTCTATTCAACTAACAGAAAACCAGGAGATGTGCTTAGAAAAATTACTGTAGTCTTTTCTCAGCACTTATCTTTTCAGAAAGTGTGGAGACTACTGTAGGGCAATCTTTTTTGCATTTAAAATTTTCCTATTCTTGATCAAATCATATTTTGTAACAGTTCTGAGCCAATTCTATTCTTTTCATTTTCCTTTGTTTCAGAAAAAAAAAGATTTGTAGAAACTTAATATCTTGAAAATTAGCTCAGAAAATGTTGCTATAACTCAGAAGTACTTATTGTACTTTTTTGGCAGTTTAATTCACTACTGGGACCATTGAAGGAAAATTCTCTCTGCACTTTCAAATATAATGTGGTACTGTGTTTGTATCACCACTGGCAATTCAAGAAGAGAAAATGATTCAAGCAAACATTAACAGTGGTTTTAATATACTGGAAGCCTAATTAAATGATTATGACTGTTCTTCACACATATCTGTGGAAATTTCTTTGGAATTGTAAATTAATTTAAGTGGAATCGTACATGTTTCTCTTGTTTGTTTAAGTAAAACTGATATAACTGATAAATCATAGCTCTTCAAATTATAATTCTTTAGTAATCTCTGAGCCTTGAGACTGTGATAATCTGCATCATAATGGTATGAGATATAGTAATTTTATTAAGTTTGGGAAAATCCACAGTCAGAGTGATTCACCAGTGTGAATGAGAGAAAAATCTAATCAAAATTATGACTATGGCTAGTATCTCATGACGAGTCCAGAAATCTGGAACAAAAACAAGTGGTTGGGGGTGGGGAGAAGATGTCCCACCTTTGTCTCCCCCCTCCCAACCTACCAACTTTAGGATTAAGGGATTTATTTTCTTTATATTCTCCACTAGTAACTGGACATGGTATGGATCATATTTGGCTGTGAACTGTTGTGCAGTTAGAAAATGGAAGAAGTCCATTCATTTAGCAAATTCAATAAATACTTATGAACTTACTTTGTAATGGATATTATGCAGAAGAATACAAGGAAGGTGGCATGCCCACCCTCATGGTATTCACGACAGGCATGTAAATGGCAATTGCAATGTCCTGTAGAATACGATAAATGAAGATGGAAAACCATGCAGTATCACAGTATCACTGAGGAAGGGTATCTTACCCAAATTAGGGGTTCATAACCATTTCTAGGAGGAAGGAATATCTATACTGAGACCTTTAAGAGGAAGTAGGGGATGCCTGGGTGATTCAGTGGTTGAGCATCTGCCTTTGTCTCAGGGTGTGATCCCTGATCCCAGGATTGAGACCCACATCGGGTTCCCCTCGGGGAGCCTGCTTCTCCCTCTGGCTATGTCTCTGCCTCTCTGTGTGTCTCTCATGAATAAATAAATGAAATCTTTAAAAAAGAGAGAGAGAGAGAGAAGAAGTAGTAGTATATGGTAAGGAAATAATATTCCAGATATAAAGGAATAGTCAGAGATAATTATCTTGAACATAGATGCCAGAAACTATACATTTGTGGCAAAAACGATGGGGAAAAAGATAAATATTTATAATATGTAAAGTTAGTGGGTCTTGGTGATTAATTGGCTACATAGAACAAAAGGGAGTCAAATGTAGTGCTCTGGTGTCTGGTTGGCCACAGGATGGCCAATGGTGCCCTATGCTGAAAGGAGGAACATGGAGTGTGAAACTGGTCCTTCCTTCCCTCTTCCCTTTCCTTCCCTTCCCTTCCTTTCCCTTCCTTCTCTCCCTCCCTGCTCCCCTATTGTCCTTTTATTCTTTCTTTACCAAATTTGTAACACTAATTTTGCAGAAAGGTGACTGAGTTCATTTCTGGACTTACTGAATTCTAGACACTAATAGCATTTCTAATCAGAAGAAATGGTTGGAAGAAGCCCAAGAAGACAAATGGGCTGGGGGTGAGATTTGAAAGCAAGCAGTGTGTACTAATAACAGAGTCCATGCACATGAATGAGGTCACCCACAGAAAGCAGATAGAAGGAAATTAGGGACTACACTAGGATCTTGATGTCCAACAAACCGAAGTAAAAAACTAGAGTTCAATACTGAATTCCACTCTTAACAGCTTCTAGTTTATCAGTAGGATTTTTCAAGTCATCGAATGGAAGTTACAAAGACAAAGCTGTGGAGGAAAACAAATCATAGGGTTAACTAGACTTAACAACTTTGACTCCTGAGTGTGTTTTCTTCTCCTTTCCATGTTTAAAAATAATACTCTGTAAGGAAGAATAAAAGGTCAACAGGTTAATAGCGAATAATTCTTAAGTTTATGAGAGAAAAGGAATCAGGTGAGTTTGATAAAATATTTTAAATGGTTAATTATACAAACACAGGACATGGGGAGTCAAAATGACATCAATTCAAATCCTAATTTTGCCTCTTAGCATCATCTGAGTGACTTTGTGCTGATGATATCACCCACTGAGCCACAGTGGTCTGTGAACTGAGTATTCCTGGTCCCAGTGCAGGATAAATGAGGTAATGTTTGTGAAATGCTCAATGATTAATGATTGCTGCTTTTCTTTTCTTTCCTTTCTTATGAGTTAGTTAACTATGGTGCTATTTTATTAATTCTGCCTTTTTTGGCATTTCAAAAGGAGAATTTTCCTGTCATTATTTGGGGGAAAAAAACAAACAAACAGGGTTCCATCCTCTTGGGAATGCCATAAAGAGTTGCTTAGGGTCCTAAATTGAATCCAGGAAACCAACAAACTGGCAAGCGTTGGCTTTATAAAGAAAAACATCATCTTTGTCACTTTAGATGTTGAATTCAGAGGAAACAATGGTGAACTCCTCTTTTTGGAAGAAAGCAACCTAAGGGAAAGGGTCACACAGTGGCTAAGATTTTCGTGCAGTAAACATAACTTCTCTGAGTTTAGACTTAGGTATAGATGTTTTAATAAGGGGCTGGAAGAAAACACTAGGGCTTCTCTAGACCATCTTTCGAAGTTTCAATTTTGAGTATTAAATGTACTCATTTATTTAAGTTCCAAGAGGGTGAAGCAAAGGAATCTGGCATCATAAGAAAGTTTTTGCCCCAATGATATGGTAGTTGTGAACAGTCTCTTCAAGAGTAAAAACACAGACTCTTCTGGTTTTATAAACTAAACCCTCTGTTTTTCAAAAGGGGAGAACACATCCCTTCTTCATTCCCATGCCCACGGGCCTTGGAAAACAATGATCTACATCTATATTTAAACACTCCTAAATTTGATGAGCTTATTTAGTTTGGAGTAACTAGCCACTTACATGTATAGTAAGTAGGTACTGAGAATAGTCTAAGTCATAAACTCAGTCTCTGTACAGCCTACTGCTTATGGTGCCAGTTTCCTCATTTGCACAAATGGCAAGAGTTGTGGGTGTGGCTAATGTTGAAAATCCACAGGGTCCCTGGGCAAAGCGGTGGTTATTGCCTGGCACTTAGTGTGATTGTTCTAAGCACAAGTTAATAAAAAAGCAAATTCTGGCACATTTAAGGGTAAACTTTATATTATCGTGAAAATTCATTTAGGTGAAAGAACTCTTTCTCACGTACATCCTCCTGAGTAAACACTTATATAAAATGTTTGTTATGTCTATTAACGTTTCTACTAAATCCATCATTCTAGCAATATTTACACTTAGCTTTTCCTAGAGAACATAACGCAGGATAAAAGCAATGAATATCCACAGCAGGCTGTTCTTTATTTTCATACCAAAGACAAAGGGAATAATAACTGACCTCAGGTGTGAACTTTGGCCTTTTAACAATACGTCAATTCTAAAGACATCTGAAATCCAGGAGTAACTATAAAATGTAAACATAACTCTCATCCTTTGTACAGATAATGCTATTAAATTTTAGGATGGTCTATAAAATGTCTTATTTGGAATTAAATGATAACATCTAAATAATAATGTCTTAAGTATAATACTTTTCTATCCATTTTTTTAGATGCATATTTATACACAGTGAAACACACAAATTTTACTGTATAATTCTAAGAGGTTCTGAACCCAATTCCAACATGTTGGTGTGAGGAAGTTTTCCCCCACCTCCAACAATTATTTGGACACCAGCTGGGTGTCATTCAATTCAATTCAATTCAATTCAATTCAATTCAATTCAATTCTAATATTACCTACCTAGAGATAGCATCAGATCCCCGGGGTTAAGAACTCAGTCTTGTAAAACTGACACTCCCCATTCTTCTCCACTTCAGACACCAGTTGTAAATCCAGATTATCACCTCATGTTTCTGACCAACCAGCTATAGATCAGATGTGCCAATGACCCTACCTGGGATTTGATTACTTTGGTAGAGCAGTTCATGGACTCAAAGGAACATTTTACTCACTATATTACCAGTTTATAATAAAACGATATAATCCAGAAAAGCCAGATGAAAAAGATATAGAAAGCAAAGTAATGGGAAAGATCACAGAGCTTCCAGGCTCTGTCCATGCTGGCCACTCTCCCCAGATCTCCAAGTGTTCACCATCATGGAAACCCTCTGGCCCCCGTCCTTTTGAATTTTTTATGGAGGCTTCATTGCATAGGCATGATTGATTAACTCAGTGGTCAGTGGTGACTTTTCAACCTCTCTCCCCTCCTTCCTCCACAGAGGTCTGGAGGTGGGACAAAATGTTTCCAACCCTCTATTCACAGAGTTGGTTCCCCTGGCAACCAGCTTCTGTTCTCAGGTGCAGTCCAAAAGCCATCATTAACATAACAGAAGACATCTTTATTGCTCTCACCACCCTGGACACTCCAAGTATTTTAGGAGCTCTGTGCCAGAAGCAGGACAAAGCCCAAATATATATTTCTTACCATAACTCACACACCACAAATTCAGAAAGATTTGACAAATACATAAACTATGTAGTACATATCTCTATAGAGATACAGAACATTTTTGACTTCCTGAAGGATTCTTTTGTGCCTTTCCAGTCTAATTCAGGCTACTATTCCTGACCACTAATTCAGAAGTAGCCCTTGTTTTAATTTTTATAAAATTAGACTAATTTTCAACTATTGCAGTACTTCATATACTGGAATTATCTGTATATTTGCACCTTGATCTGGCATTTTTCATTCAACACTCAATTTGGGGGGATATATCCATGTAACATATATTACTTTGCCCCTTTTATTGCTAAGTAGTATCCATTGAATGGATATACCACTTTTAAAAAATTCATGGCATGAATGTTTATTTTTCTTAAGAATTTCTAATGAATGAAAGTCAAATTCATCCAACTTTTGCTTGTACGCTTAGTGTTTCTGTGTCCTAAGAAATCTTTGCCTAACCCAAAGTTATAAAGGTATTTTGTTATATTTAAAAAATATTATAGCTTTAGTTCCCATATTTAGATCTATCTTGATTTAAATTTTTCATTGGGAGTGAAGGCATCGAGATTCATATTTTATTCTGTAGGTTATTTCCAATTGTTCCAGCATAATTTGTTGAACAAACTTTCTTTTCCGCATTGAAATGTTTTGATAACTTTGCAAAAATAATCAATTGCTTATACACATATGTGTCTATTTCTGGATTCTGTATTTAGATCCATTTATTTATTTTTGTGCCAATGCCACACTAGCTTGATTACTATAAAACTTTGGCAAGTCTTAAAATCAGGTATAGGAAAGTCTTCGCTAATTTTTTTAAAGATTTTATTTACTTGAAAGTGAGCATGAGAGTGAGTGGGGGAGCGGCAGGGAGACAAGTAGACTTCCCCACTGAATGTAGAGCACCATCCAGGGGCTCCACCTGGGGCTGGACCTAGGACTCAATCCCAGGACTCTGAGATCATAACCTGAGACAAAGTCAGATGCTTAACCAAACTGAGCTACCCAGGTGCCCCTGCTATTTTTTTTTTAATATTGTTTCCGCCTCAGTTAAGGTCTAGATCTTCTGCATTTCTATATAAATCTATAGAATCCATCAAATTAACAATAACCAAAAAAAAAAAACTTCACTGAGATTATGATTAAGGTTGCATTGATTCTATAAATTCGACAGTTAACAATACAGAGATTTACAAAACATATAGTTATATCTACTTAATCCTCTTAATTCTATTCTTAGCAATACTTTGTTTTCAGTAGGGTGGTCTTGCACATCTTTCATAAAACTTATTACTAATTATTTTATGCATATTGATGCTACTGTAATTGATATTTAAAAAATAAACTCCCACTTTTGGCAAGAAATACAATTTCTTTTCATATATTGAGATTGGTTCTTGTAACCTTGTTAAATCCCCTTATTAGATTTAGTAGTCTTAGAAAAATCTACATAAACAATCACCTAATCTGTAAATAAAAATACTTTTGGGTGCCTGACTTCAGCTCAGGTCATGATCTCAGGGTCCTGGGATCAAGCCCTATCATTGGCTCCACACTTAGGAGGGAGTCTGCTTGTCTCCCTCCCCCCCACTCTTGTGCACCCTCTCTTTCTCTCTCAAATAAAATAATAAAATCCTTTTTTAAAAAAGATACTTTTACTTATTTAATATTTATAGTTTTTTCTTTCCTTTATTAATTTTTTTCATATATTTGCATGTGTGTTTATTGATTTTGGTGTTATTACACTGGTTGGTGCCTCTGGTACCATACTGAATAAAATTAGGTATTCTCAATCTTAAGGAAAACTTGTTTGTCTTTCATGACAGATCTTCAAGAGGTATCTTTCAAATAAAATGGTACCTGTGTGTTTTTTATAGATTTGCATCAGAAAATTTTACAGATTGAAGAAGTCTCTGATTTTGTTCCATCTTTTCTTCATCTCTTGTGATGATTATATGATTTTTCCTTTTCTGTGAATGGTTGAATTGAATTAAAGCCTTCACATATTTTATCCAATTGTATGGTTCTTTTTGGTGGGGAAGGGGGATATAAATCACTCATTCTGTTATAGTTGAATTGGGAATCTCTTACCCACTCTTCTGTGTGGAATATAATGTTTATCATTGAATTGGTGAACATTTAATAATAAAATAACAATAATTGGGGCACCTGGGTGGCTTAGTCAAGTGTCAACTCTTGATTTGGGCTTAGGTCATGATCTTACAGTCCTGTGATCAAGCGCCGGGTAGGGCTCCACACTTGGCGGGGAGTCTGCTTGAAGATTCTCTCTTCTCTGTCCCTCCCCACCCCACTCTAAAATAAATGAATCTTTTAAAAAAATAACAATGATAATAATGATGGAATGAACACGTAATGTATGGTGAAATACTTACTCTGTGTTACACACATTCTCTCAAGCAACACTAACAGCCCCACAAGAGAAGTCTTTGTGGAGATGTATGTGAACCCTGAGATTTCACTCAGAATAAATAACTTGCTCAAGGAAACACAGCTTGGAAAAGGAATAGTCTGAATTTAAATTATCTTATTCCCAAACATACTTGCTTTAACACTATATAATACTATTGTTTATTATCTGTGTCACCAGGTTCTTTTAATGGGTACCTACTATGTGTAAGACATTGTTGAGTTATGGACTTTCTTTCCAAAGATACCTCTGAACTGTTGCTATGTCTACCTCACTCTGGGTACATTAATTCTCTTTGGAGACAGATTTTGTATCAAAATGTCTACCCAAATTCTGAATTTGACAGTACAACCTTCATTTTTCATTTCTAAGCCTTGGCTTGTAGATAACATGAAATATGTATGGATGCTTTACACAACTCAGCCATGGCTTTACAGAAGTAGATGCATTCTATCAAAAATACATCATCTCACTCAGATAGATACGAAATCTATACACAACAAACTATAGCCTCTCTTTCACCATAAGGCTTCTCATTCAAAGAATGTCCAAAGTTGATGCCAAAAATAATAGTTTAATTCAAAAGACCTTTAAATATTGTCATCAAGTTGAGAATAAGTATGAAAGGACACCCATCACTGGAAATTAGCAGGTAAATGGTTCAGCTGAGTAACTCATCAATTACGTACTGCTTCTTTAATCAATTTAACACATATTTATTGATGGCCTACTATGTGCAAAACATTTGGTCTGGCACTGGAAAAAGACAGAGATGAATGTTAAATATGCTCCCTATCATCCCCCCAAAGGACCTAGATTTGCAAATACTATGTGCAGATCTCTCTGCCATGATAGATTCTATAGGTTGATGACAATGGTGGGAGTTTAAAAAAATCACAAACATTTAATGTGTTTGTTAGGTTTGAGACTATGAGGTAGTGGCATATCTTAGGAAAGTCTTATTTTAGAGACTAAGAAACTGAAGCCTAAACATGAGTAACTTGCTCAAGGCCATGCTCTGTTACATGACAGAGCTGAGGTTAACACCTGGTCCTCAGATTCCGATCTTTAGGTCTTAGCCACTGTGCTTTACAACTTCCACCAACGACGTATGTTAGACCCATGCAGGCAACTGAACTGTTTGACAAATTATTTATAACAATTTATAAGGTTAAATCTCCCTAGAAAGGAGTCCTTTCCTTGGAATCTTGATTTCCTCTCCTTAAGCACTCTTATTTTCCTTTCCTTCACCTGAAAACCATCCAAATGTCTTTCATTGCGGGGGGGTGGGGGTGAATGGGTGAGGGGCACTGAGGGGGGCACTTGACGGGATGAGCACTGGGTGTTATTCTGTATTTTGGCAAATCGAACACCAATAAAAAATAAATTTATTATTAAAACAAACAAACAACAACAACAAAAAAAACAAATGCCTTTCATTGTATGAAGAACTAAATCCAGTCTATGTCAAATGTGCCTCGCTCCCCACCAGGTCTTCCATAATCTGACTCCTCGCTAACTCTGAATTAGTTACATTCTACCCATCAGGTACTCCCTGGACATAACTCACAGGGGACTTCTATCTGTCCTCTTAAGTGCCCAGCTCTTTCCCTCCTGACACTAACTGTCCCCCTGCCTGCTATACATGGCTTCCTGACCTTAGCATTGCTGATTTCTTCTCACCGGGTCTCAGCTCAGAGGTCACTTCGGAAGATTAGGACTTCACACCTTTTTGGGGGAACACATTACAACCATAACACAGTCACTCATATTAGCCCTGCCTTACATATGAGAAAATAGAGAATTGGTAATTTGCCTGAAATCACAGGGCCAGCAAATGGGGCAGCCTCAATTCCAATCTTGTGTATTTGAGTCAAGAGTCTGCTCTCCCACAATAAGGTTCACAACTTTTATAGAATGCAGGTGAAATTGGGTAGGAAGTGGAGGAAACACATAGCCCCAAACATCTGAAGACAGACTGTGGACCCTTGGCAGTTCTCAAGTGGGGCAGCATCACCCTCTAGGGAGCACTTGAGAAGATGTACATAGTTCCTCGTTATAATGGCTGAGCATTTTTCAGGTTCATGGAGAAACAGAATAAATGGGTAAAAATTGCTGGGGCCCAAATGTTTCAAAGGGTGTCTCTGGCCTGTGTTCAGTTGCCTTTGCTCAGAAAGGATGCTTCTGCCACTGGTGCTAGGGGCCAAAGGTATGCAAAGTCCTGGTAATGTCTGGAACATTTCTCAACAGAGGATTGTCCCTCCCAAGATGCCAGTTGTATCTCTGTTGGTAGGTGGTCCTTATCTCTCTGTTCCAATGAGATCAGCATCTTTGATGCCTTCTACCTGTACTCACCTTTTCTCTTTGTGTCCTTATGCAAAGTATTTGCCTCTTCTCCCCACCCTGGGATACTCTTTCCCATTCTCCTTTTATCTGAGTCTACTCATTCTTGATAATTCAACTGAAGTCCCATCTTCTCCAGAGCACTAACCCTTTGTTACCTCTACTCCATGAAATCCTAAAGCAGGGTTCACAACACACAATTTAACATCTCATTATATATTGTTTCATTTTGTTTTGATGGCATCCTGTCTCTAGGTCTTATTTCCCCAACTACATTCTGAACTTTTTCCTGGGTCTCCATGGTATCCAGGACAATACTGGGCATATAGATACTGATTTTTAGAAATAAGCAATATCTAGAGCAGTTTTCTCAGAGAACAGTTTATTCCCCTCAGGTCAGACACCTACCTAGTGTGTCTTAGTTTTCAGAAATCTTGTCATGCAGAATTTAGAATTACTAAAGGACTTTCTGTGATGTGTTTGGCATACTCTGCTCTTTATTATGTCTTCTGTAAACTAACCACCAAACTTTGTATTATAAAAACATTGCATATAATAAAGTATAATTATGCAGAAGAGGAAAATTAAAATAGTCTGCAATCCTGCCACCCAGTACGGCCACAATTTTTGCATGTACTTCAAGATATATATTTTTCATGTCATAGAATGGGAATAAATTAGATATACCTTGTAATTGGCTTTTCTCACTTAATATTTCATGAACACTCAACCACATTAATAAGCATATTAAAACCCTCACTTTGAAACAGCTGGGTAGTATTCTCCTTTATGAATGGTGTTGGATGCTTTAATTATTCATTCATGTCACATATATTTCCTGATTATTTGCTAAATAGCAGGCACTGTTTAAGTGCCAGGGATATGGTCTAAACAAAACAGAAAAATCCCTTGCCCACCAGACACTATTGTTCTAGTGAGGTAGTGTTTCCAGTCCGTCCTTCTTTCTTTTCAAGACTGCATCAGTGATTCGCAGGATGATCTGCCCTCCAGGAGTGATGTGTCTCCCAGCAGACATTTGGCAATGTCTGGAAAGAGTTTTTGTTCTAGCTTACCAAGGGGTATGTGGGATTGCTAAGGATAGCTAGTGGGTAGAGGCCAGGGATGCTCCTAACATCCTCCGAGGTACAGAACAGACTCCCAAGATAAAAAAGTATCTGGTTCATAATATATAGTGCCAAGGTTTAGAAACGTGACTCTACTTTGATATAATATACTTCTAGTCAAAACAAGTACACTTATAATTTAGTCCCCCTGTGCAGAAGCCTTAATATGCTTAGTCACTTTGCTAAAAACTTTTCTATTTTTTGCCAAGATTTGAGGTCCAGAGGCTGCCAGTTACAACCTATTCTTTGAATGAAAGTAAGAATATTAAATGATAGAATTTCAGGCACAAAGAATTAGGGAAGGTGACTGAACAAAGGGATATAAAAGGACTCCAGCTATCTTAGTATTCATCATTTGATTTACATTTAGCACCCTGGATTATGATCCTGATAGTGGGAATGTTGTTTGAAGATTACAGTGGGCTAAGTATAGTTTCATTATAGGAAAACTAACTGGAGGCCTCTTTCTCCTTATTGCTGTGACTTTTTAAAGAATTTCCTTCAGAAAAAAGAGCAAGTATTGACCTGAATGCAAAAAAAAAAAAAATCAATGTTTTAAAATTTTCTTTATGAAGGAAGGTTATTTCATATATACTTTAAAAATACATTTTATTTGACCTAGAAAGGGGATGGATAATTTACAGAGGACCTGGTGAAAATTAAGCAGGTAGCTGTGAACTGCCTATATGGTGTCAGAAGTGGACCATTTATTAATACATGGCTTGATAGGCATATGTATTCAAATCCCACCCTGAAAATTCCTTTTTGGTGTTGTTGTGGTTTTTTTTTTTTTTTTTTTTTAAGATTTTATTTATTTATTCATGAGAGACATAGAGAGAGAGGCAGAGACACAGGCAGAGGGAGAAGCAGGCTCCATGCAGGAAGTTCAATGCGGGACTTGATCCCAGGACTCTAAGATCATGCCCTGAGCCAAAGGCAGATGCTCAACCACTGAGCCACCCAGGAATCCCTGAAAATTCCTTTTTGTAAGGAAGAGGGGAAGAGTAGGAAGAGAACATCAACACAACCAAAACAAAATTTCATTACAATCTCTTAAATTTATGCTTTGAGGAATTAATCATTTATTTTGCTGTCACAGTGGTCATTTCTTAAACTGGCGTTACTGATTTTAAAACATTTTATCATACACAATTTGGACATGTGAATTGTTAAAAGGTGAGTATTATAAATGCAGGAAGTCACCACCAAAATGTATCAATGGGCAGTATTTGGGGGTGGGAATAAGTTATTATACTATGTTCTTTTGTGTTAACTAAAGCAGATTTTTCAATGGTGAATGATGCTCCTTATTATGGGCTTGAATACATTGGGTCATTAACTTACATGTAGACAACCAATTCGAATATTTCATAGGGTAGAATAGTCAAGTAATATCCTCTATTTTCCAATTTACTTTGTGAATAAGATTGCTGTGATGGGGTTCTTATATGCAACATACAACAATACAGTCTGTCTGATTCTTTATACCTGAAAACTTCAGTGTGTGAAATGGAAATTCCTAATATTCAACTATATGAAATCATTTCTTCTGTTTCCTAGAAAAATAGAAATATTTAAATGGTCCATTTTATAACTAACAGAACAGCACATATTTATCTTCCAAAGTTGAGTATGTTCTTGAATATTTGCACTTGATACGTTGTTTGGTATTATGTGTATGAACTTAACAAGTTGTTTATATTCTATAAGACTCATTTTTTCCAAATGTGCAAGGAAATAGGAAAGATAATATCAATCTCTCAAGCTTATTGTAAGTTTATACAAACTAGACAAAAGTAAAATGGCTTAGCACAGATTGGTATATAGATAGCTGGTACAGAGATATTAATGACTCTTTCCTTAAAAAAAAGTCACAGGTTGTTTGAATTAAAGCTACATATATTAAGATTAATAAATTTTGGAAACACTATGTTAAATCAAGGGCAAGGACAAGGAGAGGGTGCAGTTGGAGAGGGCAACCCAGAGTGATTATATATCCATGTGGGTAATGAGGTAGGATGATAGAGTCCGTAAGCACTATTGCATTGTTCTTTATAATTTGTTGCATCCCTTCACTAAGTATATAGTAGAGTATAAAATTGAGCCTATTCTCTATTTCATGATGATCAGAAAATGTGGTTAATACTGGCCATACTGCGCAGCCTCTCAAACTTCATCTATTCCCCAGTGAGCAGAATTTGAGTTCAGTATAAGTATTTCTGCAGCACAGTGGACAGAAGCTTGGAATATTACTCATATATTGTTCCCTCTGTGTATTTAACTTGGTGATTTTTATACCCAACAAGATGGTTTTCTTTGCTGACTGTCATTATAAGGTTTTTTTCCCCCTGTGCAAATCTCTACAGCCAGGTGTTTATCTATCTGCTTATGTTCTCTAGCTCCCCACAAAAGCTCATGTCAAACAAGAGAAATATTATGTAATTTTAATATAGCTAGAGAGAACAGTGAGATTTGATGTTAGTCACCCAACAACTGATGGGATGTTTCCAAGCCCATAAGTTACCTTCAACTCGCCTATGCTTGAAACTTTTACTAGACTGTGTTTCTGAGTTTCAGAAATGTCTGTTTTAGGTTTGCCATGGTACTGGTTAAAGAAGTAAGCTTTTTGTATTACTTAAGTATAATGCTCATAAAAGAAAGGCCTCACCTCAAGTTAGTATTTTTAATCTCTATGTTTTTTCTAACCAAATCCTCAAATAAACACTTGACTGGCAGTTAGTGTTACCTTCTAATTTGAAAATGAATATTAATTTAACCTTCACACTGAAGGTGTTGAAGAAAAGTAGTACAATTCACTCAATAATTAGACTTAATTGGCCGGAGGATTTAAATGCTGCCTTGACACCCAACATTTCAAATTATGCATATTTCACAACTTTAAATGGACTCCTGATACTACAACTACCATATATATTTTATCAGCTTGTGGTATGTTTCTGTTAGCAAGCAAATGTAAAAGCCCAATTGCTGATATTTGAAAATCAAAATCAAAATGAAGTCAAAATAATGGGTTTTCTCATTTCTGGACTGCATAAGATACTGATTTTTTTTTCACAGTAGAGATTGATTATCTATATTGTTTTCTTATCTGTCTTTTAATTGGCATAATCATTAACTACCAATCAAGATGATACAAAAACACAAGCAACAAAAGCAAAATTCGACAAGTGGCATTACATTAAACTGAAAAGCTTCTATACAGCAAAGGAAACAATCAACAGAGTGAAAAGGTAACCTACAGAATGAGAGAAAATATTTGCAAACCATAGATCTGATAAGGGATTAATATCCAAAACATATAAGGAAACCCCTACAACTCAAGAGCAAAAAATTAAATAATCATTAAAAATTGGCAAAGAATTTAAAAAGATAATTCTCCAAAGGAGAAATACAAATGGCCAATAGGTATACGGAAAGATACTCAACATAACTAATCATTGGAGAAATGGCAGATCAAAACCACAATGAGGTATCATCTCATATATGTTAGAATGGGTATTTTTGAGCAAAACAAAACCAAATAAAACACCTGTTGATGAGGATATGGAGAAATTGGAACCCTTGTGCACTCTTGGTGGGAATGTAAACTGGTGCAGCCACTCTGGGAAACTGTGTACAGGTTCCACAAAAAAAATTAAAAATAGAATTACCATATGATCCAGCAATCCTGCTCTTGGGCATATATCCAAAAAGCCCTGAAATCAGGATCTAGAAAAAACATACACATTCAGATGTTCATGGCAGTTATTATTCACAATAGCCAAGATACAGAAACAACCTAAATGTTCACTGGCAGGATAAATAGATGATGAAAATGTGGTATGCACATACATAGAATATTATTCGGGCTTAAAACCCAAGGATATCCTGATGAAAATGATGAACCAGGAAGATATTACCCTGAGTAAAATAAGCCAGACCCAGAATAACAAATACTATAAGCATCTACTTATATGTTGTCTTTAAAAGAGTCATTCTTATAGAAAAGAGAATAGAAGGGTGATTACTGGGGCTGAGGGAAGAGGGACGTAGAAATTTATTGTTCAAAGGACATCAAATCTCAGTCACTCAAATGAGTAAATTCTCAAGATCTGCTATACAAGATCGTGCCTATAGTAAACAATATCATGTACTTAAAAATGTGTTAAGAGGGTAGATCTCATGTGTAGTGTTCTTGTTACAGTAAAAATATTTTAAAGGTATATCTACGAATCACAATATCTACCATTAAACATGTCCCATATTTCAAATGTCCTATCAGAATTTCTAGATGCATTAAAAATAAGCTTCACAATATTTTATGATATAAATTATTGTTTCTAATTTTAAAATAAGTAAATTCCAAGAAAGCATGATAAAGGTTGCTTTTGTCTAATATAGTTCCCTCACCCCAAAGATGAGGACACAGCTTATGCCAGGATCATTGTAATACGTACAGGGAGTGATTTTTGTAATGATCACATGATCAAACTTGGACCAATCCAATGAATTTCCTGGTATTTTTCTGATTGATGAAGAAGACTTTTCTTCTATCAGGTCATAAAACTAGATATAAGTGGATCTGATATAGACAGTAGCCATATTTCCTGCTATTCAGAGAAAGATAAAGCCCAACTTTGACAGAAGACATGAGAGAAAAATACCAAGTAATTCCTAATGACTTTGAGTGTTTCGACCTAATTATAATCAGAATTTTCAATTTTTTAAAAAGACTTCTATTTATTTATTTGACAGAGTGAGAAAGAGAGAGAGAGAGTGCCAGAGAGTGCAAGCAGGGGGAGAGGGAGAGGGAGAAGCAGATCCTCACTGAGCAGGGAACCTGATGGAAAGCTAGATCCCAGGATCCTAGGATCCATGACCTGAGCAGAAGGCAGACAACCAACTGAGCCACCCAGGTGCCCCTGACATTTTAGACTAAGTATTTCCTCATTGGGAAGGTGACTCTCTAGTGCTGACCTCTACATGACACTAGATGCCAGAAGCACCCACTTTCCTGCAGTTGTGGCAAGAATGTCTTCAGACATTGCCAAATTTCTCCTGGGGAGTGGGGGGAGGAGGGGCATTGAGCTATAACTAAGAATATCATCACCACTGTGTTTGCCAATTATTCGAGCTATGAAATCTTCTCCATTTGCTTAAACTAATTTAACTTTGGTTTCTGTAAATTATAATCAAAAGAATCTGGATTAGTTTGAAAATGATCAGTAACTTGCTAAAGGTCATAGAAAGTCTTAGAGCACTTTGCTAAGGGTGTGAGTGTATGCCTTAAGGAAAACAAAAGAATTTACATATTCCCAAATGTATGGATATACAGACATAGAAAGATATAGATGTATATCTATATCTACATATATAGATCTATATCTATCCATATCTGTATATCTATATACATGGGAGGGTGCATAAGAGGGACCAGGAGGCAAAGAGCTTTAAAAGTAAGTTTTCCATGTAAGTGGGATGTGCTTCAGGCCTGGGGTGGAGACAGATGTGATGCATTGTGGGAACCAGGGTTCAGCAGACCATGGGCGAGATAGAGGTGACCTTGGAGCAGCACTTGGAGGACACAGTGAAGAATCGATCCATTGTTGGAGTCCTGTGCACAGATTCAGAAGGCCCTAATCTGGGCTGCTATGGGACCCCACAAGATAAACCTGCTGGGGTGGTATCTGTACTAGCCTAGCAAGCCGCTAAGTTAACCTCAGACTCCACTGATTTTCGAGTGGTGTCTCTAGAATCAGATAAGAGAAACATTATGATCTATAAGCATGATGGCATCACAGTGGCAGTGCACAAAATGGCCTCTTGACATCTTGTATCAGTTCTCTAGCAGCCTATCACAGGGACTCGATTTTACCTGTGCTAATTATCTTGTAGAACTATTAAAGTTCCAGGGGCACCTGGGTGGCTCAGTTAGTTAAGCATCTGCCTTCAGCTCAAGTCATGATCCCAGGGGATCAAGCCCCACATCAGGCTCCCTGCTCAGCAGAGCCTGCTTCTACCTCTCCCTCTGCTGGTACCCCCGCTTATGTGTTCTCTCATTCTCTCTCTCTCAAATAAATAAATAAAATATTTAAAAAAGAAAAAAGAACTATTAAAGTTCTAGAAGTTAGGCCACGTATTTAGTGTGCATTGGGCACTTTTCTATTAATTATAGAGTAAGTTGCTTTTTTGACACTCAATGGACTGACCTATCAAAATATTAGTAAGAAAGGCTCATGTTTTAAGGCAGCAGGTCCAGGTCACTTTGCACACGGAATTTTATAATGTTCACTAAATCTGATTGGAGGAGAAAAAGAAAAGTACATTTTCCAGATAGTTGACCCATGAAACATGTTCACTGAGGGGTGCTTCCTCCAAAAATGTATTGAGTTCAGCTGTGCTTGGAAGATGATTGGTTAAACTAGCAAAACTTTATATATAAAAGAGGATATCTCAGAGACTCTAGTAGGATAGTGTACTTTCATAATCTCTACCAGTTTCTCAAACTACTTCTTTGACCAATATTTTTTTTAACAGCCCCAGATAACGTCTTTCAAGACTAGAAGTCTGGAGATCTTAACATAGTAAGTGCAATGGCCTACCCACACGAAAGACAGGCCAAAGTAGGGTGGACAGAAATTTAGGGATAAAGAATCATGTGTTCTCTGTCAATGGAGAAATTGCTTGAAACCTGGCCATGTGGAAGCTTGTAGGGCCCTTTGCTGAGTAGGTTTATTTGCATTTGAAGAGAAATGGGGAATTAAGAGCCTCTAGTCTCTTAACACAGTTTAGGCACTTCCCTCAGAAGGCAACTAGAGAGAGTTAATGAGAGTATTCTGATCCCCTGTGACCTTGGGAAATCTCTCTGCCCTGTGGTGGAGGGTGAAGAGTAGGGTAAGATAGCAGGAGAGGCAACCATTTAGGATCCACTAGAATAAATCACAGCAGGAGTGCTATGGGTTTCCACTAAATCAGTAGCAATGAAAATGGGTGAAATAGAGTGATTTGAGAAATATTACTGCAAATGATTGCATATTGATAATCTTCCATTTTACAATGCCATTTCTAACCACTTTGGTAGGTCATCTTAATTGCAAAGACCACATTTTTTTTTTTTTTTTTTACAACAGTGAAAAAAATTCTATAGGAAGGTAAGAAATAAAAGTATTGTAGCTTTCTTAGGATCTGGCCTCACTAGAAGAGGAATATTTTTTTAAGAAATGTTTCTAGGGGATCCCTGGGTGGCTCAGCGGTTTAGCGCCTGCCTTAGGCCCAGGGCGTGATCCTTGAGTCCCGGGATCAAGTCCCACATCGGGCTCCCTGCATGGAGCCTGCTTCTCCCTCTGCCTGTGTTTCCACCCCTCTCTCACTGTCTCTGCATCTCTCATGAATAAATAAATCTTAAAAAAAATGTTTCTAGAAGCCAGTTCTATAAGCTCCATAATGGACTCCATTTTATTCATAAAACATAAAAACACTAATGTATCCTATCCCAATATTCTAAATATTTTTTTTAAATTTTATTTATTTATGATAGTCACATAGAGAGAGAGAGAGAGGCAGGGACACAGGCAGAGGGAGAAGCAGGCTCCATGCACTGGGAGCCCGACGTGGGATTCGATCCCGGGTCTCCAGGATCGTGCCCTGGGCCAAAGGCAGGCGCCAAACCGCTGCGCCAATATTCTAATACATAAGTGTCATGACTGCTTTGAGCCCCTTGTGTGTGGTGTTCTTAGTAAATTCTAAAGTGGAAAGCATCAAGTCCCCCCTGCTCCTCTGCCTTGCCCCCTCCATGTGTTAAAACCATTGGGGTTGTAATGGGCATCTTTGGATCAGATACCTCTGGCTCTTGCTGTTTTTGTTGCCTGCATGCTGGAAGATAAGGATTTGGCCAACAGGCAAGGGCTTGCACAGGGGAGCTCACAGGGTCTCACTCATGCCTGGCAGCATGTGAACACTCAGTGTCATTATGCAAGTTATCATCAATCAGCAGGCAGCTGCTTTTAGGACTTCCAGCAGGCAAGGCAAACATTTGTGCTCATGGCTTCCTCCCTAAGCGTGCTGGACCCAGAGCCCATTAGACAAGGGAACTACACACACAATCACTGCCCGCTGCTCTGGACCACTTGAACAGATGTTCCAGGTTGGTGTCAGGATGCTCACCTGGCAGCCCTGTTGGAGCTCAGAGGAAGATGTGCAGATTAGAGTCTGTTTGCTCAACACAAAGGGCATTCTATGAAAGGGTTGAAGGAGGAAGAGGCAAAGCTGAGGATAAATCTAACAACACATTTTTCAATTAAAGTAGACTGGATGATGTAGTCACAGGAGTATAAAAGAACAACCTAAAACAAAATGCAAAAGATGATAAAAACCAATGTAATGACAATGAGGCTGGCCAGCTGTGTTAAAGGAAGAGGAAGAAAGAACTCTGATCCCATAACCAATAAATACTTCTGAGGCACACTCTATGTGCCCAGCCATCTGAGGGGTACAAGATGAGAAGCTAGGACCCAGCAATCCAAGGATTTGCAGTCTTCCTGGGCAGGGAAGACAAACTCAGGGGAACAAAGTAGGTATGAACAGAGCTTGCTGTCTAAAGCTTGACTTTGCTATATGGAACTCACAGGAGGGGTGTGAACCAGAGTATTCTAACTCTGCAGTTTTCTGCGAGAGAAGTCTTCCAGGCCTCTCAGTAGATACAGGCCTACAACACCCCTCATTTAAGAGGGAGGGGTCAAAGTGAGTCCAAATAAATAGGAAATGCCCTGGGTTTTAGGGTATATATACCAGAATCTCCCAGGAGCAATTAAGATTTCATCGCACAGAATCACACAAATCTTGTGGTTGTTACAAAGCAGAGTTTTGGGCCCCACACTACAGTGACCTTTTTTTATAGGTCTGATATGGAGACCTCAGGAATCTGTATTTTTCAGGAAACACCTCATGTGTTTCAAATGCAGTTGGCTCAAGCCTTTACTTTGAGAAACACTGCGTTAAAGGTTAAAAGCAAATAAAGGGAGTTTAGACTAAAGTTGTCCTAGATTATTAACCTGCCCCTGATGTAGAGCCTTCTGTGATCTCTTTGGATCTGCATAAAAGAATTCATGAGTTTGTTTATGGGTGTTATATTCTTGAGGGAAAAAGTCTATAGATTTCATCAAATTCTTCAAAGGGCCTACCCACAACTCTACCTAGAGCTATTAATCTGTAACTGTATTTGTTTGTTTTGAAAACAAATTCCTTGCTTAATTCCCCCATCTCCGACCGAGACCTGTAAATCTCACTCTCTTGAACTTCTGTGGTTTCCAACCTAAGAAGTTCTCTTCCAAACTGGAGGCGACAAATCCCTCCAACATCTGACCTTTCCAATCCTTGATATCTACCGCTTTATTGCATTCATCACATTACATCATTATTATTTGCTTAGGTGTGTTTCCCAGTAGAAATTTGAGGCAGCTGATGGCAGGGCTCAGGCCTAACCAAGACCTTAGATGTGTCTGGTGCACAGAAAGACTTCAATTCATAATTTCTAATAGTTGAATGAATATGTGTATATATGTCAATGTTGAGAGAACTAGGGAATAGAGGAAATTTATTCCTAGTTTTAATTCTTACTTGGAGCTGTAACTGAGGAACAGTTTGGTGTTGAAGACAATCCAAGGTAGATTACAGTCCCCCCGCTAAGGTCCTTATGTCCTGGCTATTGGACCAGAATCCTGGCACTGCCGGTTCCAATGGTGTGTGGTCCAGCTTGTCAAGGAGTCAGGAAAAACAGAGCCCTTACATCAAATATGATACAATTACCAATTATAGCCAAACTCAACCAAGAGAGGTTTGTTTCTCCAATAACAGAACTAATCCTATCTCACTCACACTGAGAGAAAAGCTAAATCTTAGTGCTCCCAGACTTGGCTGATTTCAGCCCAGGACCTCCCTGGTTTGGGGAACAAGTGCTAGTTATCACTCCCCATGCCTTCCCCAGGCCTGCAAGCCATGCTCCCTGCCACAAGTCCTGCCTAGATTTACCTCAAAACACATTTATTTTCAGCTGCAGAAGATATTTACTTTCCTTCAAACAGAGAACTGTTTCTGGCCAGAGGCTTTTAGCAGATGAGCAAGGGCTATAAACAACTCTTCATCCCCTTCTGCCTGTAATCTGGAATTTTCAATCACTGGACCTCGGCATCGGTAGACTTCAGCTTGGCAGGAGCAGCAACTTCAAACCATGTTTGCAGTTACCAAGTAATGAGGCTGTTTGCGAGGCTGACAAGAATAGACTTTATTGGCACTGCTTCTATTGTGTGCCTGAGATTGCATTCATGTCTCTGAGAAGGAAAAAAAGACACCATCTTGGAAGCGTTGGGGTCTCTTGTGAGAACACGGTTAATCTTACTGTTGGAAGACAAACGGCTGTAATCCTTGCTCTGTGTGTCACAGATAAATCTACTGGAAGCCTGTGGTGGTAAAATGCAGGAGACAGTGCTACTCTGGATGGAAGAAGCTGCTAAATGGATCATCGGAGAACAGCTAGTTGTGGTGGAAAGAGTCGAAGATGGCCCACAGTCCAGGAAATGCTTGGATCTTGCAACAGAAAAGGCAAACAGCAATTAAATTAGAGAAAATCAATGACTATTGATCTTTGGTATTTATTTGTTGATCTTTTTAGGTGTGTATTTATCTGCAGTAGTTTGCTGAAACACTTTCAGCTTTTTTTTGTTGTTTTGTTTTGTTTTCTTTGATTTTTGTTTGATTGGTTTTATGGTTTGTTGTTTTTTAGCCAACCAGTGATACAGAAGAAATTCTCTCAGGATTAAGGATCTCAGAGTGCCCATCTATCTCAGGTTACTGTTCTTTTATTAATTATTTCACTTTAAATATCCAACACATACCTATTGGGCACCTACTCTGTGGTGAGGTCTCTCTTCTAGATACTGAAGATTATAGATAGGAATGAGACGGGCATGACCTCACCTCCAAAAAGATATACATTCTAGTCAGCAAAGGCAGACAACATGAAAGTTATCATTGTAATCACTAGGAAGAAAATAAATCAGGATTAACGATAATGACTAGAGTTGAGAGGGCACTTTATTTTTTTTAAAGATTTTATTTATTTGAGTAGAGCGAGCAAGAGAGAGAGAGAGAGAGAGAGAACAAGTGGGGGGAGGGGCAGAAGGAGAGGGAGAAGCAGACTCCTCGCTGAGCAGGGAGCCCGATACGGGGCTCAATCCCAGGACCCTGGGATCATGACCTGAGCCAAAGGCAGATGCTTAACTGACCGAGCCGCCCAGGTGTCCCCAGAGGGCACTTTAGACTGAGTGTCAATGATACTGTTTCTTAGAAGAGCTGGGTTTGAGAGATAAGGAGATAGCCACATAACGACCTAAGGAAAGATTTAAAATCAGAGAAAATCGTAGCAGATTCAGAGTCTATAAGATGGTTAGGAACATGAATAAGTCAAGGAAGAATAAAGTGCCCAGTATGGTTGAAACAGAATGACCTAAAGAATAAGTAGTAGGGAGGTATTCTTTTGTATTATTCTTCAACTTTTCTTTTTATTTTATAATAAAAACAAAGCAAACAAAAATGGTATGGAATAAGGATGAGAGCTAGGGAGAAATTAGATCTTACAGGCATTACAGGTCATGAAAAAAAGCTTGAGTTGTATCATGGGTATAAGGAAATGAAAAACCAATGAAGAATTTTATGCAGGGAAAGCTGCACAATCAAATTTAAATTACCATCTGATTATTCTTACAACTTTGTGGGAAAGGACTGTAGAGGGACAGAGCGGCAGATGACTGAGGACACAATTGTCGTTGTCCACAGTAGGGAGGACAGTGGCTTGGAGAAGAATGGTGGTGGTGTAGAAGAAAAGAAGGATTCAGAATATATTTAAGTGTACATCTAAAGGGACTTGTTGATGGATTTGATGTTGAGCGTGAGAGAGAAGAATCCAAGATAAATTTTAGATTTCTAAAATTTTAGATTTAGCAAACTTGAATACTGCAAATTTACTCTTTCCCTGGTCAACATTTCTAGGATGCTCTTCTGTATGTTTAGGGGTGATTTTGGTGATCACAGTTATTTCAGACATACACAACTTACTGGTGTTAAGGAGAGGCATGAGCAGATGAATAACTTTTGCATGTAGACGTGGCAGGAAATTAAATAAACCAAAAATGTAGATGGAAACAGAGATTGAGAGAAAATGGATTCTACGTAATCAACTCTGGAGACAATGCTTCCAAATGTACCTCTGTGTCCACTTGCTGAAAACCACGAACTAGTTATTGTAAGATCTTCTCCACCTTGAAGAGTTCATGATTTCATGAGCATTGAAAACAGTGTCATGAAGTAGTCATGCAGGACAAGACTATATAAGTTAGGGTGTGTTTGCTTGCATATTGCAAATTCAAAATACCAGCAGCTTAAATAAAAGCTCTTTCTCCCACATATAATTGTACAGGAGAAAGCAATCACAGGATGATATGGCCTCCCTGTTGGGGAACCAGACTCTATCTTAGGGTTTTACTGTCATATCCATAATCCAAAATGATGCACCACAATGTCCACATTTCAGAACACACTAAGAAAATACTTTTCCCCTGAAGGAATGGCTGATTATTTTGGCTGATACCCTGACCATCAGAACGTAGTTACTTGGCCACACCAAGATGCAAGTGATACTAAAGCTAGTGTATTATTTTTTAGTTTAGTTCAGTCTTTTGCTTAGGGAATAAAAGGTATTCTCTAGAAGGAATAAAGTAAATGATCATATCGTTTAAGCAGGGCTATATTTTTAGAGATAAAATAAGGGGAAATTCCTTTTCTAGGAGGGGAAAAATTAGCCCTGACCAGCCTGTTTATTGTTTACATTTTAGTGTCTCTTTCTCCCATTAAAATGTAAGGTCATGAGAGTAAGGCTCTTTTCTGTAGCCCCATCCCTTTGGGCAGTGTGTGTTCATACTACACACTCAATAAAAATTTTTATTAAAAATACAGGTGGATGGATAAATAAATGATATTTCAGTCTATGAAAGATCATAGTAAGAGTGGAAAACAGCTGAGGATTTATTTATTCATATATTCTTTTGTTTTTGTTTTTTCTCTTTTCCCACAAAATCGAGTCCAATCCTCAGACTAGATGAAGGAGAATGAGGAAGATACATACTCCTATGTGTAGAATAACAGGGAGACAAGTTATTCTTCCTTAAAGAGAAGTGGGAGGTGATGGTCATTGTATTTAGTAGGTACCCGAACCATAATTGTTGAATATTTAAGGGAGTGGAATATTATATAAAAGGAAATGGAAGGACAGAAGGGACATCCATGGCTCCAAAGGGCAGAGAGAAAAAGTCTTCCTCCTCACCTGGGGGTATCTCAGAGTTTGGCAGAGCTCAGGAGCAAGATATTCTCCTGCGTGAAATAAACATTTATATTTGTAGCAGCAGTGGGGCTTCCGATACTTCCACCTCAGCCATCACCAGTACAGAGGGAAGAGCCCTCCAGAACAGGTACCTACAGGCAAAGCAAATTCAGGAGAAATCACACTGTACGGACCAAGCACGGCCAAGTCAAAACTTTTGCCGAAAAAGTTTCCATGGAAGAAAGACTGCATGATAATTATCTCTGGGAAGGTACAATCATCACTCTGCTTATTGATAGGTGCTGGATATAGAGACTGATGAAAAATTTCAAGGTACTGGAAAAATTCCTGGTACTGGAATGCCAATCAACAGCCATCGATCAGGCTGGGTTGTAGTCCTACCACTTTTCATCACTATGTATCCTGCTTTCAGTTTTGGTGGATGCTGAGTCAGCATAAAGAATATTTAAGTCTCTTAGAAACCTGTGGGCTGGATCCTTAATTGCCTCCAATGGCCGACTGATGGGGATGTCCTGTCCTGAGGTAGGCTTAGGTCTCATTCCAAGTTCACAAACTCAAGAGTCCTCATGAATTTTTGGTGGGTTCTGGCCATGACAGTGACATTAACATTTAAGTAACATTAAGTCACATTTGGATGTTTCTAATCCTCTGGACACTATGGTACTGATGGGAAGCCTCTGGCCCCCATCTCACACACACACACACACACACACACACACACTCACTTGATGGCTACCGTGTGGCTTCTTTGAGAGCCGTGAGGTTTTCTTTTGGGTTCTCAAGGATTCCCATCACTTGTGTCGTCAGCCCAGGTGACTGGACACAGTGGACCTCATCATAGATATGGATTGTGGCTGAAGCACCACCCTTAATCTCTCTTGCTATTCTTTCTTTAAATATTTGCCTTTATCTTCTCTATGTTGGATGCTCCATGCTTCTGCTCATGAATACTGAGATGAATATGAATACGTCCCTGTTTTCAGTGAGTACACAGTCTAATGAGCCTCTGCTCATTAATAAAGCAAAAATAAGCTCAAAAATAAGCACTTAAAGTGGCTGACCTAGCAAATATTAGCAGGAAATCAGCATTTGACCAGATGTGAAAAACAACATTCTCCAGGACCTGTGTCTGAGCTTTGTCTAGTTCGAGATCTAAATAGAATTAAGGAGAGGTGATAAAAAGGAAACAGTACTAATCAAGCATCTTTGTGCAAGAACTTCAACTGTATTAAGAAAATTAACTTGTCCTCAGAAAAAGCTTAGTCTGTGCTATTTTTCTAACCCTGATATGCAGCAAGGTTCACCACAGACGTCTTCAAACGGGTGTTAACTGGCCGCCTTCAAACTGAACATCTTTACCAGCTCTTCTCCCTGCGTGCTCTAAATAATTTGTGATCTCAGGAGATGCTCTCTCTCTCCCTTTCCTTATCATTTTCTACCAGAGCAATTTCCCTAAAATGCACATTAAAATCCTAAATGAGGAATGGCAAATTGCTCGTGCTTTGAATAGGAAAGAAATCTGCCCACATTCTCTTGCTATAATCCTGCAAACAGCCAACAGATGGGTGCCATAGGTGAGTGCCAAACAAGACCCATTCTCATAAGAGCACTGTCTAACGCTCCCAGTTGTGTCCCCGCACAGTGTTGACACTTCTACATTCAGTGGGCACTTTGCTTCCCCCCACTTCTTTTTTGTTAATGTTATCTGATGATTTTTCTATGTCTAAAGATCCAAGGAGTGAATTTCAGCTATTGGGAAAAATTGCTTCTCTACCTGCATCTGGCTCCATCCCCTTTTGTGCTACAGGCAACATTAACACATTGGCTCTTTCCTTTCTCCTCCCTTTCGAAAACAAGGTGCAGACTCCCTACCAGTAGCAGTTTTCCGCCATTATTATTGCAATCATTAGTAATAATAAGTTGGTGGTGTAGAGTGCTTTTCTTAACAGCTTAAACTACTTCCCTTTGATATTAACTCAATTACTCTCCCAAACTATTTCTTCTTATTCTTTTTAATGAAAAGATATCCTAATGATGGGGTGGGTAGGGGAAGCAATGTAAGATGCATATAGGTTCTTTAAAATTTTGAAATTACATTATTTACAATAAAACCCATTCTTCCCTTTGCATTGCTGCTCCATAGCCAATTTTCTGTTTCAATCAGATCCTATTCATTTCTTTACACATCACCATTTCAAGAACTGTTAACGTAAAATATAAGCACGGAAATAAATATTCCTATCTTGGTCCAATTGTACCTATTTTTCTGCCACTTCTTCATAAGTGGGGATTATCTTCCTTATGCTTAACAGTCTCAATTTCAGAAATGATCTTTTGTGATAATGCTTTCTCTAGGTTCACTGTACATCTAAAATGATTATTTTCACTTATCCTTTTTAGCCTTAGGAGATCCAAGAGAAATCTCATTAAGGCCATTTTAACTTTTATCATGGTCTTGACTAGTAATGTTTTTCATTGTTTTCTTAAGATTCACAGCCACCATGACTTTATCCTTCTGTAATTTGACCCCAATCAATTTCAATCTTCCTACATTTTTCATGTATTTCATATTCTTTCCTGTACTCTGCTGCCCTCCTGTTTCTGCATGACTTCATGTCTTTTCTCCTTACTAAAATATTCTCTGTCCCCCATTCCTAACTTGTTCATTGGTCTTGGAAGACCAAACTAAAAGTTAGCCTTTTTCTTTAATTCTTTCTGGACTCCTACAATTATGAAGAAACATAATTCTTCTATGAATATCTGTGTCACTTTATTTGTAGTTCTTGTATATTATACACAGTGTGATGTTCACTTATGGATGTGTACATCAGTATACTAAGACTAGACATACCTTAAGGGTGGGAAATAGTCCTGGTCACCAGTGTACCTAACACGTAATGATGATCAGTAGATACTCATCGAAAGTATTAATGCCAAGCACGTATTTCTTTCTCTTTCTCTCTCTCCCACACAAACACACTCATATATATATATTGAAGTGAATGAAGTTTAATGAAGAAAGGTCTCAAAATTAAATGTTGTGCATAAATATGTTAGTTGACAAGGAAATAGAATGGCATTATGGAGAGGAATAGCTGAGCCTTGACTTATGCCCCCCACCCCACTCCTATTTCTGAAGTTTCATCATCTCTTTGTGGATAAATAACACCCTAGGCTGGCTCATGGTGACACTATTCTAGTCCAAATTTAGAGTCATAAATATCTCTTGAGCTTCAACACCAGGCTGGGCCATATCATCAAACCATTATGAAAGCTTCCATTATAATGAAAAAATATGGTTAATCTTTTTTTTGCATGTGTGTATTTTAAGACTATTATTATTATTATAGTTTTAAGTTTATAGCAAAATTGAGAACAGAGGTTTCCCATATACCCACTGCCTTTATAGGAGCTTAGCCTCCCCAGTGGTCAACACCACCCACCGAAATGGGTATTTGTTACAACCGATGAGCCTATATTGACACATCATTGTTGCTCAAAGTTCATGGTTTACACGAGGGTTCACTCTTGGTGTTGTATATTCTGTGAGTTTGGACAAATATATTATGACATGTAGCCATCATTAAAATACCATATGGATAGTTTCACTGCCCTAAAAATCCTCTGGCTCCTCCTGCTCATCCTTCCCTCCCCCCTAATCCCTCATGACCACTGACCGTTTTACCGTCTCCATTTTCTAGAATGTTACATATTTGGAATCATACAGTATATATGTAGCCTTTTCAAATTGGCTTCTTTTACTTAGAAGTAAAACTTTACATTAAAGTTTCCTCCAGGGATCCCTGGGTGGTGCAGTGGTTTAGCGCCTGCCTTTGGCCCAGGGTGCGATCCTGGAGACCCGGGATCGAATCCCACGTCGGGCTCCCAGTGCATGGAGCCTGCTTCTCCCTCTGCCCTGTGTCTCTGTCTCTCTCTCTCTCTCTCTCTCTCTCTCTCTCTCTGTGTGACTATCATAAAAAAATAAATAAATAAAGTTTCCTCCATGTTGTTTCATGGCTTGATAACTCATTTCTTTTTAGCATTTAGAAATATTCCAACAGGTGGATAGACTATAGCTTATTTATTCACCTACTGAAGGATATCCTGGCTACTTTGAAATTTTGGCAATTCTGAGTAAAGTTGTTATAGACATCCACTTTTTGTATGGACATAAGTTTTCAGCCCCTTTGGCTAAATATCAAGGAGCACAGTTGCTGATCATATGGTAAGATAAGTTTGTTTTTGTAAACACCCAACTCTTCCAAAGTGGCCATGCCATTTCACATTCCCCACATGATGAATGAGAGTTCCTTATTGTTCCACATCCTTGTCAGCATTTAGTGTTGTCAGTGTTCTGGATTTAGGCCATTAAATTAGGTATGTAGCTGTATCTTATTGTTGCTTTAATTTGCTTTTTCCCTAATGATATATGACATGGAGTATGTTTTCATATGTTCATTTGCCATCCCCATACGTTCTTTGATGAGGTATCTACTAAGCAGTTTGGCCAATTTTTAAATTGAGTTGTTTTCTTTATTGTTAAATTTTTAAGAATTCCTTGTATATTTTGGATAATAGTTCTTTGCCAGGACATCTTTTGCAAACATTCTCTCCTGGTTTTTAACTTTTTTATTCTCCTGATACTGATTTTTGCAGCAACAAAGTTTTTAATTTTAACAAAGTCAATCTTTACAATTATTTTATGGATTGTGCCTCTGGCAGTATATCTAAAACGTCATTTCCATACCCAAGGCAGATGTTCTCCTATGTGTATCTTCTAGGAATTTTATAGTTTTGCATTTTACATTTAGATCTGTAATCAATTCTGATTTAATTTTTGTGAAGAGTGTAAAGTCTGCCTATAGATTTTTTTTTTTTGCATGTGGATATCGTAATTCTACCACTGTTTATTGAAAAAAAAAAAGATCTTTTCTACATTGTATTGCCTTTCCTCCTTTGTCAAAGATCAGTTTACTGTATTTATGTGGAACATTCTCCAGGCTTTCTATTCCATCTCATTCATCTACTTGTCTATTCTTTTGCCAATATCACGTTGTTTTGATTGCTGTAGCTTTGTAGTAAATCTTGAAGTTGAGGCCACTAGTCCTCCAACTTTGCTTTTTCCCTTTAATACTATTCTACTTTTATGCCTCTCCATATAAATTTTATAATCAGTTTACTAATATCCATAAAATAACTTATTGAGATTTTGATTGGGATTGTATTAAATCTACAGAGCATGTTGGGAAGAACTGGCACCTTAGCAATATTGAATCTTCCTATCCATCAACATGGAATATTTCCCCATTTAATTTAGTTCTTTGATTTCTTTCATCAGAGTTTTGTAGTTTTCCTCATATAGATCTTGTACATATTTTGTTGGATTTATATCTAAGTATTTCATTTTGGGAGGTGTTAGTATAAATGGAATTATGTTTTTAAATTTAAACTCCATTTGTTCATCGCTAGCATATAGTGAAGTAATTGACTATTATGTATTAACCCTGAATCCTACAACCTTGATATAATTGCTTATTAGTTCTAGGAGTTTTTCTTATTGTTGCTGTTGTTGTTTCCTTCTGATTTTCTAAGTAGATGATCATGTAATCTACTAACAAAGACAGTTTTATTTCTTCTTCCTCAATTAGCACACTTTTAATTTCCTTTTCCTTTCCTATTGCATTAGCTAAGGCTTCCAGTGCAATGTTGAGTAGAAGTGAGAGGGAAGATCTTTGCCTTGTTCCTGATCTTAGTGGGAATGCTTCTAGTTTCTCACTATTAAATATGATGACAGCTATAGGCTTTTTGTAGATATTCTTTATCAAGTTGAAGAAGGTTCTGTTTATTCCTAGTTTACTGAGAGTTTTTATTCTGAATGGGTTTTAGATTTTGTCAAGTGCTTTTTTTCTGCATCTATTGATATGATGATGGCTTTCCCTTTTTACTCTATTGATGGGGTGGATTAAATTAAGGGATTTTAAATGTGATTTAGCTTTCCATACCTGGAATAAATCCTACCTAATCATGATAAATACTTTCTAAAACACTGTGCCTTCCATTTGCTAATATTTTATTGAAGACTTTTGCATCTATGTTCATGAGAGATACTGGTCAGTAGTTTTCTCATAATGGTTGTCTCATTTTGGTATTAATTTAATGCTGGCATCATAGAATGAATTAGGAAGTATTTCCTCTGCTTCTATCCCCTAAAAGAAATGGTAGAGAATTGCTATAATTTCTTCCTTACATGTTTGGTGGAATTCACCAGTGAAACCATCTAGGTCTGGCACTCTCTGCTTTGAAAGATTATTAATGACCGATTTAATTTTTAAATAGATATAGGCCTATCTAGACTGTCTATATCTTCTTACGTGAGTTTTGGAGGATTGTGTCTTTTAAGAAATTGGTCCATTTCATTTAGGTTACTAAATTTGTGGGTATAGCATTGTTCATAACAGTCCTTTATTTTCCTTTTAATGTACATGGGAGCTATATTAATGTCTCTTCTTTCATTTGATATTCATAACTTGTGTCCTCTTTCTTTTTTTCATAGCTGGTCTGGCGGCTAGAGGCTTATCAATTTTATTGATCTTTTCAACAAACTAGTTCTGGGTATCATTGGTTTCTCTATTGATTTTCTGTTTTCAATTTTACTGATTTCTCCTCTAAACAGTTTATCTTTTTTAAGCTCACAGTCACAGATTCCTGTCTCCCTGACAATCTCCCCACCTAAGGACATTTCCTACTATTACTTGGGAATATGTCTCAAAGTACAGACCTATGAGAACAAAACCACAGGAGAAAAAAAAAAAAAAAAAAAAAAAAAAAAAAAAAAAAAAAAAGCTCGCCTTTCAAGTTACACCATCTACTTTGAGCACCTGATTTTCCCTCCTTAGGAACCTGATAGTGGGAATTGTTCCCTCTCTGCAAAGATATCATCTCCTACTCACAAGGGTATCCCAGAATTTTATTCTAGGAAAGTCAGATCATAACAAAACAATATAGTATCCATAGGAAAAAAATGTTCATATATAGGACAATCATTCAGTTTTTAATTTCAAGTCAATTATTAATTGAATGCTGATATTATAATTCACTTATTCAGTGGAGGTATTCAGTAAATATCAGTTAACTAAAGAGATGCTTAGATGATTGAGATCTTACATAGGTTTCCCATCCCTTATATCATTTGCTTTTAATGTGTACCTGACCTTTTTATCTGAGAAATCTTACCTCCTAACACTCTCTCTGACCTATTCACTCAATTTTTGTTCTCTCTCTTCACCAGACACTTTAATATTGTAAACATTATCTTCATCACCTCATTTCCCCTTTCCTCTCCTAAACAGCATTTATGATCTCAAGTAGAGGGAAATATTATATTCATATAAGCAACAGGAAGGTTCAGGAGTAAAAAAACTAACTATATTAGTGTACAAAGAACATCTTCTCCTTCCCTCCCCCAGTTCAATAGGTTTTCTACCACAGATAAACTATGTTGCCTTTCTTATACTTGATGTTACATTTTCAGCTGTGAATGTTTCCACATTTGGAGTTGTAATGGTATTAAAGAGGAGGGATTGTCAAATTGATAACCAGCGTCCTGAAGTTGCTAGAAGAGTCTCCCAAATGCCACCAAAGGCATCAGGTAATTCTGGTTGGCTGAGGTCTGCATAGGAAGAAAGGTAGAAATACAGAGATCCAAGAGACAAGAGTTGAAGTAAGTGAATGTGGAAGATGGAAAATGTACAGAATAAAGAAAAGTGGTCGGGGAAGGAATAATAATATGGGAATTGACAACTATCATAGATTCACCATGACATTTAAGCCACTTAGGACTTCCCTAGAATAAAGGCTTTGGCCTCACCAAGACATAGATCTTGTATTCTGTTTACTTTCCTTTTATCTCTAGAGTTATAACTCTATACCCATTTCTAAGGTATAGACGCCTCCTGAAAATTACTCTTTCAATGCAAGGCTAGTATGGTTCTTACATTGTTCAATTCTGAATGAATAAATGAATAAATAAATGATATAAATATCATATGCACACTTGTGTTTATCTTTACATACTTTATAAACAGGTATTTTCTGTAGGATTTATCCAAAAGATTATTTGGTTTTTAAGCTTTCTGAATATTTTTTATTGACAGCAAACCCCATCATTTGCTAAATTATATTTCCCCTCCATTTTAAGAGAAATGTCCTAATATTTCTGTATCAGTCTTTTAAACTTCATATCCAAAAGTGAAAATATACATGTTTATGTGGAAAAATCCAAAACTAATTAGAGGAAGTTACTCAGTTTTCAAACGAATAAACATTGTCAAGCCAATCCTAAATCTATCCGCCATGGAAAATAAGATGGCCTTCTTATACAATGATATATTTATATTTTTAAACCAGAAATGGTAGATTCAAATATTTTTTAGATCCAAATATTTTTAAAAGTAAAATAAGATATGACATCTAGTTATCTCCACTTGCTCCTTAGGACAGAGACCAAGAGAAAGATATACAAGTTGATTGCATAGTGTTTGCTATTACAAACATACTTTTGCACATCCAACCCCTGCCCTGTTTACTCTTCCCTTTCCCCCAACCAACAGCTCAGCCTACTTCCCATCACCTTTCTATATTTATGTCCGGTGCATCCCCAGAAATTTTTCTAAGGGATATGTACAACCACATCCTTCATTTTAAGATTCAGTAGGATTCTGGTGTGAACTATAATTACATCGGCGGGGATGGGGGAAGGGTGGTGGTGTGCTATGGAGAATCCATGCAATTGCCAATTTGCAAATACTGGTCTTAGAGGTAAGCATGAGGAGAACCATTATGGTGCCATACAAACTATAAAAGCACTAGGATGTGTTTATGGCAAGTAAACTTAAAAGAAAATGTTTATCCTCTAAAGTTGTTAGAAAAATAAAAATGAAAAGAGTAATAATATTTCTCTCAACCATCAAATAGGCAAAACCAATTTTTCCTCCCTACTAGCTAAAGTTTGGTGTAAAGAGCACCTGATATTGCTGGGCAAAAATTAATTAGAAAACTCTTTCCAGTATTTTGTTTTTGTTTTCTGTTGTAAGCATAACTTTACTTTTTTACAGTATTATATTAGTTTTAGGTGTACAATATAGGGATTCAATACTTTGATGTAACACCCGGTGCTCATCATGACAAGCGCACCCCTTAATACCAACAGCATTTTTCATAGAACTAGAATAAACCATCCTAAAATTTGTGTGGAACCCCAATGGCCCCCAATAACCAAGAAAACTCTAAGAAGACATTTTGCTCATGTATCGTGTGTCTCGAATTACGTGTGCATATAAAGTGAGTAAACCTTCTTCCACCAAGGTACCCTAAGAAAATAATTAAATTCATAAATATATATGTATCTTATGTATGGAAAACAGTTTTTTCAAATTGCAGAACATTCATATCAGAATATGATATAAAATATTCTATTAGTGGATAACACCTGCCCATTAATATCATATTTAAAAGAATTTTTAATGACTTTAGGAAATACATATACAGTTTAATTAAAAAAATACTGAACATAGAATGATACAAACTTGAAAAATAGAAACCGTATCTCTAGGTACAGAGAATGTCTGGAATGATATAAACCATGTTTAACAGTTAGAGGTCATATATTTTTCATTATCTTAATTACTCCTTCCCTCAATTATATATCTCTTTAATTATTCAACAAATGTCCGTTGAGCTTCTTGCTCTTATAGAGTGCTCTAGACATAGACAATAATCATCAGTGAACTAGAGAGCTATATTTTAGGTCCTCACAGAGTTTAAAAATTTTAAAGATTTTTCAGGCCATATTTGTTCTTCTGGATATTCTGATAAACCTTCCCTGGGGCATGTGCCGCCCTGTAGAGAAATTGAACCATTGTAGGTATATGCATTTATGGGTATTATGTGTGACTCACAATCATTTTGGCACCAAGTGAAATATAAGTACTTATATACTGAAATATAAGTATATAAGTAACTAAAACATTTTTAAAAATGTTTTAAGTGTATTTATTCAGTCCCTTAATGAATTGATAATGCCTACTACATATTAAAACCCTATTCTAGGTCAGTGAAAGAGATCCAATCCTACATATTTGGACCCTATTCTAGGTCAGTGAAAGAGATCCAATCCTACATATTTGGAGTGTTTAGAATAATAAATTCTAAACATTTGTCCTTATATGGATTTTATCTGCAAAATGGGAAAAGTAATAAATTCATCTATTTTCAAAGAGCTATATATATGTATACCTAAGCTCTGTGTATATATATATATATATATATATATATATATATACACTTAATATTTGGCAAGAAAATATGTTTTGTTACCATTTGCAATAACTCCCAAAAGCATAAAAATAATATTAGATATAAATTTAACAAACATGCACAGGATGTGTATGCTGAAAAGCCAAAATGCTAATGAAGGAAATCAATGAAGACCTAAATAGATGGAAACACTCTGTGTTCATAGAATGGAAGACCCAACAGTGTAAAGATATCAATCCTCCCCTAAACTGATCTGTAGCTTTACCACAATTACTGTCGAAATCCCAGGAGAATTCCTTGTAGATATAGATAAATTGATTCTAAAATTTATATGGAAAGGCAAAATCATTAGAACTGCAAAATATTTTTTTGAAAAAGAATGAAGTTGAAAGAGTCACACAACTTGATTTTTAAGACTCACCGTATAGCTATAATAATCGAGACACGTGGTATTAACAAGAAATTAGACACAAAGATTGATGAAACAGAACAGAGAGCTCAGAAATAACCCCACATAAAGTATAATTTTTGACCTAGGTACAAAAGTGATTCAACAGAGAAAGCATGGTCTTTTCAAAAAATAGTGCTTAAAAAACTGAACATTTATAGGCAAAACACAAAAAGAACCTGGAACTAAAACTCATACCTATAAAAAAGGAACTTGATTATCAGACTATAGATCAGTAAAATTATCAAACTTCTGGAGGAAAACAGGAAAATTTTCATGACTGGGGACTAAGCAGAGTTCTTAGACATGACATCAATTTCATGATCCTTAAAAGGGAAAATTATCAAATTGGACCTCATCACAATTCAAACTTTTTTATGCAAAAGATTCTTATAACAATAAAAAGGAAGGGCACAGATTGAGAGCAAATATTTGCAATCACATATTAAGCATATATAAAGAACTCTCCAGGCTAAACAGAAAACAAACAACAAAAGGTAGAAAATGGGCAACAGACTTGAATAGACACTTCACCGAAGATGATGCATGGACAGCAAATAAATATATAAAAAAATACATTTATTCAGCATTTGTGATACTTCATTTTATGTGTCAACTTCACTGGTTCAAGGGACGCCCAGATAGCTGGTAAAAGATTATTTCTGGTGTATCTGTGAGGGTGTGTCAAGAAGGGACTAACATTTGAATTGGCAGACTGAATGAAGAAAATACACTCACCAATGTGGACAGGCCTCATCCAATCCAATGAGGGCTTGACTAGAACAAAAAGGTAGAGAAAGGGCAAATTTGTTCTCCATCTCAATGGGACGTCCATCTTTTCCTGCTCTTGGATGTTGGTGTTCTGGGTTCTCAGACCTTCAGATTCAGACTGAGGCTGGCAGCACTGGCCGTCCTAGTTCTCAGATCATCAGATTTGTACTGGAACTACAGGACTGGTCTTTCTGGGCTCCAGCTTGTAGAGAACTGATTGTGGGACTTCTCAGCCTCCATAGCACATAAGCCAATTCTTCATAATCAGTGCACATGTGTAACAGATTGGTTCTGATTTTCTGTAGAATTCAGACTAATATATATATACCACTCATCACATGCTTTGAAAGAAATTCTAAAGTCTGAGAAGATCTGCTCTAGTGGATATGCATTGTTCACCACCAAGCCGTCCAGGTGTCTCCCTACTTTTGGGATTTGATTGTTCCCCACAAGTCCCAAAGTCCACTTTTCAAACCCTTGCCTTTCTAAAACACTTGAAATGATGATCCCAAGAAATTAACTCTAATGTCATCTTACAAGGACAGAAGCCTCAACCACCTATTTTTTTTTTTTAAGGTTCTATTTATTTATTCATGAGAAACACAGAGAGGCAGAGACATAGGCAAAGAGAGAAGCAGGCTTCCCATAAGGAGCCTGATTGGGACTCAATCCCAGGACCCTAGGATCACAACCTGAGCCAAAAGCAGACTGGTTCTGCAGATACGCTCTTACCCTCAGCCACACCCAAGCACTAGCAGAGCTCAGCTGTCGATCGAGCAAAGTTTGGTATAAGCTTCAGATGGTGAAGCATTTTCCCCCCAAAGTATGTATTGTACCTCAATAGCTAATGCTTTAAATGGCTCCTTTGGTTTGCTTCTGTAAGTTAAGGCCTTGGATGTGGCTTGTCCTTAAATAAAACTTTTCTGGTGATTAAAAATAACAACAACAACAACAACAACAACACTGAGCCATCTAGGTGTCTCCCTATCTTTTGACTAGTAGTAGTTGATGCTCATTTGTATAATGAATGAATGAGTGAATGAGTTAAGACTTATGACATCATGTGTAATTAAGATAAAACGAGAGTGGGGTGCCTGGGTAGTGCAGTTGGTTAAGCAACTGACTCTTGGTTTTGACTCAGGTCATGAGCTCTGGCTCCACCCTGGGCTCTGTGCTCAGCATGGAGTCTGCTTAAAAGATTTCTTCCTCTCTCCTCCCCTTCATGCTCTCTCCCTCAAACAATTAAATCTTAAAAAAAAAAAAAAAAAAAAAAAAAAAAGATATAATGTGAGTTATCAAGGTCTGTTTTCTTTCTTTGGAGATTTCCAAACCTGAGGCTCCTCAGCAGACACAGCATGATGATCGGAGTCAATAATACTGTATTCTTGAAGGTTGTTAAGATACATCTTAAGGGTTCTTACAATAAATAAATAAATAAATACCACATGAGATGATAGATATGTTAATTAACTTAATTGTGGTAAATATTTCACAATATATATGTATATTAAATCATCGTGTTGTATACCTTAATAGATAGAATTTTAGTCAATTATACCTTAACAGAATCTCTGGTCAAGCATTAAATATAACTATTAGCAGAGTTTGGCATAAATCATATAGAAATGTTATAAAAGTAAAAATACTTTTTTGGGGTCACCTGGGTAACTCAGTTGGTTGTGCATCTGAGTCTTGATTTCAGCTCAGGTCATCATCTCAAGGTCATGGGATCAAGCCCTGAGTCGGGCTCCATGCTCAGCACGGAGTCTTCTTGAGATTCTCTCTCTTTCCTCCCTCTGCTCACACTCTGTCTCTCTCTCAAATAAATAAATACCTTAAAAATATAAAAATACTTTTAGATTTTTAAAGTAAAATTATTTAAGTTTTTTTTTGAGATTTTATTTATTCATTTGAGATAGAGAGAGAGAGAACACAGGAGGGGCAGAGGGAGAAGCAGACTCCCCACCGAGCCTGACATGGGGCTTGATCGCAGGACCCTGAGATCATGATCTAAGGTGAAGGCAGAAGCTTAACCAACTGAGCCACCCAGGGGCCCCTATTTAAGTGTTTTTTTAAACAAAAATCTTTTAGTTAAAAGAGGCATGTTTCCCTTAATTTGTTTTTACTTTCACTCTTTTAATTGTCTTTCTTTTAAAAACTGCTAGTTCTACGATTATTGTTGCGAGAGCAGGGCACAATTCTAAAATCTAATCAGAAATGCCCCCATTTTGTCTGGTACCTGCACTGTGTTTAAAGGGGGTTTTAACCTCTACTGTTCCTCCAATCACACACAGACTGTAATTAGCTAATTGAGAGCCTTCAGAGCATTTTAAAGTAATTGAAGTTGTAGATTCTCTGTTGGGAGTATAACAGATTTTTAATATATTTTCATGGGTATTTATATTAACATAAAAAGAGTCAATTAGGGATAGGCAGAGCTTGTCAGGAGTCGCGCTGCCTTTCTGATTAGGAATCAATCTAGAATTACAAGAGCTGTAGGTAACACAGAGCCAACACATCCCAAAGTGGCGTAAGAAGCAGACGAGGCAAAAAAAGGAAGTCAAAAGTAAAAGATGTGGGCTCCTGTGTTTCCAGGTGGGGCAGTTGGAAGCTGCATTTTAGGGCGAGCGGAGGGAACCCGAAGGGTGTCTTACTCTGAGCACAGCCAGCCAGGCAGCAGGTGGGCCTCATCCTCCTGCCTTCTCCACCCAACATGACATGGCTCCTGTGTCACGCTGCAGCTTTTCTTTTCGAGACAGGTTTACAAATTCAGAAATACAGACATCCCCTCCACGCACATTTGTCATCTGAGGTTGCATAGGGGATTCAGGTGGCTGTGGCACAATTTAAGAAAATCAAATACACCAAAGCTTGGACACAGGGAACACACAAATTGAGTACAAGAGACAACGTAGCCAGAGAGAGCTGTAAACAGAGTGTCTCTACACACATGGCCTGGGAGTCCCTGCAGGACAAATTCTGACTGTACCTGTCGCAAAGTACAGATCCTGGGCGTCTCCCAGAGCTACAGGGACAGGACCTGTGGGACTTGCGTACAGCTGCCCAGAGTTTGACCCTCATCTGGAGTGATTCCTCAGCACCCTCACACCATGCTGTACTGAGTCAAAGAAACCAATTTCTCCGGGCAGCTGGGTGGCTCAGTGGTTGAGCATCTGCCTTTGGCTCAGGTCGTGATCCTGGGGTTCTGGGTTTGAGTCCCACATCGGGCTCCCCACAGGGAGCCTGCTTCTCCCTCTGCCTGTGTCTCTGCCTCTCTCTGTGTGTCTCTCATGAATAAATAAGTAAAATCTTTAAAAAAAAGTTTTTCACTATCTCAAACATATGATTCCATTTATCAGAACAATTTGTATGTTTTCACCCTCTGACAAATATAAGCACAAGCACCTACTATTGTCAGGCAATTTAAGAATTATTAGGAGGACACAGAGGGGCTTATTCATTCTCATTCGTCTCTGGGTGTTTAGAGCTCATGCAGCCCTGTGGCTTTAAATATCATTTCCAAGTGACAACCCCAATCTATATATCTAGACCAAACTTGTCCCTTCAGACACCAGCTTCCTTCCTTTCAGGCTGCTCACTCAAATCTCCTCTTGCAGGTCTTAGAGATACCTCAAATTTTGACAGATCTCAACTGAACTTACGATTTTTCCTCCACACCTGCTCCTCCTATGGTCTTCCTCCCTTTGCAAGTGGTTGACTCTATTGATCCAGTACTTTAGGCCAAACTCCTAGAGGCACTGCTAACTCCCCTCTTTCATATTTTTACATTCAATCCATCAGTACACTAACCTTATGCCCTAGATTTTGACTGTGGTCCTTGTGTAGTTATTTTTTTATAAAGATTTTATTTATTTATTCATGAGACACACACACACACACACACACACACACAGAGAGAGAGGCAGAGACACAGGCCGAGGGAGAAGCAGGCTCCATGCCGGGAGCCCGATGCAGGACTCAATCCCGGGGCTCCAGGATCACACCCTGGGCCAAAGGCAGGAGCCAAACCGCTGAGCCACCCAGGGATCCCCTTGTGTAGTTATTAATAGCAGCTGCTTTCACTGTGAGAAGCGTTCCTGGTTTGGGCCACCCAATCCAATGGCAGATATAGTAAAACATAACTAGAATCTGACCATGTCCCACCTCCCCATCTCTCCTGCCTTTGTCCACCTCTCCACCGTCTTTCATGCTGATGACGGGATAGCCTCCTACTTCCACATATAGTCCTCCTCTATAGTCTTCCCATAACATCCAAAGCAGCTATATTCATTTCCTAGGGCTTCCATAACAAAATACCACAAACCAGGTGGTGTTCAACTGCAGAAACGTAGTCTCTCACAGTGCCTGAGGCTTGAACTCCAAAATTTAAGTGATGGCAGGGCCGTGGTCCCTTGGACGGCTCTAAGAATCTAGTGGTTACCAGCGATTCTGGGTGTTCCTCGGCTCTTAGGTACATCATTCCAACACCCACCTTGTTCTTTACATGGATTTCTTCTCTACCTTCAGATTTCTCTCTTCTCACAAGGACACCAGTCATACTGGATTGGGTCCCACTCTCATCTAGAATGACCTCACCTTAACTTGATTACATCTATGAAGACCCTATTTCCGAATACTGAGGACTAGGACTTGAACATATCTTTTTGGGGATACAATTTGACACCGAAGAGTGATTCATTTAAAACAGAAGAAATAACAAATGACTTCTCTGCCTCAAATTGCACAATGTGTGTCATCTTCCTAAAGAGAAGTCTCTAACTTTGGCACTGGTCTATATAATCTGGCCCCTGACCATTTCTTTGAACTTATCTTTCCCATTCTCAGCCCACTTAGTCTGTGCTAGCCACACTAACTTCCTTATTCTTCTTCAAACATTTCAATAACGTGACCACTTCAGGACCTGTGCGTGGAACTTTTTCTCCCAGATACCTACAAGGCTCACAATACCATTTGGTCAGTGAATGTTTTCTCTCTTTCCATTTCAGCAAAATTTGGTTTTTCTTGTGGCTATATCCCAGCGTATGTAACCTTGCAAATGCTAGACTCATTTAAAAAAACAAAGAAAAAAAAAAAAAACCCTGAAGGGATGAAGAGAGAAAAGAACCCACATTTATTGACCACTTATTGTAGATATTATGTAAGTGCATGAGAAAAGAAATTCTTATTTAATCTCAGAGCAGCCTTGAAATCTGAGTAATTTTATATCCCCTTAATAGAGAAAGAAGGTGAGATTCAGACATTTTCAACATCTTTCCAAAGATTACACAGCCCACAAAAGAGACTCAGCTTCCTTCCCAGGTTTACCTGTTCCTTCAAAGTTGTCCTAAATACAAGCTACAGAAACTGAATAGGTTACCAAAATTTTATACCAAAAAAAAAAAAAAAAAAAAAGTAAGTGGGGGAAATGTCATATAAAAAACCTGAAAAAAGGGGATCCCTGGGTGGCGCAGCGGTTTAGCGCCTGCCTTTGGCCCAGGGCGCGATCCTGGAGACCCGGGATCGAATCCCACGTCGGGCTCCCGGTGCATGGAGCCTGCCTGCTTCTCCCTCTGTCTGTGTCTCTGCCTCTCTCTCTCTCTCTGATGTGACTATCATAAATAAATAAAAATTAAAAAAAAAATTTTAAAAAGAACCTGAAAAAAGAAAGCAAAATCTGGGTTCTGACCCCATATCCAGTAGGTGTTACGGCAATTCTTTTAATCCATTGGTTTCTGTTCACTCAGAGGTCAAATGGGTTAAGGATATGTGTCCTTATTTGACACAAATTATTCCAAATAAGCAGATATTAGAAACAGGCTATCTATGTAATTTCAAAAAAAATCCTCACCCCAGATTACTTACTAATTACATACACACAACAAAACAAAAAATAACTTTACAGCAGAGAAACCTGGTGGGGACTATCTTAACCTTGATACCATCTTAACCAAAGTGAAAGTAGTGATCAATGTTGCCATCAAAACTGGCATCATGGGCATCCTAGCACAATGCAGTAAAAAAGATAAAAGAAAATGCATAACAAGTACATAATCTGAATCTAATCATGCAAAAAAAAAAAGGATAATTCAAATTGCGGAACACTACAAAAAACTAGTTTATACTCTTCAAAAATGTCAAGGTCAGAAATGACAAAGACACACAGTATAACTAACCAGTAATAAAGAAGTCCAAAAAGAAAAGACAAGTAAATCCAATGTATGATATGTATCTGAGCCAGAGAAACTAGTTTAAAAATATCATCATTGGAGCAATTTAAAAAGAAATTAAACAAACTGTTGATTCTTAATAGCATCATTTCCATGTTAAATTTCCTGATTTTGATCATTGCATTATAGCTATGTAAGAAATGTCTTTGTGTTTAGGACATACACAGTAGAAGCTAGGAGAAAGGGCACAATGTCTTCAACTTTCCCCATAAAGAGAAAAAGATAGAGCTAATGAGGCAAAATATAAATAATTGATGAATCTGGGTAAAGGGGAAAGGAAAGTTCCTTGCACTATTTCTGTGACTATGTAAGTCTAAAATTGTATCAAAATAAGGTCCCAAAGAAAACACTGTTTTATAAATTCAGTTTGAACTCATTTCAATACAAAAAGAGAAAATTCTTAATTGACAAATTTCACCAATGTGGCCCGCAAAACTTCAGGAAAAAGGGAAAGACCCTGGTAATATGAAAAGCCAGGAAATATTCCCTGCTCATCACATTCACTTTAAAGAGCTTAAGTTGGCAGCCCGGTTGGCTCAGCGGTTTAGTGCTGCTTTCAGCCCAGGGCATGATCCTGGAGACCCTGGATCGAGTCCCATGTCAGGTTCCCTGCCTGGAGCCTGTTTCTCCCTCTGCCTGTGTCTCTGCCTCTCTGTCTCTCATGAATAAATAAATAAGTAAATCATTAAAAAAAATAAACAAGTGGCTATTTAAACACTTGTAATTATCAATACATAGGCTGAGATTTCTGATAGTTTGCCTAAATCAAGATATACTGATTATTAATGGCCTGTTACCTAATCAAAACGCAAATGAAGACAAATCAGTTAAATAAGGTATCAATGCAAGGAAAGGATCTTGTGAAAATACAGTGACAGGAATCAGAATGTCAGAGGGCAACACTTAGCAACAGCCAGCCAGAACGTTCCAGGGGTATGGAGAGGAGTATGCACATGAGCCTATTTGAGTGACAGCCTTCTAGGAAGGTATAACAACACTACTGAAATGCATTTATTGAGTAATAGTTATATGTCACAGAATGTCCTTGTAGAATTAATTCCCCTGAATAAGATTTCACGTTGAACTATTATTCTATTGTTTTTAATTTATCTTCCATGAAGCTTTTTAAGGAGCTGGTCAGTGTAGCTTAAATTTTCTGGTTAACTAAGAGGTTATATTTCTTAGGAATAATTAATAAGCCAGAGTCCTAGTTTATGCATCAGTCCCTATGAGTTAGGTTGGCATAAGCCATTCTCCCAGAGACCAAATGCCCCCTGTTACAGTAACAAATGAGGTTTTTATATCTGCAAGTCTAACGATCAGACTCTGGACCACAGTGACTTTTTTTAGGGCAGTCACCAAGAGACCCTAATTAGGCAGTAAGGCAATCTTCTGTCTGTATCACACAGCAGAAAACTGTGCGGGCATTTTTAGTTCTGTTTTCTGGTAACGACAATCAAGTTTTCCTTTGGGAAACTACTCATTTCCCATCTTTATTTTGCAGCTTAAGTGGGAATGACATAAACCCTGATTTCAAACCTAGTGAATTCCATTATCCCCTTGAATTGGTTAAATGAATGGGCAACTACCCAACACAGTCCAGTTTACACTTCTCCCTGACTTTCATTATAATCCCTGGGACAGGCACACTCTCTTTCTCCTGGGGGAAGCGGAGGCTGGAGCTGCTGGTAGCTGTCTTGCCACAACTTGGGAACAGCCTATTTTAAGAATGAAGCCTGCAAATGGAAGATGGGCTGGAAGAGGACAAGGCACAGATTCTTGACAACATCATTTATGTATCTGGTTCCGGTCATGCCTATATCTTTCAACTATGAGAGCTAAAAAAAAGCCCTTTGTTGGCTTAGGACTGTTAAGTTAGAGTTCTCTCATTTTTGACCAAGAAATTCCTCTGTCATGCATGCCTTCAAACTGCAACATCTGAAACCAGGATATGCTTTAAAATTAAACTACTTTTTGAAAAGATCACGTAATACCAGTTTCTGAAACAAATTACATCCTCGTGACTTTCTAATCAATACTTTGTGTTTAGTAAACTTATGTTTGAATGAGAGAGCACCCAAGGTCTTCTAGGACATACTGAGAGGAAAAGAGGAATTCCTCATGGTTGGGGCAATGCTGCGTGTTTACCACATTCTACTTCCATCTCATCCTATAAGCACACTGGGACCACATATGGCAAAGATGGCTGGGACCACCATGCCTGGCCTCTTCCTCTTCCTGGGTACATGTGAAGACTTCCTTCCAAGCCCCTGTGCAGTTAGATGGGGTCACATGACTACAGTCAAAAATTATGGGCAGAGCAAGTTGTGTTGCTTCTTATTTTGAGGCATTTAAACCTGGTGTGTATCTTTATGTTCTCTTTCCTTTTGTGAGTAATCATGGAGATCATGAAGTAGACCCACAAGATGAAAGCATCCTGGATTCTGGGTCACTCCATGGAGGCAATCTCCCTAGAGAATTACACAAGCTGGTTTTACATTGATTCAACTGCATTAGAATTTCTGCAAATGAGAAATCTGTATCAAGAACCTATGGATTCATCCATCATCAAGCATAACCTGCCTACTTTAGTCTAGTTATTAGACACGACTTCTTAGTATCCCTTGCACTCAAGTGAGTGGAAAGTGGTAGTCATGATACAGCTACTTACAGGCCTCAACCTTAAGAAAGAACATGTGGGGGATGCCCAGGTAGCTCAGTGGTTAAGCATCTGCCTTTGGCTCAGGGCGTGATCCTGGAGTTCCAGGATCAAGTCCCCACATTGGGATCCCTGCAGGCAGCCTGCTTCTCTCTCTGCCTGTGTCTCTGCCTCTCTCTCTCTCTCTCTCTCTGTGTGTGTGTCTCTAATAAATAAATAAAATCTTAAAAACAAAAAGAAAGACCGTGTGTGATTCCCCACATTCCTTCTCTTTCATCACTGGCTTAATGGAGGGAATCTGGCAGATGACCCTGAGACCCTGGCAAATAATTCTCTTTGGTTGAAGGTCTTGGGTCTCAGTGATTCTATGGAATATATGCCCTCCCCCTCCAACACACCTCATTAACCTGTATTAACTATAATATAAACAATAATTGAACTAATTTGGTGTTGTTTGCCAGCTAGCTCACCATAAGCGATGAAGATTGGAGATTCTTGGGTGTGAGTGTAAAACCACTGTTTAAAAGGACTGGGGGCTTCTGAAAGTTGAGACTATGGATGGAGTTTACAGAGACTGGATTTAACCAAAAATGATGTCTATAGGTACAGCTGCTGGTGGCTCCAAGTGAATAAGACCTGAGTGATCTTATGGGGCTTTGTATCTATGGGCATCATGAATACTTAGTTCTGGATGGAAGTCAATGGGCCCATCCAAGGAATAGACATAGCACATTCCAAACAGGATAACAAACAGGTTTCATCTTTTGGGTCAGTACTAATTTGTTTGACTGTCTGGACCAGCATATCGAGAATGTGTCAAAGGCAGTGCTAAAGTTCAGTCAGAAGGCATACGCCAAACTATTACCAAAGTCTGCCATGGACAAAGGAATAGGGATGGAGACAGCCATGATCTGCACCTGACATTTGTCCTCTAAAAGTCCCTGGGGTTTCTTGCACAATCAGTTCTGTACTGCGGGGTTCCCACAGTACTCATTAGATCATCAGATAGGGAAAGGGTTAAAAATATTTTCAAGAAATATGGACAGAGGCTTGAAATAGCCCAGATGCCCACAGAATGAGACACTAGATGCAGGCTGGGCTTCCTATGAAACACTCACAACTTCATGTCTACTCCAGAGAAAAGAAGTGGTGAGGGAAGCCTGAACATACCACCTTGGAGGGAGGGCTGAGTTCCCCGGGATCTGTATATTCGAGCCCTGCCCCTCTAGGTGGGTATCCTGTTTTATCTTCATATGTTCAGTATCTATACCATCGCTTTCAATGCATACAGGAATATTGGCTCTCAACGAATAGTTTTGGAATAAACGAATGAGCAAATTAAGAATGCATGGAACTCCCTTTACAAAGGGTAGTAGGAAATCTAAAGCTACCTGCATAGATCATATTTTGACAGCAACAAACAATGACAGAGGTGTTAGCACATAATTACAGACACTGATGAAAACCCCTAAAGAATCTTTTGTGAATCCTAAGGAGTTTGTGACTTCCCGGATCAGGAAGGATAGATGTCGTGGCTGGTTGCAAAGAAGCAGAGTGCCAGCTGTCTTGCCTTGCCCAAGGCATTGCCGGCTGCTGCTGGAGGGCATTTCGTGCTGAAAAAGACTATTCTCTATGTTCCTGAACACCACCCCAGAGGCCCTCCTCCCTCTTCATTCTTGATCAAAAAAATGTAGCTGTAACTCTAGTTTCTGGATCAGATGACATTTTCTCATCTCTGTCTTCTAACAGGGCTGAGAGAGCGGTACCTTTAAAATGGAACCAAACCATCAGAAGGGCTTTCACTGCGCTACCCTCTGATGTGGCAGGCAAAGAGAGTGTATCTGCATGTTTGTTGTTGTTTTGATTATTTATCTGCTTGGCCTGGCTTTATAAGTGTGGCTTATCAGATGTGAGTAGCAATAACTGACTTGGAAATAAGGAGACACGAACCTGCATTTGCTTTACTTTAATATAGAAACTTTATCATCAAAAGGCAGATATTGCAAAAGAAAGAGCATCTGCGGCGATGCTTCCCAGGCCCCGGGAATACCTGGCAGTGCCTCACAGGTCCTACGTAAGTGAAACTATTTCTGCATGGAAAGGGCATGACCCAACTTTGACAGTTGCACGGACAGATGTGTTTCTATACACACCAGATGCAGTGTTTTTAAGCTGTACATAAAAAATGCAGTGCCTTTCAGCAGCTGATGTTTTCCTTGCTCCCTTTGAAATGATGTGATGCTGTAGTTCAAAAGAAGATTCCCAGAGGAAGGATTCAGAATAAATAAACTATTTATTGGGCTGTCTACACAGACTGAAGCTCATTTAAATAAGATATCAGTGGTGACTGTTTGAAGTCACAAAGGAAGATGTAGCTCTGGTGTTTTCCCGAGCAAGATTTCCAACACTCTGGGGTCACAGTCCGAGCAATGAAAATGGCTGGAAATAGACAGCTGCCAGCTGCCAAAGAGCATCACTAAGAATGATGCAGTGGCACTTTTTTTTCGAAAGCATGTCCAGGTACATGCTATTCCCCTTTATAACCTTACAAGTCTGTAGGAGTAGGTGGGTCAGAGGTCACTTCCAATAAGTAGGAAAAAAACCCAAAAAACAAAAACAAGACTCAAGAAGTAAATCTGCCTCAAGGACTTTTTTTTTTTTTTTTAAGATTTTATTTATTTATTCATGAGAGACACAGAGAGAGGCAGAGAAATAGGCAGAGGGAACAACAGGCTCCCTGTGGGAAGCCCAACTCAGGATTCGATCCCAGGACCCTAGAATCAGGACCTGAGCCAAAGGTATATGCTCAACCAGTGAGCCACTCAGGTATCCCTCAAGGACATATTTTGAGCACAGTAGAGTCTATACTGAATCTATTAATCTCCACTGAATGCAATGCTCCACTGTCTGCCAAAATACATCATAAAGCATGGTAAATAAGGTTTAAAAATGCATTAAAGTATAGATGTTTTCAGCTTGTAAGGACAAAAATAAATGCAAAAGTTATACTCTATTAAAAAATACTGAACAACTTATATAGAGGAATTGAGACGTGTTAATTAAGAAGCACAAAGAAAGACATAGAACGAAGCCTAAAACAAGAGGAAGGGGTATCCCTGGGTGGCTCAGCAGTTTAGTGCCTGCCTTCGGCCCAGGGCGTGATCCTGGAGTCCCGGGATCGAGTCCCACGTTGGATCCTTGCAGGGAGCCTGCTTCTCCCTCTGCCTGTGTCTCTGCCTCTCTCTCCCTCTCTCTGTGTATCTCATGAATAAATAAATAAAATCTTAAAAAAAAAAAAAACAAGAGGAAGTTTCATGTTTATACATGGGTTATAGCCTTACTCCAACAGGGTCACAATCAAAATGAGTATCACCTGGGAGCTTGTTAGAAAGGCAGGAGTTCAGCCCCACCCCATAATTACTGAATCAGATTCTAGACTTTCACAACAGACCAAGGGTATTCACATGCCCATCGGAATTTAAGAAGCAGTGTGTTAGAAAATATATAGGGCTGGTTATCCTCAGAGCACATTTTGGCTTAAAAAATGATAGGTTTGGTCAGCTCAGTGATGATAGACATAGAATTTGCTACAAAGGGAAGAGTGGGGAATTGATACCAAAATCCTTAAATTTAAGAATGGTTCCGCGTAGTCATATTTCAATGTGGAGTGAAGATATTGCTGAAGCAAACTACAACTCCTTGTACCCGGGAAAACTCTAATAAATGAGAAAAGAGATTGGGAAACCCTGAATTATTCGAAATTTAGTTTTACAACCTGGCAGGAAGAGACCTCAAAACAGAATTTTAGGTCTAAGAAAACAATAGAGGAAGTTACATCTCTTCTGAATTCTGACTTGGTAAATGGACAACTTTACCCACTGAACATTGATGTGTCTCATGGTACCACAAGAAAAGGGATGAATGAACGGAAAGCAGGGATTCTGAGTTTCCAGGAGTTTGCACTCATAGACGCTCTGCCAATTATATTTTTTTCTCATACAGACTTTTTCTGTCACCCCCCCCGCCCCAAAACCTGGGTATCAGAAAATATGATCATCAGAGGCCTTTAAGTTCCCCAGTAGAAACAATTCTCAGACTAGTGATGGTTTGGCCCCATAAGGGTCTTTTGGTTCATTCAACTCTGGCAAGTAAGCAGGGATCTCTGTTTATAACTGTAAAAGCTCCTGCTCTATCTGTGTAGATAAAGGGGGAAAGAAGAAAGAAGTGCCAGAAAGGGAAAGCCAAGGATAGATTGAACAAGTGTCCACTACATACACTAAGAATTCCCTCCTAGCCACTGGCTTTTTTATTAATATAAATATTGGGAATATCAATATGGGATTCAAAATTCAAATGAGCAATGGCTTAAATCCACATGTTTTTAAACTGTTATGTTTAAAAAAAAAGTCTGGGGACAATAGCTCAAAGCTGGTATGGCAATCCTTACTTGCTATGTATCCAGGAAGCTCACAGATTTTGACCCCATCTTCATGATGGCAGGTGCCTTGTCATTAAAATCCAAGAAGGTTGTTGGATTCAGCAAAATGTGTATGTTCCAGCCAGAAGAGATAAAAATGCAAAGAAAAGAGAAAGACATGCAGATAACTTAGTAGAAATCGTATCCGTAATGTGTGCTTATATTCCTTGGTCAAAAGTTGGTCACACTTGGTCAAATTTAGCCATAAGGTAGGTTAAGAATTTATTCTCAATGGTCATATTCCCAACTAAAGCTATGTGTGTAGGGAACATGCAGTTTTTATTGATGCAAATCAGGAGATGGGACACTAGGGAAGCCTAGAAGTGTCTAAAGTAATTGCCCCTTCAAGAGATAAAATGGGTTCATTTTTTACATAGACAGCCCCTTTCTAAAGATTGTTTCTTGGACTGTACATGTCCAGAAAGGCACTACTGGAGTATAATCTGCCTGGAGGGCAGATGTTATCACCCTAAACCAAAGCTCAAGAAATGTTTTTCTGCAATGGGTTAGTAAATCTTTTAGAGTCTGTGGGTCAGAAGGGCTCTCTTGTAACTGTTCAACTCTGCTCTTCAGCACAAAAGAAGCCACAAACAATGAGTGAATGGATGGGTATGGCTACATTCCAATAAAACTTTATTTACAAAAACATGTGGCCCAGAGGTCAGATTTGGCTTAGGCAGGGTTATAGTTTGGTGACCCAGCCCTGTGTAATAATATCATTTATCCCTCTCTGACCTACAGGCTGTCCAGGTAGTTTGCAAATTCAGAAGAGCAGAGCATGTGTGGTATAATGGGAACAGGATCTAAGCAATGGAATTTCCCATAAACCCATGGTTGAACTGATGGCCAAACATCTCTAAATACACAGAGGAAAAAAAATGACATTAAAGTGTCCTAAATTCATCGTAATAGTTTATTAGCTATAGACTGTAGAACTCTTCCATTCTGTAACTGTATCATTACATTGCTTCTATTAATTTCAGCCTATCGTTTTTAGGAGAATCAAGAAGGTCAGCTCTATCCTCTACCAACAACTGCAATGAAACACATGAAAACAAACCAAACTACCAACCACTTCTCTTACTTGCTTTCACATAAGCTCCTTTCAGTACATGTTAGGATATTGATTGCAAAGTCTCATAAAAGACTTCAGATCTCATACTGCAAGGAGCCTCCTCTTTGACTGCCAGGCACGGCCTTCCCTCAACACTCACAAGTTAACTGTTGCAAGGTACTTTTACTACAGTAAATGCCAGCTGCAAAGTGGTGTTATTATGTAGACTGGGGAATTGTTTGGAGACTGAGTGAGTCATTTTGTTCAAACTGGATGCCCCAGGCAGTTGACAGGAGGTTCACCATGAGAATGGACTGTCCTGGAGGATTATGAAAATACTTTTTTTTAAAAAAATATATGAACCCACTGCTGAACCACATTATTTTACAAATTCCTACTTTATTGTCTGGAAAGGCTTGTGTATAAATGGTTGTTGACCAAAGTTTTAGTTGAATACCTTGTTCTGTCCTTTATTCCTTTGAATTATGTTAACGTTACCTCTCTGGTAAGGATAAAAAATTGACTTCCAGAAAGAAGAATTTCTGATGAGCACAGAAAATCCAAATTCAGAGACTACGTTTATTTGTTCCACAAGGATGAACAGAGTTGGTTCTGGTTTCTTATCTGAATATGTATATTATGTGTTACTTTAGGTTCTTAGGAGCAGAAGGCCATTTACTGACCTCTCTGACTACATAGTAGACATAGATCCCATTTCTTGACATTCTTTTTCAGTCTCTCTTCTCTATAATTAAAAGATAATGTGCCCACTCAGCAACATACCCAGTTATGTGTTTATTGTACAATGGCTTTCACGTGAAATTTTCACCATCGTTGTTCATACATATTTTTAGTTGGTGAATAAAGCAAACCAAATAAGACTTAAAGTATTTTATCAGAATAAACTATGTTAGATGTTGTCTCTTAAGCAAAGTTCAAATACTTTTATATCAGTAGTAGCAGAAAAATGAAATGTTTTAACAGCTTAATGTACTTAAATAGGACATTATAATTAGTGATTTGGGGTTTCTATACTTTTTCACCATTAAAATCCATAAAAATTTTATGTATTGACTAACATCAATATTATTCTCTGGGAGTAAACTAATTAATATTTACTGAAAACCGGCTAATTTAGTCAATAGAGAAGTATGTATGAAATTATATATAATTATTTTTAAACACCTACCATAGTAACTCTCTCCTAGACTACTGTGTGTTACATAAATACACTTCCCCTAATATTGGCTGGTGAGTATTCTAAGGCAAGTTTATTGTAGCAGCTCAATATTTAAATAGCTGAAGAGATGTCTGTGGGAAAACTTTTTGAATAGACTCTTCATAAAAAAAAGGTATATGAATGACCAATAAGCATTCGAAAAAGTACTCAATGTCAGCACTTATTGGGGAAATGTCTATCAAACCCACAATGAAATACCATTGCACAGCAATGGAATGGCTAAAATTGAAAATACCAATAACCTCAAGCATTGGGAAGTCTGTGGAACAATCAGAACTTTCCCACATTTAAGGTGGAGATGCAAAATAATACATTTTGGAAAAGACTTCAGAGGTTTCTTATAAAAGTAAATATATACCTATCCTGCGTACCAACAATTCAACTGTGTGTTTTCCTAAAAGAAATGAAAATATACGTTCACAGAGAACAATGTACAGAAGTGCTTACAGCAGGTTTATTCATAATAGCCCCAAATTGGAAACAACTTAGATGTCCAGCAGCAGGAGAATGGATAAAGAAATGGTGGTTTTTACACACAATGAAGCACCATTCAGCAATAAGGAGTAATAAACCACTGACACACTTAATGAATCTTAAAACGTCACCCATAAATTGCGAAAACATCACATTGAGTGAAAGAAGCCTTCCCCAAAAAAGCACATACTAGATGATGCAATTTATATGAAGATATACATTATCATCACTCTAGGAATGAATGAATGGATGCCATTTCACAAAACCAGCACTTCACAAAATAGTGATTTTGAAGACAGCGCACGATACATCATCTATTTGGTGTGAATGTGATCTCAAATTAAAAAGTGCATTTTCAATACATGGATGATTTACATAAATGAATCTAGGAACAAAAACACCTGAGCATATAATTCCAGGGTGGGGGTGGGGTGCCAAGAAGTGTGTTAGATTACCAAAATTAGTGTATTAAACCAGCATTCATTGTACATGGAATGCTTTACAAAGGACATTACAGGAATCAATTAATCAGTTAATTCTGGTTATGCAGCAAAATGGTAAAAGAAATTTACTGCTGTTTTGAGCTTGCTCTATTTTCTTGGCCCTAAGAGATTGTTGGCAAACAAATTTTCATATCCCCTAATACTATAACTCTGCATAATATATACTTTTCTAACCCAAATGTATTTGAAATTCACAGCCCCTACAATAAAATCTTATGAGTAGATATTTGAAGGCAGTTAGTGATTTCAATAACTATATAGTCAAGGAGCACAAAAAATGCACCTCTGGAGTAGTTTGTAAATATGTGGGGGCTATATTTACTGTCATAGTGATTGGGACATGGTACTGGTGTTTAGTGGGTGAGTCCAGGGATGCTAAATATCCTAAGATCCTTACATCTGTTTTGCATGGCAAAGTATTATTCAATCCAAAATGCAAAAAGTATCTCTTGAGAAATAGTAACATGAGACCTGCCTCATCTAACTTGTCTTTAAAATTTTGGCTCTTTTTGTTGCTGCAAGTCTTGATCTTAGTGATTCAACTAACTTTGTGGCTTAAATACTATGTATATGTTGATGATTTCCAAATTTATATCCCCAGTCTCTCAATGATCAACTTCTTATTTCACATCTTCCCTTGGGTGCCTACGAGGCATTTCAAACTTATTTCCAAAAGTTAAGTCCAAATCTCAACACTCACAGTCACTACTTCCAGAGTGTTCCATTGATCAAATTATGATGCCAAAGATTCAAAGTCATTTTGGGATCTTGCCTTACTCTTATAATTCACACCCAATTAATCAGTAAATTCTACTGAATCCTGACCTTGAAAACATTTATTGAATCCAACCACTTCTTGCCACCATGGTACGAGCCATCATCTTTACACACCTGGACAACTACATCAGCATGCAACTGGTATCCTACCTCCCACAACCAAAAGATTTCAAAATAAAAATCTAATCATCTAACTTCCCTGCTCTAAACCCTTCAATGGCTTTTCATCATCTTAAGAATAGATCCAATCTTGCCAGGACAGTCTGAAGGGTCCTAGGTATCTATCTGATCCATGGTTGCCTCTCAGACATCATCTTTCATCCCCTTCCTTGCTCACTGCCTTCCCAGCCACACTGGCCTTCCTGCTCTTCCACAAACCCTCCTGCAATCGACTGCAGCCTCACAGTGTGGAGGATGTTCTGTGTGTGAATTTTTCTTTTTATGGTCTCATTTCTGAGCTTTTCACTATCACTACGTTTAAGATAGCATCCACCTGCCTCCACCAGGCACATACTCTCCCTTCTCACTATTTCCTTTATAGCATGTATCACTATTTGACATTATTTAATTTTTATTTTATTTTTTTCTCTCCCCACTAGAATGTAAGTTTATGAGAGCTGGAGCCTAGAAAAAAAAAATTAGAATAGCTTTGGAACCTAATATGCCTTCTGGTATTTGTTGAATCAGCAAATAAGTATGGCTGTATCCCAAATGTGTCCTATCAGAATTCCTTATGAAGACTTAAAATACAGATTTCTAGATATGAAGCCTGGGAGAGTTTACCTCAATCTATCTGTTGAATCTGATATTTCAGCAAAGTCCTAAGCCACTATAATAGTGTAATACCCTGCTTGACATGACAGCCATACTATCTGTGGTATGCAGATAGGTGACCGTATAGATGATGATATATCTAAGACATTTCTGTCTTCCTTATAAATGTGTTACTTTGTTCATCCTATGATGATAACCAGGGGTTTTAATTCTTAACCATGAGATACTAGATTATTGCTTCCGTTATTTCGATTTTGTTAACATGTTGTCTTTTGATATATTCCTTCTCTTTTCCTATCATAGATAATTGTTCTTGCAGATATTCAATTACCCTGGATGCATCTTCCTATCTGATGTTGCTGAATTGGATTTTCCCACCTTCACATGCTCATTTTTTGGCTCTGAGAAAGGTTCAATAAGGTGATAGTGAAAGAAGAAAATGAAGAAAGTATCTTTTCCAACTGAAATCCTCTTTCAAGCCAAAAAGGCATTGTTCTCTTTCCAGGGACCAACATGCTGCCTGTGTTAAATGGGGCTGTATTAACAACTGCAAAGCTGGTGTAGTTTTAACCCCCTTGAAAAGAACGCAGTGGAGAAGGGGGCTGCTCATTCCTCTCCCAGGCTATGTAACACAGACTCCTTGCAAATTAGTTATTAGTAAATATACAACACTTTCAAACAGTTAAAGCAGACTTAGCTGCTTTGAGAAACTCAAATGAAATGTTCAATATTTTATGAATGCTTTGAGTGGTAATGTTTACTTGATCTGATAAGTTCTCATTGCACAGAAAAATGAGAGGGCTGGAAAGATGATAATAGTGAGGCAATGAGTTCTGAGACTCTCAACTTGGCATTTCATTATTTAGATGCTATTTTATAGGACAGATGAGACCTCCTCTCCATGAGATTATCGTCGTGGTGAAATCTGCCACAACATGACTGTCATGGGAATATTACCTCCAGAAAACCTCCAGGTAGGCGTGGTCAGATTTAATGAATAAAAAATACAGGATGTGTGGTTCAATTTGAATTTCAGATAAACACTAAAAACATTTTTAGCATAACCATGTCCCATGCAATATTCAGGACATATTCATACTAAAAACAATATTTGTTGTTTATTTGAAAGTCAAATTTAACGAGGCTCTCTCGTTATTTTTATCAGGCAACCCTACTTCTAAAGCAAGAAAGAGTACCCTGACACTATGTAGGAAAATGTTTTAAGCTCCCAGAGAACCCTTAGTAAAGACACAGGTGGGGTCAGGGATGCCAGCACATGGGGCACCAGGTCACACATTTTAAGGAGGGCCTCCCATTCAGGGTCACTCAATCGTAGAGGCATCGCTTATGCAGCTCTGAGAGGAAGACCCTCTATCAATCCCACATCCAAGCACACTTGCCTCACTCCAGATCTGGGCAGAGGTTCATCATTCCTTTTCCCTGGCCTTTTTCAGATTCTAAGACTGAGGGTAAACCAAAGTGAGGAATAACTGTATTCCAATCCTCTCTGGGAAAGTTTTAACTGTACTCTGCTGCTCACACAAGGGTGCACACTGTCCCGTTCCTCATCAGCACAGGAATGAAAAAGGGGGAACACACATTTAATTTTTCAAAAACCACATCTCTCTTTGAGAACCCATGAAGTACTACCCATTCAGCTCAGAGCTGAGTCAGTATAGTGACACATGGGCCACAGAGGTCTTGGCTTTCAGGGGCTTGTATTTGAAGGGAAAAGCACAAGGAGAATGTGGTTGGAGAGCAATGCACTTGCAGCTGGGGCAGTGTAGTTGGGGGAGGGGTGACATTTGATCTATGCCATAAAAAATCTCAAGAAAGAGGGGTCTGGGCTCCCAAATTGAAGGATAAAGGCAAAGAGAAGGAGAGAAGTTTGGGACTTGGGAAAGACAGACACTGGGCTGTGGGGCAAATCAGCAGGAGGATGGGGGTCCGAGGGGAGGTTAGACAGAAGCACCAGGTCACTCCTGTTATTTCTGGATTGTGCTTACAACGAAAACTGGAGCCACTGTAGGGTGTTTATTACAGGAGTGGGGGGAAATGGGAGTCAAAAAGCAATGATGGGAGAAGAAAGAAATGCCATCTGTTATTTCTGCTGCCCCTTCACACTTTGCTACTGGTCCCCAGGAGGTCTGAAGCCCTGCTAGAGATCTGCCCTCCAAGAGAAATCTCCTCCTGATACAAGCTTCCATTCTGGCTTATCCTATTTCACCCTGAGACTCAATTTCCCATGGCCATGCATCATTCACTGACAAAAACAAAACAAAACACCCACAAAAACACAAAGCAAAAGGCCAAAACAGAGACTCTACACAGAAAAGTAAAGAAATGTTTGTATGCTCTGTCTTCTCTTACTTCCGCTGCCCAGGGTCATCCAGATACTGCAGACATAGTCTGGGCTTTAAGGGAGTAGAAATAAGATATTCTGTGCTGGCTGAGGAAAGGATCTGTACTTCATTCATAAGGTGAATAACATCTCATGCTGGATAATGTCCGATTTCTTTCCTAATAAGATGTTATAGAAGAGACTTGGGAAAGACCTTATCTTTACCATGTTCACACCAATTCTAGTTTTATCTGCCTCCAAAGTGCTGGACAGGCACACATTTAAAAGGTACCATCTCACTGTAAAACCATTCTGGAGAAATGAAGGAAATGCCCAAACATGGATCAATGAGAGAAAATAAAAACTAAGTTCCTAATGAGAGATTTGAGAGATTGCAGAAGGGGAGAAAAGGAGGAAGTGAAATTAACAACTTTGGTTAGTTATGAACGAAAAACATAGATAGCTCTTTGGAAAACCAGAATTCCTTGAGATTGTCCGTCTAGCAAGCCAGACTGAACCAGTAAGGAATAAGTAAAATTGAATAGATCAGCATGCGAAGAGTAGTTGTTTACAGGGAGATGCATGCTTATGTACATAGGATGATAATTTACATTTGCATTTTGGGGGGAAAAGGAAACTTTACAGGAGAAAGATGATGATAGAGACAGACATCAGAGTTTGGAAGATTTTACATGCAATACAGGTTGAAATGTGTTGCCAAAAAAGGTATGTTGAATTCCTAATCCCTAGATCCTCAAAGTGTGTTACCTTATTTGGAAATAGGGTCATTGTAGATGCAAGTAGTTAAGATGAGTCCATACAGGAGTAGAGTGGGTCCTTAACCCAGTCAGACTGGTGTCCCTGTAAGAGGGAAAGCAACATAGAGACATATACAGAGAAAACACACAGTAATGGAGTCAGAACATGCAGTTGTGTGGCTGCAAACAGACACACCCCAAAAATGGCTGCAACCACCAGCAGCTGGAAGAGGCAAGGAGGCATCCTCGCCAAGAGCCGTTGGAGAGCAAGATTCTGCAGACACGGTGATTTCTGACCTCTGTTCTCCAGAACTACGACAAAACAGACTTATATGGTTTTAAACCTTCCTGTTCATGGAACTTTGTTCGGGTGGCCACAGGAAAACAAACATGCTCAGCTTTGTTGAATTTCTCTGCTCATCAGGCCAAACCTGAAGAATTTTCACATTTATTTGATAGCAATGAATTAAGAAGGAAGAAGGTTGGGCCAGGAGAAACCAAGGCTTCCGTCCACTTGCTGTGTCCATCTGTCTGGTCTCGGAATCCTCTCCTTAGGTTAAAGATACTAAAATGAGAAGAACTACATCACTATGGAACACACGCTAATGGAGGACAAAACAAACATGTGAGCTGGTCAGTTCCATTTTGAGGAGAGGATTGGAATGAGTTTGGCAAGAGTTTATCTCACTGAACAATGTTACAATTATAAGAGTATGGATTTGGATGGAAAAGAAAGACATTTTACGGAGGCTGTCTGCTCAACAGGTTCCTGAGAACTGTCTATGGCTCATCTATGTCGGAACAAGTAAACGTATGTTGTACAACTCACAGGGACGTGCCCAGTCTGCCTGAGGAACCTCAACCAGAAGACAGCAGATCTCCATCTCTGGAGTGCCAACATGAATTAGCGGGCGATGTTGGCTATTTCGTAAGGCTACTGCTTAAATTGTTCTCTCTGGCCTTGCTACAACCAAGGATTTTGAGCCTATTTCAAGGACTTACTGAAATAGAATAAAATAAAAACAGGGAAAGACTGCATACTACGCACTAACTATTTTCATTGACATTAATTTTAGTGATATATAAAATTTGAGGGATTGGGTTATTAAGCATCAAGTAGCAAGTGCTGTTAATAAAGTGCTTTGTAAATAACTTAATGTCTTCTAAGTAGATTTTGATGGTTCCTCCGATATCAATTTTATATATTTGGGGCCCACACATTAACTTTTTAAACACTCAATAACATTCTACTTTAAGGTTTTTATGGGATATTTTTTTCCACCAGAATAACCATTTTGTTTTATGATGTTTAGAGGTTTCAGAATCCTGAAGCCATTCTGAGAATGTCATGTCAATATCAAATGGATGGCACTGGATGGGATTGGAAACTAAACTGCTTAGAAGATAACTTTAATTATATTGTTAGTTATTAATAGGTACTCAAGAGATTTTGTAGAAGCTCAAAGTAAAAAAAGTACTGGTTATAATGGAGTTAAAATAGAAGACACATCATTCAGGTATTTGCCACATCACTCTCATTTCCAGATGCAATGGGGTAACAAGGACAGGACTCAACCTCCTGCTAGAAAACTGGACAAAATACAGGAAACCACTATTTCACGCCACTGGACAATAGACAGCGGAGGACCGTGATCCATGAGAGGAAAAAACAAAGGAGATGAACTCTCTGGCTGCCTTGACTTTCTATCTGGAGGGAAATTTTGGACTATAAATACTGAGTGGGAGAGAGCCATACAGAAACTGACAGGAAACATGAAGACACCAATAGAATAAAGGTAAAAAAAAAAGAAAAAAAGAAAAAAAAACTAGACAATTTATACACTGATCAAAAGGAAAGAAATCATTATAATTAAATTCAAAGTAGACTTCAGAACAAGAATATTGCCAAAGATAGGATAATATTTCATAGTGATAAAAGACTTACAGTACTATGTGTCATGGTAAACACTTTCTATAACTTACATCTCAGTCTTCAGGGACACTACTGGAAAAGTGTTATTTTTATTCCCATCCTACAGATAAGAAAAATAAAGTTCTAAATATTTAAGCAAATTGACCAAAGAGATTTAGAGTGGAGACAAAACTGAAGCCCAAATCCCTATCACCTGTCACCTGGCCTTTTGCTGTACCCACCAAAATGCTTTGCATTTGCTCCTGCGTTCTTTCAAAGTATTTTTCACCATGTAGTTAGTGAGAGCATTTAAAATGTAACTCTAGGGGTGCCTAGGTGGCTCAGTGGTTGAGCATCTGCCTTTGACTCAGACCGTGATCCTGGGGTCCTGGGATCGAGTTTTCCATCAGAGTCCCCATGGGGAGCCTGCTTATCCCTCTGCCTATATCTCTGCCTCTCTTTGTGTCTCTCATGAATAAATAAAATCTTAATAAAATAAAATGCAGCTCTGATCTTTCCCCTTCCCTGTTTAACATCTTCCAGGGCTTGCTAGTGCTCTCACGCCCTCTCCTCTGGTCTCCCTTCACAAATTCATCTTTGTCAACTCTTTTTTTCCTAAGCTTGTATCCTTTGGCATCAGCCTCTTAGTGCATGTTGTTCCCTCTATCTGCAATGCCCTTCCATCTCTACTCACAGATGCAAGCATCCCATTTTCCTATGTCACTCCTCCTTATACTTTAGTACTGGGTGAAAAAGCCACTTCTTCAAACAGCCCTCCTGGTTCCCCAGCTCAGGTAGCCCAAATTACACCTCCACAACAAACAAACTGTACTTTTTTGTTATAATTAGGTATCTATAAAGGTGTATATTTGATTGAGTGATGTCTTTCTTCTTCCAACTATAAACCCAGAGACAGAGATTATGGATAGGTTCTTCCCTACTTTATCTCCAATGACCAGAATAGCATCTCATACATACACATTTGTTAAATAAGTGAATAAAGAATGGGGGAAAAGATGATGAAAAAAGAATGAATGATAAAGGAAGAGGAACATGTGAAGTATACAAAGAAAATGGACCAAACTCAAACAAGTATTTATGAACTAATTCAATTAGAGGATAAAAATATAAGTCATTTTTTTTTTTATCGGTGGTGCCTGTAGCATACTTTAAATATATTCTTACTTGTATAGATCTTTTAAGATAGCAATCTGACATACAAAATAATTTCAAATGTGTACTTAAGGTCACTAAAATATAGCAATTATTTCTAGTTTTAAATCTCTGAATTCTAAAAGCAGTGAGATCTCACCAGCTAGTTCGTTTTATTTAAAGATTGTCTGGTCTTAGGACTGAAAAAATAGAGTGGTGAGATCAGACTTTTTAAAGGATTTACTTAATTTTGATGTGCTTTTGCTTTTCTGAGTCCCACAGTTTCAGGATGTGACTGCTATAGAATCTGTCCGGCTCACTTTGCCCCGGACGGGCTTCACTTACGTCAATATGCCAAGGTGATTTTTACATAATGCCGTCACTGGCGTTACTGCATTCAGTTGCAAGGGATAGTGGGAAATTGGGAACTGTAGACACTCTTTACTGCCCAAATTTGGGGATCTATTATCCAAAGAGTAGGAGAATTAGGAAGCTTTCAACATGTATTAGTATGGTCCCCACCCGAGGTCAACTCAAAACACAAATATTATCATCATCAACATAACAGTTTTGAGGATATGTCTATGTTACTACACAAGCATTATCAAATCTAAATGATTTTTCAGCCCACCAGTTGACTTGCCTGATTTTTACAATTTATTTATTGATTTATTTTACAAATGTGGCTATTTTAGGGCTCAAAGAGCAAAAGCTGTGTAGGGAAGATGGGGATTTATTAAAGACCGAACATACTGGAGGAGCTCTTTTTCTTTCCTTTGGTAAAGACCCCACCCAGGATTCCATGTGGATTCACACTCCCTTATCATAAGGGTAGATAAAGAATCCAAACAAGGCCTATAGGACATTCCTATATTTCTGGGACAGGATGGAGTCCTGAAAGGAAATCAACCATGTGATCCCATGACTAAGGTCCCCCGATTTTATGGATTCTTTTCTCTCATGACATTTGCTTTTTCAGCACTTCAATTCTGGGAAGTATCGAGTAGCTTTCTAATAAATGCTTTGATGTGGTCCCTTTTGCAGGAAGGTTAAGGTTAAAGGAGTCAGCTGGATTCTGTAGCTTAGAAAAAAAAACCAACAAAACCCAACGGAAACACAGCCACTGAAGGCAGGCAGAAGGCTTGGATCAGATCTGTGTCTGCTGCTTCCTAGAGGCATCGCCTTGGGGCCCTCGTTGCTTAATTTCTAGGGTTAAAAGTACTTTGTGCACTCCTCTTCCTTTTAAAAAACAGCTTTATTGAGATAAAATTTACATAGTAGAAAATTCACCTTATTTAAAGTGTACAATGGTTTTTAGTATATTTATAGGGTTGTATAACTATCACCATAACCTAATTTTAGGACATTTTCATTACTCTAAAGAGAAACCTTGTGGCCATTAGCAGTATCTCCCTATCCTCCAACCCAGATCCCCACCAGCCCTAGATAACTACTAATCTACTTTTGGTTTCTACAGCTTTGCCTAATGTGGACGTCACATAAATGGAATCATACCATATGTGGTCTTTTTTCACTTAATACAGTACTCTTAGTTCATCTATGTTACATCTACCATTGCTTTTTTTTTTTTTTTAAGATTTTATTTATTTACTCATGAGAGAGAGAGAGAGAAAGAGAGAGAGAGGCAGAGACACAGGCTGAGTGAGAAGCAGGCTCCATGCAGGGAGCCCGACGTGGGACTCAATCCCCGGTCTCCAGGATCACGCCCTGGGCTGAAGGCAGCACTAAACCCACAAAACCGCTGAGCCACCCGGGCTGCCCTACCATTGCTTTTTATTGTGAGTTGTTCAGTTGCATGGGAGTGTTTGGTTGCATGACAATCCTACATTTGTTTATCCATTCGTCAGTTGAGGGGTACTTGCGTTGTTTCCACGTTGTGTTATAATTCTGCTAGGACCACCCATATATCAGTTATCACATGGGCATAGAGAATGAACACCAAACAATATTTGGGAATTGGTAGAAGATTCTCTATTTCCTTGGATCACATCGTGTAACAGTATGAAGTTTGGAATTGCTACGCCATTTGCAACAAAAGGAAAAGGTCTGGAAGTTGTGGGGTTCTAACAAATGGAGTTAGAAGATGAAGATTACATCATGGAGAAGAACAGAGATGGGGAAATACTGGGTTCTGAACAATCTTTTGAATTTCTTAGTCATCCCTACCATGAAGCCAATGTTACTTTGGAACTTGCACTTACATGAAACTATGGATTTCTTTTACTATTAAAGCCAGTGTAAGCTGGATTTATGTCAATTGTAATTAACAGCCCTAATAGTACAGATTTAGTCACCTCAACTGACTGGCTTCAAAATCTTAGAGGAGACTTATTTGCCATAGGTCAATGTTACACTTGGAAAGAGGTGATATGAACAGGATAACAGAGTCAACAATATGGCAGCTTCCATGGGGACCACGTGGTTAGAGCCAAAAAAAGTATACACAGCAGAAGAAGGTGGGGACTGGGCTAGGAATATAATGTCATAGCTATCTACTGTGCCTTGGAGAATTGTAAGCATGGTGTCTGACCTAGGATGCGTCGATAAAAGACAATGGAATTATATCCATGGCACATTTCTACAAGCTTCCATCAAACTTCTCTAAAATTCAATGACTGTCACATGGTTATAAGTTTCACAGCACTGATGCCAAAGACAACTGTGTTCATGCTCCACATATGTAGCAGTCTATTTTTCTGATTGATAAGCCTCCATTTCCCAGTTTGTAAAACAGGAGTTTTAAAAAAGCACTTCATGGTGATTTGTTTTCTATTATTAAGATAATATTTGATAGCATTTGCTATACAATAACATAATCAGCATTGTTTTTACTTTTATCATTCCCTTATTTTTATCTACTCATTCTAAGACAGATGTATGACATATGAAATAGAATGAAGGTTAAAATGAATGTACATTTACTTCAGTGAGAATTTATCCTATCAACAATGTTTTTGGTTTCCCTCATTTTGTTGTACATCCGTTAAGGGAAGGGGAACAATTCATCTTTGTATACCCAGGACCTAAAACAGTGCCACAGTATATATGTCTATTGGATCCGTTAATGGTTGGGAAGATGAGCAGAGAATAGACCAATTACTCATATTTTTGAGTGGCTATATATGTCAGAACCTGAGCCAGATTCTTAAGTATTCATTTATTCAACCTTAACAAATAGGGAAACCCCATTTCAAAGAGGAGAAATCAGTCTTCACAGGTCTTATCACTTGTGAAGGTCAAGCCACCAACCAATGAATGGTAGAGCCCAATCTCTTCCTCCTTAAACCCTTCCTATGGAACCCAAAGCCCAAGCTTTTCTAGGAACAATTGACTTAGAAACTTCTCAAACATGATGATGAATTTTCTTGTTTTTTCACTCACAGCTTCTAGCCATACTAAGCACACAAATATCTGATTATGTGTTATTTGCTTATTTATTTATTGGCTTAGCTTACATGGACATGTGTACAAGTTAAAGAAAGTGTAAGCTAACTGTACTGAAATCAGTTGTGCAATAAGGGCAGACCAAAATTAGTGAGAGAGAAAAGAACCTCTTGACTTCAGCACTAGACAAACTAATTTTTAAATAAGCTACAAAAATAACCTAATGTGCTGTTATTATTCAACTCAAAGCCTAAGGAAAAAAATGACTAATATTTCTCACTATGTTGAATACACTCAAGCATGTTTTTACACCTAAATCTACTCTATTTTCTTCTAAATAATAGATGGCCAGTGACTTTTAAAAGCACCAATATGTCAGTATAATTATCTAAAATCTAACAAAAAATTGTATTCTTTGTAGACTAGAAGGGCATATTTTAAATGCAAATGGAGTATTTTTAGAATTTGTACATCTTCTTACCCTTTGAAAAAGTTCCCATATTTCTTATTCTTCACTGTTGAAAATCCCTGGCTCTTCTTTCCCTGTCACCATTGTAGGATAAAAGAATTCTGGCTGCGAACTGGTCTTTCTTGAAGAATCCATTAAAATTTAAGCTTGTGCATTGCATCAAGCAAGTAACATGTTCATTTCCCCAGAGCAGATCACAACTCTTTTGTGTCACTTAATACAAGGGAAAGAAAAGTAAAAGAAAGGAAGAAACAAAAGGATGTTTGCAGTGAGAATCTACACATGAAAGGTTTGGGAGTCAGATTTCACAACAGCAAGAAAGATGCTAGGTACAGATAATAAGTTCACTAATTGGGAAATAGCACTTCTCAATTCCAAGAACTATACCATAGTAAATAGAAATACAGAGAAAAATCAGAAATATTCATGACCTCTCTCATGAATATATCATATATTTTTTGGAATTAGATTTGGGGGCTATCCTGGGACTAAGGTACATACCCTGGGCTAAGCTTTTCAATCACTTTTTTTTTTTTTTCCACATGTGTTTGTTTGGGGAGAAAAATGTCAGACATCTCGATGGAACTATCCCAAAGGTTTACTTTGGGAACATGTATAAAGTGATTCCTGATTTGAATAATATAGATTTTCAAAGCATTGAGCACCTGAAAGAAGAGTTAGTACTTCTGACTAGGATGGGCTACTTGGCTGTCTGAACTGATGAATTCAACTCAGTCCAGGACCTGTCTCTTAGCCTTCCAAGCTCAAATATATGTTCATGTCATTGTCCTGGAGCTGATCTGGCTTGGGGATACTGAATCATACTAATAAACCTCAAAGGGACTGATGGGCTTTGCCAGAATGGCAACTACTGAATTCAAATGAGAAATAAAATTATCAAGTAAACACGATACTAGCATCAGCTTGACTGCACATTCTTTCCCTGTAGGCAAGCTGTGACAAAAGCAAAATGATCAGAGGGTTATTCAGTTTTGTAGAGCCAGAATAAGTGGAGTTGATAAATATCCATTTGCATGTTTAATGGCTCACATAGTCTGATGGCTCATATACTTCCATAATAGAGACACAGCTTCTCTTAGACACAAAGATGCTCCCATCCTCTCCCTGGGATGGGTATTTCTGACATTTTCTTCTGTGAATCTTCTTATTCTGTTAATCTCAGGGTTGCCCATTACTCCTTCATATTGATTCATTCCTTCTTTATACATACAGTACTGCTATCTTTAATCATGTTTTATCCGATCTAGATGCCATTTATTTAAAATTATAGGGATGTATAGCTTGAAGTAGGAGATTCATAGTTTGAATAACGACCCATATAATGTTGATTTTACCTAATATCTCAGTAATAGGAGCTTCTACACCTTCTTGATTGTTCCTTATATAACTAGCTTTTTCAACATTTTCAGAAATTTGGATAAACACACAGAAGTTAGAGTTCTCACATTTGTAGAACTCCTACACACTGAATAGTTACATATAATAAGAAAGTGTTGAAAAGGGGCATTCATTCATTCATTCATTCATTCATTCAGCAAGTTTTCTTGAATGCCTACTGTGTGCTCTAGGCACTTGAGATATAGCAGTGAACAAAATCAAATCCCTGACAGTCATGGAATCTATATTCTGCTGGGAAAAATACACAAATAAACCAAAATGAATATAATAAAATAGGGAAATGAGAAGTACTATAAAAAAAGAAACCAAAACAAGGGAAGAGCAAATGTTGGGGATATGTACTTCCAGATAGGATGATCACAGAGGTGACCAATGAACAGAATTAAGGTAGATTTTGCCCCAACATAAGAAAGTACTTATTAACCATCCCAGCAAGAGCTATTTGGCTACAAGACATTTAGACTCACCAGGCAGTAAGCTTGACTCAGTGAAGTGTTCTGGAGTAGAAGGTTAGCCAAGGTTCAGGCCTATTTCAAAGAAGTTTCTATGATTCTACGTAGATGGAATCTGACAAATAGTCCTCATGTTAGCCTGTTCCAAAATTATGCTGAAATACTGATACAAATTCGGAAATAAAAACCCATAACTCCAACCAATTCACTGCATCCTAAGTTTCTAACACACACTTAGCCACCTGATAGAAACCTTAGCATCATGAAAGTTGCTTTCACTTCCCCTTATCTTCTCTCTGGAAGATGGTATGGAAAGACATGGTATGGAAATAAAAGTGAAGAGCTCCTTTTCTATTCTCTGCAAAGATTGCTTCTTCACATGCCTGGGTATTATTCCATTTCTTTCCCACTCACACCTACGTGTTATTTATCATCAGGCAGGAATACAAATATTACATTGACCTTATATATTGTGGTAATTAAATTGAAATATATATGCAGTATTTTATCATGTGTCAGGACCTGACACATAGTAAATCATGGTAAAAGTTATTGTATAAATGGCCTCAGTTCACTACTCTTCTCCATCTGACTTTGTATCTCCTTCTATCAAGAGGTGGAGGCTATCTTTCCACTTTGCGAATCTGGCATGGCCTTTTGACTCGCTTTGGCCAACAGAATGTGGCAGAGTAATGGTTTACTAGTTCCTAGCCTAGGCCTCAAGAGGTCCTGAATGCTTTCGTTTTCTTTTGGAACCAGGCCTCTACCATGAAAATAAGTCCAATCTATCCTGATAATGAGAGACCATATAGAGGAGAGATGAGGAGATCCCAGCCACAGCTTCCATTAGCCTAGTTAGCTTACATTGAACAGGCTATACAAGCACATGTATGAGCCAGTTGACAAAACCCGCCAGGTCTAACCCTCACCTGTAGAACTTCCTAAGCAACCCACAGACTTATATCTTTAATCCAATTTAGTCTCTAATCCAGTAAATATTTAGGTGCTTCGTTACCAGTAAGAGTTGACTGAACCATATGTATTTAATACATCTCTCTTCATTGTCATCATTCTGCTACAATATAAAGATTTGTACACCAGAAAGTAGACCCTCTCAAGAAAACACTTGAAATATAAAACGTGTGATAGGAATTGTTCATTAACATCATTTTTTATTCCCATATTAACATATGGGAATAGAAAAAGATTAGCCCACATAATGAAGGTATTAAATGAATATCTATAGGATTCTGGACTCAGTCAAACCTCTAGGACATAAACATTTTCTCATGTTTTGAGAATCCAGTTGTATTATAAAGAAATGTGCATGTAGTACAAAACCATCCTTTCTAGTGATCCACATATTCTGCTTTTTCATAAAAATATTATGTGCTCCTTGGGCAATTCACCCAAGTCTTATTCCAAAGTCTTATTCCCAAGAACACACTGGTTGAAACAACAACAAAAAAGAAGCAACCCTGTTCAAATGTGTGTAGACCCAAGAGCAACTGAAATGTTCTTAGGTGTTAAATATAATTTTGTCATAGATCTCCCCTTGGAAAAGGAACTGGACTATATATTGCCAATTAACACTAATCAGGAAGAGAGAACATGAATCTCAGTACTTTGAGAGGTAGTTTTTAGAAAGTCAAGAATGAGATAACCAAAATAATCTTTTTAAATACCCCAAATAGAGTTCAATAAGATGTCTGTAATAAACATGAAAATAAATCCGCAGTAACCCTGAAATGAGGAAAAAAAAAAAAAAAGAAGCCAGCAAAGGGATGAACTAAGCCAAGTAGTGAGGCTCTGGAGTAGTATTTGAACACTAACGTTCACCTCTTCTCCCAGACTCCATGGTAATGGCCAACTGAATATTGAAAAACTGGTAACAGCACTGGATACAAAGCAAATGACTACACACTTATCAGAAACTGGGAATACCGGCTGTGAAGTAGTAGACACAAAACAGAAGTGAAAAAAGTCTCTCTGTGCCCTGGATATGAAGAGATATATATCATCTAGGGGAAGTAAAGGAACAGCATGTTGGAATGAGGAAGAAACGGAAGTTGGGGAAAGCCACCCCCACTGGGAGCAAACATATGGATGGCTCCCACTCCTCTGCAATGTGCACAGGTAGCAGCAGCCACTGTGACACCAGAGCGAGCATCACTTTCTCGCTTCTTACCTTTGGCCGGTCCAGTGAGATCAAGGGCTACTCCGAAGACAGACTCCAGGCTGCCGAAACAGATAAAAGGAAAAACGCTTTACTGCACAGGCAAACTCAGTCTGACTGCTCACTACTTGGCTCCTTCCAACCTCTCCCAGGTATCCGAACTGAGAAAATTAACTCTAAATTCGATCTCCACTTTCCCCTTATCTCTTCACCTGTGTACAACCTCAGCCAGGAGTGGAGAGATTTGGTAACTTGCTCAAGGTCACACAGCTTTAACACTGATTCAAAGAATGAAAGATTAATTCATACACAACAAGATCATTTGACACATGGTCAACACCAACTTACAGTTCTTAAATATTAAAAAAAAAAAAACCTATTTGAAATCAACAGCCAACATCATTGTAATTAAACATCATTACAATTCAAGTGAAGGAAGCCAATTTTTAACCATTATTTTAATTCTGCCAGTAATAAAAGAAGCACATTTAAAATTACTTTACGTTTTTGCACGGAAAATATCCAATTATTTCAAAAGACTAGCCACGCTAAGTTTGGGTGACAGGATACCCAGCGGATGGTCAGAGGATTAAATGGTATGACTCCTCAGGAAGGTAGTCTTGGTGTATCAAGAGCTCTAAAAATCATGATTTTTATCGTCTTGGAAGTTCTAGTTCCAGATATTTACCTAACAGGAATAAGTAGACATGTGTGCAAAGATGTGTGTGCGTGCACAAAAGTATTCACAACAGCATTCATCCTTTTTAAAAAAATTTGAATTCAATTAGCCAACATGTGGTACATCATTAGTTTCAGATGTAGTGTTTAATAACTCCTCAGTTGCATATAACACTCGGTAATCATCATGTCACCTGGCTACCCCATCCTCCCACCCACTTGCTTTCTGGCAACTCTAGAGTTAAGAGTCTCTCATGGTTTTTCCCCTTCTCTGATGACTTCCCATTCAGTTTTCCCTCCCTTCCCCTATGATCCTCTGCACAGTTTCTTATATTCCGCATGAGTGAAACCACATGATAATGGTCTTTCTCTGACTGACTTACTTCACTCAGTATAATACCCTCTAGTTTCATCAATGTCAAGTCTTTCTGACGGCTGGGTAATATTCCATTGTGTGTGTGTGTGTGTGTGTGTGTGTGTGTGTCACATCTTCTTTAACCATTTATCACAATAGCACTAATCCTAACACTGAAAATTTGGAAACCAACTAAATGTCCAATAAAGAACTAGTAAATTTATGTGTATACATCTAGCAGTTTTTGCGCTGTCATCTGGAACCAGATAGTTCTCTGTTGTGGGGCTGTCCTGTACATTATAGAATGTTTGGCAGCATCCCTGATCTCTCCCCATCGATGTCAGTAATACCTCCACGGCTGTAACAACCAAAAATGGCTCCAGACACTGTCAACTGTCCCCTGTGAACAAGATCAACTCCACTAAAAATCAGAGATAAAGATGTACATGTGCAGGTATATGACTGCATGGTAATATACAATTTTCAGCTGTTAATGACACTTCAATAAAGCAAAAAGAAAAAAAAATATTTTAAACCTCATTTAAAAACAGGGTTTCATAATAAATCCCACCTTTCTTCTCCTCTTTTTTTTTTTAATTTTTATTTATTTATGATAGTCACACAGAGAGAGAGAGAGAGAGAGGCAGAGACATAGGCAGAAGGAGAAGCAGGCTCCATGCACCGGGAGCCCGACGTGGGATTCGATCCCGGGTCTCCAGGATCGCGCCCTGGGCCAAAGGCAGGCGCCAAACCGCTGCGCCACCCAGGGATCCCCTTTCTTCTCCTCTTAAGGAAAAGAACAATATTGTTTGATAATGTTTTTGATTACATACTATTGAGCAAAAAGCAGACAATATTACTAGTAGATATGATATAATCTTATTTTTGTGTATGAAAAATAACATGGGAAGGATATACACCAAACGTTGGACTCTGTTGTCTCTGGGTGGTGAAATTTTTAGTTGGCCTTTTTTTTTTTTTTTTTGCACTTTTTGGTTATTTTTCTTTTTTTCTACAAGTTAGTGTGGATTATTTTGACAACCAGAAACAGTTTTACTATGTGTTTATTTTTAAGGATTTATTTGAGACAGAGAGAAAGCAAGCAAGCATGAGCCGAAGGGTCAGAAGGAGAGGGAGAGAAAAATCAAGCAGACTTTGCGCAAAGTCCAACTTGGGGCCCCATATCATGACCCTGAGATCACGATCTGAGCCAAAACCAATGGTCTGATGTTTAAGAGACTGTGCCACCCAAGTGCCCCCTCAAAAAATAGTTTTAAAGTAAATACTTATAAATGCTGTATCGGTTAGGTTCTGGGTTGTAAGTGTAAGAATAGGAACCATCTCTTGGTTACCTAAGTAGAAGGCAGGCATAGGTGGGTTACTGGTCAGCTTCCAAGAGTGATGCAAAGTCAGGGGACAGCTTTTGAAAGGGGCAGGAGCCAGTAAGCACCAGTACTCATTGCCAAGGCTAAGCTGCAGAAAGAGCCTCATGAGCATGCTACTCCTGGGTCCTACTGTCACTGCTTCAGAAGGATACCATGACTACTGGACTCACTCTGGCTGCCACCTCCTGAAAAAAGACTGAATGAATTCCAAAGGTCCTGTCACTTTTGCAGCAAGTGGTCAGAATTCAGCATCCCAAGAGGGAGCCTCCAGCTGCATTGGTCTGACTCTCATACCCATAACTTAGCATCTGGGAAGGGGGAAAATATAAATATATTTGTTCCCTTTAGGCTTCTGAAGGTGGGAGGAAGGCCCTACCGTCAAGACTTCTTTGAAAGTCTTCAAAGGAAGAAGTTCTAGGAAATGAGATGTGGGTTTACATACTGGTAACCAAGGAGGAAGAAAGGGCAGGTGTCTTTTTAAAGGTGATCTTTTCATCTTTGCACAGGTCTATGTTTGCTAACGTTTATGCAATAACAAAACATTCCGTAAAGAGAAGTAACCAAAATGATTCTTTAGTTCTATACTCAAAAGTAGCACCTATCTATCCATCCAGCCACCTGTCTGCCCATCCGTCAATGCGCACAAAATAATGCATATAATTAACAATATCAGCCTCTCTCACATGTATTTCTTAGAAATAGTTAACTCTGAACACCAGACTTTGTTCTTTGCATTAATTTAATTCAAATCCCAGTGGTCGCGCTGACATTCAAGACAAGAGGGATGCTCTTCAGTATGGATGATCGAAATACATGTTGTTGTCTGGCGCACTGAGTATTTTATCGGTGAGAACAGCCAAAGGATTGCAAATCTTTTGTTTCTCTTTCTGAAAGGAGCTAAGCTAAATCGTTTAGTAAATAATTTTAAGTGACCCTGATTTAAAAAAAAAAAAAAAAAAAAGTGTTACCCTCTCCTGAAGATATTTAAATCCTCCTGAAGCCCTGCCTCCAAACATCAGTAATAAGACTTATCTCCGGATAAAAATAGACACCGTTAGCTTAATCCAAAGGAAAGAAAAAGTCGTCACTTTTTTTTCCCCAAGTGGATTAGGTTTGTGTCAGTGCTTTTCACGTTCTCAATTCTTGTTTCCAATCCTCATCTTTAGAGGTTTGATTCCTGTGAGAGGTAATAGTTTGTGAAGTCCAAGAAAGCAATCAGTTGTGTTTTGTTTTTTTGTTTTTTTGTTTTTTTGTTTTTTTGTTTTTAAGAGGGAATTACAGAGCTTTATGCAATCTCTACTTCCAGCCACTAGAAAAGAACACTCTATGGAATGGAGTGACCAGGAAGCTAAGATGCACAGATGATACATAGGCCTTAGTCAGCTGTTAGTTTTGTTCCTCACCAGCCCTGCTTGCTTTCTTCAGCCAGCCACTGCTCCATGTTGCACCACCATAAAAGGGGGCCCTGATGTAGAGATAACTGGCTTACATTTTACCAAATTTTCTGTACTCTTCATCTCTCCTGGAAAGGACTGTTGGGAAGTAACAATGAGAGAGAAACTCCAGGGTTGGAGTAAGCGGTGCAGGCAAGGGTGGGGTCAGCCATACAGGGAGGCAAGCAGGAGGCTTGGTCTCAAACCCAACTCCACCATTCCCTCCCAGGATGACAATAGGCAAGATTCTAAACTCTACTGGACCCAGTTTCTTTACCTGAATATGGGGAACTATGCATAGCACAGCCCAAGAGATAAGAGACACACAATAAATTTCAACTGTCATATTATTTTCCTACTTCCATTTCTACATCTGCTATCTATGGGTGGGGAGGGGACAGAGTCTGATAGAAACCAGAGGCTTTCCTCATTCACCACTAAATGAACATCAATAATTCCCCTGTTCTGGCCCACAGAAGGAAACATGCTGAAGACCCCATTAACCCCCATGCTAATGACTCTGGAAATGGAAATATTTCGGATAATGGAAAGTAAGTTCAAGTATCAAGCTCGTAAGACTGATGACACATGCTCATAATTGCAGGCTACAGAAGATGGTAAATGCTGCCCTGACATTAAGCACATACACAATTCATAAATTAGCTGAGACTCTGGCAGCAGCTGCAGGTGCCATCAGCTCTCCTCACAGCTCTGTGTAGTTGCTTTGGAAGTGGTGATTCTTGCACTGTATTAAGCCATCTTTGAGCTAATTGTAACTTTATTTCAAACTTTTTGAAATTTTAAAATTTCAGAATAAGATTTTGAAATTAAGAATGTTGGCTATGGAACATCTTGGCAGAAATGCACATCAACCAACACTAAATATGAAAACATGATGGGAATCATCACATGTCTAACGTATATATCCATAATCTAACAAACTGGGCTGAGGTTTCTGTATGGCCTGACATCTATGTCCTGCTGCTCACTCAACCTCCCCCTTTGGAGAAGTAAAAGGCATCTCAACATCAAGTCAAAACTGAATTCCTAACAGAGCCTCCTGCCTCCCAAACTTCCCTCTCCAATGTGTTAAATGGTCACTCCAGATTCCCAGGGGCTGAAGCCAGATTACATACTTACATCTATTTGGACACATAATATGTGCCAGGCACAGTTCTATGTATTTTACACATAATATTCCATTTCACTCACATTCCAACCCTCCAAAGTAAATACTAATAACTCCAATTTGTAGATGAGGAGACCAAGTCCCAAGGAGGCTATGGAAGTGTCTTGAAAATGGCAGAACTCATGTCTGTGCTTCCATAATGATCTACCTCCACCATCCAGGGACTGCACTCAGCATGGCAGCCAGAGCCATCATCTAAGTCCCATCATGTCTTCCCTATGATTGAAACCTTTCAAAGGCTCCCTGGATCATGGAGAAAAAGAGGCAGGCCCAAGGAAGGCCCCTGACATGCTCATGACTGCAGGTCACTCTAATTAATCATCATTTCATCCCTTGATCTCACTCTGTTCCAGGTGTAGCACAGCCCTTTGTTGTTCTGGAATATTCCAGAAGTGCTCTGCAGCAGGTCCATGTATAGATATCTGCATGGCACCCTCCCTTTCATCCTCCAGCTCTCCAAAGATCACTTCTCATGGAAATAAGAACTGGTCCTCTATTTAAATTTGCACCTCTCCTCACCCCCAAAATTTCCAATCCATCTTTCCTGATTTTTCTCCTCAGTATCACCACTTTCTAATATGCTAGACAATTTACTTTTTTAAAATAATTTTAAAAAATATTTTATTTATTCATGAGACACAAAGAGAGAGAGAGAGAGAGAGAGAGAGAGAGAGACAGGCAGAGGGAGGTAGGCTCCATGCAGGGAGCCCGATGTGGGACTCAATCCTGGGTCTCCAGGATCAGGCCCTGGGCTGAAGGCGGCGCTAAACCACTGAGCCACCCAGGCTGCCCTTACTTCTGTTTTACTAGCTTTTGTCCTCCTGCCAGCTAAAAGCCATCAATTTTTGTCTTCATTGCTATATCCATACTGCATAGAATAGATGGTACATAGTATAAGCTTAATACCTATCAGATGAATTAATATGTAGTCTTCTTTAAGATAAAACCAACATCTAGCCTGAGAAATCATCATTTGTGTCATCATTTATGTTTAGCTTATACAGGTGAAGCCTTGTAAAGAATGCACACGTGCTTTTGTGATGGTTAAAAAAAATGGACCAATGGTTTATATGGATTACATTTAATCAGGATATAGCCTGCTCCTTTCTCTGCCAATCACATCTGCCTTTAACCTAGCATGTCCCTTAATGTTCCACCTCATTCATTCCTCTCTCCAAGACTATAGACCTTTTTTTTTGGTCCTCTTTTCTTATGAGCTTTTTCATCATATTAATGTGATTTTGCTATATAAAAAGACTGGTGAGTGGGCTTTCACCCAAAGCAATTTACCAGCGACCCTCTACACCCTCAGCCTGGGCCATGTAATATATAAATTGGATGCCTGTCTCCAAATAATCAGGAAATAACTAGAGTTTGAGTTTACCTTCTCCTAGGAGGATTCTGACAAGCTAGTCTATTCAATCCCATTTTTCCATTCCTATCACCTTCTTTCTCTAGTATTCTGTATCTTTGGGTACTTTAGCTATATTATAATTATTTCAGCATCTCCTTTCCTAGCCAGGAAATGACTTCTACTAAACATGATTTCCTTTAAAATACACTCAAGTTAAAATTGTACAGGACATTTGAATGTAGGTTTTCATTTTCAAAGACTAATGCATAAATTTGCTTTATTTTAGAAGCTTACAGCATCAGTGCGTGATAAAAATACTTCACACATTTGAATTTAAGGCTTGTTATAACTCTGAAATCTCGTATATTCAGATGACACAGGAGATCAACAAAACAAACCAAAGTAAACTAAGATTTCTCTTGTTTTTATTTAAATATGACCACACAGCACTTAAGGCTTAGACTTTTGCTCATGTATTTATGTCTTATTCATAAAACAACTCATAAAGATCAGCTTTTTACACTATCCCTAATGGTCTTTTGAAGTAAAATTAAACTAAGCTATAACACAATGTCCTAAAGTCTGCAAATGCTCTAATTTACTAGAGTTATTGTAGGGGTTTATTTCTCACATATCAGAGTATCTTATGGGCAGACAGCTTTGTATTAAATTCACTTCTATTTGCATCTTATCATATTAAGTAAAGAAATTTGATTGTTACTTTTAAAGAGGTGGGTTGTTTTGTTTTTTACTGTCTCCAGTATAATAAAAAGGCCAAAAATATAAACTGGTAAATACAACTTTTGGAAGGTGTTATATCTCATTCTTTATATTAACACTACCCATCAAAATTTGTGTTGCTATCAGAACAGAAAATCCCAAATACCATGATGATTAAGGTATTATCCAAAAGGAAAAGAACTTAAAATGTGATTTTATTTTTATGAACCTTTTAACCTACTTTTTAACCTCCTACTTTTTAAAAAAAGTTGTTACTACATACAGGATTCAGAAACTATTTACCTAAGTACAAACCATCATATGAAAAGAAATTAAGATGAAACCAGACTATTTAAGAAATACTAACACCATTTAATTGGCTTAACTGGTTTTCCCTCATCATGAAAATCACCAAGGTCTGGTTAGAGATAAATAAACATAAAAAACCTGTTAAATTTATTGGTTAGATAGAAGTCATAAATAGGAATTATATAGCCTTAGGTTTTAGCTATAACTTTGGTTGATCAAATAACATTTAGTTTCTCTATTTTACTTGCTACTTTATATTACTTCAAAACCTTTATCATCCAGTGTGATCACAATATGTCCATCTCCTCATAGGATATGCAATTGCTATAGTGTATTATGAATTTAATTAAAAACTACATTTATTCAACATACTGAGTAGAATATTTCACTTTCTTATTGGCATGGAATTTGTTTTTATTAAGTAGTAGTTGACTTATGTTATCTCCTTACTTACCACCAGGTTCAAACTATACTTGAAATGAATTCACTTGCACCAACAGACTATTTTTTATTATACATTTATTTAATGATTCCAAATATGACACTCTCTAGCCAATAGATCAATCCATGCATCTAACAGTTTTTGAAAAAGTATAGAATAAAATGAAACTTATCAAGATATGTGGGATGCTGCCAAAGTAGTGCTAGAGGGAAAATTATAGTACTAAATGTTTCCCTTAGAAAAGAGGAGTCTCAAGTTAATAATGAAGTTTCTAGATCAAGAAACTAGAAAAATAAGATAAAAATAAATCCAAAATAATTGTACAAAATAGAAATGAAATTAAAAAAAAAAAAGGTCATTGGAACAAAAAGTTGGTCCTTCAGTGAGGGAAAAAAAAGTCTTTGGCAAAATTTACAAATATTAAAAGTGAAGAGATTCAAATTACCAATATCAAGCATGAAATGAGTGATATCACTACAGATTCTGTAACCATTGTAAGAAAAAGGAATAGGATAGAGTAGTAAGATTTTATGACTTAGATGAAATGAACCAATTCATCATGAAGCACAAACTAGGATATCCCTCCTAATAGGATATAGATAATTTAAATAGCTCTGTAACTATTAATGAAATTTAACTCAGTTTTAAAATCCCAGCTTAATTGATTTTCAGATGTTGAACCAGCCTTGCATACTTGGGATAAATCCCATTTTGTATAGCGTAGAATTCTTTTTACATGTTGCTGAATTCTTTTTGCCTATATTTTGAGGATTTTTCCTTTTGTTTTTGGTATCTGGGTAATGCTAGGCTCATAAAATTTGTTGAAAGAGATTGTATAGACTTCATGTTGATACTCCTTTAAATGTTCGGTAGAATTTTCTACCGAAATGATAATCATCTGGAGATTTTACTGAATATTTGAACTATTTCCATTCCTTTGTTAAAAATAATCCAACAACTGACTTGTACAAGTATTGGCACTAGTTGATTTTCAATTTCATGCTGATATTTTTCTAAGTATGATTGAGGATTTTTCCACTGGATCCTTAATTTTTTTTTTTTAAGGAGACTGAATCCTGTTTAATATTGTTAGCAGACAGTCCCTCCGTTAAGGTGTGGTATGAAGTATATGTGGATGTGTGTTCAGCTTCTGGCTGGACCTTGCCAACATCCTAGCAGAAGTGGGGCTTTGGATCACAGACTCATTGCAGATGGGTGAGGCCTAAGTCTCACACCCTACTCTTTCAGCTTAGTTAATACCTCCCCACATGTTTAACTGCCTCCACATGGGATTTTAAATTCAGCTTCTCACTAGACCCTGCTGTGTGACAGCAGGCGAGGGAAGAGAGAGAAGTGGAGCACCAGGTAGCCCAACTTTCCACTGCCTCATTCTGCCTCACGGACGCCGAGTCCAGTAGAGGCTTAGCTTCTTAGTCCAGGGACCCACTGACATGGAGAAAGAGAAAGCAAGTTATTCATTACCTCACCCACCTCACATCACCTATTTCTGCTTCATGAATGCCAGGTCAGGGTACAGGCTCAGCTCCCCACTGGTGGGTCCTGCTGATATGGGGTAGAGGTGAAGCCTAACAGTCACTAGCCTGACCTCATAATACTTCTATAAGTCTAATTGCTGTGGGTGAGGATAGAGGCTCGGCTCACTGCTAAATTGCTTCCTCCAGGAAGATCACTTTTCCACTCAACCCAAATAATACTGTCCTGTCACAGTAATTGAAACATCACCTGATTCCACCATGATAGGGATTGAAGACCAAGTGGATTCCCCTGACACTACCCCAGCAGGGGAATTTGATCTCATTATAACTGCCTGCTTCCTCAACATAAAAGAGGAAAGACCACCTCTTAGGTCGGCCTTCTAACACCACCTGTAGAATTGGAGCCCATCCTCCTCCCTTACACAGGACATGAAGAGAAACTTCTCTGTTGGCCAGTCAGCACTACATGGGGCGGAATTATGGCTCAAACCCTGCTTCTGTGAAGCAACTGACAAACTCGAAGACCAGGATGAAACTGAAGGGGGCAGGGAGAGTGATCCTATCATTGGTATTCAGTTTGAATAGGGCTGTTATTGCCAAAACATTTTTCTATCATTAGACCATTTCCCCCCCACACACACACACACTTTTGGCTAGGGAGGAGACAGGCTTTCCTTGGAGGCTTTTATTTAGGGGGGAAGGAGAAGGTCTGTTCCTGTTGGCAGTTCCAGGTTGGAGACTTCTGTAGCATCCTGTCTGTTTGGGTGAAAGAAACCCTGAGAACTCAACAGTAGGTCACTCCTCAATTCCTGAGGTCTCTAAGCCATTCATCTTCTTGCTTTCATCTTTCAGGGACTTCTGATGCTTCTGCCAGGAGAGGGTAGCCCCATTCCTCCCAAGACCTCCCCTTACAACTAATAAGCCCTGGATACCACCTAACAAGCATCAGATGCCACTTTCTCCTGGCAGAAGTAGGATGTCTGCTACCTCTGTGGATGTATTCTCCCTCTCTCCCCTCTTTCCAGTTAGGTTATTTAATATAATGATCATTATTCTGTAGAACCCTCACAGTCTGAATTCGATTATATCAAAGTGATGGTGTTTCAAAAGTCCACATATCCCCCAGGATTTCCTGGAAATTGGTATTTAGATCTGGAAGATTTATTAGATCAGATTCAATTGAAGAGTGGTAAATACAAGACTAATTCAAGTTGGGAGCACAAAACACCTGGTTGCCACTTGATAATTCTTGTCTAGATTCTTTAATTCATTAGTGTTATAAAGTGATATACTAATTCCATTATTTTGTATTCATTCATTAGTCAAAACACTCTATAAGACAATCTTCTCTCAATCCTTTGAGTACCTGAAAAGAACATAAGAGAGATCTCTCCCCCCACCCCTCTTTTTTTAAAAGCTGTGTAATCCTCAGTTTTGTAGACCTACCATCAGTTATTGAGCAAGTCCCTATTTGCGGGTATTTAAACTATTTCCATTCATATGTTATTAAAATTTATGCTACAGTGAATAAGTCTTCTGCCTACCACTTTGTAGCACTCTATATTTCAGGTAGGACAAGTCTAATGAAATCATGTCTATGTGAAGGGGTTCAGGATGAAAGGAAGAGAGGCAGAGAAGAAAGAGATGGGAAGGATAGTGAAAGAAAACCTGGAAAGTTCAAGGAGGGTCACAAAGTGGAAAATTTGCCAGAGGAATTCTTAAGAGTAAACGAACAATTTCCCTGGAAATCATTAAAATTCAGAAATAGCCAAATGAGGAATAGAAACTCAACTGATCAAGGTTCTTTTTTTTTTAATAATAAATTTATTTTTTATTGGTGTTCAATTTGCCAACATACAGATAGCACCCAGTGCTCATCCCGTCAAGTGCCCCCCTCAGTGTCCGTCACCCAGTCATCCCCACCCCCCCGCCCTCCTCCCTTCCACCACCCCTAGTTCGTTTCCCAGAGTTAGGAGTCTTCATGTTCTGTCTCCCTTTCTGATATTTCCTACCTATTTCTTCTCCCTTCCCTTCTATTCCCTTTCACTATTATTTATATTCCCCAAATGAATGAGACCATATAATGTTTGTCCTTCTCCGACTGACTTATTTCACTCAGCATAATACCCTCCAGTTCCTTCCACGTCGAAGCAAATGGTGGGTATTTGTCATTTCTAATGGCTGAGGAATATTCCATTGTATACATAGACCACATCTTCTTTATCCATTCATCTTTCGATGGACACCGAGGCTCCTTCCACAGTTTGGCTATTGTGGACATTGCTGCTAGAAACATCGGGGTGCAGGTGTCCTGGCGTTTCACTGCATCTGTATCTTTGGGGTAAATCCCCAGCAGTGCAATTGCTGGGTCGTAGGGCAGGTCTATTTTTAAGTCTTTGAGGAACCTCCACACAGTTTTCCAGAGTGGCTGCACCAGTTCACATTCCCACCAACAGTGCAAGAGGGTTCCCTTTTCTCCACATCCTCTCCAACATTTGTGGTTTCCTGCCTTGTTAATTTTCCCCATTCTCACTGGTGTGAGGTGGTATCTCATTGTGGTTTTGATTTGTATTTCCCTGAGGGCAAGTGATGCAGAGCATCTTCTCATGTGCGTGTTGGCCATGTCTATGTCTTCCTCTGTGAGATTAGTGTTCATGTCTTTTGCCCATTTCATGATTGGATCGTTTGTTTCTTTGGTGTTGAGTTTAATATAATAATGATATTCAGTACTTAACACTGGATTAAACTTCGTAACTTGTTAACAAGCCTTTTGCACCTCTTTAGAGCAATTTATGGAGTCTGAAGGAGAAAGGGGACTAGGTAAGTGATTGGCTAAAATCCATGTAAATAACTATAAAGGCTCTTAACCGCCAGGATAATCATGATTCAATAGACTAGTTGTGAGAGTTTTTTCTTTTCCCCAAATCAAAACTGCTGGTATCTGTAATTGAAACTGCGGGTACTGTTTGCCTTATTAGATTATTCTCTTGAATTAACTGCCCGGAGTGCAACACTCAGACAAGCTCACTAATAAACACAAGGAACCTTTCCAAGATCATTGTTGAATAAAATGATACCCCCTTCTTAGGCTCTGACAAGTAAAATATATACTCACTGGATCAGCAGTACAGAATCATAATTACATTAGTAAAACACAGTTCACTTCAATGGTTCGCATTACTGGTCTTTAGCTATTGAATAAAAACCAGAATATGGAGAAGTGGGAAGTTTATTTCGTTATCCTTTTTTTTATATGCAGATCACTTACTTCAATGGTGTTTATCTGAGAACAAAGAGTAGAATTTTTTTTTAAGCATTAATTGCCTATGCTGCTGTAACAAATTACCATAATCTTTGTATTTTTAAAATGATACCCATTTGCTCACCATTTTGTAGGTCAGGAGTCCACCAGCAGAGCGAACTGAGCACTTTGCTTTGGCACAGGCTGAACCAAACACAAGTGCGAGGCTGTGTTCCTCACAGGGGGCTGGGGTGGGGTGGGGTGGGTTAAGGGAACAGAAGAATCCACTCCCAGTGCATCTGGGCTGCCAGTAGAATTCCATCGTGTGCATTGTTAGGATTGAGGTCCTCATATCCTTGTTGGGGTATTCTCAGCTTCTAGACGCCACCTGCATTTCTTGGCCTGTGAATCCTTGCCTGCATCTTCAGATCCAGCAGCAAAGGGCTGATCCCTTCTTACACTTTGAAACTTTTCTACTCTCTTCACTCACCCAGGCTCTGATTCCAGCCTGAGAACATTCTCGGCCTTTAAAGACTCAAGTGATTATGCTGGCCCCTCCTGGATAACCTAGGCTAATCTCCTGCAGGTCCACAGCATCAATCCCATCTGCAAGCAGTACCTACATCAGGTTTGATTGAACGACAGGGGATGGTAATCTTGGCGATAGAAGTGGGGTCGAGAATTCTGCAAGTGCAGCATGTCCAATTCCAATTTTTTCTTCTTTATTCCTGGGTGTCACAAGGCATAGAGGAGGTCTCTTTATCTGACTTAAGTTGGCCAAACTGTAAAAGCTTTAGTCAAAAGAATTTGCTGAGCCTGCACTACCTGCCACACTTCCAAACACCAGGCTGACATAGAACAACAAAAGAAGGGCCCTGCTTTGTGGAGCTTACATTTTGACAGTGCGACAGACAAGAAAATAAATAGACAAATAGCATGAGAGAGGATGAAAAGAACTTGGAGCAAAATAAAGTATGAAAAATGATAAGAAATGTCAGGGGGCTGGGGACCCTGTTTTTTCTGAGGTAGTTTGAGAAGGCCTTGCCAATAAGGTGACATAAGACCAGAGACCTGAAAGGATGGGTGGGGGAGCAGGGTTACACGGGAAAAATGCTTTCTAGGATGAGCAAAGAATAGCATTCAAAATCCTAGTCAGGGGGATGCCCGGAGTGTTTGATGCAGAACGAAGCTGAAGTTGAGTGGTCATGGGAATAAGTGGTAAGAAATCACTGTGGGCGCATAGATCCTGAGCTTGTAGAAAGCTCTAAGGACTTTGGAGTCTCCCCTGAGATGGAGAATCCTTGGAGTTTAGAACAGAGAAGTGATGTGACCCGATCACGCTGTCGATTGCGCTGGGCATAAGCTAATAGCGGAGTGAAGGCAAAAACAGGACAATCAGTAAAAATACCTTTGAAATAATCCAAATTAGAGGCGATGGTTGTATGAAGCACAACAGGAGAGGAGGTCATATTTTGAAGGTAGCACTGGCATAGAATGTAAAGAAAGAAATGAAAGATAACTCTAAGTTTTCAGTCTGAACTGAGATCATGCTGGGCGCTCTGATAGGCTACAGAGATCCCTCTGTTGGACTGACTGAGCTCCCCAATTCTGGGACGTGCTGCCAGCAGAGAGCCCTCAAACCCCAGGCCTCTCTGGAAAAAGATTTCAGCTGAACAGAATTCCCTTGCTCAAGGTCACCCGCCTTTGTGGGCACTGTGTATCCAACACTGGGTTGAGATGGGATTTGGGAGAAAAGAGCCTGACTCACCTGGTCCTTCGAAGGATGACTCAGGAAATCCATTCCAACCTCAGCATTCTGGAGAGGCCAGCCGAGGCTGTATCCTAGCTCAGCTTCTCCCTGTGCCCACCTTACTTCCTCCCTTTCCCCACACTCAATGATTTTGAGAGCACTATCTGATTAAACTTCCCACACAGTAATTTCCATCTCAGGGTTTGCTCCCCCAGAAGATACTCAGTCTGCAAAAGATGGAGCCACCATTGACTGAGGAAGAAGTAGGTAAAGGAGGAGTAGGTTTAGGGGACAGAACTGGGAGTGCAGTATTGGAAACACTGAGCAAAGCTATCCCTGTCTGACATTTACTGCACATTTGCCACTTAACAGATACCCTTTCTAGGATTTTATTCGAATTAATAAAAAACATTGAATACAGCAAAATATTATTCGTATCCCCAATGCATTTTCAAAAAGCATCCCTGGGGTCTCGTGTGTGTTGTGCACAAGGCATACTTTGATAAAATCTACTCTTTTTGTAGGTCATCTGGTTACACAAATCCACGACACCAATTAAAAAACCCAACCCACATATAAATACACAGTCTACAGATGTCTTTCTGAGACTGTATCTGTCCTGTTTAATAAGATTTTTTTGGATGGTTGGGCGAATGGATGAATGGGTGCGCCAATAAAAGAAAGAACAAATAAGTAAACCACACATAGTGAGGGTACCACTTATGCAAAGGCATGAAAGTGTGACAGCACAGCAAACTATGGAAACTTTGCTAAGTTTAGCATGATGGGCCTCAATGGTGAACATTAAAGCCTGAAAAGAGTTGGGCTGGACAACTAACTAGTAATCCAGCCAACTTTCGGGGTTCCTAGTTTCTCACTTATAGGTATCTGGGGAAAATATAAAAAACTGAAAGAATAGGAGTAAATGCCTAATTATTGAAAATTCTTTACAAGGTTGTGCCAACTTAACTAAGTACCTTTAGTAGACACCCAGAGACTCAAAACCAACTAACAGAGAAGAAACAAGAGCAGGAAACAGGAAAAAGCCAGAAGTCTAGAGCTGAGCTGTCTGATATGATGGCTGCTAGCCACATATGGTTCTTTAAATTCAATTAAATTAAAATAAGAAAAATCATTTCCTTAATCAACTGCCTACACTTCAAATGCTCAATATCCACAGGTGGTCCAGTGGCTACTGCCCTGAACAGTGCAGACTTTATAGAACATCCCATCATTACAGGAAGTTCTACTGGACTGTGCTAGAATAGAGCCACAGGTACCCACCACTTTATTGTTGGATAAATACCATCATTTGCTGTTTAGTGGATCATTTAGGACTCTCTTAGTTGCAGGTAAGAGAAACCAACTCTAGCCAACAAGTAAAAATGAAGGGTTTTATTTTAAAGATACAGCAAGAGGATCCCTGGGTGTCTCAGTGGTTTGGCACCTGCCTTTGGCCCAGGGCGTGATCCTAGAGTCCCGGGATCGAGTCCCACATCAGGCTCCCAGCATGGAGCCTGCTTCTTCTCCCTCTGCCTATGTCTCTGCCTCTCTTTCTCTCTCTGACTCTCATGAATACATAAATAAAATCTTAAAAAAAAATAAAGATACAGCAATAGCTCTGTTCAAGGGAGTGATGGAACCAAGTTTTGGGAAGATACTGCAACCTGGAACTGCTCTCTCATGCTTCAATCTCTGTCTCTTTACTTCATTCATTCTTCCATTTTTCCTGTGATTAATCTCACGGCTCAGTGGCTAGCCTTTTGTAGTCCACTTCCAAGTTTCCAGCAAAAGGACATGACTGACTCTTTATGGGTCACATGACTATCCTTGCTCATATTTAGCTATGTTTGGATATGGGAGAGGTAGACTGAGGAGGATACTGTATAGACAACTCTGCCTAAAACACATCCCAGTGAACTGGGGGCTGGTGCTCTGGGAGGAAGGACATGGTGAACTGGGAAGATACCTTTAACAGTGACTATCATTTGAATGAGCTGCTACCTATCAGCATCCTTCTAAAGCAGTTTTCTTTGACTCTATAGCTTCTTGTTTTCCATCCCTGGTTTGGGGTATCAAAGTGATTTGTCTGCAGCATGTGCTACCCCATGGGGGACAGGGACCCACAGAGAACTAATGCAGTTTTATAAAGGGTGTCATACAAAGATGTAGGCTGAGTGTAGGGAAACCACAAGGGATAGTGGACCCCTTTGGGATTGGTAACAGAGGGTTATATCATCATTAGAGAGGCTTGCAGGGGGGAGAGGAGGAAGCCAATTCCCATCCCTGGAGACAAAGAGGGCCATGGGGGAGCAGGGTACTGATCTGTGACAGAGGAATACATCAGCTCATAGGAACCCAGGAACCAAAGAGATGGAATAAATATTTCAAACTTGCTCCCTTCTCTATTTCTGATCTGCTAGGCACTTCCCATTAGCTGATTCAACTCCAAGTCAGGAGGAAGAGAGCTTGGTGATGATTTCCAGACCAATTAGCCTCCTGAGGTACAAAATAGGGTTAAAGATAAAGGCTAAAGAGTCATCTACAGGGACAGACAGACACCAGTACACACCCTGGAAGCCACTCCATGAGGTGGAATATGACTAAACTGGTCAACTGGGCCAGACTCTGGTTTTCCTCCCCTGGCCTAGGATTTCCATCTGCAAGCGTTAGCCAGTGCTATGAAAACACTTGCGGGTTTTAGTTTTGTTTATTCAAAAGATAAAATAATAAAAAAGCACCATGTTCTTGAGCTTATCTGGAAGAAAGCAAATGTGCAATAGATTTAATCTGCTGAGTATTATTTTCAGTGAATTGCAACTTTGCCACTTTATTTATTTGCAAGGAGAAAAGCGAACAAGTGAGAAAGGAAGCTGGTGTGTCTCTGCTGATAGGGTAAGACACAGGCAAGGTGTCTCAAGGACAGCTGTGGAAGGACAACTTATACCTGGGAAAGCTTTCTGGAAGGATTAATCACAATCACTAAGTTGAGCTGGAGACATTTTGGTAGTTTTGTTTTTGGGTTTCTTTTCCCTCTCAGGCAGCCTCAGGCTGCCATGTATTTCGGGTGACATGTTTGTTCAGATGCAAGCCCACTATCAGCCAAAGAGAATTTAGTAAGCTCACTCCCTCGTTCTTTGGCTCTACTGGGTAACCCCAGAGCCATCCTTCAGAGTTCTCAATTACATTCTTCAGCTGAGTCTTGGGATTCTTGGGAAGTGACTGGGCAGAGATTGGTCATCATTAGACACGGAGCATCTCATGTACGGTTGACAGGATGGTGTGATGCCTGATGAGAGTTTGCATGTCGGCATGAGCATGGGAAAAAAGAAGTTTTAAAGGAGATTTTAAAAATGAATGAAATGGAGGCAAACGATTTTATTTTCTGTTAAACACATTTCCTTTGCTTTTGGAATAAAACAAATGCTTCTGCTCTCTCCCTTTGGTGATCTTTTCCAAGCAAGAAGTTGAAGAGAAGCAGCCCATACTTGACAATTTTGCCAAGTATGATCATGCCCCAACTACCAACTCAGTGTATCGTGTATTCCACGTATTAATGAATTCTCGGTTCCACAAAAGTATTATCTGCTGAGGCCCATCTCCCCACTCATTACGGACTAGAGCCGTAACCAGTTTCTTTTTCTTTCACGTTCTACACTTTTAGGTAAAAGTCATCCATACTCTTGGATTCAATAACCATCTCTAAGCCAAGGTCCTATTTTTGATTTGTTGTTCTACTGTCTGCTTGACCTCTCCTGTTTGTTTCTTTTTTTCCTCCAAAGCATCTCAAATTCAATACTTCCAGAACTAAACTTAGGGTTACAACAAACTTGCTTGGAGTGTGAGAAACATCCAATGTTTCTTTCCTCAGTAAATGACATGACTGTTCTCGTAGCTGTATATCAGAAACCAGAAATAAGTTGTAGCATCTCCTCTGAGGTCCCCGCACCCCCTCCCAATCCAATCCATTACCAATTCCTGTCAATTTTTTTTGACAAAATATTTCTGGAATATTTTAGCTTATTGTTCATCTCCATCAACAACACTCCCACCAAAGTGCAATCAGCATTCAGCCTCGCTAACCTGCAATAGGTGTTAATTGGTATTTTCATGCTGCTCTCCTTCTAAACCACTATTCATTCCAAAACCAGAGGGTCTTTTAAACACCAAAAATGGATGCAGGCAATTATGCACTCTTGCCCTTACTTTCACTTTAAAGGAAATTCATGGTTTTCCCACTGCTTCAGTGCGTTTTCAACACTTATGATGATGGGAAAAATCCCTTTATTACAGCAACACAGCCTCCCTGGTCTGGCTCCTACCTACTTCTCAGCTGCAACCCTCTCTAGGCCCAGCCTCACTTGCTCCAGCCAGCCACGTGGACCATGCTCTCTGGCCACAGGGTCTTTGTACCTGCTATTGCCCCTGTCTAGAATATTTTCTCTTCCTCTTTATAATCAGGGAAGTCTTCTTAAACCCACATGACCTACTCACATGCCTCTATAGCAGGAGCTCATAATATAAGAACATAATTTTTTGTCTTTTTTTATTAGATCAAAATTCTTTATATTTTATTCCTTGTTGGTTTAAAATGCTACAAGTCTTGATTGCCTCATTTACCACAGTCGGGATCTTGCTTTCATTTCATAGTTATCTGCAGGGGGGCAGAGCTGTCCACTGCATGTTCAGCAATCTGCACTTAATGGAAATGCTTTGTGCTTCAGCTGATTCATCTATAAAGCCAGAATAATAATATGTACTTCCCAGGGTTTCTTTATCATTAAGTGAGATACATCATCTTCTTAGGACAGTGTCTAAATCATACAGAGACATGGTAGCCAGTGTCATCATTGGGTCTGTTCCACAATTCCCGACTCTTCCGGCCTTTGCAGTTTACAGACAATGGCTGCCCTACTTATCTCAAGTAGATTGGAAGATTGAGTGACTTTCTAATTTCAATGCCAGGTGAGGCATCCTTAAATTGGCCTTTCACAGTTGAATTGAAAGTTTGGGTCTAAGCATTACACCTAATTGTACACCATTCAGAGCTCTTGCCATCGGTTAGCTTCCTAAGTACTTTGAGTAGCACATGTATTTCCCCTAGGGGCTGGCAGGGAGGAACTCAACTGAAGCATGAAACTTTAAAACAACATTTTGTTCCCTAATGGGAACCTCTGCAATGCTATTTGAGTGTACTCTTAGCCGACAAACACAACTTGCCATTTCAGGATATCACGACCAGCCCCACAGACAATAAATCATCAGTGACGTTGTCAACCTCAGTAATTATGTCTTTTGTTTGGAGCTTCTTGATGCTTCCAGCTCTAACTCAGTCTGTTGAGGAGTGAATTAAAATGAATCTGTTACAAATTGGTACTGTTAACTCGGAAGGGAGAATTGCTTTGGAAACATGGCTGGCTTCACAGCCCAGGATGGCTGATGGCAGGAAAAACAAAACAAAACAACAACATCGACAACAACAAAGGCAAGGTTTTGTGGTTGTGTAAAGACACTGCCGATTCCCTGCTTGGATCCCCTTTGCCAGACTGGTGTTCCCATATCCTAGTTGCTAAGACAGTTGGGCGCTCATAGCTACCCCCTTCCTAGGAGACCTTCTATGGGCCTGACCTGGAAACACGTGACAGGTTACCTTTTTCCCTCAGGGATGGCCCACTGCCAATGACTGGGTATTACAGTGGTTAAAGCCCAGTTCTCTTTTCTCAAGCTGGGATTGCTTTGTGGCACCACTTATGCTTCCAGAGTTTCCTATGGGGTCAGGCTGGGGAAAGATATCATCTAAAACTACATCTACTATTATTTACCTTTTCCTTCTGTCCTATTGGCTTCCTTCACACTCTTGTCATTTTCTCCTTCCATGAATCAGAATTTGTCTCAGATACTATCTTCAGAAAACCTGATCTAAGTTCCATTTGTGGTCATTTCGATCTACCACGCAGACACCCTAAGCATGGAGACTAGAAGGCCTGAATTCTACATGGGGGGTTTTGGATGGAGCCACAATGAATGCAAGCAAAAGACCGGATGGTACAGTTTTGTTGAAGCAACAATCTACTGATACTGTGTCTGTATGATCTGGCTCTCCTGACATGAACCAGAAAATCTCTTTGAAGCCTAAGATCTAAAAAAAAAATCCATATTGACTAGCAGGAAAATCCAACAATAGGTATTTTTGTTGTTGAGATCCTCTGTGCTTAGACTGGAGAAATTGGAAGTCCCCTTGAGTAATAAAACAAGTAAGGAGACTATAAAAGTGGCCATTAGGGACTGTCTCAGCAAAAGGGATTTTCCCAGATTGAGTCAGCAGAAAATGATCATTCATAAAATCCGACAGATATGAGGAAGCCCTTGTTAAGAGTACCAATAGCTTTCAGAATACATGAAATACAGCAGGTTAAAAAAAAAATCAATGCAGTTATTTTTCAGGCCTTTGTGTTTGTAGATGTTAAAGAATCTGTCGTTTTGATGATGCCTTTGAGCAACTTTTAATAAAAACAAACATCTTTCCCCAGCTGTGTTTTGAAGCAATTTTTTTTCATGTATTTGAGCATGTTATGATCCATTTAGCATAGCTTTTAATTTTTTTTTGAAATAATATTGTCAATTGCTGAATATTTTTCTGTTATTTGTGATTCCACTTCTTGATATCTTGAATCTAGAGAAATTTAAAAGTAGCTTTGCAAAAAGCAGTATCTCTTGCCCCAAGGCAGTAGTAAAAATCAAGCTTTATCCTTGGAATGCTGTCAGTAAGTAATGCTCCCTGAATTAGGAGGGAGAGCTATCAAAAGTTGTCAATCGCACAGGAGACATATTCTGTGTAGAGGGAAATCTGGTAAAGTGTTTTCATTTGCGTGATTTCAGAACCTTAGACATTTAGGATGAATGGTGAAAATAATATGAATTCAAAGAGGGAGAAGTCCAGTTTATAAAAATCAGTGTGGTGCTTGGGATAATGGTAATTAAACAATTATATGTAATTATTTGTTGAATGTTTAATCAGTCCGTAATCCTCCATGCCCAGGACTTTGCATGGCTGATTCACTGTTGCCAGGCAGATGTCAGCTCAAATGTCATTACTTCTGGGAGGCCTCCCTGACTTCTGGTCTCCACCAACACTCAGCCATGCTCTATGACACTGCTAGTCATCTCCTTGTGCACATCTATTCTAGATATCACCCATCTGTCCACATGTCCACATCCTTAATGATCAGTTTGGTTACTTTCCCTTCCTTTTTTTTTTTTTTTTTTCTTTTTTTTTTTTTTTTTTTAGTTAGCTCTACTCCAGTGTCTAGACAGAATTTGGCTCATGGTAGATACTCACTAAATACTTGTTGGTTGATTAAATGAAGAATTATCCCCATCAGACTCTAAGTTCCGACAAAAGAAAGGACCAAGTCTCTTGTTCAGTGCCTTGATGGTGTATCCTCACTGCCTGGCATGGAGTTAGGTGTTCAATAAATATTTACTGAATAAATAAATTATCCTGGACTTTGAGGATAAATGGGAAACACATAAGAAAATGTCCTTGGCCCCATGGAAGCAGTTAAATCGATGAACAATACTTGAAGCGGCTCATTAACTCCTGACTTAATGGAAGCAGGGGAAAAAAGGAAAAATGTTTAGAATGAACGGGCCTCCACTCTGCAGTGGGGCTTCAATATGTTTAGCTATAATGTCTATCTGTAAATGGCTTGAAGCCTGAGTATGCACAATTGTAAATACCGTTTGGGAGTATCTGATGTCATTTCTATTTTCTTCTTATAAAAATCTGGAATGAGAAAATGTTCTCTGTCCTCAAGTGGTCAGATCTGGTTTAGTCTTTTCTGAAAGCCTACTTTGTGGACCTTGCCTGACATGTCTTCCATGTCACATGCACTGGGACTCGATTTCTTTTTTCAGCAGTATATTATTATATGCTGTTTTTTTTCCTTAGACCCTATTACTTCAATTGCTCAGAGTTCACTTTAGTTTCAATTTTTATCAATTGAAATCTGTGAAAGGTTTGCTTCTTCCAACACACACTGTAAAATGCCAGAGTAATAGCTAACCCAGTAAGGTGACCTTGATCCATTTGCTTGGCTCTATAGTCACTGTTCTTGCCAGAGCAATTAGCTCCCTTCAATAGTTGCTTTCTTTCCACTCAGAGAATGGAGGACAATTCAACTCATTTTTTACTAGTATATTCAATTTCCTATAGGCATCCTTGTTAAAAATGATTTTCCCATTGTTCAGCTCCATGCCACTTCCTCTACACCACCAGTAAGTGTCCCGGCAGGAGAAATCTATCCTGTTTAATGATGTCCTGCTTCACTGCATGCCAACTTCTCTGGCCCACCGAATGCACTGTTTGAATGCTTCCTTTAGTCTCATCTTGTCCATGTTGCCCTCATCTTTGGTTACTCCTGATCACCTCGTTCTTGTTTACAAGCTCAAATATTTGATGACCCTCTTATCATGTTCCTTACATGTGATTTCATGGCTGCTAAATCATTTCCATATATATGACATTTTTGAATGACACAGATGTATTGGAGAGCATATGAGTGGTTGATTGGAGGTGGGGATTGGGACAGGAAAAAGATGGTTTGGGTTATAAAAGGAAAATATGAGGGATCTTCATCGTGATGGATCTACTTAGTATCTTGACTGTGGTGAATTCACAAAACTACACAGGTATAAAACTGTATAGAACTAAATATAAGCACACACACACACACACACACAGTGATGAGTAAGTAGAACTGAGGATATCCAACTAAGGCTGATGGACTGCATCAATGTCAATATCCTGGTTTTGATAACAGAGTATAGTTTTACAAAATATTACTATTGGGGAAACTAAATGAAGTGTACCAGAGTCTCATTGTTTCTGACAGTTGCAGGCACATCTGTAATTATCTGAATAAAACTTTCAATTAAAAATGAATTGGTAGTGAAATATACAGATTATGGGGGAAGGGAGACAGGGAGGAAGGAAAGAAGGGGGAGGCAAAAGGAAGAAGAGGGAGAGGAGGAGACAGTGGAGGAAGAGAATACAGAAGAGCAGTTGAAAGAAGACAGGAGAATAAGAAGATCAGAGAGGGAAAGAAGGAGGAGGAGGAATAGTAGGTGAGAGAAGAGAGGGAAGAAAATGGGAAGGAGGAGAATAGAGGGGATGGAGGAGGAGAGGAGGGAGAAAAGGATGCGAAGGTGGGGAGACAGAGGAAGCAGGTGGCAAGGAGGAAGCTGGGAGGAACAAGAGGAGGAGCTAGAGTTGGGCTTCTTTGCTGACTGTAGATCTCAGAGGGGGAATCCTGCCACTCAGCAGAGACACCAAACTGCTCAATTCTTCCATTATCCAGTATATTACCAGTTGGGGGACATGGAGTATCCCTTAAGTTTGAAAAAGAAAATTCTTCTTTTCTCCCATAGCTGAACATGCCCCAAGGACACGTTACTATAATGGAAGACTGGGTATTTCTTACTCAAGTAGAGCCATTCAAGCAATTATTCATCTTTATAGGTCTAGTCTCTGACAAATATTGCTCTAGTGCCTTTAAAATGAAATTCAATAGAATGATCCAAAACACAGCCAACACTCTCATGTTGTTTCTGAGTATTTGCATGGCCCCTTTTCTGTTTGTCAATCCTCTGAGCCTTGTTCTTTAACAGGGTCTACAATCCAACTAGCTGTTGAACTAATCTATAATTTTGTTGGCTGATGATAGAGTACTGTGTTCTAATTTAGACTCCACTGCTAATTAACTCAGTGACTGTAGGCAAAGTATCTGACTAGTTGGAATCTATATCCAACTTTTGGCATCATGAAGGCAGCGTAGTATGCTTTATGACGGCATGTTTTCAAGCCAGACAGATCTGGGTTTAAATCCCAGCAATGTCTCTGGCTGCGCAACTTTAGGTAAGTCACTTAACCTCCCTGAGCTGTAGTATTTCATTCATAAGAAAAATAGTTACCTGACCACTGGGCTATTATGAAAATGAGGATAATATTGTATGTAGAGCCTCTGACACACAGGAGCTCCTCACAAAAATATTTTGCCCTATTTCTATCCTAATCGGAGTTGTTCTAGTAAGAGTCAAATATTTTGAGCAATTAATCTGCGGTAAGGCAATAAATTAGGTATCATATGCGCTAAATTAGTTTAAATTCAATGTCCTTCTGCCATATAGGCATTCCCAATTTCATTTTACAGTTGATGAAGCTGAGGCTTAGGGAAATTTAATAAATTACCTGCGATGCCACAGAGTGTATACATCAGAGCTCAACTAACACACAGATCTCCCTTAAGTTCTAGAGACTCTCTAGTCAGGCTATGTCTATAGCTTCATTCAAATATTTGATATTGGGTTTTTGGCTTACAAGGAGGGAAGGGAATGGAAGGAAATGAGCAGGAAGTGGAGGGGAGGGACACAACATGAAAGAGAAGGAAGTGTTCCCTGTGGCTATAGGGTAGAGCGCTAGTGCAATTCTGACAACCACGGTTGTAGAAATAACATACTAGTAGTGGAGTTTGAAAAGGAGTTTGGCACACATGGTATGTTCAGAGGCCAGGTTACTTCCTTCATCCCTGCTTTTACAGTGAGAACTCTGGCTCATGGAAGAGTGGCAATCAGGTGAAAGCAACCCACATAATCATCTTTCATCATCCCCTCTTCCTACAGCACATTCCAGTTTCCACTTGCATGAATGATGCTAGGTATGAGAATGCACAGGTCACGATGGATGCTATGAAACCTTCATACTTTGGGGTCTCTCAATGCGTCAGTGCCCATTTTGCCAGCTGTGCTCTGGCCCTTCCCTGATGACCCAGATGCTCACTGCTGTGTCCTTGATTCATCCCTTACCACTTTGGCCTATATCACCTCGTCTAAGTGCGGCAACAGATTTAACTTAGTAATTTTTTCTCTTTTTTTGGTTGTTTCAGGAAGTTAAGATTCACCCTCTTTGTCAATAGTCTTATAAGATTCTGAGATTTAGGGGTCAAATGTTCCTTATTTTCTATTCTCAACAATGGTAACTGAGTAATGGGACATAGCAGGTATGCAATTATATTATCAGTGATTTACATTATAAAACCACAAATCTCCATTATAAAACCACAAATCTCACACCAAATATATATATATATACAATAATATTTTATATTGTATATATATAAATATAAAATAAATATATGTATATATATAAATATATGTATTGTGTATATATATATGTAAAACATTCAGAGCAAAGGCTGGAAGACACTGACATATATTGAAATCCTGACCACCTTGTTAGTGATTAATAGGATCTTATTTACTATTGTTTTGGTATAAATATTGGAGACTACTCCTTTCACTATTGATAACTGGTGTCTAGCACACTTTAGGAAGTCAGTTAAAATGTAGTGTTGGTATCATCATTATGTCATGGGATGTAGGCAACCACTCAATCTATTGAAGTTATCCATATATTTTTTTTCAATACAAGTTTATTAGGCATCAACATGCCAAGTAATGTATAGTAATATAGGGTATAGTCCCTCTCCTCAATTATTCATAGTATATACGGTGGAGATAGATACATAACTGAAAACAAACAAGGATGTTTCACTTTCTGAATCACTCTGGATCACAGAAAGTTCACTGTTTCAGAACTTTGACACGTCTGTAATTATGTATGCTTTTTGGATATATTAACTTAAGAGAATGTGTCTATCCTCATGCTGTTTGACTCCAAACCAGTTCCATTTCTGCAGTAATGCCAGGAAAAAGAAAGCATTATTGTCAATGTTTTATTAAAGGCACCAACATTGCTGTTTTTCATTACACAAAGCACTTGGGGGTACCTGAAGTATGAATGCCGACAAAGAGAAGCCAATTCAATTCTCTGTTCCATTGATCTGCAAGGAAAATAATTCCAGAGATATGCTGGTTGGGGAGGGAAATTGAACTTCCTGGGTTAGCTTTATAATAGTATTTCTAAATAGAGCCATCTACATAAGCACTGTTCCCCAAGATGGATTGGCTCACATTTCCATGATGAAGTACAGTTTCTCTGAGAGTGAGAATACGGTCCTGGAAATCAGCTCAGAGAACAAACAACCTTTAGAGGTTGCAACCTGATTGTCAGACTTTCTTGTATCTTTGAACATTTGGAGACACTCAAAAATCATATTTCATTCAGCACAAACTGCTGTTACTACTACTCCGATTTCTGTTAAAACTTCATTTTGTGACTTAAAATTTCATATACATTGGCAGATAATTAGAAAATGTTCCTTTGGTTTTTTTTTAAAAAAAAAACAAAACATACACCAAAAAAACAAACAAAAAAAGAAACATGCACCAACAAAGATATTGTTTACATGTGGATATTATGAATATATATAAATACATATTATGAATATAAAATACAAAATATTTTTTAGTTTAAAACAAAAGTATTTCTTAAGGTAACTTAATCAATTATTATTATAGCTTAATAAAACTGCATCTATCAAGTACTAGGATACCCTATGAGGAGACTTACTTTTAAAAATTATGTCTGTGCATAATATCTTAGGACATAGTTATTGGAGATTTTATTTATCTTTATTTCTCTGCTCCACACTCAAACAGGGAGCTACATAAGGCAAAGTTTAGGAAGGGAAGTGGAGAAAACACAATGTCTCCTTTTACCTGTGACCATGGTATTGCTGGTGAGGCCACACATTGGGAAAACAAGCTGGCACCATCTGACAAAGCTGAAGATGTATATATCTTACAATCTGACCTATACAGTGAAGAAACTTGTACACCGAAGGACTAATCCACTTTACACTGTGGTGTTTATAACAGAAAACAAACAAATAGAATGATGAAATGGCTTTCAACTTGAGACTAGATGTTTTACAAAAAATATTCTTACGATGTAATTAATGGCTGGGAGTACAGGTCAGCAAACTTTCTTAAAGACCTAGAAAGTAAATGTTTTGAGCTTTGCAGGCCAAAAGGCAAAATTGAGGATACTATATAGTTACTTTTATAGCTATTATATTTATATAACTATTTAAAATATAACAATTTAGGGGCACCTGGGTGGTTCAGTGGGTTAAGCGTCCAATTCTTGATTTCAGCTTGGGTCTTGATCTCAGGGTGGTGAGTTCAAGTCCTATATTGGGCTCTACACTGGGTGTGGAGTCTATTTTAAAAAATTAAAAAGTAAATAAATAAAAATAAATAAATAAATAAATATAACAATTTGTCAAGGTGAGGAGAAAAAAAACCTTTTTTTAACTAGCTGACTGAAAAGAAATAAAATCAAATGAACAAAATAGACTTTTGTACATATTAAATAATTAATAACAATTTTATATGTACATTAAATTATATTTTAAGAATGTCATGTTAATTTTAAATGACAAAAAAATTCAACTAAATAAAAAATCAGAGACACCACATCTGACAACTTACATAGAGAAAGACTTATAATAAATCAGGACAGGAGGGAAAAGACCTGCTTCCCCTCATGTTTGAAATTTTTCCCTAAAATTTCCAAATGAGGAAAATGAATCACGTCCCTGTGACCACATCCACTCGGCTGAATCACCAGTGGGGCTGAGAGCTGCATAAACCCTTAGGTCTTTTCTTGTTTTCCTTTGTTTCCAATAAGAACTCTACAATTGTCTGAATATCAAGTTCGGGGAACACTTCCACAGGTAAAAGAAAAATAATAAATAAATAAACACAAACAGGAGAGAGTGCCCTGCCTTGGTTTGCAGAGTGGCATCTGTGATGATTTCCATCGGGACTCACATTAACTTAAAGAGCCCATTGTACCTTTATCATCCCTTTATCTCTGCTCTCTGACACACGTTCATAAATAGTGACACGAACAATCAGGAGAGCTTTGTGGTTCGGGGGAAGGGGGGCGACGGCCTGGGACAGGGCACTTTATCAACGTCACTACCGGTGTCAAGAGATGGTCATTACTGCCCTGCAGATTTATTGCCTGGGTCAAAGCAAATTACTTTCTCTTCCGCTAGCCCTGGCTGCTCAGGTTTTCAATCTTTCTCCTGTGTCTTGTCTTCTCTCTTGCTTGGGAGCCAGGCTAGGAGCATCTCCAGCACTTTTATTTATTTATTTGTTGATGAAGAGGACAATTAGCATGATGATTGACATATCAGAAACTGAGTCCATGAGAGATGAATGCAAGCGTTGAAATTGAGGGATTAAAACCCCTAAAACAAGCCAAAATGCAATCACCTCAACATAATTTGCAGCAGCCCCTTTCTGGTAGTCACCTACAATGGTCTTGTCTACCTCCCTCACCACCATCGAATTCCTAATCATGCATACTAATTACACAGAATGTTTTCCATCACGTCTTTTTTCAAATTTAGCTGTCCTAAATTCATCGACTTCGGCACCACTGGTCTCCCATAGCAAGCCTCTACCCCACGAGGACCCTTCCTGTTTATTTTTCTACCATAGGCGCCTTTCCATAAATGTCTCTGTCATAAAGATGCAGGCCTTCGACGTCTGGTGTGCGCTGGGCCTCTGATCCAGGGTTCAAAACTCAGTGGCATGAAAAAAAAAAAAAAAACTCAGTGGCTGAGTGGACCAAGATGACCCATAAATGAGTGACACGGCAGGGGTGAGGAGGGGGGGCTAACATCACAGCCCCCATCAGGGGCCTCGGCTTCTGCTCTACCTCAGTGGTGGGGGCAGTGTCGCCACCTCTTACTCTTCAAGAAAAGGCAGAGATTTATATTTTTAAGTAAAGATTTTCATTTTAAAACTATGGGGAGGGTTCAACAAGGCATGGGAGTTAGCAAACCTTAAAACTAGCTGTTTTTCAACTTCTGACATAGTATTCATCTTTCCCACACTTCTCTGGAGCCACCCTAGAACTCCTAAATTTACTTTCTGGCCCTTGCTTTTGAAATGCATATGCAAGACCCTACTCAAAGGTCACCCCCCCCACACTTGCCATCGTTTCCTCTGGAATGTTCCGTAGTGCAACATGCTTCACCTTTGGCACATGTCTTTTTTTTTTTTTTTTTTTTTAGATTTTATTCATTCATGAGAGACACACACAGAGAGAGAGGCAGAGACACAGGCAGAGGGAGGAGCAGGCTCCATGCAGGGAGCCCGATGTGGGACTTGATCCCGGGTCTCCAGGATCACACCCTGGGCCAAAGGCAGTGCTAAACCGCTGAGCCACCCGGGCTGCCCTACCTTTGGCACACATCTTATCAATACTGCTTGGCAGTTGTGTGCATATCTACTTGTAGCCTCCCCGCCAGGAGGTGGTTCCGTCACCAAGAGATGCGTCACTTGTCTGCTCAGCTCCGGGGACCTAGCTCCGTGCTTGTGTGCATCAGAATCCACTCGTGTTCCATACGTGGCTTTGGAGCTGCTCCTCCAAAGGGCCAGACCCTGTTATCAGTGCTGCTGATGCAGGTGAGAGCAGGTCAGAGACCGTGAACTCACAAAGCTCACACTCAAGCGATACAGAGAAAAAACAAAAAAAAAATCAAGAAAGCAGCAAATTAAAACAGAGGACAGTGTTCCTCAACTAAACCTTCATACCCACAAACTGTCTTTGAAAACTTTGAAACTTTTCCAATTTTTCATACCCCTGGGCAATGTTCAGAAAGGGGATCTGTCTGTAATTGTGCTCTCCAAGGGATCCATGACCTCAAATAAATAGGAACAATAGCAACATTGCTCTAAACAGAAAGTAAGAGGCTTGTTCCCTTACTTTAATGTCAATCTTCTTTAACATCAAGTGGTCCTTACAACCAGCTACTTCTTAGCAGTAAGAACTTGAACTTATATAACTTACTGGCAGTCTTCAAAGCACATTTCCTTGCATGATTTATTCTTGTTCCCATAAAAATACTATGAAAAAAGTTATTATCATCACGCAGCTTTACAGATGAGAAATTGAGGTCCAGAGAAGTTAAGTGGCTTACTCAGAATCCCATGCTTGACTGGAGCTAAACCAGTTCCTAACTTGAGCCCCAGTGTCTCACCACATCACATTACCTCAGATTGCTTCTGTGACTAAACCAAACCACTTCTCACCCCGGGAGCTGTCGCGGATGAAAGATGTGATCTCAACACAGCGAATTTTCCTACCCATCATAAATCAACCCTAACTTGTTTCTTCTTCGTTTTAAATTCTTATTTATTTGTTTATTAAGTTGTATTGATTTAGGTAATCTCTACACCCCACGTGGGGCTTGAACTCACCATCCAGAGATCAAGAGTCACATGTTCTTCTGACTGAGCCAGCCAGGAGCCCCAAATTCTTATTTATCATACTTTCTTTTTCCCCATTGGCTCAGTGATCTGACCTAAGTATCATTCACTTCCTGTACCTCAAGAGTAATGTTTAAAAATCTTAGAAGGAAGTACTTCAAATAACCTAGAAAGTTTAAAAGAAAAAAAATTATGGCGCTCCAGAACCTAATCCAGATCTACTAAATGACCACGTCTAACAGACAATTCCTGGGAATGTGCATTTTAGGTAGTTTTTCAAAACAATGTGAATGCAGGCATTTCAAGGACTAGCCCTTTGAAAAACAACACTTGAGCCATTTATTCCTAGGCTCCATCATTCCTCCCAAATTCTGGGTACCTCACGATGGGGACCCTCCTCTGAAGTTTGTGAATAAACTTCTGTAAATTTGTGACTGAAATAATTATCTTTAAAAGATAGACATTACATGTATTATACACCTGTGTATATTATATCTAATATATGTGAGAAGTTTTTTTTTTTTTATGAGACATACAGTTGTAGAAACTCCAGATAATTAAAGCAAAATAGCTTACACCAAAAATGAAATTTTTTTTTTGAGAGAGAGATAGAGAGAGCATGTACATGCATAAGTGTAAATTGGGGGTGGGCAGAAGGAGAGGGAGAACCTTAAGCAGGCTCCATATTGAGTGTGGAGCTTGACGTGGGGCTCGATCCATAACCCTGAGATCATGACCTGAGCCAAAATCAAGAGTCAGACACCTACATGACAGAGCCACTCAAGAGCGAACTTTGATAGGTGCACAACAGAAAAGAATTGGTACCTAAATTGCACTTCTGGGGGCCCTTAGGTGGCTCAGTTGGTTGAAAGTCTGTCTTTGGCTTAAGTTATGATCCTGGGGTCCTGGGATCAAGTCCTGCATTGAGCTCCCTTCTCAGCGGGGAGCCTGCTCTTCCCTCTCCCTCTGTAGCTCCCCCTACTTGTGCTCTCTCTGTCAAATAAATAAACATCTTTAAAATAAATTGTACTTTTGTTTATACATATTAAATCCTCAGGATCTGAAATACTGAACAGTTGATGTGTATAAATTAAAGACTTATGAAGGATAGTGATATTGTTTCAAAGAAGGGTTGGAATCAACTGACCACAGGAATGAACCGGTCTCCCTGTTTTTGTACAGATGGGCGCTTTGAGAACAAGGGAGCCTACCTGAAGGAGACGGTCCCCATTCACTTATGGACGCATTCATTCCTTCGTTGGATGCCCAAGACAGATGGCATTACCAACTGCGGCAGGCCTCAATTTATTACTTTAGTGTATGAATCATGCACAGACTTGAAAACTTTAACTATCACGAACACTATGTTCATATTTAGAGTATTCAGAGCAACATATATAGAGCAACAATCAAGCAGACCCTGCAGATCTGCATGATAAAGAGATGGAAGAGCTTCTAAAGGCAATGGGTGATGCTCTTCCCATAATGACATTCTCACTTCTCTTTCAGGCCATCGTTTATATCGTCAGTTGGCCTCCCTTTTACAACATCCTCTTCCCGACTTATGTTGAGTTCAAAGTTTACAGTGTCCCCCAATTTGTTTTTTGGCCTCTCTTGGGAAAAAAAAATTACATTATGAAGTGACCCAGTTTTATCAGTCTCTATTTATCCCCATGTAGAATTATACATCCTAGAAAAGGTCTGAGGAAGATGGAATAATTCTCTAAATAATAAAACCTTGCAGCCTTTTCCCCTGACAATACCCACAGTGCAGAGGTGCAGGGAAGTTACTGCCAGGCAGAGCCAAAAGATAAGGTCAGACACTGGCATTTATTCATGAAAATAGTAGCAAGATGGTTCAGATTTATTATTTTTAAGGTCCCTTGGAAATGCATGACAATGCTTTTAATAAGCATTCTGCATAAGAATGTCAGCACAACACTGCCCAGGATGGGGTTTCTGTCTCCAAAGGTGTTTGGGGGAGTCTATAAAGCTAATGGCTTAAGTGCAAATCATCATTGTAGGAGAGGCTGCTGGCACTGCTTAACAGAATTCAAGCTCCAGAAGAAAGTCTGCTGTTCAAAGAACACTTTCCCTTCTCCTGTTATTATAAATATACCCACAGGCGTTCAAGAGCAAGGGATAATCTATGGAGTTTTACAATGCTAAGAAAGAGTAGCTTTCCAGCTGGAAATATTCTATGCAAGGCACAGACATTTTAATGTGAATTTATTTTCATGCAAAAGAATAATTGTTGTACCTGTTTTACTTTTTTTTTCCCCTTTTGTATGTGCTTGTGTAGAACTCCTTGACGAATATTTTTAAAACATGAACTTTGGGGATTTTAACCATAATGAAACTATCTGTATTTTAGGTCTTGCTCATATTTGGGGAATATATTGAGTAATGTATATTGTATTTTTGAGAAGCTCAGCTCCAAACATCCCATAAATATTGAGGTATAAAAATCACAGCACCTGAGGAAAACAACGAGAAGGACTAAATGTTGATTGCTTGGAGAAAGGAAAGATAGAAACTCCTGATGTATGAGTAAATGGAAAGCAATTTTGGAAAAACAGTCCCATTTTCATGAAGCCTATCAAAGTGGAAGATCAATATACATAATTTCAAGATTAAGTGCATTTAGGAGTCCCATGAAATAACCTTATCATCTTGGAACTTCAAAATATATTGCCTACAAAAAGAAATCATAGTGTACTTCCTGATATTATTATGCAATTCATTTGTTTAGCTCTCCACTCAAAAATAAGGAAAAAAAAGGTAATTTTCTGAACTAATGAATATTAACAATCAAGAGCCAAGATTCCAAGGCTCTGTTGGAATCTCAAGTTTTTGTTTTTGAGAGAGAGAGAGTAAGTAGGGGGGAAGAGTTGTGGAAGAGGGAGAGAGAGAATCCCAAGCAGACCCCATGCATAGAACCTGATGTGGAGTTCGATCTCATGACCCTAAGATCATGACCTGAGCCAAAATCAAGAGTCAGATGCTTAACAGACTGAGCCACCCAGGTTCCCCTAAAGTACTTTTAGTAAAGGTAAAAATATGATGAAAGTCTCAATCGCAGTGGCAGCTGCAATAAGCAGATGTGATTGTGAAGCCCCAGCGTGAAGAAATGGTTTTGGTTGGCCTCTTTAAAAGGAGACACCAAGGTTGAGAGCAATATTGCCAAAAAGCAGGATCTGTTGGAAAACAAAATCCAATGAAACCCTTTTTAATTTTTCTGTTAGTGTATATGCCTTTTTTCCCTTTCTCTCTTAGGTATATTAATTTACAAATCACCCTCCTTCTAAAGCCAACATCACCATGGAGATAATGCATGGAAACCGTTTTTACCAGAGTCACCAAGACTTTGTTGTTCTGTCAATTTTGCATTCTTTCATTTGCTAATAAACAGGTATGAGGGGGGTGCACTGTGTGTCCAAGTCCAGGCTTTTTTGATAGAGAGAGATATACTAAAATGTTATTCCTGTTGAAATTCCCCCCAGACTCTAAAAGTCCATGTGCAGCCTTCACCACCAGGCTTGTTTGTTTAATGAAATTTGCTAGAGAGGTGGTCAAGATGGATTAAAACAATGATGCTTGCCTTGCCATAATGTGCCTCCCAGTACCTTGGGGACTGTTTCTTTAGGATAAGTCAAAAACTCAGGACATATGTATGGAATATTCTGAGTTTTCCTGTTGATAATCGACTCAAACTTTTAAACAGCTGTCACATCCTCAGGCCAGATTTTGAACTTCAGGTTGGTCTGCAGCTCCAACAGATCTGGTTCTCCAACTCCTCAGAGAAGGAAGGATACAGTCATGCTTGGTCTGTGGTAAGTAAATACTGTTCAGACCAGTGCTAGCGCTCAGTGGGGGTGGAGATGTTATCAAAATAAGCAAGAATATAAATTGGCTTTTCAGCCAAATTCTAGTAAACACTTTCACAAATTTATAGTATTGATTTTTGTCTCATTCCACAACTATTTACAGGGTGCCCAGACACTCTTGAGGAAACATGGGGATGGTGGAAGAATTTATGTCTGTTTGTTTGTTGTTTAATGTGAGATCTCATTTTATGTTCGCGAGCAAATGGAAATGATCTAACTGAACTGAAAACAAAACTTGGATTTTGCTCAACAGAAACTGAAAGATCACATATTATTATTAAATGTGAAACACAGCATTCTCCTGCACACAAATCTCCCAGAGTACTCCATCCTCTGGGATGGTATTTGGTTCCACTTCGGAGGTTTCTCATGGAGAGGCGCCCGAGGCTTAGGCCTGACAGTATCTTTTTCTTCCTCTAGAGTCCTTTTCTTTGGTCTCCCTCTTGTTCTGTGGTTGGTTAAATCATTTTTGTCAAGATAATTGGAGTTTGTAGAGTTTGATGCACCAATTTTAGGTTAAAGGGACACATTTACTTTCTCACATAAAGCAGGCAGATCAATTTTCCCCCACAGCGGTCTGCTAATAAAACATTTTCTCTCTTGACTAAATGCACGTAAATAGTCATAAATACTTCTGCACCAGAAAAAGGTTTAACCCTTCATCCTGTTTAAAGCCTGGGAATTGGAGGAGGTGGGGGACCGGAGGGGAAACGCAAAATTGATGGCAAGAAAGAGTTCCAAAGGAATTGGCTTTCTTCGAAATTTAATTTAACATAACCCTGGCATTTCCAGTCTCTCCTGCCTCCCTCTTCTTTCTTCCTGTCCTCTTCACACACCTAAAGCATTTTTTATTCCAGAGGGCAAAAGGGAAAGTGGACACTTATGCGCAGAACACAGATAAATAGCTGCTGAATGCAGAAGCAAGCATTTCAGTTTTGTGGCAACCGGGGCTTCTGAATCAGGACTGAGCTTCCTCCACAGCATTGTTCTGAAGATGTTAGCTTCTTCCCTATTTGTGCAAAATATGTAGATGGAAGTTCACTGCCCATGATGAATGTCCTCTAAAGGAAAATACACTAGGTGACCATCAATTTGATTGTCTCTATTCTTTCTATTTATTATGTAAGGGCTGTTATGTTAACAGACACAGAAAAGCATGAACCCAGGCATACAGACATTGTGAAATACCCAGGATATTTCAGACCTGAAAGTCACATGGCATACAGTCCAGTGGCACTCATAGAGGCAAGGAGATTGCAGGTCTTTCAGCCCCATTTTCCATGGTTTGGTTCTGGTTTCTCTGTGCTTGCTACACTTTTGGGCTCCATGTGAGGGCAGTCCCTATGGTGTTATGTTCAAGTACAATGGGAAAGAGAGAATGCCTTTTCCAGTAAGAGTCCTAAAGTTTATTCCTATTTGACTGACCATGGCCAACTAAAACAATCATGCAGGTCATGGCCTAAGCCAGGATCACTGCTTCAGGCCCAGGGAGGTACCAACAAGATCACATAAATAAATAATTAAGGAGGACCTCAAATAAAATTTGGGGATATTGTCAGAAAAATGAGGGATGGTTCCACTGAGGCAAATAGCAAGAGACAATCACATGCTTCTTGTCTAAATTTCTTCTCCTTTTTTTTTTTTTTTTTAAGATTTCATTTATTTATACATGAGAAACACAGAGAAGAGAGAGAGAGGCAGAGACACAGGCAGAGGGAGAAGCAGGCTCCATGCAAGGAGCCTGACGTGGGACTCGATCCCGGATCTCCAGGATCACGCTCTGGGCTGAAGGCGGCACTAAACCGCTGAGCCACTGGGGCTGCCCTAAATTTCTTCTCCTAAATGTTAATATAACTTTTTCCTCAGACTAGGGCTCATTTTTATAACCAGTGTGTCCACTGAAGCATTTTTCCCCCAACAAAAAAAAAAAGAAATTATCTTTGTAATAAGAAGACTCCTGTTCTACTTTTAGCCTAAACTTCAACCCCAGCTTTAGAAATAATCTCTTTCCTCCCATTATATTGAGAAACTTTCTGAAGTCACATAGACAGATTTATTTCTATGATACTTTAATGTTCAAGTACATGGACAAACTGAATGGAGGCAGGCCAAGTGTTGCTTAATGGAGGGTCTGTTTTAATGAGTTGATAAAAATGATTTGCAATTTAAGCACAGCTTCTTTGCAGAGATAGAAGAGGTCAGGATAGGCTGTGGCCATTAGTTGAGGGTGCTCATAAATTAATATTCAAACCTATTTGAAAATTAAGTCTCTATTTTATGCTTTGTTTAAAAGTTGATATTTATCAGCAAAATGGATGACTACGTTTATGGTAGGCTGAATTTTAAAGGTTTTATAAGCTATAAATAGTGATTATATATTTATAGCTCATCTATTGACAGACTTTACTGTTTTTCTGCTCTGTGACTATGGCGAGAGTATGTGGGGTATCATACATAAGAAATCCAGTAAGTACTTAAATGGTGGAATGAATATAAAATCACTGCACAGTTCTTGATTCCTAATAAGCTTTAGACCAATTCCTGCTATTAATATTATTAATAAAGTAACGACGATGATTATGTAGCTTGGAGACAGAGGTCCTATATAGAATCATTAAAGACCAGATGATATCTAACATCGATTAAGAGACCCAATGGGAAAAATGAGAGGAGTATTAATCTGCCACATTTTTCCTGGCATATAATTTGCAAACTCAAGCGTGTGCATGTGTGTGAACTGTATGTGTGCAAGACTGTAAAATGCACACACACGCAAATACCCTGTGTTCAAATTATCATTGGGAGGCCTAAAGCCTATAACATAAAATAGTAACTTCTGATCCTGTTCTCTTGGTAGAACACAAGACTAGACAGTAAGTAGAAGATTGTTGTATCCTCACAGTGTTTCCTTACAAAGAAGAGAAGCTACAGGCAGTAGAGCTGGCAAAAGGTGGAATTGTATTTCACACCAAAATTTAACAGTTTGGAGCACAAAAGTTTTCTTATGGTCGCTCAGTGTCACTGGTACCAACTATTTCTTTGTTGCTCTGTCACTGCGTATTTTCCCAAGGGCGGCAGAAATCATTACCAATCTTTAGCTCCTGATTCCTATCACATTCCAGCACATGGAACGTACCTTTAAATAATTCTAAAACTTGTATAATACAAAAGATTCTATTCTATTCTATTCTATTCTATTCTATTCTAATTTTTTGTGGATAGAAGGATAGAAGTTTATTAAGCAGATATACAGCAAAAGCTCTCAGAAGTGAGAGAGGTCCCAACCGGGTTGCCAGATATAAAAGATTTTAATATTATGTTTTCCAAAGAGAGCCCTTTTCATTGTACACATGCGCATCTCACAGGCTGATGAAGGTGGTGTGCTGAGCAGCTTCCATCTGAGTTTTGCCGTCTGTGAAATGGAAGGACTCCTACCTACCCTGAACAGGGCATCGGTGAGATGGTGAGTAGCGTTCCTGGTAGAGGCCTGATGGAGACCAGCCCCTGGAGGATCCGGGTCCTCGGGCCCTTGGACGCTGCTGACCGTGTACCCACCCTCCCCATTCCCCCCTCTGAAAGTGTATATTTCAACTAGGAACAAAATGACCTTAAGGAGATGTTTTTGCCTCTTCTTTCTTCTACCAGGCTCATTCTCCACATTACTAATGGGACATCTAGACAGTTTATTTTTCATGGATCGTTCTTAGCATGCTGTGTGAGCAAGTGCCAGCTGACTCAGCATATCCTCAACCAGGGAAGTGTTTCTCCGTGAATGCAAAGCTGAGACCTAAATCGCTAAGGGCGATGAATCGTGGGTACCTACTTTCATCAATCTCTTCTACCAGCTTATTGCATAGGAGAATTTTTCATTGGTAGCGACTTTCCCTTGAAATTTCAAAGACCTGTGCATTTCTCTTGGGTAGGAGTCTGATTAAGGCAATGACTATTTTCCTTCTTGTTATTTGCTCCCTTTTCTTTGTGAATCCTGGACCAAAAGCCCCCATGTCTAGAATACATTTAATTGTGTTGTACAGTGATCAGAGGAGCGATGATTTTTATAGAGATCCTATTCGTAAAATATACTGCTTGTTTTCAAACCCAGGTCGATAGAAAGAATGAAGGGAGGGGGAGATTAAAGAAGAAAGGAAGGAGGGAAGGAGGAAAGGAGGAAGGCAGTGGGTTGAAACAGGGAATGGCACATGTAGAAGAGCTCAGGCTCTGAACTTAGACAGAATTTGTTTTAAATCTTGGCTCTACGACCTTACTTGGACACTAGAAATCGAGACGTAAAGACACAATTAAAAGTACATGGAATCAGGGGTGCCTGGGTGGCTCAGTGGTTGAGCATCTGCCTTTGGCTCAGGTCATGATCTTGGGGTCCTGGGATTGAGTCCTGCATCGGGCTCGCCGCAGGGAGCCTGCTTCTCCCTCTGCCTGTGTCTCTGCCATTTCCTCTGTGTCTCTCATGAATAAATAAATAACATCTTTAAAAAAAAAGTACATGCAATACAATTTATGAGCAAAGGGATCTTCCTAGACCCTTCCTGGGATGTGAGAAATGATAAAAATTGATCACTTAACTGGTTGTTCAGACACAGAAAGTCATGAGGAAGTACCTGCTTGATGTTTTTTGCCCAACCGCTTTTGATTCATTAGAGAGACTGAAGGGTGAGCTGGTTTATTTAGTGATTCACTAGCCTTACTGATTTCCTGTGACAGATTTTAATTTCTTGGGATTTTTGCCAAGGGAAAGATTGCAAACCCCTTTCCTGAAATAATAACAATCAATGGCTGGGAAGCAACATGGTGGGCAACACAGCAAAGGGCCACTGTCCTTGGAACACTAAATGGAAATGTAATCTACAAACCAAATAACATTTCTCCTACTTTAAGATGTTTTAGATTTAATTGGATAAATAAAACAAACTAACAAAAAAAATTTCAGAAACGCCATTTACTCCTGACCTGAATTCGTGAAGCTTTAATATAAGTAATGATGACAATCAGGTCCCATTGTAAATAAATATAAACAATCTAGGGGACCTGGGTGATTCAGTTGGTTAAGTGTCTGCCTTGGGCTCAGCTCATGATGTCATGGTCCTGGGATCAAATCCTGCCCCAGGCTTCCTGATCAGCCGGGAGTCTGCTTCTCCCTCTTCCCCTGCTCATTCTCTCTGTCAAATGGAGAAATAAAATCTTTAAAAAAAAAAAAAGAAAAGAAAAGAAAATATAAACCATCCAGGTTAGCTTCTGATTGTATGTTATCTTGAGTGGGCAGCTGGTTATTTTATAATACTCTTTATAAAGCTCCTTAACCCATTTAAAAGTGGCTACACTACCCAGAACTCAATTCCTGGCATCAAAACCTTAGTGTTAAATGCTTTACTCTCCTTCCTGTCCGTACTGGAGACTTGTCACCATCGATGGTATCCTGATCCTCTATTAAGTTCTCTTTAACTCACTTAGTTGGTTCAACAATCTTATTTTTTCCCCAAATAGTCTGTTTGCAGGAATCTCTTCTTCTTCCCTTTACTTCAATGGCCATAGGCCTCTTCCATCCTCCCTCCCTCCTTGTGCTCTTCATCAACAGCCTCAGCTACATGCATGGCTACCAACCACCTTTTAGACCCTACTGGCTTCCTAAGGCTATGCCTTCTAACCAGATCACTCCCCTGAGCTTGGTGCTTCCTCTTAGACTGCCTGCGAGCCTGCTCTTTTTTGAAGTCCCACAGGCCTCGGAAACCCAATGCAAACGAAAATCTATTCATTTTATCTGCGTCACATTCTTTACCCTAGTGACTCCACCTGGCATCACTAAATTTGTGAAGAGCACTACCTGGTTGCTCAAGTACAAAATGGGGGCATCATCCTGTCTTCCAGCCTTCTCAAGCTTCTCTGATCATCAGCACCACCTGTGCCACATATTACACATCAATTCCCAGATCCATACCCTGAGATTTGGACTCACAAAACTTGGTGTTTGGCTGAGAATCTCTATACCTAACTTCCACCCACCAGTCAGACATCCACTTGGATATTAATTCTCCTAAAAAGCTCATACTGACTTCCAAGTTCTAGAATAAGGGCTTTCTAAGTATTCAACTTAAGAGGATTCTTTCCACTGGGTGCGACTGTCTTTCTGTGTACTGTTGACTTCCATCATCAAATTTGCAGTGCTATGAAGGCAGAAGTCATAGCACCTCTGAGATCTAGCACAGTGGTCTGCCCCACATGTCTTCATCGAATAAATCAATGACTTTATCAAATATAGTTATTAATATGCAAAAGTATCGGTTCATTGGTCAACAAATGAATGAACGGATTAGAGTGCATTTGAAAGTTAAAAATTGACAACTTTGCATTGGATACACAGAAATGACAAGTGTCCTAGGACTGTCAAATATCTTCAAAAAGAAAACATTGACCCCCACATAGTATAAACTGCTTTAAACTTATGTGTAAAGAGACCTTGATAACCTCTCAGAAAGGCATCTAGCACAGATTCATAGATTTGTTTAAATTAAGATAATTGCTATTAAAATAAAATTAATCGATCATGCTACATAAATGCCCCTTAAACATATTTAGATTTTGAAAACTGCCATTAAACCGATGAGAACCTAATGGAAGTGCACTTTCCGCATAATTGTCATTACAATAGCTAATTGTTTGTGTTCATTTAAAGCTGAGTTTATAACTAGTCACTTGCAGTGCAATTGTCCCTGCTCAGACCAGAGGAGGCACTGGTAAAACAGAATAAAGAAGCAGCTGAACTAAAGAAATGCAATGTTACAAATTTGAGGATAACAAAAACTGAATTACAAAAGACTTCTTCAGCTTAAGACCTTGGTGTCCAACTGGAGGATTTTATCACCTTCCTCATATGTCTCCCCAAACATTTAGTAAAATACCCAAGGAGATGCAAAACTGTAGCCATGTCTGGAACAGTGAATAAGAATTACTGATATGAAAAAAAAAAAAAGAATTACTGATATGCAGGGTGCCTGGCCGCTCAGTCTCTTGAGGGCTGACTGTTTTGGCTCAAATCATGATCTCAGGGTCTTGGGACTGGGCTCACTGGGGAGTCTGCTTGAGATTCCCTCCCTCTGCTCCTTCCCCCGTTCTCTCTCTTTAAAATAAATAAATCTTAAAAATAATTTAAAAAAAAGATTACTGACATGCAAGTACCCTGGGCACCATGCACCATTCCCATTTTGGAAAAGGAGTAAAAGCAATTATAGGGAGACACACACATACACACACACACACACACACACACACTCACTCCACTTACTCCACATTTTTCATCTCTGCATTAGGAACAGCCTTTTTTACCAGGATGCCAGCAGCCATAAGGCTGCTCAGAATCTCTCAGAGATTTCAAAACCAATTTTTTCTTCCATCATTTTCCTCCCGCCCCATCACATTAATGGAGGTCCACAGGCCATTTGTTTAAATATTTTAAAATGATAAATTCAGCTAATGTTGTATTACATAAAATATTTTTTTAAAAAGATTTTTTAATTTTTATTTATTTGAGAGAGTGACAAGCAAGTGAGAGAACATTAGTGAGGAGGGGCAGAGGTAGAGGGAGAAGTAGATTCCTCACTGAGCAGAAAGCCTGATGTGGGGCTCCACCCCAAGGCCCTGGGATCATGACCTGAGCCAAAGGCAGATGCTTAACCGACTGAACTACCAGGCACCTCTAAATAAAATATATCCACCTTCATATTTTCACAAGTGTACAGTTACGATGACAATTTTTTAAAATATGTAAATGCAAAGCTTTTATATTGACTGAAAGTTGGCAACCTATCAAAAAGTACTAAATGTAACTGTTACTATATATGTCCCTGTGTTCTCTTTGGACAAGTAATGAGATAGGTAATTCATAAAATGCTTTAAATTTATAACACGTAATATATTTTTCCTGTTTTTATTTCTGTAAAATTATAATATTATAATCAAGATTTTCACAGAATGTGTGCTCTATTGATAAAATGAGCTAAAGAACTAAAAAATTAATAAAATGCAGCTATGCAAAGTACATTAAGTAAATGATAAAAATTAAATTAATTTTCCATGTTTTAAAAGTTATTATGTTTTAAATTATTAAAATGACCTTTCAGGGAATAAAGGGGAAAAGAGAAAAAATAAGTGGGAAATATCAGAAAGAGAGACAGAACATGAAAGACTCCTAACTCTGGGAAACGAACTAGGGGTGGTGGAAGGGGAGGTGGGTGGGGGGTGGGGGTGACTGGGTGGTGGGCACTGAGGTGGGCACTTGACGGGATGAGCACTGGGTGTTATTCTGTATGTTGGCAAATTGAACACCAATAAAAAATAAATTTAATTTAAAAATAAAATAAAATAATAAAATAAAATGACATTTCAAAATTTAACGATGATGTACAAATTAAAATAAATGAATATCAACATTTTAACTCAAGTTGATGTAAAGTTGAGCAAGTATGGAATTCCTCTCCTACTAGTACTATAGACTTTTTTCTAAGTGTGATGGCAGCTACTCAGGAAGCCTCTAAGGAAACTTCATTATAAGAAATGCACATTAAACAAATCTGGATGAAATTCCCGAGTTTCAAGAATAACAGCAATAAGGAAAACTTTGGAAAAAATGAATAATAAACTATTAAGAGTGCTTATTTTGTGGTGTTGAAATCAGAAGAGGTCATATGTATTCCTTGAACCTTTCTATATTTTCCAAATTCTTCATAAAGTGCACACACTACTTTATAGTCAGAGTGAAAAAAAAAATGCTATTTTTTTGTAAAATTACACTAGCTCATATCTATTAAGCACTTGCTCCCAAGTTTTCCCCTAACTGTTATGCTATTATATTAAAGCTATTTGTTAACAACATTTCATTGTGAAAAGAACACATGAATAGGCATTTAATTGCATAAGGGATTTGTACTGAAACCATTTTAATAAATCAAGCTTGGAACATCTGCAAACATTTGTACCTAAACTACATATTTGAACGAACAACAACCAAAAAGCACAAAAGCTCTGAATCAAAATGAAGATGAAATATTTCAACACAAACCTGCTGCCAAAATCTTAGAAAATCACTGTTGTTTTATACACAATTCTGATTTGCGTATGAAGAATCGGTTGTCTTGACACAAAATAGCAAAGCCTTCCAAATAGAAAAACAAAGTTTTCTTTAATACATACTCAATAAGAAAAACCACAGAAAGTCAAAAGAACAGTACCAAATTAATTGTTCTTTGGTTTTCTTATTCCAAGAACAATTGGCTTTCTTTCCAACAAAAACATATTGCCACCATCTCAAAAATAGTAGAACACAATTGAGCTGCTACATCCAAAAAATGCCACAAGCAGAAGGCACTATCTATAATTGATAGAAAATAGGTCACCGAATTTCTTATTTACAGAAATTTATCTGAAAAATGGAGGGACAATTACTAATTTTCCTGTATTTATCAAACTATATGCAATCTGTGAAACACATGATGCTTGGTCAGTTTTTTAGTTTTTCTCTCTTCAATTCTGTTTCTTAAACATTTACTGAGTAAACTAAAAGGAATAAACTGTGGGCAAAAAGAATGGCAATTTGCTGGCTCAAGATAAACTGCCCCAATATTGCTAATGGTTTCCATACTCCCGTGAACTTGAAAATCGTTATTAACACAGCAAAGTATAGAAATTAATATCACTTCACAAAGGCCTAAACATAGATTTACCACATGACTCGTCAATTCTGCTCCTAGGTGTATACTAAGAGAATTGAAGATATATGTCCATACTCATACAAATAAACTCTTACACAAACATCATAGCAACATTATTTATATTAGACAAAAAGCAGAAATAGCACAATATCCATTAACTGATGAAGCAATCAACAAGTGATATATCCATACAATAGAATATTATTCAGCCCCATAAAGGAATTAAGTGCTGATACATAAATGAATCTTAAAAACACGAAAAGTAAAAGAAGCCAGACTCCATAGGTCACATATTACACAATTCTGTGTACATGAATTTTCTAGAAAAGACAAAATCATAGACACACAAAGTAGACTAGTGGTTTCCAGAGGCTGGTTGGGATGAGAGGGTGGGCAAGAATAGACTGTGATTCCTCCTAGATATAGAGTTTCTTTTTGGTCTGATGAAAATGTTCTGGATCAGTCACCATTGTACAACCTTGTGATTATAAGACCCATGAATTCTATGGTATGTGAATTACATTACAATAAAAAAAGGAAAAAAAAAAGAGATAAATACCTTGTCAAAAAACTCCACATTGCCTGTTCTACTGGAACCTACACCCAATATTATGCCATATTGTTATGTTACAAAATAAAAGGTCTCATTGTCAGCCAAGTTTGAGGAATACTGAATTAAGTGGATTTCACTTCTGAAAGACATCCTGAGATTTAATGATATGTTTTGTGAATCTCTATATTTCCTATGTATGTTTTCTGTCTTCTGCTTATGGAAACTTAGAGGACATGTGTTCTGCAAACCTTGAGAACAGGAACCTTAGAAGAACAGTTTTGGAGAATGTACTTTAACTTTTCCTTTGATCAAAATCCAAATCATTATTTATTCAGAGGCTTTATATTGCTTACAAAGCTGCTGGTATTTACACATTGCTTCATAATGTAAGTTTTTACTTTATTTTATTTTTTTTTATTTTTTTTATTTATTTATTTTTTAATTTTTTATTTATTTATGATAGTCACACACAGAGAGAGAGAGAGAGAGAGAGACATAGGCAGAAGGAGAAGCAGGCTCCATGCACCGGGAGCCCGATGTGGGATTCGATCCCGGGTCTCCAGGATCACACCCTGGGCCAAAGGCAGGCGCCAAACCGCTGCGCCACCCAGGGATCCCTAAGTTTTTACTTTAAATCTAACAGTCACAAGTTTTAGAAGCTTCAATACTTCATAGGAAGCATGTCCTTGACAAACTGTATTATTGTGAAACAAGCCAATAAAGTTCAGTGACTAAAAATTTAAGCAAGACTACTCATTACGAAGAGATCCCATGGGGAGGTTTTTGGCAATGTCCAACATAATTACAAATGCATATTCCATTTGATGTAGCAATTCCATAGCTAGGAATTTATCCTTATAGAAGGAGATCTTTTACATAGATGGATAGACATAAAATAGATACTGCAATAGATAGAGAAAGCTAAAGAAAAAGATGTATGAATATTACAATTTGCATCCAACATGGTTTGAAATGATTGTCACCTCATGATATTTATGGCCTTATGTAGTCCCCTTTCACATTGAATGAGGCTGACCCATTCAACCATTAGCATTTGATTAGAAATGATGAAACGTAATTTCCAAGTGTAGGTCATAAAAGACATTGTGTCTTCACTGTACTCTCTCTCCAGGATCACACAATTTGGGAGAAGCCAGCTACCATGTCATGAAGACACTAAAGCAGCCTTAAGAAGACTGTGGTAGCAAGGAACTGAGATCCCCCTGATATCTAGTGAGGAACTATGGCTATTGCTATGTCAATGAGCCATCTTTGAACCACAATCTCCATCCCTAGTCAAACTTTCAATTGACCTCAGCCCCCTGACTGCTAGCTCTACAGATTCTGAACCAGAAGCACTCAAGCAAACTGATTCTGAATTGCTGATTCACAGGAAGTGTTTTCACCTGCAAAATGTGTGGTAAATTTTTACACAGGTCTATATAGCTAATACAGTTACCTATTATTTTATTAATTGTAGCATGCTTACAATAATAAAAGATTTTTAAAATCTAAATGTTTATAAGTATTGAATATGCAAAATTTAGTATACATATATTCAGTGAGACAGTGGCTAGGCATAAAATTAAGAAGTATCTTTATATGTGGATGTAAAATATTCTAATAAAATAAATATGCAGAAAAATTTAGGGAAAAAAGAAAATTAATGTATGTCCACACATGTTAATATACACATAAAATATCTCTCAACGGGTGCAATAATTTACTGACATTTATTGATTCCCTTCTAGGGTTGCTGAAAAGGAGAATTTTCATTGAAATGTACGTTTCTTGCATTTTCAATCATGTGCAGGTATTGCTTTTTTGTTTTTAAGCATTCATTTCTGCTATTGGTATAGCAGCATGAGACGTTCAGGCAATTCCTCACCATAGGAAACAAGTATAAAACTGTACAAAATTATTTTTAAAACAACTGAAAATGACCAAACACAGGCACCAACTTGAGAAGTGTTTACTCATGGGCAATTCTACTGTTTCAAGTAAGAAGGGTGAATTTGTAAAACTTCTTGCTTGGAGGCATGTCCATCTCTCCCAACTCAAGCAATAAAAACCCAAAGTTTTATTAGCCAGGGGTGGTGGACTCAGTTTGGGCAGGTGGCAGAGCAGTTAGGAATTTAAATGGACAATAATGAGGATAGAAGATCTTTGGAAGAGTTGAGAGGATGCACTCTTCATATATTCCTAGCTGACTTTTCAACTGTATGCAGGGGAGAGGAGGAATCTAACAAAAATTGAAAGCCCAGAGAAGCTATTTTAGTTTCAATTTTTTCAATTTTTTATTTAAATTCCAGTTGGTTAGCCTATATGTAATATTTGTTTCAGGTATAGAATTTAGTGATTCATCACTTACATACAACACTCAGTGCCCATCACAAGAAGCGCCTTCCTGAAAACCCATCACACTTTTACCCCATCCCTCCACCCACCTCCCCTCCAGTAACCCTCAGTTCGTTGAGTCTGTTTTCTGGTTTGCCCCCTTCTTTATTTTTCCCCCTATATTCACCTGTTTTGTTCCTTTAATTCCACATATGAGTGAAATCTTATGGTTGTCTTTCTCTGAATGATTTCATTTAGTATAATACTCTGTAGTTCCAGCTACACTGTTGCAAATGGCAAGATTTCATTCTTTTTTATAAATCCCGAGAAACTTTAAACCCATGGCACATCTAAATGAACTCCTTAAGCCACATAAAACCCAGGCGGTAGATCATTCATTGGCTGAGTGCTAATTACACAAGCAAATGGACAGTAATTAGGGTGCTAAAAACCGAACAAGCAAACAAATAAAACTGCAGCATAGTTATCTGTGACTAAACTGGTGAGGAGGGAGACAGATTTTACAGTTGGAGTCCAGGCAAATTATGTGCCTACAAAATAAAAATATCAACTACATTTGGAAGAATAATTAGAATCCAGAGTTGCTACACTGCATCATCAATGATGTGTAATTTTTAAGCAAAAATTACAAAGACACATGATAAAAATGGGAAAGTCTTACCTGTGCTCTGTAAACAGGGAGACAGTAGAAACTGACTCTGTGTGGGAACACATTTTGGATTGAGTAGATGAATACTTTACTGCATATATTATAAATGTGTTCAGATAATTAAAGGAAAGCATGTTTAAGTAATTAATAGGGGATATGCCAATAATAAGTGAATAAATGGAGAATTGTGCCAGAGTAAAGGAAACTACCAAAAAAGAAAAAATTGAAAAATTAAGACATTAAAGTACAGTAACAAAAATAGAAAACTTATTAGATGGGCACAAGAGCAGATTGGATGAAGCAGAAAAAAATCAGGAACTGGAATATAGAACAATAGAAATCTTACAACCAAATAATAGGCAAAAAATACTGAAGAAAAATAAATAGAGCCTCAGAGACATATAAGACAATATTAGACATCCCAACATTCATATCACTAGATTCCAAATAGAGACAAAGAAAAGACAGAAGAATTATTTGAAGAAACAATGGTGAGAAAGGTTCACCACTTAGTAAATCTGTTGAAATTTAGTGAAAAATATTACTCTACAGGTTCTTGAAGCTAAAGAAAATCCAAGTAGCATAAGCAGAAAAAAATCACCTAGACATATCATACTCAACCTGCTAAAAGGTAATTTGAAATCAATAGGGATAAGTAGAAAATCTTTAAAGCAGCAAGAGAAAATTATCACAAAAATACATGGATCAATCTTAAATGTACATTGTTAAATGAAAGAAGTCAGTCTGAAAAGGTTACATATTGTATGATTTCAATTTACAATATTCTGGAAAAGGTAAAATGATAGACAATATAAGATTATTGGCTGTCAGAGGTTCAGCAAAGGTCGGGAGGGGTTGAATAAGCACAGGGAATTCTTTGTGGCAATGAAACTATTCTGGAGGATATGATACTGTAATTTTGAATACATAATACTATGCACTTGTTAAAAACCATAGAACTTTATAGTACAAAGAGTAAATCTTAATGCATACAAATTTAAAAATCAGTTAGGAGGTCAGAGGATCCCTGGATGGAATGCAGAAAGTGACAAAACAATCTAATTGTATACAAATGTATGAAAGAAGTCACTGAAGGGGATGGAAGAAAAAAGTGCCGACCTAAGTACCTTTGTAAATAAGTGAGGTTTTTAAGGCAAAAGTAACTGTATGTAAGCACTGCTGTTTAGTATGGAGTATAGATTAACAGTTATGGTATTAATATATGTTTACTGTTAATTGAACAATTAAGGAAATAGTGGCTAGTGGGAACCAGATTTCTCACTGGTGAATAAGAAGTTCTGGATAAGCAAGAGTAAAAGACTGGAATGTACCATGTGGTTTAATGGATGAGAATAGGAGACAGCAGTATGAACTCATGTTTAGCGTACTATAGATACAGATGGTTATATATAAAAATATTTGCAGATCCATGTGTATACATGTGTTTGTACACACACATATATCTCCTTGCTCTGCTAGCTACGAATATTGACATTTCGGTGGCATTGAGCACATCTAGCACGTAGATCTTGGTTTTTAATACCATTATCCAGTAAAAGGAAGCAGGGATCCTTCGAGAAATAGTTGAGTCTAGGAATAAGGAAAATGTACACAATGAATCTGGAACATTGTATAGTGCTGGGAAGTTTCTACAATTCATGTGGAAATGTAAAGGACTTAGATTAACCAAAATGATTTTTAAAAAGAGGAAAGTTGGAGGATTTGGCCACTTAACTTATTGTAAAGCTACAGAAATAAATATAATTTGGCACCAGTGAAAAGACAGAATTATGTATCAGTGGACCAGAAAAGAAAGTATATATATATGTGTGTGTGTGTGTGTGTGTGTGTGTGTGTATACACACATGATTACTTGATTTTGATGAAAGTGCCAAATCAACTTAAGTGAGGAAGAAAAATTCTTCTTAAACAATTGGGCTGGATCATCTAGATATTCAATGAGGAAAACATTGAACATTGATCTTTTCCTCATACCATACACAAAAATTAATTCAAATTGTAAAACCTAAAACTGAACGACTTTTCCACGAAAATATAGGAGATAGTCTTTGCAACCTTTGGGTAGGCAAAACATTTTTAGAATACAAAACATATAAAACAAAACAAAACAAAACAAAACAAAATAAAATAAAATAAAATAATGATAAATGGAACTTCATCATGTCTGACATAAGGAAATATAATGATGAAATCTTCATTTGGTTACAGTTCTTTGTTCTGAATAGGAAATTGTTTAACGTGGAGATTGGGCTGGAATATATTAAAAGACATATAAGGTATTTAAGGAGTATATTAGAGGATATTAGTTGATAGAATAGAATAACCCTGAAATTTCAATGGCTTACCAGTAGGGTTTTTTTGTTGTTGCTGGGGTTTTTTGTTTGTTTGTTTTTTCTATTGCTCACTCACATAAGATTCAGCTGGACATGGTGGGAGAGGAAGAGGCAGGGTCTGTCCCACTCAGGAACTTGGGTCAACAGGTGCAGTGTTACCCTCAGCCTGCAGTTGGTAAGGTGACTAGTGTTTAACATCCAGTGGGCACACAGGGAAGAGTATGAGAGCCTCCCATGAGAGGTTTATATGGATCTTACCAATAGGCTGGCGACATCAGTACTCCCACATTCCACTGGCTGCAACTCAACCACACCATTATACCTAACTGCAAAGCAAGCTGAGAATTGCAATCTCCCTATGTGGCTGGGAAGAAAATGCATGGGTTTGGTGAATAGTTAGACACTTTCTGCTACAGAAGATATGGTAAATCGTTGCTGGTTTTATCTGCCAAAAGAATTCATTTTATCTTTCTCTGGTTAGAGCAGCCTGATTTTATTTGAAGTGCCATAGTAAAAGTCTACATGCTTTGGCTGGGCATGGGGGGCTTAAGGTGTCACATTATTTAATCAAGCCAATTAGAGCGATGATCTTTTAGCCTAAATTTTGTTGGAACTATTGGGAATTACAAGTTGCTTATACACATGGAGCTGGTGGTGGCCATCTCCACCACTACCTGTGGAGTGTGCACTTGATTCAGAAGGAAGCCAAGAGAAATGACAGAAGAACAAAGGGAGATGAAAGGAAAGAATCTTGATGATGTTATTTGAGCAGCTGGGTCTAGTTGTGCCTGCAACAAATACTCTGAGCTTTTAAATTATGTGAACCAATAAATTCCCCTTTTTAATTAGAATAATTTGAAATAGTTTTCTGTCATTGGCAACAAAGAGTTTTTAATGATACAAAGAATTATTGCAGCAAGGGTCCAGACAGAAAGAAATGAGCAAAACCCCCAGTTAGTGGCTCAAGGTAGCTAGTGGCCAGATTGGGTTCAAGGTCATACTCTATTTCTAAAACATCAATAGCAAGAGAACTGGAACTGCAGAACTGTGTAACAGGATAGATGGCTAGTCTGAGACACAGGAAGGACCAATTGGAACTTCTTAGCTTCTGCTCATGTGAACACCTCGTGATTAACTCATTCCACACACATGGAATTGGAACATTCTGACGTCTCTCACTTAATGGACAAACAGTAGGGCATGATCTCCATTTGCCCTATGATGATGCGGAGCTGGAACTGTAGGCTTCAAAGGAAATCAAGTTTTTCTCCCCTTTAGAGCAGCTGATGGGCAATTGTACAACATGGAGCAAACCTCATAACTTTTAAACAAATCCTTCTCAGACAAAGGCACTTTCTGTGGAGTGTTTATACTAAGAAAAGTTAATTTGCTAACTGCCATAATTTACACACTCTACTAAATTTAATAATATCTGGCCAGAGTGACTTAAATTACACTCTGACTGACAATACCTATTCCAGATGCCAAGGAAAAGCAATTTAAAAAAACCTAACTATTTAGTCTCCATGTACAACAAGGGAAAAATGCCCATTCATAATTGAAATGGCAACTGACCATGCTAGGTATCATTGTTTTTTAATGACACAATGAACAACTAATTAGTCATTGTTTTCATCTTCAACATGACATTATTTAGGCTGCTGATCCATTGGTGCCATTCTGATGACACTTAATCAGGCTTTATTTTGTATACATCAAACTTCCATTTGCAGCGATAGGGCTATAATTATGCTGTTGCATAGATCATTTATCAGCTGTAGTCTCTATGGCCTGTAAATATTAATATGATGCGGTCACTGTGTTAAGCTCTATTTTGCATTTTCTTATGGCCTCTTGTTCATTTTATATTACAAATTTGTACCGGGGTCAAATTCAATTAGTTTCTGAAACGGGGATACTCATTACAATTCATAAATTAAATGTTACCTGCTATTACTCAATGGAAAATATGCTTTACTATTTGGAAGTAGCTGAGGCTTCTTTTACTTGATTCCTTTTATTTAAAAAATCAAGTTAACATGTTTCAAACAGTAAATTATGTTTTTTTCAAGAGGTTCATCTTCAATTCAAGCTCCTGTCAAAAGAATTTCCACTCACAGAAAATGCAGAGGCTTCTCCTATCCCATACATGGTGTACCGAGTCTCTGAGACTAATCAAGTTATGAAATTAAAAATAAAGATGCATTCGCCCTCATTAATTCATTGAACTAATTTTTACTAGGGAAGTAATGTGTGTGAGCCATGTGTTGCATGCTGAGAAGGGGAGTTAGAAACAAAGTAAATGTTATTCCTATTGAAATAATGGTGAAAAGGCCCTCAGAATGTTCCCCAAGAAGAACTATTTTATATAAATATTCTTGAGAATTAGGAAATTATACCCAATTCATAGAATAGGAGAGGTCTAATTGGACAGTTCCATACTAGTAATGCAGTGCATGTTTCCCTTTTTCAAAATCAATTATATCATTTTGTGCATGCTATAAATACATTACCAAATTTGAAAGGTTTGCAGTGTCACTTGCTAATGTTGAAGCATAATTTGTCAAGTTACTTCTTGCAGTGAACACAAAGCATGCACCTACTGTTTGCTACGGGAGCAGCAAAGGAAAAAAAAAGCACAGATTCCACTGTTGAGAATGTACCATTCCTGTTTAAAAAACAAACAAACTGTAGAGTCAGCATGTTTTCCAGTAAGCTTTGTTCATTGCATAGAACTGTCTTTTCAAATTATCAACAAATCATTTGATCTTTTTTTTTTTTTTTTTTTTTTTTGTCATGTGGAGGCATTCAAGAGATTGTCTTGAAAACTCATCTGAGAGAATACTGGATATTTCTGAAAAATTCATATCAGGGGAAAGATGACATATTAATAATCTCTGGAAATAACAGAATGCTCCAGTCGCCATTCTGCTCATGTCTGTGAGGTGAAGCAACACACCCTGTCAAAGGAGAATACCAATATCCTGAAACTGTTGTGTAAGACATTAAAAGCCAGATTAAGGACATTTTAAAGGAAATACAATTGAAAGAATTAGTGGGTTCCTTTCAAATTACTACCTGCCAATAATATTGTCACCTTTTGTCCAGCTCTGTTTCTGAGACAATGTCAAAGCTAGAGCTTGAAGGGCAAAAGCAGAGGAGATTCATATAAAATAATATTTTTCTTATGTCAACCAGAGCTACAACCTGGCAACGGACAGGTGCCTCAATGAAACGTCAGCTGGCTTAGCCGGAAAATATTACGTAGAGAATACAATACTTCAAAACGCAGGACTTCTTCTCTCACCGCATTAGTACCTGAGTCCACTAGTGACAGCTCAGTTTTGGAAAATGAAAACATCCGTAGAGGGTGAAAGTTGTATTTTGTTCACCCAGCATCTACCCATCATCCTTTGTGGGATCATGATTTTCTTCTCAGAGCTGGTCATTCAGTGAAATTAACATTTACCTCATACAGCTCACGAATGAGTGGATACCCCAGACCTGAGGACAGAATATGCAATACCCACCAGTCACTGGGACCCCGGGCTGATGGCCCAAGCTGGCAATGGAGAGCTTCCAACCTATGACTTCAACTGGAGCTCTCAAGAAAGACCATTTGTCTTTCCACTTGGGTTTCTAATAAAGTGAGATTTGGAATTTAGCTGTCATTGTATTACCACATGGGGTATGCTCATCTCAGAACCAAGCTAATACTGTGAAAGGCACAGTTCAGAGGTAGAGAGAGATACCTGGATCCCAAGCCTGACATAACACGTGTCTGCACTTTTTATTTACTTCAACTAATAATTATGCTACTTAACTAATTCTTTTTCACTTTCTAAGCTAGACTGAAACAATTTTCTATATTTCTGCCATTTGCAATTGAGTCCTGAAAAATACTACGTATCTATCTCATCTACCTAACTATCCATCTATATGCCAAAGTCAAAGGAGAGATAACCTTAGAGCCTGATTAAAGAGGCATGGCTTATGGAGTCTGGCTGCCTAATGTTCAAATTTCAAGGCTACCACTTACCATATAACCCAGAGCAAGGGATTTAATCGCTCTGAACTTTAGATTCCCCATGAAGAAAGTACAGACACCAGAATCTTGCCTTGCATATTCTATGAGTATTTAACTCAGACATAGAGAGAAGCTGAGTTGCCCATTTTAAATTTTTTTTAAGTTTTTATTTTATTTATGATAGTCACAGAGAGAGAGAGAGAGAGAGGCAGAGACACAGGCAGAGGGAGAAGCAGGCTCCATGCACCGGGAGCCCAACGTGGGATTCGATCCCGGGTCTCCAGGATCGCGCCCTGGGCCAAAGGCAGGCGCCAAACCGCTGCGCCACCCAGGGATCCCTGAGTTGCCCATTTTAAAGGTAAACAGCTCCCCCTGGAAGTCCTCCAAGAGACACCATTTATACAGAATATAGTGTGAGGAGTGTTGAAACCAGCAGCTACATACTGGGGACGACTTAAAGATGTACAGAAGGTCACCTGGATCAGTGCACTCACAAATATTTTCCTTTGTGAGATTGCCAGAATGTCAGACCTAGAGGCAATTCAATGATCACTTCATTTAACTACTTCATTATACAGAAGAGAAAAAGAAGGTCAAGAAAGAGGAAGAAGTGATGTTCATTGGGCCAGTTACTGGCAGAGATAAACCCAGGCTTCAAGTTCCCTGCCTGTTGAGAGTGTTGTTTCTATTATAGCCCTTCATTTGCAACAATTGGGAAAACAATAGCTTTGTGCTTAAAACCCAGATCTGAGCAGCTCTGTTTAGAATGCTACCAGCTGGCTTGCTTATTTCTAGAGTCAAAAAAAGAAGAAAGAAAGAAAGAAAGAAAGAAAAGAAAGAAAGAAAGAAAGAAAGAAAGAAAGAAAGAAAGAAAGAAAGAAAAGAAAGAGAAAAGGAAAAATGAAAGATGTTATACTAACCTTTTGCAGGTGAGGTTGAGTGTCAGTTGCCATGCAACCCAACAGGGAGGATTTACAATCTGCATGAGCTGAGTGGGAAGCAACGAAATCTCACTGAAAGTTGAGGTCTGAGTGAATAATAGAAGTGGGGGTGGGTGGAAACAACCACGTCTGCCTTTGGTGCATATATTTATAATGGAATATGAGTGGTAAAAAAATTAGATTTTTCAGAGTTTGGGAGCCACGTTTGGCTAAAATATTTAGATAATTATTCTCATTTTTTAAAAAATTGAGTATGTAGGCACAGCCCATCACAGATAAGAACCATATTATCTTCATAAAATTACCATTTTTTCTTTTTGAAATTCAATCCAATATTAAGATCAAAAGGAGGGTCAACATAATCACAAAGCAGTGGCCTGTATGTTTTCTTCTAAAAACAAACAAATCAAAATTACATGTAATTCAACAAAAACATGCATCAGATCCATTTTTGTGACTCAAACAATGAAGAGGTAGAATTTTACGGTTTTATTTTTTTAGATTTTATGTATGTATGCATGTATTTAGAGAGCATGAGTGGAGGGGGGGAATAGGGGAGAGAAGGGGAGAGAGAGAGAGAAAGAGAGAGAGAGACAGAGGGAGAGAGAGAGAGAGAATCTCAAGCAGACTCCACACTGAGTATCCAGATCCCAATTTGGGGCTGGATCCCATGATCCTAAGATCATGACGTGAGTTGGAAGCTTAATTGACTAAGCCACCCAGGCTTACAGTTTTAAATTTTTATAGGTTTAAATAATTAACTGATACACACAAGTAAATTTAGGTATTACTGAGAAAGAGCATTTCAAAATTCTTAATACAGATACTTGGACAGTCAGCCATCTATTAAATTTGGAAATACATAAATGCCATCATTTTCCACCATCTCCTTTTCATGTTCCCCTTAGTGTCTTGTAATTTCTTTTCCTTGAAAAGTACCTGGAGTTCTTTATGACTTTGTTAGTTTTCCAAAACCCCAGTGTCCTTCCCCTACTGTTTTTCCTTTCTCAAGTTGAAGAGCCTCATTAATTGAGCTTTGTTTTTCTCCAACATTACATCAAAATGTATCTGTAGCAAATCTAATTCTCACAAGAATGTGCTCTCATCTTAGGATCTTACTGAAAATCAAATAATCAAGAGGCAAAAATCTAGCTCTTGAGAAAGTGTCAGGTAGTTCATCTCTCTCTAGTTTTTAATTTGCAGTGTATGCTCACTTTATCACTTCTAAGTATAGTTAACAATAATAATTTCAAAACCTAATTCCCTACTTCTAATGTGAGGGACTTGACTCTCATTTCTAAAAGCACAGTGGACCACATATTCTAAAATCCGTCCTTCTATAAAATGTCTAAAACTCTGACTAAAATAAACATTTAAAATAGCCCTTTAAAAACATAGCTGTGATATGAAGGAGAATATTAATCCAGAAGGGCATTGAGACAGAAAGCTATTTTAAGGGCTTCTGCCAATTTCATGAGTCATGTGAAGCATTCAGCTGAATGTTCTGAGGAAGATGGGAGACTAGTCTTAGTCCCTTGGAAGACAACTAGTTAGAGCAGAGATGCCTGAATTATCTAGAATCTCCAATGGTAGTACCTTCAGTGATAAGTTAAAATGAAGAATAAGAGGATCCCTGGGTGGCTCAGAGGTTTAGCACCTGGCTTTGGCCCAGGGCGCAATCCTGGGGTCCTGGGATCGAGTCCTGCATTGGGCTCCCGGCATGGAGCCTGCTTTTCCCTCTGCCTGTGTCTCTGCCTCTCTCTCTCTCTCTCTCTCTCTGTGTCTATCATGAATAAATAAATAAATAAATCTTTTTAAAAAATGAAATAAAATGAAGAATAACTCATCCCATTTTACAAAAGTAGTAAAGACATTCTCTGTATGAGAAAGAAAACGTGTTCATCTTGAAATGTGCAATCTATAACTGGGCCTTAGAAGGATTTAGGGTTCAAATTCACTTTATCTGTGTGATACAAAAAATTCAGTCCCAGAAAATCTTTTAAAGTGGTCTTGGTGTAGTAAAGCTTCCAGATGTTCACAGTAACAAATGCAAGTCCTCAATGGGTAGCATGTTCTCAAAGTAGGTCTCATAGAATTCCCAGAGATCGAGTTTTAGAAAGCATGGCATCATACTGAACATCACAAAACATGGGAAAACAAGAGAAAATGAGGCAAAATCAATAGAAGCAACAAATGGCAGTATCAAGCCTACAATATTTTAGATATTGAAAGTATCAAATGTATATGTTTGAAGAAATAAAAGAGCACCTTGAAAATATTAATGAGGAATAAGAAAAATGACTGCATACATTGAAAAAGAATAAAAGAATACTTCTCTAATGAATAATAGATTTCATTTTAATTGAAATAAAAGAATGAATGCATGGATTCATAATAAATCTGACAGATGAAGGGAGTCAGAGAACTGAAAGAGAGATATAAATAGCTTATGGATCGCCAAAATGTCAAAGCAATAGAAAAGTATTCCAAAACAGTTAAGAGCATGCAGGGTAGGAAACTTTTATATGTTTAACCAGAGTCCCAGAGGGAAAAATGGAGAGGATTAAGAAGGAATATAAGAAAAGAGAATGGCTGAGAATTTTCCAGATGTCATGATAGATATAAATCATTAGAACATGATCGTAAAAGCACAGAACACCAAACACTAAAAGCAGACTGTATGAACAGTCAGAATGAACAGTAACAAAAGAAGATTGAGTAGATCAACAGCTGACTTTTCCACAGTTACAATGGAAGCCAGATGACAAATAGTATCTTCAAATGATAACACAAAAAAATACTATCAATTTAGAGTTTATATTCAGTGAAGCAATCTTTGAAGAATAAGGGTAAAATTAAAAAAAATTCTCAAATAAAAATGAAAAAATTTGCTAGCATACACCATCACTTCCAAAGGACATCTTTTACAAAAAAAGAATACCATAGGGTGCCTGGTGGCTCAGTCAGTTAACCATCTGCCTTCAGCTCAAGTCATGATCCCAGGGTCCTGGGATTAAGATCTGCTTGGGACTCCCTGCTCAGTGGGGAGCCTGTTGCTCCCTCTCCCTCTGTTGCTACCTTGCTTGTGCTCTCTCTGTGTCAAATAAATAAATAAAATCTTAAAAAAAAAAAAAAAAAAAAAAAGAAGAAGGCTATCTGGGCAGAAAGATCTAAGGGGCCAATAGGAGGAGCAGAAAAAAAGATACTGGTAAACCTGCAGGCAAATCCAAATCTGAGTAAAACTACTGGCATACAACATAGTAAAAATATAATTTATATGAAAAAATTAAAGACTAAAACACTGAACAGCAGATCATGCTCTGAAAAGGGAGTTATGAGAATTATGGGACTCTAGGTGATTTCAGGAATACAGAAAAGGAGCTGATTTTAGAGTTGATTTATGTGCCTGTGATATTTTCAAAGATAAAACCAATGTGTATAGAAAGTTGTTAACTCCTAAAAGAAAAAGTGTTATAATCACAACAACAATACAATAACCTAATATGATGAAAGGAAGGAACAACCAAAATTTAAAATGGAAAATTTAAATAATAGAAGGCAACTGAGAAATAAATCTATGTATATCAGTAATCACAACACATATCAACTTATCTGATTTTTAAGACAATGATTGTGTAACTATAATAACAAAATCCAAATATATAGAGTTAAGACATGATAGACTAACATATAACAGTAAGAATGAAAAAAGATATAATAATAAATACTATATATGATTATTATATATATAAATAATAAACATTAGCCAAACAATTTGGTGGCAATATACCATATGAAGTAGACCTTCAGGCAAAAAACATTAAGATAAACTGCACTAGTATACTACAATAAAAATTTTCAACTTGCCAAGAACATAAAAGAAGTTGAAAATTATATGTCTCTAAAAACATAGTTGCATGAAATATAAAACAAAATAAAATAGAGCTACAAAAATACAATGATTGACGAAATTTGATCTATAGCCATATATTGAATCCTGGACCCAACAATTAAACAGTTAACATGATTTTTTCAAGTCTATAGAGAATATTTATGAAAGCAGCTGCAAAAATTAGAACTTATGGGATGCAGTAAAGAAAAAAAAATTAGAAGAAAACATAGTCTTAAATTGCTGGAATAAGAAAAAATGAATGTAAATCAATAGAGAAAAGAGGCTGAGCTAATTAAAGATATTATCAGTATAATAAAGAAGCTGATCAGTATCTCTTTGGAAAGATCCATAACATTGGGTGAGTTAGATACAGGAAAAATATACAAGTGGCTGTAACAGGATTTCATAAATGGGAACAGGTGATGGAGAAAGTGGTGCTCATTTGTTTATTCTATATATATTTGTATGTATTGAACCTTCAGCAATAAAACAAAATTTAAAATGACAAATATCCCTAAATAGCATATGGGGCCTGTTTCTTCCTTTTTCTTTTTAATCAGTTACTCTCTTAGCGATAACACTCTTTCCCTTAGATACAGCTTTACACTATAGCTAGCCTATAAAGGACTAGATTTTTTCTTTCTTTTGTGACTACTCTTTCAGCTTCTGTGACAACCACCTCTCCTGTTTTCTTCCTTTCTGACTCATTTCAGTGTTCATTGCTCTCTGCTACTCTTCCACCTACCTGTAGAGTTGGAGGCTTTTTGGTCTTCCTCCTAAATCTCTTCTTTCTATTTGATCTCATTAAGTTCCTTGAATGGAACTCTTAATTTAATGGTTTGGAGTGCTCTGTTTTTATTCCTGCCCTTGGCTCTGATTTTATGACATATTCCAATTACCTTCGAGAAGGAAGCAACATTTTTTAAGAAGCCACCAATACCCAGACATGTATTGAAGACATTTTTGAAATTTTAAGATAAGGCGGAAAAAAAACCTGCCAGGGCTTCAATAAAAAAAAAAAAAAAAAAAAAAAAAAAAAAAAGCCAGCAATAAAAGTAAAGGAGAGATGGAGGGGGAGAGAGAGAGGGATTGACATATCCTACATTCTCCCATGTTGAAAGCAATACCTAAGGATCTTTGAGTATTTTGATACTAAAATTTTAAGCTCACAAGTTCAATTTGCAAATGCAATTGAGATGTATTTTCTGATGTGTAAGTTCTCAGGAAGCATTATTATTTAGATCCTTTCTGAAAAAAAAAAACCTCTCAAATAATTATTTTAGCCACAGATAAAGAAATAAAAATATTTTAAATGGAATTATAAGACATGCAACAACAAAGTAAATAATAAAAGACAAACTGCCTCAGTTATTGTTCACAAGATTTAAAATTCACTGGAATATTAAAATATTTATTAGAAGAAAAAATATTTAATGAAAATTATGATAATAAGGTGATGACAATAACAGACAATAAAAATATCTTAAATATGTCATCCTTCAAAAGAGCTAACAGAAAAAAAAAACAAAAGATCTAATAGATAATGGTTTAATCTTGATGATTTTATGTTGCTTTATATTGAAAGGAAGAGATTATTAGAAAAGAAATTGAGTCAAGTTTCAAATCCCTAGGAAAAATAGAAAAAGAAACCTGGAAAAGAAACAGAAGGCATGTGGAAACAGAAATAGGAAATAAAGAAAAAAGGGAGAACATAAAAGAAGTTCCAGCAATCACACAAAATGACTGCTTTGTAAGATTCCTTGATCTAAGCATAATGCTGTTAGACTCCATCATGCTATTATATGTATCACCAGATCAGTTCTGTAATTGCTGAAGAGTACTCATTTGTATAAATATTGCAAAGTTTGTTTATTCTTTCTTCCATCAATAGTCACCTGGGATATTTCCAGGTTTCGGCTATTAGGAATGAAGCTTCTGGGGATCCCTGGGTGGCGCAGCGGTTTGGCGCCTGCCTTTGGCCCAGGGCGCGATCCTGGAGACCTGGGATCAAATCCCACGTCAGGCTCCCGGTGCATGGAGCCTGCTTCTCTCTCTGCCTCTCTCTCTCTCTCTCACTCTCTCTCTCTGTGACTATCATGAATAAATTTAAAAAAAAACAAAAAACAAAAAAAAAAGGAATGAAGCTTCTGTAAATATTTCTGCACAAGTACTTTTGTGAACATATATTTTCTTTTCAGTCGTGGGTAAGCTCCTAAGAGTGCCATGGGTGGACCCCAGGGAAATGTATGTTTAATTTTATTAGAAGCGCCAGAACTTTTCTCAAGGGAATTGCACTGTTTTACATCTTTACCAATGATGTGTGAGAGTTAGGATGCTCCACATTCTCACTAACTTTTGTTGTTGATGTTTTTTCAAAAATAGCATTTCAGTGGGTATGAAAGATATCTGCCTCTTTAAAAAAAAAAATTATTTGAGAGAGAGAGCAGGGGAAGGGGCAATGGGAGAGGGAGAGAGAAACCCAAGCAGAACTGTGCCACCCAAGAGGCCCAAGGTTATCTGACTCTTTAAAATATATATATATTTTTTATTTATTTATTTGTGAGAGACAGAGAGAGAGAGAGAGAGAGAGAGGCAGAGACACAGGCAGAGGGAGAAGCAGGCTCCATGCAGAGAGCCTGATGCGGGACTCAGCCCGGGTCTCCAGGATCACACCCTGGGCTGAAGGCGGCGCCAAACTGCCGAGCCGCTGGGGCTGCCCGGTTATCTGACTCTTAATGAAGAATGCACAATATGTAAAGTATTTTTGCAAGAAATACATAGGTAGATCAGATAGATGATAGATAGATAGATAGATAGATAGATAGATAGATAGATAGATAGATAGAAAATAGATGATAGGCAGGAAATATATAGGTAAAGATAGACAGAGACAATAGACAATAGACAAAATCAACAAAGTAAAATATTAAACTGTATCACAGGAATGCAATTAACAAAAGCCACACTGGGAAACTACAGGAGAAATGACCTTTCTTCAAGAAACGAAACTTAAGACAAGAGTTGTATGAGTTGAAGAAGGGGATCTAAATATCAATCTATAATATCTATAGATTGAAAGGGTCATTGGTAAAGCTGACTGCTGGAAATAGGTGGCAGGTACAAGGGTATTACACATCATAATCACATTGGCTTTTCATGCTTTTCTGGATTTGTTTTATTTTTAACAATTGAGAATATATTTTTTAAATATTTTATTTATTCATGAGAGACACAGAGAGGAAGAGAGAGAGGCAGAGACACAGGCAGAAGGGGAAGCAGGCTCCATGGAGGAAGTCTGATGTGGGACTTGATCCCGGGTCTCCAGGATCACGCCCTGGGCTGAAGGCGGTATTAAACTGCTGAGCTACCCAGACTGTCCAATAATTTAGAGTATTTTTGAGAAATATCACATCCTATGTGGCAAGAAAAGAATATTTCTAAATACTCTGAATGCATTCCAGTTATATTTGTGAAAAACAAAACAGGGGTGCCTCTTGATCTTGGCTTGGGTCTTGATCTCAGCATGGAGATCAATTTGGGCATGGAGCCTAATTTAAAAGAAAAAGAAAGCAAGAAAGGAAAGGGAAAGCAAAAAGGACAGTGAATCAAACAAACTGAAGACTTGAGAGGATGAAAACAATTCCAAGATCTGAGAGAAAACTGAAAGTACCATAAAGGATTATTAAGAAAAATAATCATGGGGCACCTGGGTGGCTCAGTTGGTTAAGCAGCTGCTTTCGGCTGGGTCATGATCTCGGGATCCTTGGATGGAGCCCCATGTGGGGCTCCTTGCTCAGAGGGAGTCTGCTTCTCCCTCTCCCTCTGCCCCTGCCCTCTTTCTCTCTAATAAATAAATAAAATCTTAAAGAAAAAGAAAGAAAATAATCATGATGACACTATTAGTACCTACTAATGTCTAAAGATTATACACAAAGCTACATCCAAAGAAAATATGGTTTAATGTCTAAGTAACCGTGATAGTAAGCTATATAAAATGAGCATTTTAAAATCTCCTAAAAATGGGACATTTCTAGAAAGAATATAAACATGTTATTTGACTTAAAATGGTAAAGCAAACAAATCAAAAAGCAAAGAAGAAATTAAAGTTATGTATAACTAAGCTCATAAAAGATACCACATTTGCATATTTTAATTGCTTTGATATATGTATATTTTACAGAAAAGTACCTATATATGAAAGTTTAAAGAAGAATAAAATTAGTACCCACTTATCCATGAATAAGCTTAAGAAATAGAAAAATGATTTCAAAACCTCAGTACACTCCTTCATCAATGCTAGTTCTCAGAGGAAATGTCTGTCCTGACTCGTGCATATCATTTCCCTTTAAAACCCTTCCTTTGCTTTTTTAAAAATAGTATTAACACATTCACACATATCTCTAACAATATATTGTATTGCGTAGCTTTGCCATGTGGGACGTATATATAAATGAAATTATATTCCAAAAATTCTGTGAATTCTACTCCTTCCCATGGATACACATAAAGTTTTTGAGTATCATTCACATTCACTCACTGACATTCTTCCATAGTGTTCCATGGTCTAAATATTTTTTTTTTTTTAATTTATTCAGAGGCAGAGACACAGGCAGAGGGAGAAGCAGGCTCCATGCAGGGAGCCCGATGTGGAACTCGATCCTGGGTCTCCAGGATCACACCCCAGGCTGCAGGTGGCACTAAACCGCTGCACCACCAGGGCTGCCCCCATGGTCTAAATATTAAAAATGTATCTACCCATCCTATTTATCCATTCGATTACTAATGGACATTTGGGCTGTTTCCAAATTTTTAGCTATTATAGAAAGTGCTACTCTAAATATACTTCCATGTGTTTCCTCATGAACATATGCAAAAGGTTCTCTAAGTAGATTCCTAGGAGTTGAGATTTTGAAAGGTACATGTGCCTATCTTTAGCTTCACTGAATAATGAGGCTTCCATTTCAAAGCAGTTATGACTGTTTGCACTTCCAAGGAAAGAAATCACCACATGGTATCATCTGACCCTTTAATTTTTGCCATTATAACATGTGTAAAATGGCATCTTGTTGTGGTTTTGACTTGCATGCATGACTATCAATGATTTTGAGGATATATTACTGTGTTTAATCACCATTCGTGCTTACTTTATAATCCCTTTGGCAGAAAAAGTTTTCTTTTTATTATTGATCTGTAGATGCTGTTTATATTTTCTGGATGCTCACACTTGGTTATAGATCTTGAAAATATCTTCTCTCATTATGTGGTTTGTCTTTTTAGCCTCATAATATTTTTTGGTAAAAATCCATTTTTAATATAATTCAGCATATTAATATTTTTCTTTATGGTTTCTCATTTTTGTCATATTTATAATTTAAAATTCCCTATTTCAATGTTATAAGATATTCTTCTAAGCTTTCTTTTAAAAATTAATGTATTATCTTTCATATTTAAAGCATAAATCCATCTGAAATTGATTTTTGTGCCTAGTGTGAGCCTGAGATTCAATTTTATATGTTTCTATATAGAATTGACCTGGCATAATTTATTAAACAGCTCATCATTTCTACAGGGACCTGCAATGGAAGCTGTGTAATAATAAAGTTTCATATATGTGTGGGTATGTTTTGTGGCTTCCTATCCAACTCTACTGGGTTTATTTTTTTTATGACAGGTATAGATGTACTTACAGGATGAATTATTTTAAGTAAAAGGACAGAAGATCCCTATTTTTTAATATTATCCCAGAAAAAGAAAAAAAAATCCTATAGAGAGAATGATCTCTATTACATATTTCTTAGTACAACTTTCAGAGCAAAATCTGAAAAAAAATCACACACGTATAAACACATGTATAACATACACACATACACCAAGTACTATCTATCTCTTTTATAACTACAAAAATAAATATTTCTGAGTAATTATTAGTCTATAGAACCAGCACGACAGAAAAGAAATTATATATATTAACAGCATCTCTCTCCAACTTATCAAGTTAGGTTAACCATGGCTACAAGCGTAGTCTATAAATATGAAGTCTATGAATCTATCTTATCACATTAGAAAGTGATAATACAAGGGGCGCCTGGGTGGCTCAGTTGGTAAAGCATCTGCCTTTGGCTCAGGTCATCATCCCAAGGTCCTGGGAATAGAGCCCCACATTGGGCTCCCTGCTCAGCAAGGAGCCTGCTTCTTTCTCTTCCCACCCCATGTCTGCTGCCCCCTCCTTGTGCTCTCTCTCTCTCTGAGTCAAATCAATAAAGAAAATGTTTTAAAAATTATTTTTAAAAAAGAAAGTGGTAATATATAAATACAGATTCTATATAGGAATAAAGAGCATTTCATAACATTTAACATCCATCTCCAATAATAAATTATTAGCAAACTAGGAATTTATAAATTTATGATAAACAAAATCCATGTGAAACCAACAGCCAATATTGTATAGATGTGAAGCACAGAGGCATTCTAAGGTATAAGCATCTAATTTCTGTTATCACCATTCTAATTTAATAGTTTTCTGAAATCCTAGCCAATGTAATTATAAAACAATACTGAAGAATTTTAAGAAGCAAAAGTATTACCAAGATGAGAGAAAATTATCATTATTTACAGAAAATACTATTTGTCTAGATAAAAATAAAAATACAAGAGAGAGGGCAGCCCGGGTGGCTCAGCAGTTTAGCAGGGCCTTGAGCCCAGGGCCTGATCCTGGAGACCCGATATCGAGTCTCACATCAGGCTCCCTGCAAGAAACCTGCTTCTCCCTCTGCCTGTGTCTCTGCCTCTCTCTCTCTCTCTCTGTCTCTCTCATGAATAAGTAAATAAAATCTTTAAAAAAAAATACAAGAGAGAGTCAACTGAAAAATTATTTTATTTTTTTATTTTTTAAAAATATTTTATTTACTTATTCATGAGAGAGGCAGAGACACAGGCAGAAAGAGAAGCAGGCTCCCTGTGGGGAGTCCACTGCAGAAATTGATCCCAGGACGCCAGAATTGCGCCCTGAGCCAAAGGCAGATGCTCAACCACTGAGCTACCCAGGTACCCTGGAAAATCATGTTAAAAATAGAAACTTCAATAATTTTGCAGGGCTCAAAAATAAATATGAAATAGCAATGATTATAATAATTTAACATTATCATCATGAAGGCTGAGAGGGAAAAAAAAAACACAAAAACCTTCCTTTAAACATGCTAACACCAGTGAAATACCTACGGATAACATTAATCCTATACCTGCTGAACCTATATGTATAAAACTCACATAATCTTTACTGTGGAGAGGACACAGAAAATTGCATAAATGGGAAAATGACTGCCCCCATTCAACTCTGAAAGTCAGTGGGCAGTGAAAAGCAGGAAACATTTTAATCTATGAAAGAAAGGTAACTCTTTACATATAAAACTATTGAAAAACCCTCTAAAATTAGAATAATGAGCGAAGGTGCAATAAATCTCATAGTAGCATAAGAGAGAAGTTTAAAAATATAGATCAAAGGACTTTATAATGTATATGAATTTTTATCCTGCTTTTTCATTTCTAATACGTTACTGCATGGAAATAATCATAGCTGAGGACAAACCTTACCTATTAAGTTGTCATCAAATGTCTGTGAATAATAAGAACCCTGGAAACGTTTAGGATGAGTAAATTACAGGGGAGTGGTTAAATTGTGGAACATTAATAAAATGGTGTATTATATGACTTTTTAATATGTATAAAATAATTCATGTCATGGGGAAAATATTCATATTGCTTTAAGTAAATATAATGAGTTGCTTCTAAAATGTGTAGTTCATTTTTAAGGAGCACATAAGCACCTACTAACCTATCAACTGATCCAATATATACTAAACAAGATGGATTATGCTCTCAGTATATGACAATGATTAAAATCAGAGGTAGGCTTTGAATTCGGCCAGACCTGATTTTGAATCTTGCCTTTCTATTTACCAGCCTTGTAATCATGAGGAGGTTAGTTAACTTCTCTAAACCTCAAATTTGCTCATCAATGAAAATGGTAACATTCACTGAGTTGAAGAAAAACAACAACCCATACACCATCTTCCACAGTTAGTATCCAATATTCCAGTTTCATTACATTTATTATTAGTAATAATAATTTGTTTCATAATTAGTATCATAATGCATTTAGTATTATAAGAAAGAAGCCATACAATGAATAGCAGATTAAAAATACATATATTGACGCATGAATCCAAAGAAAACAATATGCATTCTTTTCACATTTCCTTGAAAAAGGTATGAAGAACATTCCCATTTCTCTAGCCCTAAGCAAAAGCTTCAGCAATTTCCCCACTAGTATAAATCGTGTCAGCCATATTTCGTGATTATCATGCAACAAACATAGCAGCTAATATAAAAAGATTAAATATCTAAACTTTATCAGCCTTTGGGAAAACAAAAAATGCTTAATTCACTATTGAGCAAAGGAAGTAATTAAAATTGCAATCGGAGGTTATTTGGAAAATAAAAGAATGAAACACCAGGAATACAGGGTGTGCTCTAACCTGCAGTGAGAGGCAAATTCAGCATCAAAGTAATTCCATCATTATGAAAGGAAAAATGACAGTAAGTGAAATAAGGTGAAAAATAATGACAATGGAAATTAATGAGAGAGAAAAGAAGGAGTCAGGGGACAGAATTTTAGCAAAAATAGAAATCAGAGAAAGCAGTGGATCTGCTGATTATATGTAAGAGCCAGTTCTTTACACTTACTAACTCAGTGTTTATAACACCTTAACTAGACGGAATAAAAACAAGAGTAAATTACAAAGCACAATATTAAGGCTAATGAGAGAGACTGTCTTTCTTATGAATAGAGAATATTTAAAATGGTAGCTTTCTAGGTATAACAATTGGAAAACTAATTTTGTAGAAGAAAAAAAATTGACCAGTGACTCAGGGTGTAGACAACCTAGAAGAACAAGAAGTATACTGATAGCTTTTAAAAGTTATTGAAGAATTACTCCCTCAAAAACAAAACAAAACAACTCTACACTCAGCTTATTTTCCTAATTATTTTATTGAATTTATTATTTAAAAATCTATGTATTATTGAGAGCCGGTGAATGCCAAACATTGCTCTAGGGCCCAGGAATCCAGCTGTGAGCAAATCCCCAGGCTATCAGGACAACCACTGAATAGATAGATCTTAAATGTTGGGTGGTCGTGGAAGAAATGAGAAATGTGAGAAATGGGAGCAAATCGGTGCAAGGAGTGAGAGTTGTGAATGAGTGGCTATGAGGGCCTCTGCCTGGCTGGGATCCCCGCTACCCTCCCTAGCAGCTGTTGTGAAGGTAAGCAAGTTACTGCAAATATTTGTGCCTCATCTTTCTCCTCTGCAAAATGGGATTAATGGTTTTTACCCCACAGTGTTGTCAAGAGGATTAAGTGATTTAACGTGGGAAATCTTTAGAAGGGTGCCTGGTACATAATAATATCTTAGATATGTTAACTTAAGGAAAATGGGGGTGGAATGGGGGGGGGGTACCTCATGGGCCAGGAAAGCCGTTCTGATAAGAAACCACAGAAGAATGCCTGCAGGAAGCGGAAGCAAAGACACCTGGTGATCTGGGATGAATTCTGTTTTATTGCAGAACCAACAAAGAGAACTTCCAAGAGCAGGAAAGAGTGAGTAGATGGGAGAGGAGTAGAAAATGGGAGGGGGGAGCAGGGTTACAGCCTTGAAGAGGACACAGGAAGCTCTAGAGAGTTCTCAACAAAGAAGCGGCATGTTCTGACAAATATAAGATCCACTGTGGCTGCTTGATAAACAATATACCAAAGAGGACTAGGGGGTGGAGACTGGGATATCCCTGTCCATCCAGGCAAGAGATTATAGTGCTTGGACAAGGCTCATGAGCTGTTTACTCACACTCTCTAAAAAACAATGAGTTCCAGGTTATTTAAACTTTTTTAAAGCCTAGATGAAAATTACAAATTTTCCCATTCAGCTAGGAAGGTTAGTATTTCTATATTGCCAAATTTGAAATGGTATGCACGTGCATGCACATGTGTGGATCCTCCCACCTACCCAGACACAAGAACACACAGTCCTATCTCACTTAAAAACTTAGAACATTAGAATACAATCAGAAATTAAATATCAGCACATTAATGCCAGATGTGCCACAAATACCATGTTTAAACTATAAAAAAAATCTTACAATCTCATAATCAATCTCATCTAATGCGCAATGAAAATGCATCACGCGTTACTCCTTAGAACTAATGGATAAAACTGGCATAATCATAATCAGCACTATTACATTTTTCATCAGGTCTTAGCCAAAAAAAACCCCAAAAAAACAAAAAAACAAAAAGCAAAGGAAAAGAAGGGAAGAAAGGAAGGAAGGAGGGAAGGAAGGAAGGACAAATTGAGGGAAGGTGTGGGATAGAAGGAAAAATAATGATAAAAATCTCAGAAATGATGGAAGTAAGTTACCTATTAAGAAAGGAAAATAATTTTGTCTAGATAATTCACAAAAAGTGTCCGAAAAAAACATTTAAAGTTTTAGAAGATTTTAGTAAGTTGACTTACAAATGAAATATTTGGAATCAACAGCTTACCTATGTACTAGCAATATTTATCTAGAATAAAGGAAATGATCCACCTACCATGATAAAGAAGGAAACATTAAATCTCATTTAAAAATAAAAGAGGGACACCTGGGTGGCTCAGCAGTTGAGCATTTGCCTTCAGCCCCGGGCATGATCCCGGGGGTCTCTGGATCAAGTCCCACATCGGGTTCCCTGTGAGGAGCCTGCTTCTCCCTCTGCCTGTGTCTCTGCCCCTCTCTCTGTGTCTCTCATGAATAAATAAATAAAACCTTTAAAAAAATAAAAATAAAAATAAAAAAGAGGGGCACCTGGGTGGCTCAATGGTTGAGTGTCTGCCTTTGGCTCAGGTTGTGATCCCGGGGTCCTGGGATCGAGTCCCACATTGGGCTCCTTGCAGGGAGCCTGCTTCTCCCTCTGACTATGTCTCTGCCTCTCTCTGTGTGTCTCTCATGAATAAATAAATAAAATATTAAAATATAAAAATAATAAAATAAAAACGAACAAGTATCAATGTGTTAGGATCTCAATAAAGAAAATGACAAGTCATTAGTAAGGTCATTATCTATTATATATCTACATGATATATTGGCTACTAGAAAATGCAAATAGAAAGAGAATTCAGTGTATTTAATAAACATGCTCTGTAAGATTACTCAATAAATTTCATCTCAGGTAAGTGAGATTAAAAATAATTCTTATTTTCCTTCTCCCACTTTTTCTACGTTCAGTATATACTAGTGCAACATTTTTAATGCCTGCAAATCTTGCATTACTTACCCACAACTTATATATGTCTACATTTTATTTTTACAGTTTCAATTCCAGAAATGTATTGTGAGATAAAAACCAAAGCTGTATGAAAAGATTTAGCTTTAAAGACATGCCCTGAAATGTTGTTTATAATATTGAAAAATTGTAAATTACCTAAATGCCTAACTATTGGAAGCTCTTTAAACGAATTTGGATTCACCCATGCAATGGATGTGTGTGTGTGTGTGTGTGTGTGTGTGTGTGCGTTGTGTTTCATAGAAAATCACCTGGTTTGGAAAATGGTCTCAACATATTGACCAAGAAAAAATGAGTTCACTGAATTTAGAAAACAGTTTCTGAAGCACAATGGAATTCTTTATGACATATTTTGAAAAAAATTAAAAGTATCTGTACCAAAATATAAAGAACAAAACAACTACTCTTACTTTTTTTATATTCTCACATATTTTCCACTAATGCTACAATATTTTTATAATGAAATGTTATTACACTTAATTTTTATCATATCTAATGTCCAAAAACTAGGGACATAATAAAATGCCCAGAAATAACAAAATTACCAAGCACATGGTGCTATATTTGTATGATGGATAACAGCTTTGTATTTTCTATTCTGATAATGTTTACATAAAAGAATAGAAAGCTGATGAGATCAGCTGATAACACAGAATTTGTCTCCATTAAAGCAAAGCACACTCTAAAGAAGACACAACAATTTGTAAACTGGCAATAAGCAAACTGGAAGTCATCATTTCCAGATGAGGCCGGTGAAACAGAAACTAATATTTTCAAATTTTTCTCTATATAGAATTATAAATTCCCAAATTCTGGAGTCTACGACTGTGATATAAGGAAAATCTTACAGCCTAGGATAGACTTTCCCCATCTGGAAGTTTAATGGGATAGATTAAAACCGGGTTTTCAGTGTCAGAAAGGAAAATAATTCTTAAAGAAATTCTGAAAAAAAAATTCAGAGTCTTCTGACATAGCCATAATGTGTCATAGTGTGTTCATTCATTATGCCACCAAATATTTGGGTTTTGTTTTTTTTTTAATTTTATTATTTTTTTTATGATAGTCACAGAGAGGGAGAGAGAAGCAGAGACATAGGCAGAGGGAGAAGCAGGCTCCATACACCGGGGGCCTGATGTGGGATTCGATCCCGGGTCTCCAGGATCGCGCCCTGGGCCAAAGGCAGGTGCTAAACCGCTGCGCCACCCAGGGATCCCCCACCAAATATTTGTTAATCATAGGTTTGAGGTAAGAGATGAGAGGGGTGTTATTGATACAAAATAAATAAAAGTATCCCTATCTTCAGTGGATTTATGCTTTGATGAGCTAATGTTCATAGAGTAACTTATGTTTACACACGAGTTCATAAACATATCAAGGTTCGGTATAATAACCTCCCGCTCATCTGATCTTAGGAGTCTCCCAAGCTATTAAACTCATTGGCCCATTTCAGTCCCTATTTTGCTTGACCTCACTGATCACTTTAAAATACTTTTTCTCTTTGCTTCTGTGATACCACACACTTTTGGTTTTTCTCCTCACTACCTCTCTCTTCTCATCACTACCCCTCCTCCCTACTCCACTGGTTTCTCTTCCTGCCCATCTTTAGAGTTCCATGGTAGACGCTGTGCCCCCTTTAATTCTGTGAGGAGTCCCAGGTCTACATGGTCCACATTTCAGATCTCAGTAAACCTTTATCCATCAAGTTGCTACAGTCAGAAACCAGAGTCCTTTCTGATGCCTCCTTCTGCCCCCAACTTGATTTATAAAATCAGTCATCATTCCTATCAAGTAAAACTCCTAAATATCTCTCAAGCACATCTCTTCTCCCCATCTCCATTGCAATTGCCTTGACCCAAGCTACCATGATCTTTCAGCTGGCATCACTATCAGAACCTCCAATTGTCTCTGCCACTTTCCTACAATCCTTACTACATACCGCATACCACACTCTGTACCAGCACCAATTCAAAATCCATATCTGGCTACTAACAAGGTGTCTGGGTCTAACTGGGATGCCCACAGGAGAGGAAGGGTGAATGTTTGTTCAATAAACCAACAGGGTCTCTCCAGGTCATAATGAAACTTACTATCCTAATAATCCTTTCCTTACCCTAAAATTTTATACAGTCTAGAGCCCCATAGATGCTGAGAGCAATTTAGGTACACTTTGGAATCACCTGGGAGGTTTTAAAAACACTGGTGTCTGAATCCCAACCTCAAATATTCCCATTTTGATAACAAAAGAGAGCGCATGAAAATGAATTTTCAAGGCTTTAATTTGGGATTTGTCAGCAAAAGAGAAAGAATGGAAGGCTTGCGTTACAGGGTAGACTTGCAACCTAGAACTCCAAACTTCACCTGATGTTAAAAAAAAAAAAGAATACTTGCATGAATATTGGTCATTATTATTAATGATTACATTCTAAATAGAAGAAAATGCTGTTGGCTCAGCACAATATGAAGGAATGCTCACTTATTTACAAATCACAGGATATTTAAGAAGAAAATATTGCAAAGGCCATGTTAAAGATACAATCTTTCCCTAAAGTCTAATGGGAGTGTAAGGGTACAATTCATGGCACTACACTAAGATTTTAACAGCATAACTTATTCATGCATGATGCTCTTGGCCATTTTCTATACTACTCTTCCCCAAAGATGAGGAAATGTAAGGAAAGCCCTTGAAGAGGATCAGGTAATATCAGACAAAATGTCTTATGCTGCTGATGGATATCTTTAAAGCTATTACACAGCAATGAAAGACGCATAATGGTTACAGCAGAAATACGGAAGAGAATCTGACAAGACCCAGAATTAGTTGGTTATATTCAAACAGAAACATGAATATAAGGAGGTAATGTTAAAATTCACGAAAGAACAAATGAATATGATGACAAAAGGGGAATAGCTCAGAGAGCCACAAGCTCACTGGTGAATGACAGAAGGAACAAAATGTAACCTTGTCCGTAAATAATCTGCAATAATGTTTGCTCTAGGATCTGCCTGGAACAGAACATCCCATCCAGAATGTAACACATCCTCCCCATATGTAATGGGGTTTTATAAAGAACAATATATTTTTAGATTCCCAGAACACACAAAAGTACCTTTTATTGAAATAATAAATGAGATTCAGCTACGTTCACATAATTCGACACGAATAGGAAATAGATGCCTTTCCAAGTAATGTAAGTCAGTGGGATAATTTAAATCCAAAAGAATCTCCCTACTGACCTTGACAGCAACCATTGTTCAGGGAAACTGAGTTATAAGAAAATGTTCTCTTCCTTTTCATCTGGAGGCCCCACCCTCAGCGGAGTTTAAGAAGAACCTCTGCCCACCCTTGGTTGGTGCTAAAGTAATACCTAACACTCTGACTCTGCATTTTCACTCTTACATGCATTGCACTCTGATATTTTTGGAAAAGTGAGCTAGATCTTTTGAGCTGGTAAGTAGGATAGTAAGAAGGCTTCAGCCTCTGAGCTAAGGCTTGTGGCTATCTAAAGGATGGGACTGAGAAGTGTGCCATATCTGGGCTCAGGAGCAGAGCATCCAATTGATTGGCAATGCCTGCCAGGGCCAGTAATGTGCTCCTCTGGACTTGCTACCCTTCATCTTTTTGGACTTTATACTTCTTGGACCTCTTGAACCCTTTTTAATACTGGGTTTCTGAGCTGCTATTCCAGCTGGTATTGACCCATGGATCAATGACTCAATCTTCAATGAGGTCTCTGCTTCAGCATTCTACTTAGAATGGCGTAATTACCTTCATTGTTCTAAAAGAAAAAAGAGAACGGAAGAAAGAAAAAAAAGAAAGAAAGAAAGAAAGAAAGAAAGAAAGAAAGAAAGAAAGAAAGAAAGAAAGAAAGAAAGAAAGAAAGAAAAAAAGAAAAAAAGAAAGAAAAAAGAAAAGTATCATTTCTCTGAAGGAAAAGATGCCTTCAAAGAGAGAAGGCTAAGCTGTCCATCACGCTGGGTAATTTCCAGATAATTCACATTACCTCTTTCATGCCAACTATTTAGCTTTCACCTGCTGAGATGATCTTGCACTCTGTTCTGTCTTAGGCTGTATGAAGCTCTGGCGTTTTGAACAGCTGTTGACATTTCTACATCCAGCTGTCCCAGACTACATCCCAAGTCTCTAGGAATTTTTCCTATATGAATCATTGAACAGATTTGTGACTTAAAGTCTAGATAAATAGTCTCAATTTACCAACACCAGTTTTACCAACCCAGGCAAATAATAGACTCTAAAAATTAAAGAGGTAAGATGTCACAACATCTGTTTTCAGTCTCAGTCCCAATGGTGCTTTATCTCAGCCAAGTTCTACATCATTCAGAGCAATAATTCAAGCAGGGAGCTGCCCAGAATCCCACAGTAGAGTGCTCAAACGCAAGCTCTTGCCACCATCACCAGACCAGACTCGCTTCCTAGATTAGACAGATGTTGGCATGAATACTTACAGCTTTTCAAGTCTGAATCGCCTTAATAGACATGCCGAGTTGCTATATTTTAAAAATTTTTATCCCAAAATATTCATGTACTTCCTATAACAGCTATATATAATGAATAGTAAATTATGCGATTTCTGTACACTAAAAAGAAAATAGTACCAGATTGAGCCTCAAATTGTCTTGTAAATGCAATAATTATCATACAAGTGACAACACAAATTAGTTTCCTCTGGCATGTAACTGGTTGGGCAAAAGTATGCTCAGATAGCATGCTCAACAGAAATAGTTGAAAATCACATTTAAAAGCAGTCTTCTTGTATATAGGCAGACTAACCCAGTAATAACTACAAATAAATTATGGTTGGTGAGAAATTATGGTTAAGTAACCCTGAATTTTATTTTTTTGGTTTAAAAAAAAGTAGTCTAATAAATTGGCCAGGATTAACTGGGGATTTGACTTTGGCAACTAGAAAGCATATGCCTCATCTAAAGATGGCAGCCACTGCTTAGTCTTAGCTGATTGCTAATATGTGAGAATGTGCCCCAATACACTTCCAATTTTTTTATAAGAATGGTTGAAAAATCCAGGTTCTTATGATAAATCTTCTTTTAAAAGAAATTTACAACTCACTAAAATTACAGTGAAATGTTGGGCAAATGAAACCAACAAAACATGGTTAAGGGCATATTTGGTCCATAGTCTATCAGTGTGGGATAAATAGAGATTAATTCAAAATTTCCTTCTACCTGCAACATCCTGTAAAAGTCCAAAGCTACATACAGGAACTCCTTTCTCAGGGAGCAGACATGGGTGCAAACATTCTCCCGGCTAAATTGAGGAAACTGAATTGGAATGACTTCTTACAATTCTAGGAACCTCTAAGACAATTTTTGTGTTTTTTTTAAAAAATGACCAATGGATTAGCAATAAAGACCAACCACAAGAGAGGGGGGAAATGATGTCGCCTTTGACTGACATTCTTTGGAATCCCTGCACATCACTGGACAACTTTAAATTGTTATTAAAATAATATTCTGATACTCTGTTATAGTTGAATTAGTGGATAATACAGATAATTTCTTTGAGATAGGAAAGAGAAATATGTCACTTTCAGTTCACTGGCAAATTGTTTTGTCAACTAGCAATATTTAAAGCATTAGGGGTGCCTGGGTGGCTTAGTTGGTTAAGTGTCTGCCTTTGGCTCAGGTCATGATTCCAATGTCCTGGGATCGAGTCCTACATCAGGCTGCTGGCTCAGCAGGGAGTCTGCTTCTCCCTCTCCCCCTTCCTGCCACTCTGCCTGCTTGTGCTCTCTCTCTGTCAAATAAATTAAGTAAAAATTCTTAAAAAAAAAAAAAAAACATCAAAGCAGTTTGTCTATCCTCAGATGTTACCTTATCCAACTGCAGGTAAGTCCAGAAGATGGTTTAGAATATTTCTCCACCATTTCTGCTGGTTTAATACCTTGCAAAAGAGGTAAAAAGTTGAACAGTTCTGGTAAAAGTGTGTTAGGAAGACAAGGGTCCTGCTCACTCAGCATATTGGGAACTCTAGCATGAAAAGCACCAGACAAAATAATTTTCTGGTTTTAGTTCCTTGTGGTTACTGAGATTCCATTCTTCAGCTACAGTTCCTTTCAATCTACATGTTTACTCTGGCTAAATAATCTATTCCCATAGTTTTAGCTGCCATGTTAATGATGCTCAAATACAGGCCTATATCCAGTCTCTTAGGATATTCCCAATAGCCTGCCCAAATATTGCCACCAGGATGGCCATAGGTACCTGAACTATTATCTTTCCCCTTACATAGCCCCACTTGGATTCTCCATTTCAGCTGTTGGAATCATCACTTACCACTCACTGAGCCAAAATCTTAGAATTCTTCACGATTCTCTCCTCGCTGTTATTTCCCACATGCAATCAATCACCAAAGCCCCTGTTCTAGCTACTTCTGACATCTCTATTCTTATCTCTTACTACTGCCTGTTTTACTGAAACAGAAATTACTATAGATACTACACAAAAATTCCAAACACATTCAACATATATCATGCTGTTTTCTGTCTTTGTGACAGCGTTTTCTCAGGCTACTAATCTCCACAGAAATTTTGAATAGCCAATTTTTATCACCCTTTAGATGCACCTCAGGCCACTTATTCCAGTATGCCTTCTCTGACCCAAAATACAGTACCTCCTATTAGTGATGACTAAAAAAAAAAAAAAAAAAAAAAAAAAAAAAAAAAAAAACCCAGCAATATTGAAGCATAATTTACAAACCATAAAACTTACTCATTTTGAGTGTGCACCTCAGTAGTTGTTACAAAATTTATAGGATTATGCAAACATTACCATAATCTAATTTGGGGCTATTTCTATTACCCCCCAAAAGAGTTTGTGCTGATTTGTAGTCACTCCCTGTGCTCAATCCCAGTCCCAAACAACTGCTAATCTGCTTTCTATCTCTACAGATTGTCCTTACACTGGACATTTTATATAAAATGGGATTATGCAACATGTGGTCTTTTGTGTTTGTTTTCTTTCACTTAGCATCATGTTCTAAAGGTTCATTCGTGTATGTATTTATCCATGTATTCCAGCTGTAGAATGTATGAGTACTGTGTTCCTTTTAATTGATGAATGTTATTTCATGTGATAAGGACATATCACGTTTTTTTGTTATCCATTCATTGGTTGATGGACATCTGGGTTGTTTCCACCTTTTGGCTACTATGAATCACGCTGCTAACTGACATTCTCATACAATTTCTCATATGGTGTTTGTGTAGACATACATTTTCATTTCTCTTGTGTTGATATACTTCTGTCTTAAATACTCAACATTTTAAGAAACTGCCAAACTGCTTTCTAGGGTTGCTGCACCATTTTACATTTGTCAGATAACAGAATATATATATGTCTCTGCCTTGAGTTCTTGGCAAAGGGATTCTAAAACCCTTATAATTTTCTATATGACAAGAGCACTAGGTGCTCCTTTTGTTGTCATAGGTGATTCTGGATGGCTCCTGGATGGAGCCTGGTCCCTGGAAAGAGCAAGCCATGATAGAAGCTTTGGAATTCTCAGCCCTACTCCCTAATCTTCTGAAGACGGAAAGGAACTGGAATTATTAATCATGTTTACATGAGGAAGCCTCCATAGAAATCCCAATAGGGTGGTGTCTGGAGAGCTTCCAGGTTGGTGAACACATCCACATACTAGGAGGGTGACCCACCCCAATTCCATAAGAACAGAAGTTCTTGGACATGGGACCCTCCCAGACCTCTCCCTATGTATCTCTTCAACTGGCTATGTGTTCTTTTTTATCATATTCTTTAATAAACTAGAAACTGTAAATGTTTCTGTGAGCTCTTTGAGCTGCTCTAGCAAAATTAATGAAAGCCAAAGATGGGTCAGGGGAACCCTGATTTGTAACAAGTTGGACAGAAGCTGTGGATAACCTGGAAATCTACACTTGCAATTGGTATCTGAAGTGGAGAGCAGTCTCTTGGGACTGAGCCCATAACCTGTGGGGTCTGATGCTATCTCCAGGTAGATTATGTCAGAATTGAGTTAAATTATAGGACACCCAGCTGGTATCAAGGATTGCTTCGTGTGGGGAGCATACATACATCTGTGTCAGAGGGGATGTGAGTGTGGCAATAGAATGAGAGTAAAGGAGAAACAGGAGCAGTGTAGATCTTTCTGAATTTACATCTCAACAATGCATGTGCTAACAGTGATTTTATGATTATATTTATTACCACTTCAATACTATGAGCTGGATGCTTACAAAACTATTCAGTATTCCTATTGGTATCCATTAGATTTCTCATAACACCTGGGTACATAATATGGGCTCAATAATGTTTATTAAATAAATTAACAAGTGATACAATTTATGGTGCCTAACTTACAGAGCTTACTGTAAAATTAATCACCATTCAGGTCCAAAATTTATCTCACCTCTAGCCAAATTGTTAATCCTTTATTATTTGACTAAATCTGAGTTAAAGAAAATATTCAGGAGATCCCTGGGTGGTTCAGCGGTTTGGCATCTGCCTTCGGCCCAGGGCCTGATCCTGGAGTCCCAGGATCAAGTCCCAAGTCGGGCTCCCTGCATGGAGCCTGCTTCTCCCTCTGCCTGTGTCTCTGCCTCTCTCTCTCTCTGTGTGTCTATCATGAATAAATAAACAAACAAATAAACTAAAAAAAAAGAAAGAAAATATTGAGGATCATCACTTTCTAGGAGTTTAGAACATAATAATAAGATAGGGATTCTGTTCTCAAGACACCTATGGTTTTGTGGCAGAAGCCACATATGAAACAGGAAATCTAAAACTATGTTCCTTTTGGTAGAGGTATTTCAAGGACTGTGCAAATGTTTTATTTGAATTTTATTAAAATATGATTAAATTATTTTTAAAACTATAATAAATTATTCTGCTCCATCAAATATTATATACCAAGCGATAACACTGCAACCCAAAAATGTGCTAACTCATATTGTCAAATTAATTTATTTTATGCAGCCCTGGGAATAAAGCTACTTTTGCTATATCTGTGAATATATATCGTGGTTATATTCTAGCAGGAACTGAATTATGCAATTATACAAAAATTCTGACCTTACACAAAATTGGAAATAATTCTAATCTCTCTAAGCTACCTTTTATGAAGAATCACACATCAAAGCTTGTCTTACATTGTGAGAATTTTGAATCAGGCTTAGTTGCCATGAAAAATCTCTTGTATAGAAAGTGTCCTCCATATAGTAGGCATAACTGGGATTGTTTTAGGGCTACACTCTCTTCTAGCTTGATAGATTATCCAAGACCACATAAAGTGGATAAGCAAATTCATAACATCACATAAGGTGAATGACGCACAGCTTCCACATTCACTTAAAGACCCAACAGTTACAAGTTTGGCAATAGTGGAGCAGCATACATTACTGGACCAACCAATCTTTCAAAAGATTACCCCAAACTTTGAATGATATTTTATAAATAGTGTGAAGAAACTTGATAGCATGTATAAAAAGCTACCAATTCTTCCCCTGTTGCATCCATACTCTTGCACTGAGATGTAGTAACCCCTCTCATCAACAGATGGGATCTATTTTGCAAGCCCTTGAACCTAGACTGGCCATGTGACTTGCTTTGGTCAATGAAACATGGCCAATATGTCACTTGTTCACTGAGACTTACCCTTTTGCTATTTCGAAAACCCATGATCATTTGTTTGGTTCGTTCAATTGTTTAAAACAAGTTTTAATTCTTTGTCTATTTTTTCCTTGTTTTTTAATCACTTAATTGTTTTAAAAAGATTTAATAAGGGAATGAACATAAAGAATTTGTTTCAGTCGGACACCTGGGTGGCTCAATGGTTGAGCATCAGTCTTTGGCTCAGGGCATGATCCCGGGGTTCCGGGACCGAGTCCCACATCAGGCTCCCTGTGAGGAGCCTGCTTCTCCTTCTGCCTATGTCTCGCCTCCCTCTCTGTCGCTCATGAATAAATAAATAAAATCTTAAAAAAAAAAAAAGAATTTATTTCAGTGAAGTTCTTTGCTTGCAAATGGCAGACTGTAACTCCGGTTAATTTATTTAAAGAATAAGATGAGGGTTATAGGTTGGGAGACAAGGCCATCAGACCAGCTGTGGAAAAGACAGCAACCAGGTATCACTCAGTAGTCTTAGCTGGGGAATTGCCACTGGAATGATGAAACTCAACCATTTCTTCACTGATTGCATTTCTCTAATCAAGAATCAGAGTCTAGCAAAGAACCTAACTGGCTAAGGTTATATCACTGACCTTCCCTGTGCCCTGCTGAGGCCATGAATCTGAGGATCTGGCTCATTGATTCCTCAAGGATCCCTCCAGCTTCTGTAATGGGAGAATAGTCACACGCATTATCTTGATGACCAGAGACAATTCCTCACAAAGAAACAGAGGCTTGACTAGGTAAGCATCTTCTAATGTCCTCTAAAACCAGATTTCTTAATCAGGAGTTATTTTTGCCTTCAAGGGACTCTTCTTGGCCTCTCCCAGAGATATGTTCATGGTCACCACATGAAGGTGGGGTGCTACTGGTATCAGTTGGGTAGAGAGCCACGGTGTGGCTAAGCATCTTACAAAGCACAGGACAGCCCCCTGTGGGCCTAAGAATTATCTTTCCCAAGATGTCAGTAGTCCTGAGGTTGAGAAACAGTATCATACTAGGATACAGACAGAGAAGGTCCTTCAATTAGAAGACATTTAATGGATTCAGGCAACATTAGTATGGTAAAAATAGTCATTCTCTTAAACACAGGAAACTCAGTCTTCCCCACACAGAAGCTGGTCATTTAGCACTTCTCTGCCTTAAATGACTCTTCATTTTTCTCTCTGTTTACATTTGCCTTTGGATTCTTCTACAGAGAGGGAGGGAGCATATTATCAAATCATGCAGGAGCTCATCTTTTGAGATGAAGTTTGTTTTAGGCTAAGATCTCCAAATCCCATAATATATCCTGCCAGAGCTCTGGTTAACACTTTATCCATGGTAAAGTGTTTGATTGATAAATATTGGAATAAGATTATTTCGAGCTGCTTATTTCTCCCAGCACTTTATCCAGGAAGGGGGGGGGGCAGAGAATAGAAAACTAATGTCAAATACCATCTGAATAGCTATTCCTACATGCAAATAAAAGTCCTGGTACTCAGATTTTAATCTGGATAATTAAATACATTTTTGCATGGATCACCCGTGTAATTCTGGCAGGGTTGTGGATAGGTTTGGGCAGGTGATAGTCTCACGCGAACGCTGCTTCTGCTTGTGTGAAAACATTCTCTGCTCTTGAGTTGTTTCAAGTATGACATTTTAAAACTGCATGAACAGTGGAGAGGTTGAGGGGGTTTCACATTTACCAAAGCTTTGTTTTCTTTGTTCTTTGAGTTCATTTCATGCAGAAGTTGGTTGAAAGGGGTATTTTTAAATCTCCAACAGTCTATGTGGCCATTCTTCTGACCCAGGGAACTTTTCTGCTAATCTCATATGAAGATAAAATCACCCTCCTGCCATAGCTGCCTTTTCCTTGTCATAAAGTTGGGATGAACTTATACTGAAACCAGGAAAATGTGCTGAAGAGGACAGAAATCCTCCTGTGCTGCTCCCTCAGCCTGGTCTCTCAATGACTGGGCCAAGGTGAGTCTGCTGAGTGGGTGATTCATCTCCCAGGGTCTATTACTACTCAGGTGTGCAGGGCTGGGAGGTCAGGAGAGAGGGGCTCAGCCCCTCTGGCCTCTAGATTCTGAGGTGAAGCCCCTGGACACGGCTGATGGTCACTGCATACAAATGCTAGTTGGGCTATTGACATAGCTTTGTTAATAAAGTATAAATCATTTTTTTAAGATTTTATTTATTTATTCATGAGAGACACAGAGGGAGAGAGAGAGAGAGAGGCAGAGACACAGGCAGAGGGAGAAGCAGGCTCCATGCAGGGAGTCTGATGTGGGACTTGATTCTGGGTCCCCAGGATCATGCCCTGGGCTGAAGGCAGGCACTAAACCGCTGAGCCATCTGGGCTGCCCAACAAAATATAAATCTTAAAGATGTGTTAGGTGTGCTTCATTTGTACCTTTGCCTTGGGTTCTACAAAAGGACAGGCCTCCTTTGCTTATTGATTTCATTCTCTCCAAATGAAATGGATTTCCTTGTGTGGCTAAAGGAATGGGTGCTGGCCCTTCTTGATTCACATCTTCTCAGGTCCAGGGCTAGGCTGAGGCCAGTGAGGCAGGGGTAGTGTATGATTCAGGGAGGTACTCACTTTCAAGCACCAATTCTGTACTTTCAAGATCCTAAGAGTAAGGACATCCTTAAATCCTGCCCTGCAGCAACTTACTTGTCTCACTCTGGTCCCCAGCCCTAGCTGTTCTCAAGTGCACACTCAGAAAAGAGGAAAGAGGCCTTTCCTCACCTTCAAGCCATTTCTAGAAACAGCTCCAATTGGCATTGCTTGGGCTGTGTGGAGACTCCCGGTTCCTTCACTATGTCTATAAGAACGAGGTATTCTTATCAGCCTAATTTGTATTACGTGGCCACCACCGTGGCCAGGAAGAGGAAGGAAGTGCAGGTCAAGTTTCCAGAATACAGGGGAAGGAGGGCTTGCAAGACCAAAAGGAAAAAGGGCCTCCACAGTGGCTCCCATCAGATGAACATTCGATGAGCATTTGCTGAGAATCTTCTACGTATCATAAGCCGAGATCACAGGGCCATATGTTCCATATATCACAGACTATTAGGTAGATTATATAATAGATGAATGTGAGGACATTAAACTGGTTCTAGATATAAAGCTCATGCTTCATAGTGCTCCTTTCTCTTTTAGTACAGAACTTACTTTGGACTGGTCAACAATATAATTTGGCTTTTCGTTTTGTCACCTCATGGTTGAACTTGGTAGAAAAGGGAAAAACGACCTACCAATGAAGGAGGATGCCCCTTATTCCTGATCAAGACTCAATAGGCTGGCACTTCAGAGCATATTGCCAATTTACAAGGGTAATAATGAGCTCAGCATTCTGCTAATAAACAGGAGGCAGAGATTAGTTATCTGGCTTTGCTTTTGAGCCAAAGCATAACTCCATGGCACATTAATTTGACACAGAGCACAGCTTTTCATTAATAATCACCGTGAGGTCCATATTGTAGAACTGCTGCAATATATTAACCTGAATTGCCATGCCTCTGGTATGTCATGGACCACATAATTTAGTATGGCACCAGCATTTCTGATGAAGAGGTGGAATCAATGTGAGGGCTACTTGCCTGTAAATTAGCTGTATGTCCAAGAAAGGGTAGGAGCTAAAGGTTACTAAATCTAGTATGGCCATGGCCAGATGCATGGTTGCATAGCAACTACGAAGTCCAAATTCACCTTTTCCCCCCCCATATCCTTACTACAAACGGAATATCTGGAACTTTAGCAGAGGCCTGTAGAATTCTCTTCTAAAACCTTAAGGAGGCTTCTTAGAATTTTCAGAACAAGGTGTCTTCTTGGCAAACATTCAATAACTTGAAAAAGGCTTATTTTAACAAGCTCCATTGCATTCCACTGAGCACTGAGAAGGTTTATTTTCAAAAGCCTTTCAAACCAAATCACAGCCATGCCCTGGAAGTCACTCTATGCAGGTTTTTTGCCTGCTTTTATATTTGCTGACCCATGCCCAAATGAAACAGAGTAAGGCTTACATAATTTGGCAATACCTAGGTTTTAAAAAATTGAAGATTAATCTTTGGACATATGTGCTAAATTTATTCATCCTTTAAAACTCCACTGGATGTGTATGAGTAAAAAAAAAAAAAAAAAAAAAGGCATGGGGGCACCTGAGTGGCTCAGTTGGATAAGCATCTCCCTTCAGCTCAGGGTCCTGGGATTGAGCTCCACAACAGGCTACCTGCTCAGTGGGGAGCCTGCTTCTCCCTCTCCCTCTGCCTCTCCCCCTACACATGTGTACACTCACTCTCTCAAATAAGTAAATAGTAAAACAATGAAAGAAAGAAAGAAAGAAAGAAAGAAAGAAAGAAAGAAAGAAAGAAAGAAAGAAAGAAAGAAAAAGACAAAGAAAGAAATAGAGAGAGAGAGACATGAAGAGGGATGAAGATTGGGACTGCAAGTTCAAATGTTCCCAGTGGCCAGGAGTAAGATGATGAATGATAATGGACATGTGAACTCCATATTGAGAACATAACAAAAAAACTATGAGATTGTAGTAACTGGACAGCTTATAACCCATGTACTAGGGACAGCCTATATGACTTATTCTTACTTTTCCAAAATCATGGCTTCACAATTTTAAGAGAAGTTACAAATGCAGATTTTTATTGAAAACTATTGAGTTGAATCTTGGCAATTAATTCAATTTTTTTTAAACTGTGTGGGCTTAAAAAAATATGTTGTGTTCTGAAATTCAAGATGTCACTGATTTTCCATTGCTAGCATGAGCACTGGAGGATGGGAGAGTTGATTGTTACAGTAGGTACAATAATGGCTCCCCCCAAAATGTCCACATCTTGGGCTCTGAAATATATGAATACGTCCCTTTATGTGGCAAAAAAGACCTTATGGACATTACTAGATCTGGAGATAAGAGGACTAGCCTTTATCATCTAAGTGTGTCCACCATAATCACAAAGGTTCTTCCAAGACGGAGACAGGAGTATCAAAGTCAGAGAGAGAGAGAGAGAAAGGAAGAGAGCAAGAGAGAATGGAAGTTACTACCCTACTGGTTTTAAAGGTGGAGAAAGGGACCATAAGCTGAGGAATGAGAGTGGCGTTTAGAAGCTGAAAAAGGCAGGGAAACATGTCCTCTCCTCTGCCTCCAGAAGGAATGCATCCCAGCTGACACCTTGAGTTTAGCCCAGTAAGACTCTTCCTGTCCTGATCTCCAGAACTGTAAGATAATAAATTTGTGCTGCTTGAAACTGCTAAGTTAGTGGTAATTTGCTACGGGGGCCCTAGGAACCTAGGGCAGGTGTGATTCCTGCATCTGACACTTATTTGTTGTTCCTGGGGAAACTCTGAGTTAAAGCTCCTCAGTTGTGGTTTCCTGACGGGCTTACTAATAATTTGGCCATCCTACTATGAGAATTTGAAGAGAAAGGAATAAAAATGCTTAGTATAGAGCTCAGTACCCATTATCACCATTCGTAGGGCAGCGTGCTGGCTATTGTTTTATTTACTGACTCCATCTCTAGCACCAAGTGTATGTGTATGTGTGTGTTTTTTTTCCCCAATACCAACCAATGAATGCTCTGATACCACTAGATATCCAACAATTCAATTCTGACAGTCAGGAGTTGGTGAAGACTCCATAGGTAAAGGGCTCCTGACTGTCCCCACCTCAGACACCTGCTGCAGACAGACTGCCCAGGATACTCACATTTCTGCTTAGCCAACTTCAAATCTGTGAGTCCCCATGACATCACCATCAGGTTCAATACATTCCTAGAATGACGCATGGAACTCAAGGAAAGACTTTCTTAGGTTCACCAGCTTATTACTAAGGCTATATCTCAGGAACAAAGGAAGAGATGCACACAAGGTAAGAAGGACAGGCACAAAGTTTCCAGATCCTCCCTCGACACATCACCCTCCCAGAACTTCAGTGTGTTCACCAACCCAGAAGCCCTCTCTAAAACCCATCATTTAGGGGCTTTATTGGTCTCATTAATTAAGTCATTGGCTACTTGCTATTGGTGATTAATTCAATCTCTAACTCTTCTCCCATCCCTGGAGGTCAGTAGCGAGTGGGGCTGAAAGTTACAGCCCTCTAATCATGGCTAGGTCCTTCTGGTGGCCAGCCCCCACTCTGAAGCTATCCAGAAGCCCCTTCTATGTGATATAAAATATATTCTTTTTTTTTTAAAGATTTTATTTAGTTATTCATGATAGACAGGGGGGAGGGGGGAAGCAGGCTCCATGCAGGGAGCCCAATGTGGGACTCGATCCTGGGACTCCAGGATCATACCCTGGGCCGAAGGCAGGCGCATAAACCCCTGAGCCACCTAGGCTGCCCATATTATATTATAATATATATAATATATATAAAATAATATTATTATATTATATATGAGATTATATTCTTATCACAAGGAGATTCCAAGGGTTTTAGGAGCTCTGTGCCAGGAACCGGGAAAAAGACCAAATATCTATTTTTTATTATACCATGGTCATTCTCATCTTGCCACCACCCCCAATTCTTCCTCTGCCCTTCTCTGACCTGTCTTATTGCCCTGAGAACTTCATTCCATGGGCTGCATCCCCCAGGCTCTCCAGCTGGCTGGCTTCCAGTTGGGTTTGCCAAAGAAAGGGCTTAGAACATCAGAGGGCAGGAGGGGAAAAAGGTCAGGATATATCTTTCCCAATTTCTCACCACCCAATGTGAATCATTTCTTCATTATAGTCTTTGAACTGAGTTTCCCACAGACAGGAAGAGCTCATCATTTGTGGATCCTAGTGCAAAATGAAAATGTCGCACCTCTTATTCATAAAGCCAAGGAAGTGCTGCTAGACTTAGGAAAATATAAGACTTTTCCCTTTCTTTTGTGGCCTGTCTTGACTTGTCATAGTGGATTTTTAAATATTTTCTATTTAATGTCATTCTAAGTAAAAATAAATCAATAAAATAAAATTTAAAATATAAGTATGAATATTCTTTATGTCATATGTCCTTTTTTTTTAATTTTTTTATTTATTTATGATAGTCACAGAGAGAGAGAGAGAGAGGCAGAGACACAGGCAGAGGGAGAAGCAGGCTCCATGCACTGGGAGCCCGATGTGGGATTCGATCCCGGGTCTCCAGGATCGCGCCCTAGGCCGAAGGCAGGCGCCAAACCGCTGCGCCACCTAGGGATCCCTCATATGTCCTTTTTATGTCATATGACAATATGCAAATAAACAAGCATTTAACTCATGCACAGATTCACCAAAATTTCACAACTGGTATTTCACAGTTCATACATGTATATGTTTTGTTCTTACCAGGACAGTGAGCACACTGCATAAAACTAACTCACCGGTCTTTATTTCACGAGCACTCCACCAACACCCTATGCCTTCAGCTCACAGATATGCAAGGAAGGAAAGGAAAAGAATCCTGCCTCTCCCCCTCTCCTTCCATGTGATCATCTTCAGTGTAAGTGCTTCAGGAAAGTAACGTGAGCAAGAAAGGATGTGATAGAGCTCCTGGGTCATTCATCTTTCTGAGGATACCACTATCTCCTTTCTGAGTTCAAAGGGATTTCTGGTTCAAGTGGAAAATGTATCCTCTTGGGTTGTTGGTGTTCCTACCTAATAAGTCATAATGCAATGTACATATTTATCATGTACTTGCTTTTTGCTGAGCCTCCACACATTGTGTGTCCATCAGAATTCTCTGCTCATCGGGCACTGCAAATGTTATTTACAAATGGGATGGCAAAGAACACTGGGCAGTCATATTGCATGTATCATCTCTCTGCTCAAGCAGGTTCCATGGTCCTACTTCCCTTAGGGAAAACCAAGTTCCAAGATAAAATTCTTAGGCACATCAAGATGTCAAGAGCACAGCATTAAACTAGGCATGCTCCCTTCTCAATGCAGGTCCTGTGCAACTGCACAGGTAACACACCCATGAAACTGGGCATGACTGCAGAACCCTGCCTAGTACAGGAAGTACAGATAAAAGTTACTCATTGCTGGGGCACCTGGGTGGTGCAGTCAGTTGAGCGTCTGACTTTTGTTTTGGGTTCAGGTCATGATCTCAGGGTCCTGGATCAAGCCCTGAGTCGAGCCCCAAGTCTGGCTTTGCGTGTCTGCCTGGATTCTTTCTCCCCCTACCCCACTCATGTGCACTGGACACTCATGTGCTCTCTCTCTCTCTCTCTCTCTCTTTCTCTCTCCCAAATAAATAAATAAATCTTCTAAAAAATGTTACTCATTTATTTCATGTAGCTCAGACCACATATGTTGATTGTGCCCTGCACAAGGACATTCAGCATAATTGTTGAGAGCGGGGACTGAGATTCCTTTCTCCACTATTCCTGGCAAAGTGGGAGGGTGTCAAATTTTTGAGAACCACTGCTTAGTTATCTTATACTCCTTCTCACATCACACTCTTTTGCTTTATTTTTTCAGAGCCTTTATCTTTATCTGAAATTATTTTTAGTTTGTTTGCTATCTGCCTAAGTAGAATGTATGTTTCTTGAAAGCAGGGATTCCATTTATCTTATTTACTATTCTAACCCTTGCATTACTCAGAGTTCTCCAGAAAACAGAATCAAAAGGATGGATGGATGGATGGATGGATAGATAGATGGATGGATAGATAGAGATTTATAGATATATAAATACAGAAAAAGATATAAAAAATATTTATTATAGGAATTGACTCCTGGTTATGGAGGCAGAGAAGTCCCAAATTTTGCCATCTGTATGACAGTCTGAGCCCAAAGGCCTGAAAACCAGGGGGGGCCAATGGCATACATCCCAGGACACAAAGGCCCTAGAACCAGGAGCTCTTATGTCCAAGGACAGGAGAAGAGGCACATGTCAACTCAAGGGGAAAGAATTTGCTCTTCCTCTGTCTTTTTCCTCCATTTGGGCCCCCCAAAGATTGGATGAGGCATCCATGTTGGTGAGGTTGATCTCTTTACTCCCCTACCAAATCAAATATGTCTCTTTCAGAAACATCCTCACAGATACACCCAGAAACAACATTTTGCCAGCTGTCTGAGCATCTCTTAGGCTAGCTAAATTGACAAACACAATTAACCATCACACTCCCACAGAGTTAAAAGTATCTGGCATGGTTAAGATTTGTTGAGCAAATGCAAGAATACTAGCAAGTTGGCAGTGTTGTTGTCGTAGCATTCTCTCAGTCATCCTATTTGAGGTAGGCTCAGGGTTGACGGTTTTATTCTTTTTGAGTCGATTTCTAAAAGAAACTAAAGACTCAGGAAATGAAAACCAAAAAATCTAACTTAAAGCAAGGCCATCTCTTGAGGGATTCAAATAAAGTTAAAATTGAGGATGATATTTTGGAAGTGACAAGATTCTTAGTCAATAGATTTACAAAGACTTTTTTCTTTTCGTAATTTGTGAATGGCATGAAAAATAACCCATTTGTCACCCAAGTGAGAATGATCTAGTCAGTTACAGCATTCCCCGTGGTTTTCCAAAGGAGAGAGACTCAACATAGCCATAGACCCACTGGATCTTCGAGTTTCCAAGTTCCAAGGTGAAGAGTGAGTGCGACTGAGTTGATAAAAAAAACTTTTGAATTATTTATTATACCACAGGCTCACTAATGAGAATAAATTGATAGGCTAATTAAATATGCAATTGCAAGTCAGTCTGTAACCAGTTGGTGAAAATTCAGGCATCAGCAGGCAACAATTATTGCTGACTAGAACCCATAAACATTTTTAAACTTTGACTTTCATAAGTAAAATATCAAGTTTCCACCATCCTGCAAGCTCCTCTTGTGTCTATGAACATCTACAGACATAGGACGCTGGATGTATTAGTATTAATAAGCTAATATTTACATCATCTTTTTATCATTAACAATCCAAGAAATGAGATATTTATTTTCTAATTAGTGTTTCTATCTCTTCATTTTAACAGATTTTCTCTTGTTTTTATTATAATAAGAACATATGCTTGTATAAATATTGCAAAATAAAAATCAGCAAAAAGAAAATAATAATCCATAATATCACTCCTCAAAGATAATTACTTTAAAAACTGCGTGTTCTCTCAGTCTTTGTTCTGCATGCATTGTCAGAAAAGTATTATATTTTAACGACAGATTTCATAACCTGCTTTTCTCAACTGAGTAAAATAGTATGAACAGTTCTCATGTCATCACATCTTATTCTATGAGCTTTTTAATGGTTACCTATTATAGTACATGCCACAAGTATGCATTTTTAAGCCAATTCTTTACAGCTGGAGAGTTAGTAGGTTTTAATGATTTCCTATTATAAATAGTGCTGCATATAAAATGGAGGAGGTCATCTTCATGACCTTGAGGTTAACAAAGGTTTTAAAAATCAGGCAGTTGTCTGATTTTGAGGAAAGTCTTCCCTCCCTCTTTAACCTGGCTAGTGCCATTTCTCTGACAGTTCATCTCAGTGGAAGCTCATGTCCCAATATTCTGGATGATGTGGGAAGGAAAAGTCATGCAGCAGCACGCATCAGGGAAGGGGGCGGGTAGCCAGAAAAATGTAAATAGCTTACTTAGAATGGATTATTCTAGAGCATCACCAGAACAGCAGTGGCCAGAGGGTGCCAACCTCCAAGGCATTTTCAGTAAGAAGGGGTACCCATTGTCTCAGAATCTGGCAAGAAGAAGGTTGGGATAGAGGTAAATGATAGAGGAATGGGAATTAGGGACAAAGAGTGACAAACCAGAAAATGTGGTGCCAGAGCAGAAGTGTCACTGGGAAGAGGTCTTGTCCTTCTTACCTGAGCCTTGCCAATTACTGTGAACTTTCCCAAGGGCAGCAGGGGTTATTGCTAAGAGGCTTGGGAAGTTAATTCAGCAAGAAGGGCAGGTGAGCACCAGATCTGCCTGCGGGACCTGCAGAGGTGGAGAAGATGTGGGGCAATTGGTCACTCACTTTAAGAGCTAAACACTCATCAATTATTATTCAATTATTACTTGCTAGTAAGCAAACCCAGTAAGAACCCAAACCAGCAAAGAGCCCTGTTAACCGCCATGCCTCTTTATTGCACAGACATTCCATCAAGGTAGAGCCCCCAGTGTTCTTGCTGTTGAAAGTGGCTAAGCACACCCCAAGCACACGCTCAAGTATGCTGACTCGCCCTTATGTTTCCTCTTTGAGAATAATGCTTTCTTCTCAATCCTCATTATTTTTAATTGCTCCTTTCAGGATCCTGAAACCCTTTCCTTGGACTCCTCATTATTCATCTCAAAGTACAATCTGATTTGCTATGTTCAAGTTTTGTGGGTTTTTTTTTGTTTTGTTTTGTTTTGTTTTAAAGATCCTCGGCTTCATAATTTGAAAGATCAGGTTCTCTACCAAAGGCTGCTACTTTTACAAAGCCCAGCAGGCTGCTGATTGAAACACAGGAGGGGGTGGCATGGGGTGCCACAAATGCAAGCAGACCACCTACCAGCTAGCTCTGGGAAGGGAGGCAGATATTTCCACAGGGGCTGCAGAGCTCATGTGAATTTAAACATAAGAGACACACAATCTTTTAGGGGCCAGATCTTTGCAGTTTCTGGATTTCTGCTCTGGGGGTTACTGACCTAGCGACCTTCAAGATAGGGAAGCACTTGCAGAGACGAGATGGGATGGAGAAGGTCAGAAAGAATTACAGGGAAATTTATTACGTGTAACTTGGGTGAGAGAGAAAGAAACAGGCAGTCACAGAAAGACTGGAGATTTACATGGACCAGTGGTTACCAACTAAGGTGCACATTGCGTCCCTCCCTGCCAACGGACATCTGGCAATGTCTGGAGATATTTTTGGTTGTCACCATCAGAACTGAGGAAGCAGGGGCAGGAGTGCTCCTGGCATCTAATGAAAACCGGCTGAGGATGCTACTAAACATTCTACAACATACAGGACCAGTCCCCCATAAAGAATTATCCGGCCCAGGTTCTTACAACCAAAGCTGAGAAACCCTGTTATAGATTCAGCTGGCACTTAATTTCCCCCAAATTTAAGAAACTGCACAAATATTTGTACTCCCAAATTGGTGGAGACATCTGCTGCAAATAGGAACCAATAACATAATAATAACAATAGTAGTTAACATTTACGAAGTACTTACTACGTGCCAAGACTTTTACACTCATGAGCGTATTTTCCTGCTTGTGCAATAAATGAGATACTATTTAATATCTCTGAGGTACAGAAGGATAACTAAAAAAAAATCCGTAAAATTGAGAGAGATTATATGATTGCCTCCGGGCATCATACTGCAATCACATTTCTAAATGAGAATTTCTGGCCCCTCGTGCACTGTCCCATTCTTCTCCCGAAGCCAATGCTTTCTACCATTTTGCTATGAATAGAGCCCAGGAAATGCCAAGGAAAGGGCAGGGATCATCAATGTATTTTTTTTAACATATAAAGACATTTGAGTTTGGCAAGGTTGCTGTGAATGAGATCTCTACTTAAAAAAAAAATCCTAGACACCCGCAACAATGAAAATTTAAAAATTTAAAAGCAACAGTTAAAACAGCAACAAAATTATGAGCAGCCGAGAAAAATTCTAACAAGAGTGCAAGGTTTTTAGGTAATATAAGAAATTGTTTGGGCAGCCCCCGTGGCTCAGTGGTTTAGCGTCGCCTTCAGCGCAGGGCATGATCCTGGGGACCCGGGATCGAGTCCCACGTCATGCTCCCTGCGTGGCGCCTGCTTCTCCCTCTGCCTGTGTCTCTGCCTCTCTCTCTCTCTGTCTCTCATGAATAAAGAAATAAATACAATCTTTAAAAAAAATTTTAAAAAAAGGAATTGTTGACAAGTTTGGTAGAAGGCCCAAATAAATGGAGATATGCCCTGTATGTAGATGGAAAGACTCATTCAGAGTCTTTACATTATAAAGGCTTCATAACACAAAGATGGGAAATGTTTCCAAATGAATTTTAATATAATGTGATTTCAATGTAAATCCCAACAGGGGTTTTGTTGTGATTTGGCAAACTGGCTATAGGATTTATGGGAAAGAACAAATTACCAGAATAACCTAGACAATCTAGAAGAAGACCAAGAAGGTGAAATGATGATTTTCCTAAACACATGTCTAGGCACAGGAATGAAGAGTGCACACAACTGGCTCGGGAAAAACTAAAATGCTAGTGGAAGAGAAAATGGAGCTCAGAACAGTGTATTTGGAAGTGAATACCTGGGATGGAATTGTAATTGCAGCAACTGGTAAACAGACCATTAGGTTTCATTTAAAAAATAAATACTTATACACACACACACACAGACACACACACACACAGCAACTGAAGACCAAAGTATGAAAAATGTATCTTTAGGGGTGTCTGGGTGGCTTCAGTGGTTGAGTGTCTGCCTCTGGCTCAGGTTGTGATCCTGGGGTCCTGGGATTAGGTCCCGCATCAGGCTCCCCCTGGGGAGCCTGCTTCTCCTTCTGCCTCTCTCTCTGTGTCTCTCATGATAAAATAAATAAAATCTTAAAAAAAAGAAAAGAAAAACATATCTTTAAATATTTTAGAAGGAAATATTTGAAATAGTATTTATAATTTGGGGACAGAGAATGATTTTTAACAAAAAATGTAATAAAACAGAAATCATAATAAATGTTGATTATTTGACTACACTAAGAATATCATTGTTCATCAAAAGATATTTTAAATGTCTAGAGACAGAAAATAGATTAGAATATATTTGCATGGCATAACAAATGATTAGCAAATTACTATCCAGAATAGACTTCCTTACTCAAGTAAGAAAAATAAAAATGATCAAATAGAAAAATTGATTTTATGTATATATACACATATACATATACATCTAATATATATGATACCATATATGTATATATATATGAAATTCACAGAAAAGAAAATATAAAAGAATACTGAATATATAAAAGGTGTCTTAAGCTCAGTGACCGTAACCAGAGAAAAGTAAAGTAAAACTGAAATGAGATGTTATTTTATATCCAACGCATGGGCAAAAATCTTTAAAAAGTCTGAATATCATTTATAGGCACAGATGCTGGTGGGAATGCAAATTGGAACAACTACTTTGGAGGTCAATTTAGCAATAACTAGTAAAGCCAATACTGTGAATATTCACAACTTAGCATTTGTCCTTTGTTAACTCAGATAAGGAGACACATTCAAGAACGTCTAAGAAAGCAACATTTACGGAGGGGGAAAGACGAACAGAAATGAAAAGCCTGTTAATGAGCGAATGGGTAAAGAATTTAGTGGTATCACATAATAGAATATTATACAGAAGTTAAAAATAAATCAGCCTAAGCTACATGTACTGACAGTAAACCTTTTATAATGCCAAATGAAAAAAAAATGCAAGCTGCTGAATAAAACATAAAAATGATGCCATGTGTATATATAAAAGTATATATACTTATTTAAATATGCAAACTTATCTCCTATGTTGCTGAGGAAGCTTACTTATCATTAGCAGAAATCTAATAGGAAATACAAATCCAAGACAATGGTTAGTTCTTGATACAGTGGGGGACAGAGGGAGAAGTGACTGGTGAACACAGAGGCTTCAAAGATAATATTTACATCTTAAATACAGAATTTAGAAGAATTCTAAATAATAGCACCTTTTAAAATGTAAACGACCACTTCTTCCCCCCATCCAGTGAATCACTGAGTATGGGTAGTCATGGATGTGTGTGGATGGACAGCCGTGTGCAGAAGAAAGTTCCTCTTCCCACTCTTCTTGCTTTTAGGAAAATTGGCTGCTTTAGGCAGTCAACTTTGCTTGACTTTACAGCTCTTTCAGTAAATGAAGTTGGCCATGCAGGTGGATTCCTTGTGCTCTCTCACTCCTAGCCTGGATCTTGTCCTTGGACTAGATCCTAAAGATGTGAGGTTCAAGCAAACCTGCCATCCTTTTGCTTCTTATAATATCTAATGGATATCTCCAAGGACAGCAACCTACTGAACGATTTTGGAATCGAAAGAGAATATGCATCTCTACGTGCACTTACAAAATGTCTTTTCATACTTCTAACCAAGTGAAAATAGGTTAATAAAAACTCTACAATAAAAGGATGGGTGAAATAGGTGAAGGGTAATAAGAGGACACTTTCCGTGATGAGCACTGAGTAATTTTTAGAATTGTTGAATCCTGAAACTAATATAACATTCTATGTTAATTTTACTTGAATTAAAAAAAAAAAAAGCATAGATCTATATAAAGCCCTGTATTGCCTACTACTCACGCGCTATTGTCAGCTCTCATAACCCACCCAGGGTGGGGAGGCAGGAGAGATAATGGCCACACGGGCCCAGGAATCAACTGCAGGCTGATTCAAAATGCTAGGAAGGCAGGTTTGTGGATCAGCAACAATTTGTCTCTATTTAAAATATTAATAGTTTGCTCATTATGAATTTTTTTATGAGTTTTGATTTAGAAACAATTGCATTGAAGATGACTTATCTTGATCACAGAGTATTTGGTGCCCCTCCCATTTTGTGCTCCAGAGTGAGCGCCTCACCTGCTTCACCCTACCTGTGGCTCTAACGACGGTTCCCAGTTTGGTTGCTGGTTTTTCAGAAGAGAAGGTCTCCAGCAGCAACCAAAGGCCAACTACATTTTTACCCTCTTCTAACCTAAAACACATTCTAACTGAGCCCAGTGGCTAAGTCACCTTTATTGTCAGTGACTCAGGCTAAATTTGCAAAGGGCATATCAAAGCATATACTTGGGTAGATATACAATTCAAACAAATCAAATTTAATTAAAACAGCATTTATAGAGTGTCTTTTGTATGTAAGACACAGGAGTGGGATCTTTGGGCAAGAGGGGAGGACATGCAAGGTTTTACTAGGACAGAGTCGGTACTGTCACAACCACTATACCCTTAACTCCAAGACACCCATATATTCATATTGTGATGGGGAAAATTTCTATAATTATAGAAAAATTCCTATATATTTGTGGTCTCTTACCCTTTGCCTTCCACCAAGCCTAGCCTTTCTTTGAAAGCCCATTTATTCACTCCTGAGTTCATATGTAATGTGTCTGATATAAAAATAAAACAAAGCAAAATAAGGGTTCCTCAACAAGCCTTTGTGGAGCACCAAACAATTTTCAGGCATAGTTCTGGACACAGGATACCTTACTGGAGATCATATAGCTCAGTCAAGTGAGGGATACAAACAAATCAGTATAAAATACAACATAGTCTGGTAAGTGTTTTGAAGGAGGAGAAAGCAGGTTGAAAGCTCAGAGTGGGCATTTAACCCAAATTTGTGCGTGGATGTCAGGAAAAGTTTCCTACAGAAAATGATGTCCCAAACCTGAAAAATAAGTAGGGGTTGATCACTGGTGTAATGCTGGCAGGGAAACTGAATGAAAAACTCAATTAAAAATGGCAACCAGTAAATACCAACACCAAGATAATAGTGTGGTAGAATTATGGCACAAAGATACGAAGGCAGCCATCACAATGCCATAAAGTTACCTGAATGAGCAATTACTAACACATTAGAAAATTTTTATAAAAAAGAAAGTCTCGGAGCTCCTGAGTCTTAATTTCAGGCTCATGAGTTCAAGCCCCATGTTGGACATCGAGCCTACTTAAAAAATAAATAAATAAAAATACATAAAATGAAACCGAAAGTTTCAGCAAAGAAACAGAATATATGAAAAGGAATCAGATGGAAATTTTTGAATTGAAAAAATGTAATAACCAAAGCATTTTAAAATTCAGTGACTAGACTCAACATCATGATGGAGAAGGAAGGGAGAAAAATCACCAAACCTAAAGAAAGAACCACAGAAATTACCCCATCTGCCCAACAGAAAGAGTAGACTGGGGGAGGGGAAGGCTTGGGGATCTGTGGCATCAAATAAAATATCCCACCATGTATGCCATTTGAGCCTCAAACAGAGAGGACATTAAGGGTGGGAATGAAGAAATGTTTGAGGAAATGATGGCTGGAAAATGTTCAAGTTTGGGAGAAGACCAAAACTGACAGTGCAGATAGCTGAGTTAACTCCAAACATGATAAACTCAAAGAAATCCAAAACAAGACATCATAGTCAAATTTCTGAAAATTAAAGATTATATATAATATATATTATATATATTATATATACATACAGAATATTAAAAGAAGTGAAAGAGAAATGGCACTTTACATATACATGGAAACAATTCCACTGGTTGTAGATTTCTCATGAAAAATTATGGAGGCCAGAAGGAAGTGGCACAATATTTTCCCAGAGCTAAAAGAAAATAAGCAAGCCCACAGAATCCTTCTCCCAACCAAAGGATCCTTCTGAAACAAAGGGTTAATCAAGACATTCTCAGATGGGGGATAAGTAATAGAATTTGCCACCAACATCTCTACTCTGAAAGAGAAGCTAAAGGAAGCCACTGAATAGGAAAGGAAATGATGAAAGAAGGAATCTTGAAATGTGAGGAAGAAAGAGCACAGTAAGCAAAAACATGCGTCATGAATGTACTACTTTTCCTGTAGAGTTTTCTAAATGATGTTGGAAGAGGGAAGCAGAAATTATACCTGTCTGATGAGGTTCCAAAGGTATGTAGAATAAATATCCAAGATTATTATATTTTAAATGGAGGAAGGTAAAGAAACTTAAAAAATAAAGTTTTCAAGCTTTACTTAAACCGATAAAATGACAAGATCAGCAGGCTGTTGAGCTAAAAAGGTGGGTTTGGATGTTGGGATTGGAGGTTACCCGGGCCAAGGTGGTACCTGACTTCTTCCTCCATCCCCCACTGAGAGAACAATCGGTTCCAAAAGGAAAACCACAGGAATGTTTTCTCTTTCCCGGATTCCCCAGGTTCATTTAACGATGCCCATCCCTCATGTCAGAATGCCAACTGTTTTTTTTCCAAGGAACTTCATTGCTTTAACTGTGAACATAGTTTGAGGTCAATTACATTAGTAAAGTTAATCAGTTCCAGGCTGGAAGTTCTGAGTTGCCAAATCTATACAAATCGTAACTCAAAAAAAGTTCAAAGCTCACAAAGGAGGGAGGGCACACCTGAATGCCAGCTCCTCCACAGAAGGCTGCAACACAATAACAATAATAACGGCTATGATGATGATAGTAATAATCCTTATATTTATATTGTTCCTTATGGTTCTTCAAATACCTTCAAATGCATTACCTCAGGAATACTGCATCACCACTCACCCATAATATTAGATTTTAGGAGAGATACAGTCAACAGACTGTAAAGACTTACAGTTTCTAAACCCACCTGATCCTAGTTCCTGAGCTCATGTTGAATAGAGGGACTGATTTTCATCTACAGGCAAAAGGCAAATCAAATGCTTCAAAACCATATTCACTGAACATGCTTGCTAGAACATGATGCTCATTAGGTCCCATGCCGAAAAGTTATCATTGTTTGCTCAATGGCAACTGCTCATTTTGCTATTTTTAATATTTTTACATTTGTTTACTTTCTACTTTTCTAGATAGATCTCCCATTCCTCCCATTTACACATTCCCATACTAAACTGCAGCCAGGCTGTTAGTTCCTTTGAGCTGTTCCTCCTTTCTATTTATTCCACGGCCCTTGTCTAGATACCTAGATATCTGTATCATCTATATCTATATAATAGATATGTAGGTCTATATAATATATAATAAATAATATCTATTATTATATTTGATAATATATATTATATCATAGACATCTAGGTCTACATACTATACTATATATGTATTATATATGACATACCTATTATATGTATTATAGATTATATATCTATGTTAATATATTTATTATTATATATTAATATATAATGGAATACTATATAATCTATTATATGTTCTGTAGACCTAGATATGTATTATATAACATAATAATATATATCTATACATACCTATATAGATATATATCTATAATGTAATACATTTATACATAGTGAGAGATTGATTGATTGATTGATTGATGACAGGTGATCACCAACCTTAGAATTCTTCCCCTGCAATCCCAAGCTGTATAGAAAAAAGCGTATGATTGTTGTCAACCTAGTCACTCCTTCCATGAGTACATTGCCCAAGCTCAAAACACTGGTCTATGGGAAGGCTACAAGGACACTTGAAGGTCAGCTATTTGACTATTCAAGGAGACCGACCGTTCAAGGGCAGTCTCAAATCTTCGGTATTACCTTCCCACAAGTGTTGGCAGATGCTACTGACTTCATAGTCCACGGGCCAAAGATTATCACAGTTTTCAAACAGAAATACATACACACAGAGAAACCCTAAAATCCCTTGTTTTTGTTTTTGTTTTTTAAGATTTTATTTATTTATTCATAAGAGACACAGAGAGAGGGAGAGACATAGCCAGAGGGAGAAGCAGGCTCTCCACGGGGAGCCCAATGCGGGACTAATCCCAGGATCACGACCTGAACCAAAGGCAGACACTCAAAACTGAGCCACCCAGGTGCCCCTCACTTTCCTCCCATCTTCAGGTCCTCAGATGACCCAGCTGAGGCATGTTTTTCTCATTGACCATCTCCTCTGGGTTTGTATATGACCAGGGAAAAGCAAATTTTCTGTAAATAACCAGGTAGTAAACATATGAGACTTTGAGGGCCACACATTCCCATCACTACTACTCACTCTCAGAACATGCAAGTGGCCATAGGCAATATGTGAATAAGTCAGTGGTGCTGTGTTCCAATAAAGCTTTATGGGCAGTAAAATTTGAATTGCATATAATTTTTGTGTCTGAAAAATAGTTTTTTGGGACACTTGGATGGCCCAGTGGTTGAGTCTACCTTCGGCTCAGGGCATGATCTCAGGGTCCTGGGATCGAGTACAGTATCCGGCTCCCCGAGGGGAGCCTGCCTCTCCCTCTGCCTATGTCTCTGCCTCGTTTTCTCTCTTTCTCTCATGAATAAATATGTAAAATCTTTAAAAAATAGTTTTTTCCCCCAACCTTTTATAAATTATAAGACCATTCATTTGAAAAGCTCCTAGTTCTTCAAAAATCAGCAGCAGGACAACTTGGTTCAGCAGTTCTATTTTGCTGACTTCTGCCATAACCATACATCGGACTGTTTACATGTAGAAAAAATAATGAATTAAAAAAGTACAGCCTTATGGGCTGAATGTTTGTGTTCCTCTCAAAATTCCTGTCGAAACTCCTTCTACCCTGCGAGGATATGGAGGCGGGGCCTTCAGCCTGTGATTAGATGTTGTGAGCACAGTCCTCAGGAATGGGAGCAGTGAACTTATAAAAAGGATAGAATGTAAGTCAAATTATAGATTCAGAATGCACTCCCTTTTCCAGAAAGTAGCCTTATCATTTTTTTTTTCTCCTAGAAAGAGACCCACTATCCTCTCTCTCTCTTCACCAAGGCTGCCTGTATGCCTTGCCTCATCTTTGTCAGCCTCACAAAGGTGCCAAACCCATGTCAAAAAACGGGCTTCCTGGGAGGAGAAGGGAGAAAAAATAATGTTAATATTTACCCTTGAGTGGTTTCCTTTTTTCTTGTCACATGTATAATAGTTAAAATATGTATCAAAACCAACCTCCAACAAAGCACTGTTGGATCTGGTAAACTAAGGCCACAGATGGATGGTGGGGGCAGGGGCAGGGGCCAGGTTCTCCTGGGACTTTGAGCAGCAAAAGCCTAGACACAGGGGCCGTCTTTCCCATCATGAGGGAGAAGAATCCATGAGATATTGAAGCAAACTCTCAGGGAAGTAGAGCAGAATGATAGACTCTGATGTGGATTCTTGAGGACATTACCTGGATAGCAAACTCCTGCTGTGCTGAAACCAGACTGATTTTTTAATGATTGTTTATATAAGCCAATGAAATTCTCTTATCTCGATTGACCTTATTACAATTGCCTTTTCTCCATAACCAGTTTTCTGCCCGCCGTTTCCGCCCTTCAACACCTTTATAAATGTTATTACAAACAAAAAAGAAAGGAAAACCTCCAGCACTGTGCTAGCCCAAGGAAAGCCAAACTGACTTTTTTTTTTTTTTTAAGTGACAGTCAATAAGTTTTATTTTGAAAATTACACCAGGAGACCACAGAAAAAGTAGCCATAGACTGTATTCTTTTATCCAGAGCTAAGTTTACAATTCCGGATGCTACCTGGGTATGTGGAATGTTGATGGAAAGAAAACATAAATTATGATGATTTCAGAGAAGTACTTTGCGGAACATCTTGGAGAGCTCCCTAATTCACTTGGCTCTTGACCAAACGGTAGGCTTAAAATGAACTTCCATTACCATCTTGGCTGAGATATTTTGCGTGACTACAAAATACCTTCATAATGATAAGATGAGTTCCAGAAGGTAACATTTAGTGACCTCTCCACATGCAAAATTGGAATTAACATAGACGACTGGCAGGACTCTGTGTTTAATGTGGCCTTCCACAATGAATTATCTTAGAAGAAGATGTAGCTCATGCTCAATGGTTCTTATTATTATTAGAAAAACCCTTACAGCCTAAGTGAATCTCTCTGATAATCTACAAAACAATTTATTAGAGCCTACAATATATTGATTAATGTAACTGCAATTGTTTTAACAAGGCTTACTTACCACGAAGCAGTCGGATCTGATGGTTAGAGCACACATTCTGTGTTCGTTGCTGCTGTTACTTTTATTTTCCTGGGCATAGATGCATACTCGGTAACCCACTGATGAATACTTCGTTCCTGGTGGTCCTTCTCAACTTTCTTTCCAAGTGAAGAAAACATATTTGCATGCATGTAAGACCGACATTAATATAGAAGCAACTTTGGATTTTCTTGCTCCAGTTCCCATTTTGGACCTCAGGTAAAGTGGGTGAGATCAATCCCATTCCTCATTCCACATCACACAATTATTATTGGTTCTTTCAAATCCCTTCCTTGTTTCATTCCTTCCCTGCATTCATATGCATTGCTTCAATTCTTCACCAGTTCCAATAGGCAATTTTTCTAATGCGTTTAATGAACATCTTTTGCTTGTATGTACACCTGCATGAATATTTCAAGTGCATGTATTGTTAACTTTTATCATAAAAGATTTCAAATGCATTCAGAGAGAACAGTGAATGAACCCCTATGTATCTATCACCACCTACAACAATGATCAAATTACGATCATTCTTATATTAGATACACTCCTACTGAATTTACCCTGCTATTAGCTTATTTTAAAGCAAATCCCATACATAATTTTATCCATAAATACCATAGTATGTATCTCTGAAAGATAAGGACTCTTATTAAAGACATAGCCATAATATCATTATCACATCAATATTAATACCATAAAATATCCTGTCAGTGTTGAAATTTTTCTGGTAGTCAAATATATATATTTACAGTTGGTTTTTCCTAATCAAAATCCAAACAAGGCCCACACAGTATATTTTGATAAGTTCCTTAATTCTCTTTAAATCGAGAATTTCTCCTCTTTTTATTCCCTCTTGGAATTAATGTCTTGAAGAAACTGGATTATTTATCCAAGGATTTTATAGTTTGCTTCTCCATTATGTCAGTGAACATATTCCTCTGTTCAGAGGTTCGATTTCTTTTGGCAACAAAAATGTAAAGGTGCTATTTAATATTCTCATTGGGAAGTACCCAATTAATAGTGGTATCTCTTTTTAATATATTAGTGATGACTGATGACCTATTGCCTATTCTCATGACTTCATTAAGGACATGTAAAATGCCAATATTGAAATTCTAGTTGCCCTTTCCTTTATTAGATGGATGTGTCTACAAAAAGAAGCATTTCTTGATAAGTAAATTGGGTTACTCTGGGAGATGTTGTTTCAACAGAAAAGGCAGGTTAGATGCCTGATGTTTCATGTCCCTATGTTTAGAATAATAAATGGGCTCCCTAATATTCTCTAAAGCAAGTCAATGAGTTGTAAAGTATCATTATGAATCCATGGGGTCCTAACATATGTAATATATTTCAGTTTATCACATTTGTTATTCATATTGACATTCAATACGGCCCCTTGATTTGACTTCCAAGTACTATCTAATATTTTTCTTTTTTTTTTTTTTTGTAATTTAGTTTAAAAGAATTGGGAGGGGGCCAGCTTTGTTGTGTTGCTTTATGTGCTATGGTTCACATACTATATATTTCACCTAAATAAGATGTACAATTAAATGGGGTTTATATTTACAGACTTGTGGAACCACCACCATGATCTAATTTGGGAACATTTTTGTCAGGTCAGAAAGAAAGTCTACACAATCAGTCTATCTCTCCGCTTTCTTCCCCCAACAACCATCTGGATCTACCGATCTCTTTTCTAGCTCTAAAAGTTTGCTGATTCTTAGACATTTCATAAACAGGGAATCAGATAACATGTAGTCTTCTGTGACCAACTGCTCTCACTTAACATATTTTTAAAATTCCTCTGTTTAGCATGTACCAATGCTTCATTCCTTTTTATCTCCAAATGATATTCAGTTATATGAATGTATCACATTTTAGTCATCTATTCGTCAGCTGATGGGTTGTTTCAACTTTTGGCTATTATGGATGATGTTGCTATGATTTTTCATGTAAGATGTTTTTATGATAACACATGTTTTTACTTCTCTCGGATATATATGTAGGAATGGAATTGCTGAACATTGCCAGACTGTTTTCCAAAGCGACTGCACTATTTTACATCTCTACCAGCTGTGTTTGAGGGTTCCAGTTTTTCAACATCTTCACCAACACTTGTGATTATCTCTTTGATTACAGCCATCCTAATGCATATGAAGCAGTATTTGTGATTTTGTGGTTTTCAAGGTCATATATCTTTATTTATGTATTTCAGTTAATGAACATTTACTGATTAACTTTCAGATACCAGTTGCTGCCCCATGACCGCACACTCTTGGCAAACTGGAAATAGGAGACCCTTCTACTATTCTTGCAACACAGTCATACTTCTTGATATTTTTATGTTATCATAAAAGAGAAATAAAGTCATCTTTGTTTTAAAATCTGAGTTTTGATTACTTGGCAATCTTGGAAATGTTTCATACTTCCATATATATGTAGCTATTTAATAAGGTATTAACTCTAGCAATTCTTATAATTTAAAAGACACTTATATCAGGTAGTAAAGATACAACATTAAAAAGTTCAATTAGGTCTGAGGTTTTATAGACCATGAATTAATGGCATCAGGGGCCCCACAAAGCTAATTAATTTGCTTAAGATAGTTAAACAAGAATATGGTCAAGTCAGAACTACTTTTAAAATGATTAAAGATGCCAATGTGGCAGGTCAATGTGATTATATAACCAATTTACCCAGAATGCAATGGTTAGGATGTGGTCTTGGTCTTGCCTTACATAACCAGGCTTGGAAACAAGGAGCAGACAAATAAGTAAGCAACGGTACTAGTACAAGGTCAACAACAAAGGCACAATGGGCACTGGCACTGCTGAATTTTTTCTTTAAGATTTTATTTGTTTATTCATGAGAGACGCAGAGAGACATAGGCAGAGGGAGAAGCAAGCTCCCCATGGGGACCCTGACGCAGGACTCAATCCCAGAATCCCAGGATCCCAGGATCCCACCACCTGAGCCAAAGGCAGACGCTCAACCACTGAGCCACCAGGCTGCTGAATTTTTATTTAAAGGCACTGGTTTTATTGGTTAATATTTTTTTTTAGCAATTATTTTGAGCCAGAATCTGTGCTATACATTTTTAACATGTTGTCTCCTGTCATTGTTACAACCACCATATTATGGAGGGACTAGCCCCATTTTACAGATTTGAAGACTATTGAAACATAGAGGAATTTCGTGATTTTTTTCCCAAAACGTCCCACAGCTAACACAGGAAAGATCTAAATTTAGAACTAGAATCTCCATTTGTCCTTCCTTGAGCTTGACCTTTCCTCCCCATGGCCAAGTACGGAGCACCCAGGTAGTGTCTGGGGACCCCCTTTCCCACTGGCAGTTGGGACAATAATGTGCTTAAGCAAAGCATCCCCAAATCACTGTATTTATATGAGAAAGACTACCAGGCTTAGCAGCATGGAGTGTAAAAGATAAAATCTGCTGTCTGTCTAGAACTGGTTTTCTTGCCTTAGGACTAGAATGTTTCTCACTATTGGTGCTAAGAACTTTGTATAAGAAATTGCCTTTAGGCATCTACTTTGTGTACTTCTCTTTTAGAGTAAATGAAAGCTCGGGGGGAAGCAAAACCCACAAATCCCCCTGAGTGTGAACTTAAGTGTCTGTACCATTACTGGGATGGATACCTGGCTCTGTCCAACTCCTTTCCAACCTTCTTAATCCAGACATAAAGTCAACCCACACAAATGATTGAAATATACTTAAGTATGAGGGTGCCTGGGTGGCTCAGGCAGTTAGGCATCTGCCTTTGGCCCAGGTCATGATCCCAGGGTCCTGGGATGGAGCCCTGAGTCCTGCTCCCTGCTCAGCGGGGAGTCTGCTTCTCCCTCTGTCTCTGCCCTTCCCCGTTTGTTCTTTCTTTCTCTCCCCCTCTCTCTCTCTCAAACAAATAAAATCTTAAAGAAAAAAGAAATATAAACAAGTATGATAATACATGGCTTCTTTGTTCTCAGTTTCCTCCCTATAAAGGAGGGATAACACTCACCCAGCTGTCGAAATCTTAGCAAGGTTAAATGATACAATGTAAGCAATTAACTTATCAGCCAAGCAGCTTCCCTGATCCTGAAATAAATGCTCTGCATTCCATTGAAGCCACTTATTCACACGTTAACAGATATTCACTGAGCGCCTACAGCTAAGCAGACTGCAATTCTTGGGCCCAGTGAATGGAGCCAGGGCAGAGAATTGAAAGACTTGTATTTCACTTCCCTTCCCCCTTACCTGGGCAGAGAAGGTTAGCTAAAGAGCATTCTTAGGTTTTACCAAATAAAAGAACATGTGATACCTGAAAACTACAGCTTGGGAGGCGGGATAGGGTGCAGAGTGCTCACAGGGAGCTGGAAGGCCGTGTGTGCACGTTGCTGAGCCTTTCCACCCCATAGTCACATTCCTCAACTGTAAAATGGGAATTAAAAAGTAATTGGGTTGTAATGTGGATTAGCTGAAGTAATATATCCAAAGCACCATCCTAAGGAATAGTGAGTGACACAAAAGTAATTTATGCGATCAATGTTACCTGCTACAGCTTTTGCTTGGGTTCCAGACCCAGCTCTGCATTTTTGCGATATGTGATCTTAAGCAAGTGACTCCTCTTTTTGGAGCCTCAGCAACCCCAGCGAAAAAACATATCGATTCACTTGAAATAGTACTTTCTAAGAAATTACTCTTTGCCAGAAATTCATCTAAACTCTGGAGATAAAAAAGTAAGAGACGGGGACAAACCATAAGGGATTCTTAATCATAGGGAACAAACTGAGAGTCGCTGGAGGGGAAGGGTGTGGGGGTAACTGGGGGTGATGGGGCTGAGCACTGGGTATTATGTAAGACTAAGTCACTGACCTCTACCTCTGAAATCAATCATACGTGATATGTTAATTAATTGAATTAAAAATTTAAAAATAAATAAATGAAGGGTTTGGAGAAAAAAATAAACGAGTTAAAATTAAGTAACAACAAAAAAAGTAAGATATACATGACCCCTAACCTCAGAAGCTTGCACCTTAGTGGAAATAGGAAGACATAATACCCAATAAGCTCATAAACAACAAAGTATTGTCTTATCATGGAATGTGTGTACATGCCATAACAATGAACACAGCAGATGTAAAAGGGGATGACTTTCCATAGGGAAGATCCCTCCCTAAACCCAAGAAATCGGTATGGATGATGATGCCAGTCATGCAAAATCTGGGCAAAGACCATTTCACCCAGAGGGAACAGCAGATGCAAAGCAAAGGCAGGCAGGTATTTGGAAGAGAAAGTCAGTGTGCAAAGCAAGTTTAAATTTTCCTCATTTTTCTTCCATTTTTAAAAATGTTCACATTTTAATGTGGGCAACTGTATCTCCCTCATAGTAGTTTTTGAAGATAAAGTGAGGGAACATAAAGAAAACACCCAGCATGGTATTTTGGATAGAGCAACCTCTCAGTACATGGTTGTTCCTGTCCTTTATCTGGGGCCCATGTGAACAACACATCCTCCAACACATCCTCCAACTCAGAAACCTAACACACATACAACTTACAGAGAGCAGGCTGTGTGATGTGCTTTTTATTTTGTGAGTACCACTTATTAACATGCTGGACAGAGACTAAATGACTGAAATCTCTCTGTGATTTGTCTTTCTAATCCCGTTCTGATTTAAAGGTTTAATTCCCGACCCTGTCATCATCTAGTTTTTAAAGCGTCATGCTTAAACTGGCACAAAGTCAAGAAATGCTTCTAAAAAAATGAATGGGTACCAGAGATAATAAAATTAGATGTCAGTGCATTAAACCTTTTTCTCTCCATGACTGGTCATCACAAAATATCATAAAATCTGTCATAATAAAGGGCAATACCTTATAAATGAGCTGATGGGGCATAAAAGGATGTAGATGATTTATATTCTATCAGCCAATGAAATGAGCAAGTTGTTCCTTTGATGACACCCAACTTTTTATTGTTTATGAATAGGTGAGTGTAACACAGATAGAAATAATGGCGGGGGTGGGAGGGGAGACTAAATAAGAATTAATTAACTATATAAGTAATTATTTCAAATTGTTCCATAATTTAGGAAAAATTAATACTTTTATCTGTTGGGGTTCCAAAAAATCATCCTCTATTATTCTCATTAATCTCCATGCATTTCAATGCCTCTTAAAAGTTATCATATATTGGAATGCCTAGGTGGCTCAATGTGTTAAGTGTCCGCCTTTGGCTCAGGTCATGATCTCAGGGTCCTGGAATTGAGCCCTGCATCCGGTTCCCTGCTCAGTGGAGAGTCTGCTTCTCCCTCTCCTTTGCTTGTGCTCTCATTTCTTCTTTCTCTCTTGCAAATAAATAAATAAATAATCTTTTTTAAAAAGTTACCATACTGAGCACTCCAAATTACAGCATCAGTTTTTAAATGCCCAATCACAGGTGATAAAATTCTGTTAATGCTTTGATTATGATTAAGGCTGATAATTGCAGCAGCAACCATTTACTAAGCAGTAACTGTGCCTGAAGTCTTATGTAAAGCCTTCATATTTGTGACACAGAGGGCAGTGATCACCCAATATTTGATTGTCCTGCATGGCCAGCTCCCCTATAATTATGCAAAGCCACATGACTACTTCTGATCAAAGGCTGGGGTGTGGGTCCCATTCAGATGAGGCAAATCAAAATATGCAATTCTCCAACTGTCTCCTCCTCGACTACAGGGCAGATTATCCTTAAACTGTTAGATCTTCCATTAGCCTAAATCCATGAGTTACCATATAGAGCAGAAAACTTAGAAACTGCACTGGGCGTGAGGCATGGTGACAAAAGTCTTTGTAGTCTTAAGCCACCGAGGTTTGGAAGTTGAGTTATTACTGAATCATAAACCAACCTGTTCTGGCTAATATAACAGTATCATCTCATTCAATTCCTCCACACAGCCATGAGGAAGGTACTGTGATAATCTCTCACAGATGAAGAAAGTGAGGCACAAACAATAATTCACTCAGGCGTAAACAACTATTTGGAGAAGCTCAGGACCAGCAACCAAACCTGGGATTATAGAAACTCAGTTCCTTGCAAAGTAATTAAAGAACCAAATATTTGGTTCGAAATGATTCATGATTTCGAATCCATGATTCAAATTCTGTCTCCATGTCAGAATGACATTTGTCAGACAGAAAATAAAGATAATACTAACATATGTCTACTAGGTTGGTTGTGAGGTTCAAGGAAGTTGAAATGTGTTACATGCTTAGAATTGGGCCTGGCACATAAGGCTTATTTATTACTACACCTGTTCACTATGTCTATCAAAGAGGAAAAAAAATCAATTTATAAAAAAATATTCTTTTGTACTGGGAGCCCAAATCTCCTTCATTTTACAAATCAGGAAACTGAAGCCCAAGAGGTTGACTAACTTGTTAAAGGTCACAAAACAGAAGAAAGTCCAGATCTCCTTTCTTTATAGCCCAGTGGGTTTCCATGTCACTTTGCTGATTCTAGTTCTAATGAGGTCAAGTTGGGAAGAAGACAGGGAAGAGAGGTCTTCGTCACTTTTTGTTACAGATGCTTGGTTTCTTCCCCCTTGCTCATCATCTTGAATAACACAGTTCTTATTAAATACCACCAGTAGGTTGAAAGCTTCACTCAGTCTAATAAAGGAACAAACTGCTGCTGGCCTGATGACAATACTTCTCGGTCTCCAGTGTGGCATCTGTGACATCTGGTCACTTGGTTCCATGTGTTAAGATGGTGATCAGGCTTAGCATCCCAAACAAATAATTCCATCTTCTTAATAAAAAGAAAATAATGTAAAAAGAAGGAAGGAAGGAAGGAAGGAAGGAAGGAAGGAAGGAAGGAAGGAAGGAAGGAAGGATAAAAAGAAAGAAAAAGAAACCAAGGAAGAAAAAGAAAAGAAAGAGAGGGAAAGGAGAAAATGCAGAAAACTCTGTTGCTTTTCCAGAGTGACAATGCACTTTCTCATCTGATGCTAGAAGACACATCTCTAGCCACAGCTGTTGAATTGCTGTTGTGGGCATCTGAATACTTCAAAAATACATTAAACCTTCACTACACCTGTAGTTAGAAAAGTGATATAAATTAGACAGAAATTTCTGTTGCAAATACTGTGATGCCTGGGAGTTGCCTGCTTTTATTTTTTTCCTTTCTTGGGATTAGCTGCTCAACAGATTGCAAAGGATTTTACTTAGTAATAGGTGTTTTACTTTTTTTTTTTTTTTTCAAAATTAGTCTACCACCTGTTTTGTCAATTTCATATCCTGTTTCTCCATGCCTGGGAGTCTTCCCTAAAACCCTTCTCACACACTTGCTGTTTAGATTCCTGTAAACAAAGAGACAGCTATTTGACACCAGAAATGATGGAAACTGAGCTGAACCCCATCCAATCTCTGTTTTCCTTTTTCCAGCTGCTCCCCCAGATGGCATACACCACTAGTGAAGTTGACATTTTGGGGGAAAAAACTTTATTCCAAAATTATACTAACATCTCCAAGGGAAGGTCTGGTTTATACTAGGGCCTATTTGGGGAAGATACTTGAAAAATGATGGAAAAGTTCAAAATAAACTCACATGAGACATGAGCCTCATAAAATAAGTCAAAATGGCAGTTAATCATATATTTAACGTAACTTTTGACTTTTCTCTGAGTGTCTTGTTATCATATCCAGACTAAGAATGCCTTGATTCAAATAGGTCGATCCATACATAGACAAATTATTCATGGATTCCCCAACTAGTTTCTGCAGATATGAAAGTAAGGCAGACCTGGTCTGATCCTGTGAAGCTTTCACGCAAGAAGAAGAGAGACTGACAAGTCAGGAAACTGTCAAGAGAGCTCAAAAAATGGTAAATACGAAGGCGGAAATAAAATAGGGCAGTTGGTTGGGGGAGATGGGGTATTTGGGGGATGGGCATTAAGGAGGGCACTTGATGGCAGGAACACTGGGTGTTATATACAACTGATGAATCACTAAATTCTACCTCTGAAACTAATAATACATAGTCTGTTAATCAAATTGAATTTAAATAATAAATAAGTAAAAGAGGACAGAGTAAGAAAGCCTAACTAGGGATGTTGTAGAAGGTCCAGAGAAAGCCTCTGTAAAGAGGAATGTTTATAAGAAAATAAAGACCAACGCAAGCCCTGGGAAGGTTCAAGAATTAGTATTTAAACTTTGATAAACAGTACAGGCCCCGGATTCAGGGAGGTAGAGTAAAATGAATCGGAATCAGTTGGTAGCTATAGCTGCGATACTAATTATACTACTATACTTACTATACTATACTTCTTCATTACTATATTTTATGCTTCTTATTTTACTTACAAAAAGCTCTTCACCTCTGCTAATTTAGCAGGAAGTAACAAACTCAAGTTAGAATTCAGATTCTGGTTGTTTATAGAACTGTGGTTTATTTGCTAGACGTTATATTCTAAACTATTTGTTTATTCATTAACTCGTTCAGCGAACATTTCTTGGTTTACATTCTGTACCAGATCCTATAGCAGTTTTTCTTGTAGTGGTGTGTTTCGACACTTATGCGTGTTTTAAAACGAAGATTCTGACTTGCAGAGGACTAAGGGGCCCAAGTCTCTTTACATGGAACTTGGGGATGGCATCTTTGAAAAAGATCCCCATCCTGGGTGGTTCTTCCTCACAAAGAAGTCTGGGAGCTTCTGTGCCATAACACGTGCTTTCTATTCATTTGAGAAAAAGGAAAATCTATGAATAGTTATTTGCATCTTGTGACTAGATTGTTCAAAAGTGCGGAGTAGATCCCTAGGCTAAGTCACTAAACATGTCAGTCAATGCTGAAAATAAAAACATAAATCATTTATAAATTAAGAAAAAAAACGTGAAGCATAGACCGCATGTTGAACTGCAGATGGGGCTACATTTGGGTCCAATCATATCTCAACTACCAAGTCATCCGTGGTGGAGAAAGTGGCTCCTGAAACTCAGTTTCCTCAACTTGAAAAACAGGGCAATAATGTTACCTAAGCGTTCAGATCTGATGGCTCAAATGAGATGATTCATCTTAACATCTGGCGGTAGTAAGCACTCAGTAAATGTTTGCTTTTCCTCTTCCAATTTTCTGGTATTCTTCCCTGTTGGGTTCATCAAGAAAGAGTGTGAAACAGGGCTATCAGAAAAAATAGAGCTGACAAAGATTATATGAAGGGATTAGGCTTTGAAAGTTAGAATATAAATAAGGAGGACAACTACTGATAATAAAAATAACTCTTAAATTCTCTTAGGAAATCACTAAATTATATAATCACTTGCCTAGATATATAACTCCTCAAATAGGAATCCCAAGTCATGGGATTCAGAATTTAGCCAAGTCAGTCATGCAGGATGAGTCTCTACCATTTGTCAAAGTGGCTCAAACTCTCCCCAAACTGGATGAAGACAATTTAACTGCAGTATTTTTTTTTAATAAACTTTAATTTAACATTCAAGAATTGATCAGGAACTCAGCACATTTTCCATCGCCATCTTGATTGTTTCTCCAAGTATTGTATAAGCTTAAATGATCTGCACTTTGTAGTAGATAAATAAAATAGAATACATAAAAACAAAGGAAAAGTGGTCAGAGGTCAGATGAGAAACCAAGTCACATCAGAAACCCAAAATATATTAATTAACTTCTTAATCTCTCCATGTGACCATCTGGAAAGGAGATTTGTCTAACTCCATCCAAAATCATGGTGTTTCTTCACCCATGGTGCTGACAGACTAGCAGGTGAGCACCTGTGAGCACACCTATCCCTGTCCCATCCACGTCAGACAAGACCTTTTCCATTTTAAAGCTGATACCTTTCAAATCTGTCCTTTATTAAACTCATACATGACCATGTCATTTCCTGGCTTAATGCCATTCCACAATGAGCACAACTCATCAATGGGGGTGGGCAGAAACTCAAGAGGGCTGGTGGAAATAAGCCAGAACTCTCAAAGGCTCTGCTTCAAACTGGCCCTGTTACTTCCATGAGCATTCTTTTGGCCAAAGAAAGTCACATGACTAGGCCCAGTATGAACTGGGAGGGAGAGAGCACTCCTCCCCTGCAGCCTAATTAGAGGCCACCTTAGAAGATGTTTCATGCCAATCGAGGTCCTGACACTTCACAAGGATCTTGGCCTTGGCGCAGCAATACCTGAAGCTATAAAATTCCCGAGTTGACTTTGACTCTCATACAATGGGGACATCAAATGGCAGAGCAGGGTAATCCCAGAAAAGAGGCTGAAGTAGAATGTCAAACCAGCTGTCAGCCTGGAGAAAAGGTAGAATGTTGTGGGTCCTGCAGCCAGTAGGGGATCAAGTCAGTCAAGACATCCACAGAATGCCATTGGGAACATTATCTAAAAGTTCAGGATGTCACGTGCTTAAGACTTCAGCATCAGGGCAGCCCTAGTGGTGCAATGGTTTGGCTCCGCCTGCAGCCTGGGGTGTGATCCTGAGACCCGGGATCGAGTCCCACATCAGGCTCCATGCATGGAGCCTGCTTCTCCCTCTGCCTGTGTCTCTGCCTCTCTCTCTCTGTGTCTATGAATAAATAAATACAATCTTTAAAAAATAAAATAAAATAAAATAAAACCTTAAAAAAAAAAAAGACTTCAGCATCAGAGGGGCACCTGGGTGGCTCAGTGAGTTAAGTGACTGACTCTTGATTTCGGCTTGGGTCATGATCTCAGGGTCATGAGATTAAGCCCCACATGAGGCTCCAAACTCAGTGGGGAATCTGCTTGAGATTCTCTTTCTCTCTTCTTCTCCCCCTCCCCATACTCTCTCTCTTTTTCTCAAATAAATAAATCTTTAAAAAAAGTCTAGAATATACAATAGTCAGAGGATATCGGTGTTCAAAGATCACAGGCACCCGCAAATGACAGATATCTATGACTCTGCAAACTGCCTACTACCATAATGCTTATACCTGGGGACGTACTGATAGAGCCTGTGATCTTCAACATAACAACATGTTTCTTTTGAGATGCCGTTCTGCCTTCATATATTCCTACCCCTGGGAGATAGGGAGAGCCCCTCGCATGGTCTGCAATGTGTACCAAGATCCGCTCTTGCTAACATTTGCAGCCATGGCTCTTTCCTGTCCATGTTTAGAGATGAGTGGTTACTTTCCTATAAGTCATGCTATTGCTCACCTTCTTATTGTAGAATTGCCTCACTGGCCCCATTATACTCAGCATATACTTTTTCTCCCTAAAGTTTATGTAGCTTTCAGGGTTCATGTCTTCTATGAAAGATAACCTCATGTCCTCAGGAAAGGCTAAGTGTTTTCCCTTCCTGAGTTTCCATAATACCATAAACATATTTCCATCACCTCCCTTCTAGGTTATTTTCTAATTGTGTGTGTGTCGGGGGGAGGGGTTCCCAAGTAATCTGAGATCTTTGAGAGCAGGGGCTATATATTTAGAAAATTTTTTAAATCCCCAGAACCTAGCACAGTGTTTGGCATACAGTGCCACTCAATAAATACTACTGACTGAACACAAACTATTTCAGACTTCAATACTGCTTCCGAACCATAGTTTTACAACCTCAGGCTTGGAAAGAATAATATAGGTAATACAGTTGAAGCCCCTCATTCTGTAGGTGAATAATATGTGGCCAGAGAGTGACTTACCCAAGGTCACATAAATAAATAGGATTGAGCTTCTGCATGGCTCCAAGGAAATAGCTAAAAACTTATTAAATATCTATCATGTGATCCAACCAGGCTGGATATGGGCAAATTCTATTTGATCTGATTTTTACTTGTCAAGGAAGCAGATGGTCAGGTAAGTTAAATTGTTTCCTCAGTGAGACATGTCTGAAGCCAGGGTTCAAAATCTGCACTATCAAATCCAGCCTACTTTTCCAGTATACTTCTCCCAGCATCCTCCCTCACTGGTAAGAATTGAAATAATAAACTAATCAAATATATTTAACAAATGTCTACTATGTTTAAACAATGTGCTAATCATTTTAAAGGCATGATCTCAATGAGTCCTACAAGGGAGATAATATAATTATCCTCCTCTCACCCATGTGTAAACACAGACATAGGGGGTACAGAACTTGCCCAATATTTCATGTTTTCATGAAAAATGCTACATTTTAGTAAGATATGTTGTGCCCTCTTAACCTGGAATTAGCCCGAAGCTCTGCCATTTCCCAAAGAACTTTTATTTTCTCTCTCACTGCTGATCCTGTGACAACATCCCTTGATAATGAGGGTTCTGCGTATTTTCCTAATAAAAAATGATACAAGGTCATCAGGATGATAGTATACCATGCTCACATACCATCCTGTCCGAGGAAATATTAACTACATTCCTAGAATCTTCTAATGGGCACAATAATGACTGCATCGTCAGAAACCACCTCAAAGTATGTCAGAGGTGATCAAAACTACTGAGGATGTTACGAGAGAGCCCAGTGTCAGAGTGTCTCGCCCCTCTGAACTCAACAGCAGTGTAACAGAGCCCTGAGAACAAGGAGATGGCTAATTGCTTATTTTGTGAAAAATGCAGAAGGAGGTGAGCCTCACCTATCAAGCCTGTTGAAAAGGAAGATTCACAGGTGTAAGTACAGCTGCCTTCAAATATAGAACATCTTCCTACAGAAAAGATTATCCACACGACAGCAGTTGGATTGAGTAACAAAGACCATGGATTAAAGTGATTGCTGGAATAGAAGTCCACATGACCCAAAGACCCAAGTCCTTCTTTTTTTTTTCTTTTTAAGATTTATCTATTATTTGAGAGAGAGAGAAAAAAAAGAAACAGAGAGAGAGAGAGCACATGCACAGAGAGAGAGAGAGAGCACATGCACAAGTAGAGGGAAGGGGTTGAGGGAGATGGAATCTCTGGCAGACTTCTTGCCGACCTGATGGGTCTCGATCTCACCACCCTAAGATCACTACCTGAGCTGAAACTAAGAGTTGGTCGCTTAACCAACTGAGCCACCTCAGTGCCCCTAAGTCCTTCTTAATGAGAGTGGGGCCTCAACAATGAGTGCAGAGAGAGATGGAATCTAGCCCATGGTAGCTACAGTTAACGAATGAGGGCCCACTGGGCTGCCTCCCATCAACCACCCGTGAATTAGCTGCTGAAAAACAGGAAGGAGGAAGGTGTATGAGGCAAATGTCATACTTGCTGTTGATAAATTGTTATTAATAATAAACAACCAGGGTACCTGGCTGGCTAAGTCAGTATAGCATGTGACTCTTGATCTTGAGGTCATGAGTTCCCAACCCCACACTAGGGGTAGAGATTATTTAAAAACATAATAATAGACTATCTTTTATTAAATCCTTACAGTGTGTCCAGCAATTTATGTACATGGATTTATTTCATGCCTACAACCATGAGGTAGGGTGTATTATCTTCTTTTATCTGGTTAAGTGGCAATTAAAACCAATTCTTGCTAACTTCAGCCTAAAAAGGCACTTACTGACATACTACTTTCTATCTCACAGAACTGAAGGTAAGGTTGGGTGACCAGTCTTTGGAAGGCTCACTCACTGGTAAAAGGATCAACAGTCTCTGCATTCTTCCTGCCACTGAAACAGCTCTGTTCAATTCATCTTCCTCAAATTCACCAGAGGATGACTCTTAGGGGTTTAGCCCAGATCCCATGCCTGCCTTGGAATAAGTAGGTTCTCAGTAGGTTCTCAAGTAGGTGATAAGTAGGTTCTCAGATCTCTTATTGCTATTGCTAGGAGGAGTTACCCCCCGCCCCACCCCCGAGGTAGGGAAACAATCACCCAAACAACAGGGAGGAAATGAGGGGAAGACAAATAGAAGACATGCCCACTATATGAAAATAAGACAAGTCTCATATAAAGAAACGGAAGCAAAGGCATTATTTCATTTGGTCAACATCGCACAGGTTGTGGGCAGCCAGCATAGGAATTAAACTAATCTCTACTTGATTTTTTACATAATCCATAAATATATAGACTTTCCTCTAATACTGGCCGCATCCACAGCATTACTTTGTAGCACCTTGCATTTTACAAAGACGGCTCTGCAGATGTGTGCGTTTTCTCCCCTATGCTCTTCCTACCATGAGATTGACATTCCTTCAGCCAAGAGTCAGGGTGTGAGTTCCCTTCCCTGGAAATTGCTCAAGGGGTTGTTTACTGCTCTGATCAGCAGAGTGTGACAGATATGGAGCAATGTGACCTCTGAGGCTAGGCCATGGTGTGGACATGTGTCCATGTGTCCCCGGTCTCCCTCCCTCTCTGCTTGTCTCTCTTTCTCTTTTTCTGCCTCCCTCCTTCTCTCTTTCCCTGTGTGCCTACCCTCGTGATGCAGCCACGGCAACATGGGGAGGGATCCAGAATCCGTGGAGAGGTCATGTGTGAGCGTTTCAGCTGGATGCAGCACAGGCCACTAGATGCATGATGGGTGGGAGAGAGACAAACCAGGCCCGCTGAGCCTTGCACAAATCACAGATTCTTCAGTAAAACCCCTGTTGTCACTAAGGGACCGTGTGATTCAGCCATAGGAACTAGACCAGACGTGGTAGCTAGAAGTGTGGTGCTGCCACACCAAATGGAAACATGTAGAGATGCCTTCACCACAGGGCTTCAGGTAAGAGGCAGTGTAAAGCGTCGTGAAGAGGCTACTAGCAGGAGCCAGGCCTTACTTGCCAATGACAGCTTAGGGCAAAGTGAGATGTTAAATAAAATGAAGAAAATATTATTGGAAGCTGGAGAAAAAGGGACCTTCATTAGTGGCAGGAAATTTTGCATCGCCTGTAGTAATGTGGAAAACAGAAAAATGCTCCTAATGAGCTGGATGGTCCAGTTACAGAGATTTCTAGGCAGAGAGTTGCAAGCACCACCTGGCTTCCTCCTGTTGCCTGTAGGAAAATGTGAGATAAGCTAAAGAATAAAACATGAAGAAGTGTAAAGAAACCAGGAGTTTTTGAGTTCACAAATAACAACAAAACCATTTCTTATTTCCAGCCTCCTTAGCTGGCAAACAACGCTAAAATTAAGAAGTGGCTTCTGGGCAAAGATAAAATCCACGACAATGGCAGGAAACAAGGTCTAAAGATGAAGCTAAGAATGTAATTATAAAACCTTTTATTAAGACCTCAGAAGGTGCCTAAAATCAACAGGGGCCTCGAAAGCATGCCTTGGAGATTCTCTCCATGAAAGCAATAGGACTTCCAAGGATCAGCAAGGAGCGCTCCCCAGCAGTCTTAGAGAAAGCCCAAGGTAAAGAAGGGCTGATCCTGATTGGCAGGGCTGGCTTTTTACTAACGAAGTATACCTAATGCGATTCTCACGAGGTTCAGGGGCTTTTAATGAAAATTGATCTGCAAAAACACTACCCAGTAGGACTAAACATGACAGAGACAGCACAGAATGAAAAGATGATCATGAGCCACTGAATGACTGCAGGCAGAAAGCAGTCTCAGAAAACTATTCATCTGCAAGTGCCAGACACTTCTTATGGAAATGAAAGTTTGCTCATTCTGAGCAATCAAGAGCCCACAAGGAGGACCCAAGAGCCACGGAAAACTGCCTCTAGGCTATAAGATGGTATATTAATCACAACTACCAGTATCTCCTAGCTAGATTTCAGAATTACTATGGACCATTCCTATGTTCCTTTCTTTTTTTTTTTTTAAGATTTTATTTATTTATTCACGAGAGACACACAGAGAGAGAGACAGAGACAGAGACAGAGACATAGGCAGAGGGAGAAGCAGGCTCCATGCAGGGAGCCTGATGTGGGACTTGATCCCAGGATTCCAGCATCATGCCCTGGGCCAAAGGCAGGAGCTAAACTGCTGAGCCACCCCAAGGATTCCCCCTATGTCCCTTTCATTGCCCCTTCCCACTTTTGAACGGGGGGAATCTATAGCTGTTATCTTATGCATGTACATGGGGCACACAGAAGGGGTGGTAAATCCCCTCTTAGCTCATAGGGATAGAGAACAGGAGAACTGTGCTCAAAGAGTGGAGAGGAATCGCAGCTAAAGAGCCTCTGCCACAACTGAACCAGATTTAGGTAACAGTATCTTAGACTTTGAGCTTGAGTCCAATGTGTGAAGGGAAAAGCCTTGGGGGCCCCAGGGCTGAGAAGCTGTGTGTTTCTGCATAGGTGAGGGATGTGAGGTGCTGAGACCAGAAGGCAGGATACGAAGGGCTATACTTTCCAAAGATGGCTGTGTGGCATTCCACATGCTTTTTCTACATGGTGACTGGCCGTTCTCCAGTTCAGGGGTGGTGCTAATTTTTCCTCTGCTCATATCAGGGTCTCGTGGTATCTCTGACCAATGGTGTATGGTGGGTGTGACAGCATGCGACTGCTGAGGCTAGATCATAGAGATAGGGACTCACCCTCTACTCTGTCTCCTTCCCTCCCTACCTCTCCCTTCCTCTTCTTCCTCCCCCCCCCCCCATTTCTCTTTTTCTCCCTCCCTCTTCATGACACTTTCCTTTGGAACCCAGCCACCGTGTTATGTGGAAGCCCTATGCCTAGATACTGACAATCTCAGCTCAAGTTTCAGCCAAGAGCCAGCCTTATGACCAGATGTGTGAATGAGCATGCCTTCAGATGATTCTAGCCCCGGCCTTTGGTTCAGCCAAACTGCTGTTGAGTAGAGCAGAGACACGCTCTCAATGCTGAGTCCTACTGAAATTGCAGACCCATGAGCAAAATAAATTTTGCCACTTATTATGTAGCCAAAGTACCATGGGGGTTCTGCTCATACTGGCATTACCTCACTTTACCCAGAGTGAATATTCATCAAAACACAGAAAGGAGTTATGTCATAGTTAAAGGCCTCTCAAGACCTAAGATGATGTCTTATGAAAGCCCTGAAATTACTTGATTTCAGGCTCTGAGTTACCTATGATCTTAGGGAGAATTAGCTGTTCCTTCCTTACCCACAAGCTTTTATGTATTGCTATTATAGCACCAATCACCTTGTATCTGACTTGGTATTTACATTTCTGTTGATTCCCACTTGAATGCACTCTTCAAGGATAACAGGTTGATTTTCAGTTCTACCCACATCAAGCCTAAGTCCTAGCATATATTAAGGACATGAATCTGAGTCTCTTACAGAATCCTAGTAGCCTGAAGCTGACAGCTCTTAACCACAGCAGAAGATCTGAAGAACAGGTCAGCCTCTATGGCCCAGAGGTTTAGCGCCACCTTCAGCCCAGGGCGTGATCCTGGAGACCCGGGATCGAATCCCACATTGGGCTCCCTGCATGGAGCCTGCCTCTCCCTCTGCCTGTGTCTCTGCCTCTCTCTCTCTCTCTCTGTGACTCTCATGAATAAATAAAATCTAAAAAAAAAAAAAAAAGAAAAAAGATCTGAAGAACAAAGTGCTGAAAAGAGTATGCTCAAAGGTCAGACAGAGGTAGGTCAAATCCCAGTTTCACATCTGGGCAGCTGTGTGGCCTCAAGGAAGTAAAGTAAATCCTCTAAGTATCAGTTTACCCATTTGTTAAATGGGCTTAATAATAATGCCACATCTTAAAATTGAGCATGAGAATTATAAGTGATAAAGCATCTATTTCTCAGTATAAATCAAGTCCTATCAAAGAAAAAAATTATAAATAGTGCATTAATATTGACATGAAAGCAATGTTTTGTGAGTCCCATAGATCTCATGTTTTTTTTTTTTTTTTAAGATTTTCTTTATTTATTCATAGAGACACAGAGAGAGAGAGGCAGAGACACAGGCAGAGGGAGAAGCAGGCTCCATGCAGAGCCTCCATGCAGAGCTTGACGTGGGACTTGATCCCGGGTTCCCAGGATCACACCCTGGGCTGCAGGCGGCACTAAACCGCTGTGCCACTGGGGCTGCTGATCTCATGGGTTTAATAACAGAGTTATTGAAAAAATTCAATGACCAGGTAGATACAAATCTGCATAGCACGATACCTGATACCTCGTAAGAGCTCTGTAAGTATTAGTTATCAACGTTATTACTTCTATGTGTGCAGGATAATACTTTCCTACCCAATTCTCACTCTTGCCTTCGTTCTCAATAATAGGAGCCTGATTTTTTACTTGTGGAGACAATGTGCCCAGATAAAAATGACACCTACCGTCTGTCTAATTGTTAATGGTGACTCAATTCTCAGTATTTCAGACACCTTCTGAGAATTTTCTGGTAGTCTCATATTCTGTTTGAGAATGTAATGTAGCCAGTCCCAAGGGCATGCTCTCAGCCTCTTGTAGCTAAAGGTAGCCATGAAACACCATTCTGTCAGTGAGAACACATCACATTTCTCCTGGGTCTTTGAGATAAATTTGGCCTTCCTAAATATGGGCCTTATTTTTTTTTCCTATCATATCAAGCTTATCTCTACTCAAAATGTGTCAAAGCTTGGGCTACTCAGGCAGCAGACCCTGAGAAGAGATTAGCATGCAGGAATATTATTAGGAGCTGACATAGTATCAAAACTTGTAAAAGGGAAGGAAGCAAGATCGGGTGGAGGAGGAAGAGGAGCCTCAAGGTAATGTCAACAGACAACCCAGACAACACCACAAGGAACAGTGAGAACAAAATGACTCTTCAGTATCATTCCACCACATTGCACAAAAGGTCTGCCCCTAAAGGTCCATAGTTAGATGATCACCACCTCGGGCATGATTCTGAGCTGAGGCTGTTCCTGAAGGGGGCTGCTGGCTGAAGGCTACAGGTCTGCTGCACTCCCATCCTCCACTCCTAAAGAAGGTGGAGCTAAGCAGGACCTCACAAAATCTATAACAACAGAAATGTGAGATTAGAGGTATAGCAGCCATTTTGTGTGGATGAGGCAAAGAAAAGAGGATGAAAACCCCAGGCAAAGCAGAAAGACACAAGGGTCTTAGGACCTTGATAATATTGTGTGCAGTCATTTCACCAACTTTACACTGACTTTCTCTAAATTTCTTATCATATTTTAAAACTGCTTCCTATTTGCTTATTTTTTTAAAAGATTTTATTTATTTATTCATGAGAGAGACAGGGAGAGAGGCAGAGACACAGGCAAAGAGAGAAGCAGGCTCCACACAGGGAGCCCGATGTGGGACTTGATCCGGGGACTCCAGATCACGCCCTGGGCTGAAGGGAGGCGCTCAACCACTGAGCCACCCAGGTGTCCCTTCCTATTTGCTTAACCCACCGTATACATAATTCTGATATAGTCATTACCATTTGCCAAAAACATACATGCATAATAACCAAAATAAAAGTATGAATGCATTTTCCATGATTCTAATTATTTTGCCAAGATCCAGCCTATATCTTTCTCTTGCAGGTAACAGAAATTTATATAGTTCCTTTTTTTTTTTTTTTTTTTTATTCCTCTAGGAAGCCCACCATGATTCCCAGGCAATGATCTCATCCTGTTGTGATTGCTTAGCAGCAGTCAGGTCTACTGCTTTCATTAAAAAAGATGGTGTATGTTTCCTTTTGTACTTGTTTTCTGTACTCAGTCAAGGGTTACCTGATTGTTTCATGTGTGTCAAGAGATCTTTCCCCAATTCTTCCACTGTAAACCATTTGAGAATAAGTTTACATCACAGATTGCTTTTGTATACTCCTCACTGTAAATGTATAGTGATACAGGACATATAAAAGTGATGGACTGATACCTGCTGAAATGCACTAGAGCTCTGAAAACACATTGTTAAATATACGTCAGCTCTCCATTAATATGATAAACTAATACGGTAGTCTGTCTCTTAAAAGAAACAGAATAAAAGGCCTATAAAATAAGATTGCTTTTTTTTTTTTTTTTTTTTTGCAGTGAACTCTCATTTAATGAAGAACAGGCTGTTTTTGAGCCTACCGCTCTCCTCTCCCCAAGTATGCAACATCCAGCCTGAATACTGAGCTTTGTTTTAAATGCCCTTTGAGAACAAAAGGGAATCAAAGCAATGACCTGATGTGCTCTGCAAAGGGTAAGGGCAGAGATCTCATCAATAGTAAATTAGGCTAGACAACAAGGAGTGGTGGGGAAAGCATCCACCTCGTGCATATGTATGGAGGGCAGCTGCTCCGTGAGGGTCCAAGGACAAAGTGCTACAAGGACCTCCAGATGGTGTCCTGGGACTGACTTTTCTCGACTGCTCCTTTCAAAGTACATCTGGGAACTCAGGACATGAGTCAGAGCACCCCCGGGTATTCACGGGGAAGGCAGACACAATAGTGCAGGGGCAGTCCAATACCAAAGGGCAGATATGCTTTTGCTTATAATAATATCAACAGCAGCAAATCAGTAGTTTTCACCCCAAATCCACTTGCGGATTTTATTAGCCCAGTTCTGTAGAAAAAAAAGAGTCTGAATCATCACTTCCATGCTGAGGATTCACTAGGCAGTGTGATCCCAGAAAAGCAATTTGGAAAGAAGGAAGCAGAATGGGGGAAAAATTTTAAAAAAAAGAAAAAAAAAAACCTGGCAAGTGGGTTTTCAAGAGCAAAATGCATCAGATGTAGAAATCAAGCCAAATGGATCAGATGAAGAAATTAAAGGGTACGACAGTAGCTTTTTAAAATGTCATAGTTTTAACATTTTCATCCTCCCACTCTTCAAATGGAATGAATATTCAGTAAGAGTGCCTAGGTTAGGGTTCAGAAAGCCTTTCCTGAGAAATCTGAGCCGTACGGTAAGAGGAGATAGTGATAAATCTGACAGGAAAGGAATAAACCGAGAAAAATGTTACTTTTCTGGATTCTATCACTTAATATCAAAACTGCGAATTACCTTTTGCAAAATAAGAAAAAAAAGATTGAGAGAGAGAGTTTGTATACATATATGAAAAGCCCGATGGCATTTGGCATAATATATTGGAAGTACAGAAAGTTAACCACCAGCCTAAATAATCTACCTGCAAAACCCCTTCAAAAGAAAGACACGTTTGCTTCTCCCAGTTGTGTATTCACAGATTCAGTCCAGCTTTCCTACTGAGGATGATCCTAACATACACAACAAAAGGCTTGTACCCAGAGCATAAACTAACAGTAAGGAAGCAAATAATCCAATTAGGAAATGGTTATAAGACTGGAACAGACGCTCATCAAAGAGAATGTATGGATGGCAAATAAGCACAGGAAGATTTCTTTTCAACATATTAGCCATCAGAAAAATACAAATTAAAGCCATAAGAGATATTGTCAACATACCTACAAGAATAGCTTAAAAATAAAAATAAAGAAATCTTCAGTTCTCCTGAGAACGTGGAAAATTCTGATCCGTTTTCCAATTCATATTCAATGTCATACTATTTCAAAACCAAAGTCTGTTTCCTTTTTCATCTCCATTCTTTAGTTAAGCCATTCCAGTTGGGCTGTTTTGTTTTGTTTTGTTTTGTTTTAAATTTCAGGTATTGCATTTTTCCATTTCAGGATTTCCATATGGTTGTTTTCTTAGAGCTTCTGTCTCTCTGCTAATATTTCTTATCTTTTCATTCATCGCCAGACTAGTTTACCTTCTATTAATCAAAGCTATAATAGCTTTCATTACCCTTTTCAACAAACCATGTCTGGGTCAGCTTCAGGTAATCTCAGGTGAATGTCTTTACTTCTGTTTCCCAGGTACTCTGTGCGGCGAAGCAATTGTAAATCACAACCAACACACTGAGCGACTTTGGCACTTTGCTGTGTTTCTTGAAAGGATGCTGCTGTTTTGTTTTAACAGAGCACGAACTTGGTAGGACTCAAATTGCAAATTCCATCTCTGAGGACACAGCTTCAGTTTCACTTTAATTCATTCATCTTTACGTATTCTTCTTGCGCATGTGTGGTTCAAGGGTTGGAGAACCCATCGGGCTTTTCATATATGTATACAAGGGTCAGCCAGAGATTTGGGAAGAATTTATATACAGAGTGTGAGGTGTGTCCTCTCCAGTTCTCTTCCTGCTGGAGACTCCCCCCTTGCCTTCCCCTGGCCCTAGCCTCTGTTCTGCCTTCACTTGACAGGTCGACTATGTGACCACAGTGGGATATTCCCTAGAGAAAATATGCTACTAAAAATATCAGACCTTAAATTGTTTTCAAGAATTTTATAATTGGGGAAAATGACAGGACTAGTTTGTCTATTTCATGGCTTCTGCTATAGTTACAAGACTATTTGCTTTTTGTAAATTCAGTGAGCCAGATACTGTTCTCTCATACATATCTGTTTGTGCGATACTGTTCACAACAATAAAAATTTGATGCGCAAAGCTGAGCAAGCGTATCCACTGTTTAGTTTTAGATTGAAATGGCTAATGCCATAATTTCAATGGGAGTGAACTTTGAGATAATAAAGATTACATGGGACAAAAATTATGTGCTAATCTAAAAATATAGTCTGGTTACATAGTCAATTATAATTATTCGCCTATGCTTATTATTACATTGTGAATCCTGGTGAGGGAAAATTGTTATGCTTATCTTCTCTACTGTCTATTAGCCCACTTATTCATTCTGTCAATAATCGGATATTTACTGAGTATTTATTGAGTTGGTACCATTCTTGGCTTTGGAGGTACAAAGGTAAATATTGCAGATAAAGATCATGAACTCATAAAGATTACATGGAAGTGGGACACCAGGAAAAGGAAAAAAACCTGTTAATCAATATATTATATGACATTAGGTAATGGTGGTGTGATAAATAAATCAGACTAAAATGATAGTTGAAGAGTCGGAAAATTTTTATTGGGCACTCAGAAAACTTCTTTCAATAGTTGATGTTTAAGTTGGGATCAAAATAAAGTGAGACACTCAGGCATAAGAATGTTTGAGAAAGAATGTTTAGGTTCAGGGAATAAGAACTGCAAAGGCCCTGAGGCAGACATGTACTTCACAGCTGGAAAAAGAGAGTGGGTCAGCGTGCTCGTAACCCAGTGAATAAGGGAGTATATGGGAGAAGACAGGACCATGTTCTGTGAGACTTTGTATGTCACTGAAAGGTCTTTGCATTTAATTCTTAGTTTCATGAGAATCCGTGGGAAGACTGAGGAGGAAGTGATACGATCTGATTTATATTTTAAAGAAAAGACGAGCTGAATTAGTTGCTGTGCAGCAGCAGGTGGTAGACTTGAACAGGGAGCTGTTCAGGAGGTAATTATGGAAGTCCAGTTAAGGACAGAGGTGGCTTACACCGGGATGGTAGTGCTGGAGCTAGTGAGAAGCAGATGGGAACTGGGCATATTTTTGAAAACAGACTCAACAGGATTTATTGACAGAGTAAATAGATATATTTGGGTAAATGGTAGTACACTCATCAGATGGAAACTATTGCAGATAAGTATGCCAGGGAGCACATGATCAATAATTTGGTTTTGGATAGGTTACATTGTGATGCTATTTGTATTTAAATGACCAGTTGGGTGTATGTGTTCTGGAGTAGAGGGGAGAAGCTAGGTATACGGACAGTATTCGGAATCATTGGCCTAGTTTAAGAGGAAAAAAAAAACAGAAAAGAGAGGGTGATTCTAGTCTAAGAGATTACAACTATCCAAGTAGAATAGGCCAGTTCATACCGGGGCAACAAATGACTAAAATGCTGCGGTGTCTGCAAAGATCAACCCTCTTTCTTGGTCTCACTGCCTGCCTTGCTAATAAGCTGAAAGTCAGTTCCGCATCGCCCTTACCCCAGGACCCAAGCTGACAGAGCTGCCACTATCTTGACATTGCCAGACATAGTGACAGAGAGGAAAAAATGTTTGCAAATTTTGTACTAGTGCTTAAAGCTTTCACCCAGAAGTGACAGTGTCACATTTCATTGGCCAAAACAAGTCACAAGTCCATGGTAGACTTCAAAGGACCAAGCAAGTGCTATATTATCATGGACCCAGAATACAGAGATCCAGAAATACTGGCGGAACAGCACTAATGCTTAACACACACTGATATTAGGGGTCAGGATGAGGTAAAGCAATTGAAATGTTTTCCTTTAGGTTTCACTGTTTTAGGTATCTCTTCAACCTCAATGACAAACCAAACACTAAATGACCAATTATTTATAAGATGTCTGAAAAAATTTCTGTCTTTTCAGGCACAGGCAAAATGTTTTCAAAAGTATGACAAGGACAGAGAGTGAAAACAAGAAAATATTTTAATTTAATGGCAGAACCACCATCCATCTCTAACAAGGTACTGAGTGGCATCTTTTCTAATATTTTGGAAGTGTGGCAAAAACTGAGAGCAAGTGGAGCTAACTACCACGTAGTCTAAGTTCAAAAGTTTCCAGAAGTTGGGGTCAGACACCTCACAGATGGCCCTGTGACACATGCAAGAGCAAACCTGACCCTGCCACCACCCTGGGTCACCCAACCCAAATCAGAACCATGGAAGGACCAAAGGAGGTTGCCACCTCTTTGCAAAGGGAGTGCTCCCAGGCAGAGACTATCCTCACACCCTTCTGAGGAGGGAGAAGGAGCCACTGACTGACCCTTTCGATGATGAGGTGGTTCAGAATAATCACTTTTCAAGATCAAGAATGGAGGATTGGCATGTTACCCCCTGCTTGCATGTATGCTCAACAGTGGGGAAACTAATGTTCCCAACACCTTGTGTGGTAGGAATTTTTCAAGGCAAGTGTGACCACTGCCTGAGGAAGATGTTTGGGTTGGAGTCTTCTTTCTGGTACCCTACCAACAGGGCCAGCACCCAGACAAGGAGTCCCAGAGGATGGGAGCTATTCTGCGGGGGCCAGGAAATGGTGGAAGAGGTCACACTCAGGCCAGAAGGCTCATGTCACAGAACAAGCTGGAGGACAAGTTTTTGTCAGGCTTTCAAAAGATCTACCCTGCAAGAGAGCTGGCATTTTGGATGGCATCTTAGTTTCCTGGGGTTGCCGTGACAAAGTCCCACAAATTGTGTGGCTCAAACAACAGAAGTTTATCCTCTCACAGTCCTGGGGTCCAGAAATTCCAAATTCAAGGTGTCCACAGGTTCATTGCTTTGTGGGCTGTGAGAAAGAATCTTCTCCACGGGCCTCTCCTGAGGTCCAGTGATTTGCTGGCAAGTTTTGTAATTCTTTGCCTTATAGATGCATCACTCCATATTGGCCTTTACTTTTATGGAGCATCCTCCCTGTCCTCATATCATCTTCACTCTGTGTCCAAATTTCCATTTTTCATAAGGACACTCATCATGTTGGATTAGGGATTTTTTTTTTTTTTAGATTTTATTTATTTATTCATGAGAGACAAGAAAGAGAGGAAGAGACACAGGCAGAGGGAGGAGCAGGCTCCTTGCAGGGAGCCCAATGTGGGATTCAATCCCAGGACCCTGGGATCATGCCCTGAGCCAAAGGCAGACATTCAACCACTGAGCCACCCAGGCGTCCCCCGAATGATCTTATTTTAACCTGATTATCTCTCCAAAGGCCAATTTTTAATTAAGGTCACATTACGAAGTAATAAAGGTTAGTACTTCAACATACATTCCCTGGGAAGGTGGGGGGAGAGCTCAATTCATCTATAACAGATGGATAGAGCACAAAGGGCCATGTGGACAAATCTTTACAAGGCCAAAAAGCTAGACCAACCAACCCAGGAGAGAGATGGAGGAAGCATTAGTCATTTCCTTTCCTCGCTCTTTGTTGCAATAGGGTAAGAACATCTAAAAGCAGCAATAGAGGAGAGTGAGAAGAGAAGATGATGCCCTTGTGCCCTCTTCAAGACAAATCCGCCCTGCTTTTGTAGGAGGAGAAGGGAGGTGCAATGTTAAAAGCCACTGGAGTTCTCTCTCCAGGATAGTACACCTAAAGTAAACTTTTATTAATGTTTATATTAAAATAGTAGAGTTTTGAAGCTCAGACTCTCCTGTGAGCACAAAGAATTCAACCAATGCAATAATTTCTGGATGCAATAGTTCATTTTAACATTCACTTTTTAAAGAGCTACTTATTTATTTTAGAGAGAGAGAGAGAGTGGGGAGCAGGGGAGGTCAGGAGAGGGAGAGAAAGAATCTCAAGCAGACTCTGAGCCCAGCACAGACACCAACATGGGGCTCAATCCCATGACCCCGAGATCAGGATTGGAGCCAAAATCAAAAGTTGGACGCTTCACGGACTGGGCCACCCAGGTGCCCCTTAACACTAATTTTAAATTTGATGTTTCACTTTGCTGATAATTAGCTTACTGTCCTTAAATGGGTACCAAAAAAGGTATTGAGGCCAATATTGCTAGGATTTTTATTCAAACCCAGTATCAAGTAATTAATTTCCCAGGTTAATTCTCCCTTTGTTTTTAGCCTGACTATACAGGGACAAGTGGAAATGTAATTCTCTTTGATACTTGAAACAAATTTGCTTACCTTGGGTCCTGACAAAGCCTTCATTAAGATCTGTGATTTTGAAAGATGCCACAAGCCTCTTGACAAGTGTTCGCTCAATTGATGGCATCCTATCAGATTATACTGAAACTTGAGGAACATTATTGTCATTTTAGAGCAAGAACTGAGATATTCAGATACAGTTGATAATTTATTTCCTTGGGAGCCATCTACAATTAATATTCTCATTGGTAACTCCCTGTGCGTAGTTCTGCTTTGAGATTTCCAAGACAAAAAGACAATACATTGAAAAGCCTGGTCTACAAAGGTTTTTTTTTGGCATCATGAACCCTAGAGTCTGAGGTTCCGCTACTCCACATGAGCTAGTAAGAAAGACACTTGGGATAAATTCAGAAACTGCAAAGTGGCATCCTTAGGCAATTATGCACTGAATTTCCCTGATTCCAGGAAATTTTGACGCTTCTTCTTTATAATGTATAGATTCAACGATACGAGTATAAATATACTCTCTTTTGGACATCATCTGAACAAAAACATAAATAGAGTCTAAAGTGTTTAACTAGAAATACATTTTAAATAACAATATATACTAATGAGAAATGTTCCATGCGATGCACTGAAGGGTAAGTATTTTCACTCAGTGAATGGACGTACGGCTTCCATTGTGTGGGTGCTGTGTAATCAACACTATAGTCCAGAACTTCTTCAAACTATCCAAACTGCAATATTCTCAATGCAACTGAGACCTCTCACTCATCATCAACATAAATGGTAAACAAAATGTATTCTCATATATATTGCATATTTAAATCAATAACCTTTTGGACAATATTCTTGGACTCTTGGAAAACTACAACAATTTCCTAGGAATAACCATAACAAGTAATTACCACATTGCTCTGAAGAAATCATCAAACTTTACTGAGGGTCATAAAACAGAATTTGAATAAAAGAGGAAATAGATGATCGCCCTGAATACGAGGGCTCAATGCTGCAAAATGATGGTTCTTTCTAAAACAGTGTGTGGGCTTAACATGATCCAGTGAAAACCAGAGGGGAATATTCTTTTAACTTGCTAAGGTAACTCATATGTTTATTTAGTTTATTACTCAGAGTAAGTGAACAAGAATATTCAAGGAAATTGTGCAAACAGTTACTAAGCAATAGTGTGAACTTCCCTGTGATCATAACGTGCATCAAAGCAGAGCAACGAAAGCAGTGTGGTATGAGTAAAATATTGACTGCTCATAAGAACTTAAGCCTAGAAATAGACATAAGAATTTAATAAATAATGAGTTAGTATCACAGATTAGTTGAAAATAAATACTCCACATATTGCAGAGAAGTCAATTTTTTAAACAAAAGGTGGGGGGGCTCGAATAGATCAATTCTCAAAACGATTCTAATGAAATAAAGATAAAATGGATATTTGAAACATAGGTATGTTTAAATATAAAGATAAGTATAGTCTTAGTGTTTTAGAAGTTATATAGCAACATCAACATGATTTTCATAAGAATAACAAAGAATCACAAGGAAAAATCAGTCTAACTTATTGCACCAAAACCAAAAATCCTCTCTAATCAATAGGCATCGTGTAAAATTTGAAAGGCAGTGAGAAGAAGCTTCTCGACTTCTCATATTCTTTGGCCAGCAGTCTATCACTGAAGTCCTCCCAGTTTCCCCTTACTAACCCTTTGAAGCCATGGAAAAGGATAAAACCAGAAACCAATACTGACAGCGAACATATTACCAGAATCCTGGAGGATTTCTTACTAGTGTATCTAACTTATGGAGCTGAGATGACAAAATGACAGGCAGCTGACCCTAAACAAGTTTTGTTCTTTGAAATAGAACAGATTTGCCAGTCCAAACAATGGTAGGCAAATGCTCTTCGCCCCGTGCCTGCAGTTTACCTGGAAGTCCAAAGTTGGCACCAAGGAGGACCCCAGGCATTGCCCCCCCGCCCCGCCCCGGTCCTCTGGGCTTCCACCTAGCCCCGTGTGATAAGCTCATGTTCCAGAGAACCACAGGATATTAGGGAGATACACTGGCAAAGGCCTTTGCATTCTATCTAAGGAGGTCCTTGTTAACATATGAAAATTACCAGAATTTACCATTTAAAGTAAGTCCATGGATAATAGCCAAATTTTCAGGTCCCATAACCAAACAATTTGGTAGGTGCTTTACATTGCAAAATAGGACTAAAATTTATCAAGATATGAATATTTTAAATAATTGTGATAATGGGAAAAATAGTCTGTTTTGGTTGAAATTTTAAGTTGGAAACAAAATTATGTGATAATTACAGCCAGTTATATGCTAATTACAGAGCAGTTCTGAGACCAGTGTCCCCTAATGTCACCCTACTTCTCCCCATCCCCAACCCATCCTCAACTCCTGCTAACCTCCAGCCATCACTAATCTATTCCCATTATGGTGTTTTTTGTTTTTTGGGTTTTTTTTTTTTTATTTCAAGAATGTTATATAAATGCAATTATACAGTTACATGTATCACTAGTTTTCCCTTTTTCCTGCTGAGTACTTTTTCATAATATGGATGTGTCACCATTTGTTAGAGGACATCTGGGCTGTTTCTACCTTTGGGTTATTGCAGAGAACCCTGGTACAGACATGTATATAGAGTACACGTGTAAAGATGAGTTTTCATGTCCATGGGGTACATGCCCAAGGGGAGAACTGCTGGTTCATATGGCAATAACATATTTAGCTTTATAAGAAACTGCCAAAATGCCTGCCAGAGTGGCTGCACCATTTTACATCTCATCAGTGTTGGGGTGGTCTGGCTTCTGTGCATTTTTGCCAGCATTTGTCGTCAATAAGTGTAGTCACTAAGCATTTATTTTTAGCCATTTCTATTGGCACATTCTTCCCACTCTATTCTCTTCTATTCAGAATCATTTTATTCTAGCACCTAAAACTTTACATACAAACTTTAGAATAAATGCGTCTATGTGTACAATATAAACCTACTAGGATTCCGATAGGAATTTCATTAAAACTTACAGGATAATTTGAGGGAAGTTGACAACATTACTTTGTTGAGCCTCCTAATCCATGAATGATAAGACTCTTATTTTTGCTAACATAATTTTTTGTCTCATCAGTTTTCTAAGACCCTCCCTCAATATTTTCATATTGAAATACTTGTATTTTCTATCATGATTACCCTGTGATGTTTCCTTTTAAAATAAACTGATCTATGGTTTTTAAAGTCAAAAACAGGTCAAGTCTCATTGGTAATCAAAGAAATGAATGTAAAGACAATATTATATTTTATCTATCAAACTGTTAGTTTATTTTTGGAATTAAATATAGTATTTTCAATAGTAGAGATAAATGTTTAAAGTGCTAATGTTGAAAGCTGAAAAAAATCCTAGTTAGTGGGAAATTATCTGACATATACAAAGACCCTTATACATGATTATACCTTCGGCCAGTAATATCATTTTCTTAACTCTGTCCTAAGACAATAATAAAAGAAGTATGAAGAGCTTCATGTATAATATTTTCCATATTTAACTTATTTATATTACTAATAAACTACAAACAATATAAATTTTCAAATATATAAAAATGTAATATAACTTTTGTACATTCACAACATGAAATATTATATGGTCATTAAATGCCAATTTTTAAATAATATTTTATGAATGGTGTAACGTATATAATATGCATTCAGATAAAAATCAGAATAAAAACTTTAATATGATCTCAATTTCAAAATCAATTTACATGTAAAGAAATTTTATGGACATTCATAATTATAGCACTGTTTGCAATGATAAAAAGTGAAAAAAAATGCTAACATAGCACAGTATGTAACATTATGTATCTACTAAAAATCATGTTAAAAATTTAACAAATTGACAAATTTGCTCATAACATAATAAGTGGAAAGTCAGGATAATAAATTGCATCTAGAGAAAGCTTTTTATAATACAAAATAAATATAAACGCATATATGCATCTTACTGCAGAAATAAGTGCACAGAATAAATCCAAAGGAAATACAATGAACGGCCAACATGAACACATGTGTGCGCGCACACACACACACACACACACACACACAGACAGTATGTTTGCTTTTCTAGAGACTGTATTCGTGGCCATTTTTTTCTCTTGGTTACAAAATTAATATGTATTTTTCTATGATCCTCTCTGAGTAAAATTTCTTGAGGCTTTTTTCCTCCATGTTCTTTTGAAGGAAACCACTTTGCACTCCAAGAATGTTAAAAAAAATATTCAATTATTTCTGAAGTACAAACAGTTGTGGAAGTACTACTGGGTAATTAATAACATGTACACAGACAAGCACTGGACTCTAATTAATTTCTTTTGTAACGTGACTTGAAATTGGTAGCTAATTTTAGCTACATTAGATGCATGTTGTGTCGTGTTTTCTTTCTGTATTTGCAATTTTAACCAGAAGACTTTGTCGGGAGGCATTGTGTTTTCATTAATTCAAGAATAAAGGCTCTGCATTTGTCTTCCTACTGGCTGAAAGGATTTACTAAAGACAGTAGAAGATCAATTAGCGAGGGGCACATATTAAACGAGTCCAAAGTGAAGGAATGGACAGGAGCCAAAATGAAGAGACTTTCCAAGCTTACGTGGACAACACAACAGAGTTAATGCACTGTGAGATGTGCGCTTCTTCTCATGAGTAACTAGCTAGATAGACTTTGATCTTGGATTTGGTTGTAGTAAATGAATATAAGTAGCATTACTTGTGCATCTATGAAAATGAGACACAAAGGTTTTATTTTGTCTCACAAAATGAGACAGATATAGGCATCCCCAATTCTAATACATTAGACAATGCTGATAAAAAGGATCTGGGCAAATGTGGTCACTGTCTCGTTTTGCTTCAGTTTACTTTAGTTAATTATAAAGACTTTTATTGATGCTGAATATTCCAGAATTATGAAACCACTGTGAGTTCTATTTTATTTTATTTTTTTAGATTTTATTTATTTATTCATGAGGGAGACAGAGAAAGAGGTAGAGACATAAGCAGAGGGAGAGGCAGGCTCCCTGCAGGAAGCCCGACGTGGGACTCAATCCCAGGACCCCGGGTCATGACCTGATTTGAAGGCAGACGTTCAAGAACAAATAAAAAGTTTAGGAACAGAAGGACTGAGACAAATTGTATTCTTGAGTTCCGGTTATGATAGCTGCATTTCACACGGTTCCTTATGACATAAAAACACGTTTGATTTATTGTTGAATGGGAAGGTCATTCTTGCATTTATTCCACCCAAGGTTTTCCAGCCTGGGTGCTGTCCTGCACACTGCAGGTTACTTAGCAGCATCTCTGGCCTCTGTCCACTACATGGCAGCTCTATCAACCAAAAAGGTCTTCAGGTGTTGCCAAATGTTCCTATGGGACAAAAATCACTACCAGCCAAAAGCCACTGTGTTAATTCATCTTTACCAGCTAATTCTTAAACATTTTGAGATCTTACCTTGCGTCCAGCACTGTCCTGGGTACAGGGACAGAACTAAATTAAATGCGATCTTGGCTTCAAGGAGCTCAATTTCTAGACATGAACAGATAATCAGAGAATGGGTAATGTGTTACCCATTGGTGTTCATTTCACCTGAAGAATCTGGAAAAGTATCCTAGGGAGGGAAATTCAGGTAAATTGAATTCTGAAGAATGAGTAATAGCCAGGTTAGGGAGTTACGTAATGCCATTTGGGAGCTACTGGATGAGTGGTCAGAAGTCCAAACATCAGCCTGTGGTCGTTGTGTGTAATGGAGACACTTCCAGTCCCTGTCATCATCCCAGTCATTTCAGAACTTTCCCTTAAGCAAAAAGAGATGTATAATAACATTTCATAGTTCAGGGTCTGAGTCACATTTTCATCACAAGAGAGCAGAGATTGTCAGATAATACAATAATATAAATACCTAGATTAAAGGTGTGCCTTAAACATCAGATCAGAAAACAATTTGATGGGGTCTATCAGATGTAAACTCAAGTTGACAGAGGCCAACAGGCAAAGCAAGATTTCTGGAATATTGGTCATAGTCAGTTACCAGAGAATAAAAAAAAAAAAATTCATGAAGTAGTTGAGAAGAGGGAGAACTGACTGTCTAGTGTTAAGGTGTGATCTTTCTCATCACTTTGTTTTCTTATTAATCTCACACCAGCCAAATAAAACTCTTTGGCTCCACTATTTAAGTTAGAAAAAAATTTCGTGGGTGGTCCATAAAAGGAAGAATGAAATCATACACAGATATAGGATGAAGTTAATGAAGGTTAAGCTTCAGGACACCTCATATTCATGTGCCCTTTCTAAGAATCTGGGAGGGGGGCCGGGGTCCTAGAAAAGCATTCATATGGCCACATGCTTTTGTAAAATTTATACAAATAAGTTCTTTTAACTAAAATCAATGAAGATCTTGTCGTTTTATATTCCTACTTCCCTTCATCACATTTGCCTTGTCTAAGGAACATATGAAGTTGCTTTATCTTTCAGAACCCTGCTTAAGTGAAAGTATGGTTGGGAATGCATTTAGTTTGGTTTTAGGGGGATATATTTATTTGGTGTGCAGCTACTTCCACCAATGGTTAAAGCATCGCTAAATCTAAGTACATGAATGGCTTTGAGGAAGATCTCTCCCTACAAATGCGCCATCTCATTTGGTGCAGAGATATCAGTTTTGCAGTACCGTGATACCACACACACATACACGTTTTGGGTAGTGGAGAAGAAACAAAGTTCACAATATGGGGAACCAAGGAGCAGTTCACATCAACTTCAACCCCACCCAGGCCCTGATCTCTTCAGATCCCATTTTGCCATTTTGTGCATCTCTTCCATTTGGTGCGGAGAGCCAGAAGTGCCTGGTATGGGAATTCAACCAATTTCTGATCAGCCTGGGTATGGACATGCAGATTCCTCAGCGTTTGGCCAGGATAGCTGTGAGATCAGGGTATCTATCTTCTGAACACCCTGCCTAAAATCCCATACATACCTGGCTTTATCGTCATCCCTGGGGTTAATTCCTTATTTAAATCACTTTCAGGAAAAAACCTAATCTTGAGGTATGTTTCTGAGAAACCCAATCTAATACAAGCCAAAACTATTTGGGATGTTTGTAATATTTATCAGCGTTTTAACAATTCCAACTCAAGGTGACTTATTTTATCACTAGTTCTTATGCCTAAGTTTGTCATTTTGTGCTCTTTTTCTTAAAGAAGGATACCCAAAATGTATAAAGTTCAGGTCCCACAAAGCCTGGCTCTGCCCTGTGTGGAGTAAAATGGGACTGGAGTGTTACCTATACAGGGTACAGGTGACAGGACACTGAAACAAAGAGTCGAGGAGAAAATGAGGTATCAGTCCTTGTAGAGGTGATATGAAGGCACAGGTGTACTCTCCCCATTAGAAAAGTCAGAGGGGACACTGGGTGGCTCAGTTGGCTAAGCATTTGACTCTTGATTGCAGCTCAGGTCACGATCTCAGTCATAAGACTGAACCCCGTGTCAGGCTCCTCTATGGGTGTGGAGACTGCTTAAGATCCTCTCTCTCCCTCTCCATCTACCCCTCTCCACCCCTCCAAGGAAAAACAAAAACAAAAACCTTCTTTGCATGCAATCTCCTCCTTTAAAAAAGAAAGAAGGAAAGAAGGAAAGAAAGAAAAGAAAGAAAGAAAGAAAGAAAGAAAGAAAGAAAGAAAGAAAGAAAGAAAGAGAAAGAAAGAAAGAAAGAAAGAAGAAAGAAAGAAAGAAAGAAAGAAAGAAAGAAAGAAAGAAAGAAAGAAAGAAAGAAAGAAAGAAAGAAAGAGCCAGAGAAACAGTCCTTGGAAGCCCCTGATCAAAATCAATATTACTGGGATCCCTGGGTGGCTCAGCAGTTTGGCATCTGCCTTTGGCCCAGGCCGTGATCCTGGAGTCTCAGGATCCAGTCCTGCGTCTCTGCCTCTCTCTCTCTCTCTCTCTCTATATATATATATATATCATGAATAAATAAATAAATCTTAAAAAAAACAACAAAATCAATATTACTGATGCCAATTTACTAAGTGGAGATGCATTTAAAAATATATTTTTATGGCAATAGCTACCTGAATGATTATTTGGCCAATTATTTAACTAACCACACTCAAGAAGAAATTCAGAAACACACAGACTGTAGAAAGTCAAATCCAGAAGTGAACAGTGGTAACAACAGCTCAATATCAGAAGAATAAAGGTAATTAGGTATTACCACTCTCAAATGTAATAATTTTGCACAATCTATGCAGCCTGTTTTCCTAGAAGTCCCAAAGTTCTGCTAATCAGCATAATATTTAAAATTCCATAGCATCTGTTAGAAACAAAAGATACCCTGCCTTGAATATCATCTTCTAAACCTTATTATGCTAGTTTATCACTGAAAAATGTTAACGTTTTATTTATAATATTTTATTTAGAACATTAGTATACATTTAAGATTGAGTGAGTTACTGAATCTGATTAGTTTCCACAAAAAATTTCCTCTCGTATCTATGTTTTACAGAATTGTATATGAATTATGTGATCCTTGAAAGGTTTTTAAATGCAACTATAAAATCATGTGGTCCTGGAGAATAGCTGAAGTCTGATAATTTGAATATCTTCATAAATGTCCATTAAGTTTCCTAATACTTTGAGTCGTTTCTTTTACTTCTAGAGATAAGTCATTTATGAAAAATAATCTTTTCGTTGATGTTTTTACTTTTCTTTATAGAGAGATTTACAGATATTTAATCATCATTTTATACTGTACTAAATCGATTTGTCATGTATTTTAAAATTATATCCATCTTAGCATACCTAAGCATTTTTTTTTCACTTTTATCTTTTTCTCATGTACCGATCTTTTTTAAACATATGAACCTCATCACTACTTTCTCATTTTAAATTTCATCATTATTTCTTCATGCTTTTCTTGGAATTTTTATTGTGAGTCTATTGATTGTAATTGTTACTTGTACAGCGATACACATTTTTAAGGGTATACATTTTCCTCTGACCACAATTTTTACTACACTCAACATTTTAATATACATATTATTCTCACTATCATTACTTTTGTAATAGCTGATGATTACATTAGAGATTTACTCTTGAACCCAAAATTGTTGAGAAGAATGTTTTCTTTTTTTATGGTTGGATATTTTATGTATTTATTCTTTACTTAAGTTATTTTACATTATTACTGTTAAGATAGCCTACAGGAAGCTCATTTTTCTGCATCTATGGAAGTTTCTTTTGAATCTATAATATGAACAATTTTTCAAATATCCAAAGATTCTTACAAAGGATAGGGTAGAAGTTTGGTATTTTCAAAATTATCCTTTTTTTATTACATTTTTTTCCAAATCACTTACTCATTTATTGTCTGCTGAATATTTCAAGTGGTGGAGGAAAGCCTTTTTCCCTCTGCTTTTTTCCCCAATAATTCCTCTCTATCAGTTCTGATATTTTAATAAGAAATTGCAATGTGTTTTGTAACTCCTGGACACACCCTTAAACACTGCATTTTTCTTTCCATTATGTTTTATCTTCTTGTTTTTTAACTTCTTGTTTATTTTCTACTTCATCAATTTGATGTTTTGTAGTACCTAATCTAGAATTTTAGATGCTCATTGCTATCATAAATTTATCAGCCTCAAATCTGATCTTCACACGGTGCAGTATCCTGGGTTAGTCCTTATGAATGTAGATTAGAATTTTCAAGAATTTTCTCCTGCAATCCCAATAAAAAATTCCACCAGGACTTTTTTGGGAGAAGGTTACAAACTGATTCTTTCATTTACAGAATAATGTAAAGGGTCAAAATTACTCAATATGATTCTGGAAAGGTATAACAAAGCTTGAGAATTTATGCTACCATTTTAACAGACTTACTCCAAAAGCTGCAGTTATTAAGAAATTGTGGCAGCTTAAGAACATAGAAATGAAACAATGGAATAGAGAATCCAGAAATGGACATACAGATGTGTGGAGGAAAGTAGCAATTCAGAGTAGACTGAAGAAGCTTTTGATTTTTTAAAATAAATCAACGTGGGAAAATTGAGTATGCATTTAAAAATACAAGTGTATTTTGCATCTTTTTTTTTTCATTCTAATACAGACATTATTCCAAGGGGATTACAGATATTAATGTGAAAGATAAAATCAACAAGTTTGTTAGAAAATAACCATGGGTAAATATCTTCATGAACATGAGTCATCAGATTGTCGAGGTCACAAGATGAACTGCTATCCAAAAACCAGATGAGACAGTGAATACAGAGAACCACAGCCCAGGTGCAGAGGCTGTAGATGCAGTGACTGGCAGAAAACATTTAAAAGGTAAGTGAGAAGATACTCGGCCTCCAGGGAAACTCCAGGCTCAGTGGAACTGGCTTGGATGTTAATAACTCCTACCGGCCCTGTCTTAGGAGGGTCCCCATCTTTTACATGCTTTACCTCCCAGGTCCCACCAATGGTAAACATCACAGAAAAAATATCTATATGCTTCACTTAGACAAGACAAGGAAAATAAGCATTCTGAAATACTCCTAGAGCTCAATATTTTAAGGTTTGCCCTCAAGAAAATCTACTTCACTAGAGCTTTCTCTGAGAAGAAGAGCAATCAAATGAATACGGGCCCCCTTATTCTCCCTATTCCACGGAAGGGGATAATTAAGAAAAATTAATAAAGGCTAAGAAACATTTCAGAAGGTCACAGCTCAAGGATTTGAGTCCACTAAAAATATCTGAGATTTAATCATAAGATTATAGAATGCTTCCCTTCCCAATACCTTACCACCACATTCACAGAGTTCAAGTATAACTACAGTGGGCCACACCTCAGAGCTGCAAGAATCAGGCTCAATTTAAGAAGAACTTCTTAGGGAAACCCAGAATCAACAAGGCAGGAAAAAAGTTGAAAACTAGAGGTATTAGTATCTATGTAGAAAGTTCCAAAGAATCCACATCCACAAAAACAATTCATGGAATTGATGAGCAATTATAGAAAGGTTTTATTTTACTAAATCAAATTCATTCTCTGGCATCATTTGTGTCCCATGTTGGGTGCCCCTTTTGGTTTAATTACACCACCGAAGCTTGGTCATTGCTTCTCATTATACAACTACTACTTTATAGTGAGTTTTTTTTTTTTGTTTGTTTGTTTTTTTTTTTTAGAATTAGCCACATGCTGTGCTGAAGCCAGTTATTCCCCTCAAAACATTACATTCTTATATTTATCCCACACCACTGGAATAGACATCTCCCATTCTCCAAGATAAGCTTATTGGAGCAATCTCATTGTCTTTCACTATCAATGGGGCTTGGTCAAAACCATCCTGATCCAATGTAACTGAGGGTAGCATCACTTAGGTATTAACCCCTTTTCTTCCAGAAGTTCTGTAGGATCATTATGCCACAGCTTCAAATATCAAGGGAAGAAAGAACTTTTGATAAATCTCACTAGACCAAAAGTCTTACAAAGCATTTTCCTTAGGCAAAAAGGTTTCTCGTGTTATATATATATATATAACTAAGAGAGACTGTATGGGATCCATCTCTCTAACGCAACCACTTACATAGGACTATATAGAAAGAAGTAAGCATGTTTTCTCACCAAAGGCAAGGTAAGTAGGTAGACGGATAAGCAGGTACACAAGAGTTAACAATCTCTAGTAGGATATGCCATTACATCATCATTTAAAGGCAATGAAATGAAAACAGGGTAGACAGCTATCTTGTCTTGATTGTTACTGTATTTGCAATAAAAACAGTCACTCAATATTCCCTAATCTCATAAATTCAAATATTTTCACGAAAGCATTAAAAACTCCCTTTACAGATATAGACTATAGTCAATGGTACTATCTTAGTGTTGCATGGTGACAGGTGGTAGACACACTTGAGGTGAACACAGCATAACTCTATAGGTTTGTTGGATCACTATGTTGTATACACCTGAAGCTAATGTAACAGTGTATGCCAACTGTACTTCAAATAAAAAACTCCTTTAAGAATTATAAAAGGAGTTTTTAAAAATAATTCTTTTACAGTTATAGCCTGGTCCTAGCCAAAGGAAATATGCTTCTTTTTAATTTTTATAATCTATGTATTGTATGGTATACACAATGCATATGTTGTATACGTGTGCATAGGCATATACATATTTGTATACAGTGTTTATGTTTTCAAGTACAAAACGGAAACTGCCAGTCTTAAAACCCTTCAATAAATTTAATAAAAGATCTGAAATCCCAGGATCATATTGAGTTTAAAGGTTCAAAACCGTACCCTTGAACTGTTTCCATCTATGGTTGGTAATTCAAGCAAAACAGGGAGGGCTCTTGCAGGAATAGCCATAAAATGAAGCTCTGCTGTTATATGACAAGCTATTTCCAGAACTGGCTCTCTTAGAGCACTAATCCATCCTTGTCTGCACCTCTGTTTCTAGTCATACGCTTTTATACTTCCTCACGTCTCTTCTCAGTCACTGGCACTTGAAATATCCCTGAGGAACGCCACTTGCCAGAGCGTCTTCGTTTCCCTTGCCGACCCCAGTTTCTCTCAAGTCTCTTCCTGGGACATACCCGCTATCATTTCTCATGGTCATCTTCTACTTCTCCCCCTGAATTTAAAACATAAGTCATGAAATTGCATCAAATGCTCTTAAATCCAGGGGAAAAAGCTGAATGACCATGTAAGATCTATTTTACAAACATACCAAGACTGGATAATGATCACTTAAAATTGGCCAAGCTTCCTTCTGCACAAGAGTCAGCACGTTGCTGTGAATAAAGAATGTAGACAGTGAACTCAGGTTGCCTCGCTGCTCTTCGGGCAACTGGCTCAACTTCTGTAAGCTTCAGTTTCTCCACTGGAAACATGCAGCCCGTAACACGATCTGTCCCTGCAGGCTGCTCTAAGTAATAAGTGAGACTGTCCATAAAAACAGTCTAGCATGGTGTCTGGCACAGAGAAGTCATTCGGTGTCACTTGCGCTCTCAATTATTTTATTTTATCACTGCTGCTTATTCTTATTTTGCATACACCTTAGTTGAGATATCTGACTCAAAATTGTTCATTGAAGTTTTAAATACATGTATTGTGAGTAGCTCCCTTAGTCCTGGCACATCCTGGACTAAAAATATAGTGGTGAATGAGTGTGTTGGTCCACCCCAGAAGAATCTAAGCCAAGGGTGGGTGATGGTCCGGTGAGGCCGAAGACCCTGAGATAGTTATGAAGACAAGTTTATTGGGGGAATCTACACGCAGGGGGTCCAGGAGTGGCCATCTGGACAAAGGGTCTGTTGCTGGGATCTACATGCACCAAGTTTTTAGAGCATAGCAACTGAGCCTAGCAAGTATCTGTGGCCTCTCCTTCCTTGCATGGCCAGTGTTCCAAGGAGACCAAGCCCTGCCATCCAGATATTCTTAGTGACGAAGGAGATGCTCCAGGCTGGCTACCCCTGATGCCCCTGGCCTTGAATGCTGAACAATGCATTCTTCTATACATTCTGCTAGATGAGACTATAGAGGGAGGGTGGGATCTTTACATTCTCAAGCTAGTGGGAAACAGGGGCATTCAGGGTGTACTTGCACAAACCCACCTTCTCGTGCGTGCCATAGAAGACAGGAGGGTCTCTGCTCTGGTCAGAGCTCTGTGCCTGTGTTCGCCTGTTTATCATGAGACAGCACAGCTACAAGGAGTGGTCAGCACATTGTCACCTTAAAGAGGAAATGGATTTTGTATCACAAGCTAACCATGCCCCATCCCTGATGCCCAGAGTCTGGTGTTGAGAAGCATGCAGCATCCGTGGTCAGGCTCACCCAAGAGAGGGCAGCACTCATGACACCCACCACACATGCAGGGGGAGAAAGCATCCATTCCTTTGATTCATATTTGCTATGTATTTAGTGACTGAAAGTATGAATTCAAAATAAATAAAATAACTGGTAAGAGTATAATTCCAGATTAGCTCTTAGTGGGGGATTTGTCATTCCACGGAGTTTAGTTTTAAGAAAACAAAATTAGTAGCATGAACCCCAGCTGCTGACATTTTCGCCTACTTCTTGGTGCCCTATTATCTCAGCTGGTCTAGGCATATCTCATCAATTACCGTAGTTCTGCAGGCAGCTCTCGGGCCACTTAAGCTGACACTTTGAAATATTAGTGGGGAAATGCTGCAGGTGTGGTGGGTTGGCAGCGACCCAGCAGCAAGTTTGCATCAGCCCAGAATTTTAAAGAGTTTTGTGCACTATCCCTTATGTTATTAAGCTGTTTCAATTAGAAGCAAAAATCCTATTTTCTTTGGCAGGCACCTTGTTTCATCTATAAAGCCATCACTTTCCCCATGAAACAAAAGGAAACCATCATTTTCTTGGGTTCTGTTATGAATGTGATCATCACGGCACCCGCTACCGGGGAGCACAGCAAGACTGTGTGTGACAGGTTGACAGTACACGGCCATACCCACCAAGGCAGCCCACTCTGATTTCTCACTTTTCTGAATGCTTCAAATGCTTCTAGTCTCTACCACGCAGCCCAACATGCAACTCTCTGTGGTCACCTTTTCCTGTCAAGCGCTTTCGTCTGTGTCACTCTGATTTGCCTTACTAGATTTTGATCATCTCATATACACCTGGGTATTGAGCAAGACGATTAGCAAAGATGAGATAAAAATCATGTACAATCAAAATCACTTTTTAAACCCTCTTAATATTAGATGATATTAGGGATTCATTATAAATGTTAGATGTGATAAGGGAATGGTTGCTATGTAGGGAAAATAAAGTACCTTTGTCAGTTCGAAATGCATCCTGGAGAGCTTGTGTGCAAAATGACAGGATGTCTAGAATTTGATTTAAGGTAATGTAGCAAAAACTAAAAGTGTAGTGGGTAGATAAACCCAATGTTGAAAAATATTGATGATGATTGAAGCTGGGTAATGGATATGAGGGGTGTTATTATACTATTCTATCTTTGTGTGTATTTGAAATTTTATATGTTCGGAATATAAAAAACACTTCAGGTGGCCTATTAAGGACAGATATACACATATAATTTCATTCAGCATGCTTATGCTTACATTACATTACTAAAATTTTATGCAGAATTTGATTGTTCAAAACCATTTAGACTTTTAGGAACTCTCAAAGTCCACAGAGGTGAATCCAGTTTCATGGTTGATTCCACTGGGTTCCTATGTGCCATTACATTTACCCCATGTGATGGTTAATTTTATGTGTCAACCTGATGGGGCCACGGGGTGCCCAGATACTCAGTCAAATACAGTTGTGGGTCTGTGTAAGTGGGTGTTTCTGGATGAGACTGGCCTTTCAATCAGTAGACCGAGTAGAGCAGATTGCCCAACCAACAAACATCTGACTGCAGATGAGAGTTCCAAAGCCTGCCTGGGCTCAGTCAGCCCCTAGATTTGTGAGCAAAATAAAGGACTGTTATTGTTTTAAAGCCACTGCTGGGTGGTAGTTTGTCGTGCAGAAATAGATAAGCAGAACACAAAAGACAGCTCATTTCAGGGTCACATCAGTGATCCAGAGGCCAATTTGAAAAAAGAGAAGATGTGTTTTGCACACCTGATCATTTTAAGTTGGGGATTATGTTTAGACATGATGTTACTGCTAGCTGGTATTTTCTAATGCCCCTGAGCCTATTAGGGACATCTCTGATTAAGATTCTACAAATTCAGTCTCTCGGTCATAACTAGAATAGCTGAATTCATTAATGTTCTTTGGTAACTGTCACTGTTTATATTTTCCCTTCATCCTTCAGGCCCCAGATCATCCGGCTAGCTCTAATGCAGCCAGAGTTTACCCATGAAGAAATCAAATTCTAAATGGCTTGAATTGAGAGAGAGAGAGAGAATGAGAGCGACAGAGACTACTGCGTTGAGTTACTGAAAATTCTGGGAAATTGGTCCAGGGCCTCAACAATGCCATCAGAAATTGGTATTTCCTCATTTCTCCTCTCTGTTGACTTCTGTGTTAGCTTCTTCATTGGATGGGCTCTCTCTTTCTGTTAGCAAATAGTCTCCAGCAGTCCCAGGACCGTCCCCTATCATCTCAGCCACCCCTACAGGAAAGAGAGCTCCCCTTTGCTACTCTCTGTAAGTCAGTTCACAAATTACATGCCATCAACCTAACTGTGGTCATAGCACACACCTAATCCAGTCTCCATTTGGCCAAACATGGGCTCCATGGCAACTTCTGGACCATGGTGTGTGTTGGCTGGGCCAGAAATACTCGGTCTGCCTCACCCGAAACATATGTACTGAGAACTGGGAAGATTATTTGCTAAAAAGAAACACCGAGAAGCTAGTAAGAAGGAGACAGAAACAGGTATGTGTCAACAGGACCCTATGGTTTTACTGATCCCACCTAACCTGCCTGGGCTTTCTGATTTTTTCAACAGTGAAATAAAAGGACAGAGTACTTGATGGGTAAATCCCTACCCACCCTGAAAGTTTAGTGATTCACAGTGATGCAGGCAAAAACTATTACTGTGGTAGCACAACGAGCACAACGAAGACCATCATTGTGATGACTTCTGCTACTGGAGGCTGTCAAAAACAGGGAGAGGTGGTCTGAACCTATAAAATAAAGACAAGAAAAGAAACATCCAAAGCTCTCTTTTTCCTCTCTCCCTCACTCCTCCAACAATTGTACAAACGGAATCATTTGCCAGGATTGTACAGCACGCAGGCTGTTCAAGGGCGTGCGGTGACTCCAGTCACCATCTGACTGGTGAGGAATAGAGCCTGGGAAGGATTCTCTGGTTTTCCATATTGCTAATGAAGCCTGTTTTGATGGGCAGTCCTAAGGCTTTCGGTGTCTCAGTGAATCTACCATGATCCGAAGCGTCCCAATTCTGCTGGGCTGATTTAATGAGGCGCTGTGTTAAAAATGATTACCAGGCTGGTCCAAGTGCCACGTGATGCTGAGTGACTCCGAGTGCCGTCTGCTACCAGGAGCCTTTGGGGTGCATGGGAAGCAGCAAGATTCTATAAATGAGGACAGGCAGCAAGAAGGTGGTCAGAATGTGACTCTCCTAGAAATGCAATTAGCCTTCCATTGCTCCCGCTGCCACTGAATTAATCGGTCTCTTGTTTCATTCACACTTCCGCTCACCCCTAGGAGCCTGCACCTAGCTGTTGAACAAGTTCACACCCTGTGCTTTCCAGGTGCTGAGCAAACCATTTGCACTTGTCACTAGCACTTTTACCTGTGACTCACTGAAGCACAGAATGGAATGTTACCTCTCACACTTCTCTAAAGGGCACAGATACAACTTCCTCCCTAGCCTCCTGCATCAGAGTCTCCTCCGAGCACTCATCCAGACCTATGACTTGTCATTATCCACGAGAAAATAAGCCGTGCCACTAAGTCCCACCAGAACTCTCGTGTTGCTTCTTACTTTTCTTCTGCCTCAAATCACCTCCTCATGGCAATGATAATAACGATGATAGCGAAATGATGTATTTCGAGTGCTCAATATGTGCTAGGCACAGCTCTGGCTGTTTTTCTTGCCCTGATTTAACTGTTCTAGCCACGATTTTCCCCATTTTAGAGACAAGGAAAACTCAGATGAGCCCAAGATCATGCAAAGGTCTCAAATACAAATCTGTTTGATGCCAGAATATGTATTTTAATTAGCATGCTGTATTTGTTCACACTGCATTGGTACAGTACAAAGGAGGAAAATACTCTGGCTGATAGAAACAAACTTAACAGACTTGGCATTGGTACTGCTAAGCCCAGCAACCTTACGGCTAGTGAGATTGGCAAATTGAGGGTTTCTGTGGTCAATTGTCAATTTCTGGACAATTCCAGCTTCAATACCAAGAGCCCAGAGAGACCGCTGTCTGGGGCAGTCAGGTTTTACACCCATCCCATACTGTGTATGGTGCTGATGATCACTGGTGTGGTCATTGGACTCCCCAACGTTTACGTTGTTGCCTGCCTGCCTCTCTCTCCAGGAGCATCTGGAATCAGAAGGAAGAGAGAACGTCCATGGCCCAGGGAGTGCAGCCAATTCTGCAAGGTAGGAAGTGGTACCACAGGGATTCTCTTTGAATCTGTGCAGTGTTAGTTGGTCCCCAGGGTATCTCCAGGGACTTGCGTCTTATGTAGCTTCTCTTCCCTCTCTAAGGCCATTTCAAGAGTTTAAAACAATCAATACAATTCTGGTTAAATCAAGACCCCCACACAGTGTCTTTGCTAAAAGCCATGGTGCCTATAACTTCTGGAGAATACCATATGTTGTATATTTTATTCTTTATAGATATCATACAAAACAACTCTCTCTCCTCTCTGCCTCTACAAATGCTTCCTACCCCTCAATCATGGTTCCAGTTCAAGTTCACAAAACTGTCCCTGATTATTCAGGACAAAGGTCTACCTCCATGACCAAGTTTCTATATCCCCTGTTGTCTACACCACCATCTCCCACTATTGCATCCTGCCCTAATCTCTGTATTCCTGCTGCTTCATTCCTGAGTCATCGCCTCCTGATCACATTTGGGAGCCTTTACAGTGTATAACATCAGAGCATTTCTTCAGAGGCTTCAAGCTGAAATGACTGCAGGCTTTGAGCCAACGAAGCAGGATGGGCAAATACTACGGCCCCCTGGAACTGAGCAGGCTGTTCCTCTGCACAGGGCAGCTATTCCCAGGCCAAAATATGGACCAGAGTGGCTGCTTACTGTTTTCAGAAGAAGCCATTAATTCAGACTGTGTGTATGTGTGTTACAAATTCTCCCAATTTAAGATGATGTCCCTTAATTTAATTTAAAAACAAACAAACAAGCAAACAAACTTGTGAAGGCCAAATACAATGTCCATGGAACAAAAAAAAAGAAGCTACCATTTTGTCCAGAAGGCTAGATAATAATGTGTAAGTTTTAAAGTTAATCAGTCAATTGGCAAATATTTGTTGACCAAGTATTTATTGAATGTACCAGGCTGGACTTCTTGCCTTAACCACTAGGTAAAAATGTTCAACTTCTTCTTTTAAATGTTCAGCTCTTGTATGCTAGAAATTTCTTACCTAGAATTTTCTTACCTAGAAAGTAGGGATGTTAATATAACCAATGTCACAGAATAAAAGTGAAAATTAAATAAGAAGAATGCATAAAAGTCTACATACAATGGATGGCATATAGACAATATTAAGTAAGTACTAGTGATAATTAATAAAACACAGTAGTATTTGTCATTACTGCCGTGATCACAATAGAAATAATCATTGTTACTATTTATTGAGCACTCATTAATCCTGACGAAATTTCATGAGAAAGCTAATGTGCAGTGGTGATAATGGTGTTTGTGATTGAAGAAGCCACAGCTGTGGTAGTAGTAACAGAAATAACAGATGCAAATAGAAATCTATTCAGTGACATTAGAAACAGTATTAATAGGGGCACCTGGGTGGTGCAGTCAGTTGAGTATCAGACTCTTGATTTCAGCTCAGGTGATGATCTCAAGGTCGTGAGATCCACCCTGAATCCGGCTCCTCGCCAGGCATGAAGACTGCTTGAGATTCTCTCTCTCCCTGTCTCCCCTCCCCCAACTCACACTCTCTCTTTGTCTCTCAAAAGAAAAAAAAAGAAAGAAAGAAAAAAAGAAATAGTATTAACAAAAAAAAAAACCCAGTTCATTCCTTGCATTTTTCATGTTTTCTCCTCACCACTGTGAAGAGTCCATATGGCATTGCTGGGTACATTGCATGTTAATAAATACTTGCTCAATTGGTTGTCCCTAGAAACCCAATGGAGTATAGTTCTCTCCTACCCTATTTATTTCTATCCAGGAAGGATTTACAGTGTGTGGCTCTTTTTATATGCCCTCTGATGCGCCATCCTGCTACACCATTGAAATCTTCACCTAGGAAACAATTCTCTCAGGTCTCAAAAACAGAGAGGTGAAGTTTCTCTTCACTCCTACAGCAGGGGAATGGTGTCCTGTTGGGGGAAAATAAGAATGCCAACAACTGAATTTTTTTTTAAATAGCTGAGTACAGCAAACTGTGTCTTTTAATGCCAGGAACTGTCAGGGAGATGTACCAGTGAAATCTTTCACACATTCTGTCCACGCAGCAAGATCACTTGCTTGGCTGTCTCCTCGCCCCAGCTGTGAGATCCCTCATTTCTACCCTGCTGGGGCCACAGCCAGATGGTAGGGGCAACTTGCCGCACCCCCATGACCTTCCTGGCACTGAAGACGTCACCAGCCGTGACTTCTTAATGCCTCATGGCAATATTCCTGACCTTGTCTTGGTGGTCACAGGGTTCAAGGCAAGACATCATTCCTCTTTTAATGTAGGTCTCCTTGGGGAGTCACTGCTAGACTTAAGGTTTAAATGGATGCCCTTCTTACCTTAATGGAACCAGAAACTATGAAAAAAAAAAAGCAGATATCCAAAATGCTTTCCAAAACCAGCGAAGACAGGATTTACATTTCAGTTTTGCAAAAACTCTGGTGCCATTGGCAAATTTAATTTTGTTAGTTAACCTTGGAGGCTATTCTTGGTAAGGAAACCACTGAAGGCATGTATTTGTAAACCTGATTATTCATATCAACAGAGTACCTTCTCACTTAGACTCTCTCCATTTCTTCTAAAACTTGACTGTCTCCAAGCTGAGATATTCATCTTTTATTTTCACACCTGTTTTTACTTTTTATTCACAACCCTCTTATACCCCCAACTGCCAAACAAGAGTTCCGAGAACTATCTTATCACCCTTCAATTTATGCCCCACGTCCAATCAATTCACTCAATTTCCATTTCTCTCCATTCCAAACCCTCAGAACTGCTCATGATTTTTAGTCCATTCACTACATAGCAGTCAGAGTGTAAATCTGAAATCTTTAGAGAAAGCAAATTTGATCTTCACCCTCCAGCTAAAAACTCCTAAATGTTTTCCCACTGCCCTTAGGCTAAGAGTCTATACTTCTCGATAGAGCTAACAAGATTCTCAGGGATCTATTATCTGGCTCTCCAGCCCCACCTCCGCTTTCTTCACATGCTGTGTTCTAACCAAAGTGGATTGATTATTTTTAGTTCCTAAGAATAAATATATCATTACAATAGTCACTTTTGTCACTACAATAGCTACTTTTACTGTAGCTAGTCTCCAAGATGACCTCCCTGCAAAGATCCCTGCCTCCTGGCATTCGTGTCTCTATATAGCACCATATCACATTGAATTAGGTTTGGTCTGTCTGGCCAATAGAATGTGGTAGAAGTAATACTACGATTCTGAATGGTGTAATTTCTGTCATAAATGGCATTGTCACTTCTTCCTTGCATCCTTTCATTCTGAAAGAAACTAGCAGCCATTTTGTGAGGACATTTAAGCAGCTCTATGGAGAGAGCCACAAAAGGGGACACTGAGGACTCCTGACAATACCCTACACCCACTGGACGGCTCTGTGTGTGAGGGTGCCATATTGGAAGCAGATCCTAGAGACTCGAGGATTGCTTCAGACAACTGCAGCCCCAGCTGGCATCTTGATTGCAACATCATGAGTGACCCTGAGCCAAAACCAACCACCTGAGCCCTTTTTGGGCCTCTGACTTTGTGCAGGCACTGTGACTTTTAAATATATATATATATATATATATATATATATATATATATATATATATATTGTTGTTTTAAGACTGAATTTTGAAGTGATTTGTTAAGCAGCAGTAGTTACTAATTCAACTTATAGAACTTCGTGCATGAGATATGCTATGTTAAGTATTCTACATATTTCTTACAGCTCTCCAAAGCAGCTACTATTATTGTTCCCAGTTTACAGAAGAAGAAATGGAGGCACCAAAACGTTAAAAGTGACTTTCCCAATGCTAGAAAGTTATTAAATGGTAGAGCTAGAATTTGAAACCATAATTATACAGGTCTTATGAAATCTGCCTTTATCATCTTTCAGGAGTCAGATTTGGGTCTTTCCAAATATAATTATACAGACCCATCAGCACTAAAGGAACTGCCCATGATGTTTATACTCTTGCTATTCAGGAAGAATTTGTCTTATCTGTTTCTCTTGCCCTGAGTAGCTTGGCAGGGGTAAGGAATTCTATCATTCCAGTAAATAACTGAAAAATTTTAACCTAGCCTTAGCACACTGTGGAAGTATGACTTGGACTTTAATGGAGTGCTTATTTGTACCATATCCAACCACTTCACAAACACCCGTCAACTAAAAACTACCTCTGAAACTGCAATTTGAGACATTAACAAGCTGACCTCAGTTAAGGTCAAACAGGGCAGGGGAGCAGAAGGGGGGAGAAGAAACACTCCCTGTGTCATCTGGCAGATTCAGTAATGGCTTGTCCTATTAACAATCCTTCCAGATAATTCCCAATTAACAAAATCACCTGGTATAATGATCCAATAAGCACCCAGAACTTTGAAAAAGACCTAAAGAGTCATTAAGAGACCATTCTCAACCTTGGAACAAGGTCACCTCTGGTGGAGATCCAACCTCCACAACAATGCGAACAAGTCACTTGCCTGGATAGCCAATAGCAGTGAATGAACGGAGCAAATGCTTAAGAAATCTGCAGATATTTAAGGAGCTTCATCTCGGCTCCTATTGCCAATATCTGAGTATTATTTGTTCAAAGTTTTTTTTTTTCTTCTTTCCCTGAAAGTTTCAACAGATTTTTTTTTTTAAATTGAAATTCTTTTTCAATTTCAAAAGAATTTCACGTTTTACCGACTGATACCGATAAACATTATTTTCAGCTTCCAAACTATTAAATATATACTTAAAAATAATCTGCTATCTGGAAAAAAATAGAAATTTATTTCTATATTAAATAGCCTCAGCTTAGACACAATAATATAGGTGCTTTTATATACTAAACATGATCTGTAGTGGTATCAGACTATTTTGGAGGCTTTAGAAAATCTAATAGGTGCTGGCATTATTATTTCCCTTCTACATCTAGTGCCATGGCATACTAAATAAATCTCATGTATCCATTCACTTATCAAAATTCTGTATTCACTTAACAAATTGAGTTAGATTCCTATTTTCTACCAGGCCCTGGTTTGGTTGATGGAGAATAATGTAGTAAAAAGACAACCAAGTCCTTGCCTTCATGGAACATATTATCTTGTCCAAGAGAAACAAAAATCAACAATCATGAAAGTAGACAAATCAACACATAAATTTGGATGTGAGTCCTATATGGCAAAATAAGACAGAGTGATTGATAAGGAGAGACTTGGGTAAAAGAGCCATTGTGTAGGAGCTAGTCAAGGAAGAGTCTTCTGATGAGGCAGCATTCAAACAAAGACTTAAATGAAACACTTCAACAATGCAGAGTTTAAGAGGGAAGTATGCCAGGCAGACACAAAAACTAGAAATTCACTTTTGGGAATGACACTGACATACCTAAGAAATCACAGGAGGAGCAATGTGAGGAGAGAAGTGAATGGGAAGGAGTGTTTGGAAAGGTACTACCATCCCTCCATTTTTATCCTGCCTCTCTGCATGTGAATAGTGACATCACCTGGCTAATAGCTAGCCCAAATTTCATTAACAATTGTATGGAGCGTTAGTTAAAATTTATTGAACATCCACCAGGAAGGAGGTATCTACATGCTACCCAGTTGTAAAAGTATCTTTACCCACATTTTGCAGATGAAAAAAAAAAAAAAATCGAGCTCAAAGAATTTACGTAACATAGCTGAGGTTATATAGCTAGTAAGTGGTCAAGCCAGGATTCAAATCCATGGCTCTCTGATAGAAAAGTCTATGATATGTAAGGGGGAAAATGCAGAAGAAACCACAGTATATCAACAAAGTCTTCAGTCCTGCCTTAAATTCCCTACTAAGTCTTCACATCTCTAGGACTCCGTTCAAAGGAAAGGAGATGGTGGTCTTGCCTCAAAAGTTTAAACCTAAGCAGAGTTCTTTGATTAGACTTCAGTGGGTTACTAGACATGGAGGATCAACTGAAATGACTTACCAAATAATAAACATCCTATGAAACTGACATTCTCTAATTTATACACACATATATGTACACATAGGTATGCATATACCTGTGTGTGTGCGTGTTGTGCATATATGTATATACACACATAGAGAGAGAGAGAGGTTGGGGGGAGGGACACACTCAACAGAGACTAGGGACAATGGCAGCCAGAAGTATAGTAGAACACACCCTCCCATGAGGAGGCTGCAGGCACCAATAGAGAAAGAGCATTGCAGCAATGTCTAGCCACTCCTAAAAATCCCACAGAAAGACCCATATCATTGTCTGTGATGACCTATGAGCACTTGATACAAGAGCTTATTAAGCAGATGGGAAATAAACAGCTTCTGCACTCAGAAGACAAACCAAACTGGGAGAGCCCCAAATGATTCCACTACACACAGGGCCACACATCTCAAACTGAAGTTACTCTGAGAGTAACCAGAGGTGGGCAAGGAAGCCTTCAAAATGACACGAACATCATTTCTTTCTGGAGCTTTTCTTTTATTTAATTTTACTAAATGATTTACAATATGTAATATTTTTTTCATTTTTAAAGTGATTTTAGAAGTATTTTTATATTAAACAAAAATGCAAAACAATTCCTCTCCATGGATTTTAAAAACAAATTACAGGTTTCACAGAGCTCCCTTGTCCTACGTCCTAGCATCCCAGTAAACTTCTATCATTCATATACAATCCTCCCTTCATTCATATACACATTACCTAAGTCAACTAACATTTGTCAAAATACATGCCACGTCCAACACTAAGGTTCTATCATGCACTAGTATAGCAATGGTTCTGAATGTACACATGGAACCACCAAGATCATGTTAAGACACAGATTGCTGGGTCCCACCATCACAGTTTCTGATTTATTAAGCCTCTGATAGGACCTGGGAATTTGCATTTCCAGCAAGTTCCCAGGTAATGGCTGCTGCTCCAGGTACAGGAATCACACTTTGGAAATTACTACTGTAAGAAAAATTTAAGAACCCTAGATTTCTAACTAATTAATGTATGGCAATGTCATTTTATAAATGTAAAAACTAAATCACAGAGCATAAACAACTTACCTATAATGCACAGCCGGTCAGTGACCAAGAATTATTATTCCGATCCAATGCATCTTGTTTTGCTATAAGATTCTCAGAGCACCAAACTGAGACTAGATTACACACAGTAACAGGAATTATATATACTACAGTCGTCTTCTCTCTTTGTAATAGCAAATTAGCTGCTGAACTTCCTTCCTTCTAGAAAACTTTTTAAGCAACCTTTGGTTCAATAAAACGAAAGCAAAAAAAAAAAACAAAAAAACAAAAGCAGTGTTACATCAAAGGGCAAGCATTTCCTGACCCTTTTTTGGGCACCTGAGTGTGCCCGAAATAACTGACTAGACCAAAAGCAGAATCCAAAGACACACTTGTCAGGAATGAGCTAGACCAAAAGCAGAATCCAAAGACACACTTGTCAGGAATGAGCAACGCATGGCTCAAATAAACAATGAAAGTGCAACTCTTGAAAGGCAAATGTAAAACCTAAACGTATCATGTTGAATGAGCAGGACATGAGACTGAATTTCAGAAGACATAGGAATTTCACAAGCCAAGAACACAACTCTGTCAGTTCTTATCACCAAGTATCATCTCAGGAACATCATCACTTTAATAGTGGCCCTTGGTCTGCAAATAATTAACACCACTGCAAAAACAGTTTCAGAAAATAGACAGCTGACAGAAAGTTAAACTGGGCAGTTACACCTAATAATTAGTGTGGGAAATGGAAGCTTATTTTTTCTAAAACGCTTTGAAAAACAATGCATCAATTCCACAGAAGAAGAATAAACATGATTGAAATACAGTAAAGGTAAATATTTTATCTGGGTAAGTGATGGATGACTCTAAAAGCATATGTGGGGACTCCTGGATGGCTCAGTCACTTAAGTGACCGACTCTTGGTTTTTGCTGAGGTTATGATCTCAGGGTCATGGGATCGAGCCCCACGTTTGGGTCAAGCTCAGCACAGAGTCTGTTCGAGATTCTCTCTCCCCGGCTCCTCTCCCCGCTGCTTGCACTCATTCACATGCTCTCTCTCTCCCAAATAAAATAAATAAATAAAATCTTTAAAAGCGTATCTGAATTGGGAGTTCTGCTGCTGTGTAAAAAATTACCACACATTCTGTGGCTTGAAACAATATCCACTTATTATTCCACAGCTCTGTTAGGCCAGAAGGCCAGATGGCCTTGATGGGTCCCACAAGGTCAAAATGAAGCGATCGGCAGAGTTTTGTTCTTTACCAGAGGTTCTGGGGAAGATTCTGCTTTCCAGTTCATTCAGGTTGTTGGGAGAATCCAGTTCCCTTGGCTGTAGGACTGAGGGCCCCATTTTCTTATTGGTTATTGGCTGGGGACCATTCTCCACAATTAGGTGCCACTGTCAGGGTCTTATCCCCTGGACTCCTCCATCTCCATAGTGGGGAACCTCCCTCCCATGTCAAATCCTTCTCATGTGATGAATCTTTGATTTTCTCTTCTGCTGCCAGTTGAAGATACTCAGCTTTATAGGGTTTATGTAATTACACTGAGCCAGCATCAGTAATCTCCCTATATTAACCTCAACTGAGTAGTTAACTTCATCTGCAAAATCCCTTTTAGCATAGTACATGAAGGAATCAAGGCAATAACACCAGGGAACAGAGGTCATTGGGGCCTTCTAGAGTTCTATCTACCACAGTATCTGACATTTTTTAAAAGTGAGCATGCATATACCATACACACATATATTAATGTTTCCAGATTTCTATTATAAAGGATAAATATAAAAATGGGAAAAACCCTATAACCTCAGTGAGCACCAAGGAAGGGTTAGTCACACAGAGAAGACTTAATCTACTAGATCTATAGCCATGCCTGGATTGAGAAACAATGACCAAAAATGACCCAAAGAAGCAAATCATGAGAACAAAGATCCTACTAATGCCCCCAATTCCAGGGGTAAAGGACAGGGGTCATGGTCATGATCCTTCCATGGTCATTTCCACATCTCTGGAGGTGCAGGTGAGGTGAGCAACACTGAGCAGGAGGATTATGGACAGTGCTAACTCTTGGTGTGCCTCCATGGGGAAATCCAATTAAATGCAGAAAGGCAAGTCAGCTGTGACTACATGCCCATGAGGTTACCAGGCCCCAGCAAACAGCTGTTCCATCAACAAATATTTATTGGAAGTCAAACTCTAGGCACCAGGAATGGAATCAAGAATGAGAGAAGTGAGGTCCCTCCTTTCATAGAGATTCCAATCCAAAGCATAAGAATAACAATTGACCAAAAATGGGTTAGCTACCTGATTAGTGATTGTGATAAGTGCTACAGAGAAATTTTAAAATGGAGATCAGTGATGGGGACAAACATGATCAAAGGAAGACATTTACACTGAGAAGTATACACTTTAAAAGGGGACAAGCAGAAACATCTGAAAAAAAGGATCTTTTAGGCACAGGGCATTTCCCGAAGAAGGAGACAAGGATGAGTCTGGTAGGAAAGAAAGCCACTCTGGCCTAAGTAAAGGAAGCAAAAGAGATTAGTAAATGATAAGGCTACTGAAATGATTAAGAGCCATACCACAAAGTGCCTCATAAGCAATGGTAAAGAAAAATTTGGATTTTATGCCAAATACATTGGGAAGCCACTAGGAAATTTCAAGTTTATGGGTAAAATAACCTCACTGATGTTTTTAAGAGATCATTCTACCTATTTTGTGAACAGGGACAGGGATCCAGGAAGGAGCCTATTGCAATAGTCTAGGCAAAAGATGATGTTGGCTTGGACCATTGTGACAGATGGAAAGAAGAAGTTAGATTCAGATGTGCTTTGCAAAGAGGGTCGAGAGGACAGCCTATAACATTAAATATTAAAAGACACTTCAGAATTGTTGTAAAAGCTTCAAATACTGCTGCTGGCTGTGCCCTCACCTTTGCTTCTACACCCTTCCCAGGCTGTCTGAAATTCTAAACAGGCAAAAATAAAATAAATAAAAACTTTCCTGTTTTCCTAAAAAAAAAAAAAAAAAAAAAGATGGTAAAGTCCACATAATTGCTGAAACTTCATCTCAATTGCCAATGCTGGAAATGCATAAACCTCAGCCATACAAAAATGAAGAAAAAGGAGATCATCATGTAAATCTTGTAGATTTATCTTCAGAGCAGCATTGTTTATATTCCCAATGTGGAAAGAGTCCAAATACCAACTGGTGAATGCATAAACAAAATGTGGTATATCCATACAGCCAAATAATATTGAGAAACAAAAACGAACAAACTGCTAATATCTGGTGTATGAGCCTCAAAAAGAAGTAAATGTAACCAGAAGCAAAAAAAACTACATATTTTATGATTTCATTTATATGAAACAACTCAAAAAAGGCAAATCTAGAGACAACATACATTCATGGTTGATTGAAGCTGGAGTTTGGCATAGATTAGGGGACTGATTTCAAATGAGTCTGAGGATTTTTGGGGGGTTATGGAAATCTTCTAAATTTCAACTGTGGTGACACCTGTACCAGCCTGTAAAGTTACAACGCATTACTGAATTATATACATAAAAAAACCATTAGGCAAATGAAAATGTGCTGTAGTTCAAAAGAAAGTTCAAGGGAAGTAACTCAAATAAGAGTCACTTTATAAGCAGGAGAAATTTGAGATAATTATGAATTCATATTTGAAGCAAGTTTCAGGAAGACCCTATACTGATGAAACTAAAGACAGGACTTACATACATTTTTTTTTTTTTCCTGTCATGGAATGCTTCCATTTAAACAGGAGTCTGAAAATATACCCTAAAAGGGAAAGAAAAAAAAAAAAAAAAAAAAAAGCAAAGGTCCTACTCCAGGTAACGTTACAAAAACTGTGGTATATTCACACAATACACTCCTGTTCAGCAATAAAGCCACACAAAGATATGTATTAATCTTAAATGTAAATTGGTAAATGAAAGAAGCCAGTCTTCCAAGGCTATGCAACTGTGTAATTCCATTTACATGATGCTCTGCAAAAGATAAACTAGGTGTTTAACATCATTTCTTTCTGGAGCTTTTCTTTTATTTAATTTTACTAAATGATTTACAATATGTAATTTTTTTTTCATTTTTAGAGTGATTTTAGAAGTATTTTTATATTAAACAAAAATGCAAAATAATTCCTCTCTATGGATTTTTTTTTTTTTTTTTATGATAGTCACAGAGAGAGAGAGAGGCACAGAGACACAGGCAGAGGGAGAAGCAGGCTCCATGCACCGGGAGCCCGATGTGGGATTCGATCCCGGGTCTCCAGGATCGCGCCCTGGGCCAAAGGCAGGCGCCAAACCGCGGCGCCACCCACTCTCCATGGATTTTTAAAACAAATTACAGGTTTCACAGAGCTCCCTTGTCCTACGTCCTAGCATCCCAGTAAACTTCTATCATTCATTTAGGTGTAAACAGGCTACATGGGATCAAAAACAAGAGATTAAATAAATTTTTTTTTAAAATAAAATATTCATTGTCTGCAAAAAAAAGATTAAAATCTATAAGTCATTCAATTCCACGATAGTGGGAGTAAGTTCAAAAGGTGTCCCATAATGCAGAGAAGAAGAACAAAGACATTTAAATCAGTAAAAGGAGGGCAGCCCCAGTGGCCCAGTGGTTTGGCGCTGCCTTCGGCCCGGGGTGTGATCCTGGAGATCCCGGATCGGGTCCCATGTCGGGCTCCCTGCATGGAGCCTGCTTCTCTCCCTCTCCCTCTGCCTGTGTCTCTGCCTCTCTCTCTGTCATGAATAAATAGATAAAATCTTTTTAAAAATAAATAAATAAAATAAGTCAGCAAAAGGAGGATAGTAAAGCTTAGTTAGCAAGGTTTTCAAAAATATATAATATGAATTTAAGATGGGGAGTGTGGAAAACACAAAACGAAAAGCAAAGATTAAAGAACAAAACTATATACACTAAAATTTAGCATAGAGATCATGGGACTGCTTTGTCTGAGCTGCACCTATTTTAAAGATAGGGAGATTTCACATAATACATCTTTTCAACTTCACTCAAAATTCTGAAGGCTTGGCAAACTGACGAGGTTTGTAACCTCTGTTTTATATTTATAAGAAGATGCTAGAGGAGAGAAGCAAGGGAAAAACAGAAGTGTTAAAGGCAAGAAGGAAACAAAGACAAGAAAGTTACCAGGAGTGTTGCCTTTTTTTAAAGGAAAGAAAGAAATTATTTAAAATGTTGAACATAAAAAAAATAAAATGTTGAACATAAAGTCTTGTTGTGATCAATGCAACAAAATCTCTTATTTCCCCGAAGATCATCAATAAAGATCTGCATCATTGCATAATGTATTCGAAGTCAGGTGTGTGTATTTATGTGTTTGTGTGTGTATATATGTGCAGTGGTGTGACAGATGCAGTAAAATGCTTCATCTAGTTTAAAGACAGGCACAGGATTCCTGGTCTACATGTAGTTACAGAGTGAAGAGTAAAGCAGATTTTATTGTAATAGTTAAATCATAAGCCGCCGCCACCATCATCATCATCATCATCGCCAAAAAAAGGGCAATAGAAGGACATATATTTTACAGTTAACTATATATATGAGATGGGAATACAGAGGGCATTTGCTCTTCTCTGTTTCATATTGAATCCAAAAAATATTTATTATATTTATAATCGGAAAAGGCCAATAGTAGTAGTTGAGCTTAGAATGCTTCCTCCACAGCAGGACAATAAAAGACTGCTACCAAGATATTTCAAGTGGCACAGCTGCTAGAAAGAAATCACCCTCCAGGCAAGCAGGTGAGAGCCAGAAATATACAACTCATATGTTTAGAAGTGTTGATGGACTCTCTGGTCTGGTGCTGTACTCCATACCACGGAAAATGGGGATCCCAGAAAACCATTCCTCCACAGGGAGGGACATTCAGTGTTCACTCCTGCTTCATGTAGCTCCAGGATATTCCACTTCCAGTACCTGTGAAGGGACTTTGCGACCTCTGTCTATGTCTGATGGTGTCCTATCACGGTCCCATTATGCTGCTCATGCACTTCCCACTGCACCATGTGTAGGAGCCCATCTTTTGTGGGTTTTAGAAGATCCAGAGACTCCCCTATTACCCTCTCCCTTCCTCTGCAAGGTCCTAACACCCTTGGTTTTCCAAACTCTCTTCTCTATTTTCCAAGCCTACTGGTTCTTTCTTTCAAAACACCACTTCCTCCACCTGAATCTCTTCTCAGCCTTGCTGACTCCCTCTCTTGTCTCAACTCAGCTCAGATGTCCTTTCTGAAAAATCCTCCAAGTATTCCGAAGGGTGCACTTCCCCTTGCTATTCTTTCCCCCACACCCATTTTTCCTACTTTCACAAAGGGTGGCAAAGGCCACATACCTCTAGGTCACTGCTGCATGCGCAGATCTAATCAAGCGCCTGAGAGGAAATGGTATCCAATGGCCAAGTGTCCAATGGTAGAGCTCAACTAGGAAAGAGCATCGTTTTTACCATGTGGAATCAAACAAATGGTCTTACAGAGAGATGAAACCTGTGGTGGAAGCCTCATTGGCATTGTGGTGCTTTAACAAATTGAGTTCAAAAACTACCTTTGGGGATGTCTGGGTGGCTCAGTGGTTTAGCATCTGCCTTTGGCTCAGGTCATGATCCCAGGGTCCTGGGATTGGGTCCTGCATCGGGCTCCCTGCAGGGAGCTTGCTTCTCCCTCTGCCTCTCTCTCTTTTTGTGTTTCTCATGAATAAATAAAATCTTTAAAAATAATTATTAATTAATTAAAATTACTTTTGAAGAAAGCTGTATGTGTCAAACATGTATTATTGTCTAAAACTGACCATATCAATAAATAAATCCCAAACCTTTCAAAGAACTATAAATTCACATAGGTCATTTTTACCATAATGACCTGGCATTTTCCAAATATGCTGAGGAAAAAACTAGAAAATGCATTCAAAAGATGTCCTGTAACATCTTGACAAATAAGGACAATCACTGTTAGTGTTTAGGTACTTTTTCTTCAGGCTTTCAGGAAAACTGGTATATGGACAGATGGCTAGCTACCTTTTGTTTGTCTTTCCATCTACCCATCCATTCATCTACCCAGATATCCATGTCCCCTTTACATAATACACATACGCAAATGCTCACATACATGTATTTATGTGTATTTGCATTAAAGATAGCACACTAGTCATATGGTTTTATAGACTTGAGTTGCATGCTAAATAATAAGATGCCAGTCTTTGAAACAGCACAGGGAAAAGAATGTCAGCTAGCAGGGGAACAGGATGGCATTAATCATTAACATGTCCATTAACATTCATCTATAAGTACTGTATTAACTACATCCTATTGTACTATGTGGAGGTTATAACCTACATGGGTAAACAATTAAGTTGCTCTTTCTTATTTACAATTATTTATATAAAAAGATATCCATGCCTTATATGCTAAAGAATACTTACCTCCTTATGCAAATATTAAAATGGCATAAAAATATTTATTGAAGTGAAAGATGCTTCTAATGGAATGTTAAATGAAAAAAGTTATCAAGTAGCATGTAAATCTGGCCACGTAGTTGCAAAAACATATTTTAAAATGTGCATTTACAATATAAAGATAACTTATGAATGAGATAAACAGCAAAATAATAAACTAAAATTTTAATATTGCTTATTTCTAACTGGAGGCCATATAGTGAATTGCATCACCACTTTTATATTCTGGATTTTCTAAAGTGGAAATGTAGAACTTGTAACAAAATATGACCATGTTAAGAAGAAAAGCAGGTTACAAATGTTTCTAATTGTTATTCCATTTTTTAAAAGACAATATATACATACTTGTTTATTCCTTTCTAAAAATTAGGAATACATATTTGTATACATGTAGAAATTGTTACCCCTAAGTCAGGAGACTGACTTTTTTCTTATTTTACCATCTATATTTTCTATAGTTTAACAATATATCAATATTATGATAGAAAATGTTTGTCATAATGTTTTCTCATTTTCAAAACAAAGTTCCATATTTATAGACACTTTTAAATGCTGACCATATAAAGAGCAACTAAGAGTATCCCTAATCTTTAATTACCAAAATAATATTAAAATATATATAGGGGCACCTGGGTGGCTCAGTCACTTGGTCATCCAACTCTTGATTTTGGCTCAGGTCATGATCTCAGGTCACGAGATTGAGCCCCGAGTAGGGCTCCGCACTCAGTAGAGAGTCTGCTTGTCTCTCCCACTCTGTTCCTTCCTGGTTTTTTTTTTTTTCTCTCTCAAATAAATAAATAATTTTACATACAAAGCTATTCACATAAAATTGCAACTATTTGCAAAATATTTTACAACGTATTATACAAAGTGGCTTATAGGATATGGAAACAGCATGAGCATCTGATTTGTAATTATAGTCCAACTTCTTCTGTAAAGGGTCAGATAGCCAATATTTTACAATTTGTGGGCCATGTGGCCTTTCTTGCAACTGCTCAGCTTTGCTGTTGCAACAAAAAAAGCAGCCATAGACTGCTATGCTACAGTAAACATTTATTTCTGGATACTGAAATTTAAATAATTTTCATATCATTCATTTTTTTAATTTTTATCTTTGAAAATGGGGGGGGTGAGCTATTCTTAGCTTATGGACTGTACAACCAGGTGGTAATCTAGATTTGTGTCATAGCTCATAGTTTAGGAGCTCATGTATTCACTTTTTCTAATTTTGTTTAATATGGTGTGACTCAGGCATAGTTAAACATTCATTCAGTTTCTGTTAATTTTAGGTGGCAACACCATGCCACTTCTGTAGCTGATCTGAAAATAAACTACTGTTAAAGGCTTGTCCACTGAATTTTCCACAGGCTTTGAACTGAAATGTCCTTCTCAGTATCAAACCACATTTCGATTTCATCCTGAAGAAATATTGCTCTGGCAGAGAACAGAGTCCCTAAATTTCCCAAGCAGTACCTAAGGGGCAGCTTTTAAACTAACATTAATGTCAATGAGAACTGCCCAGAACAATCTGTGTTCTCAGGTGAAACACTGTTGGCAGCAGGCTGATTGAAACAACTCAAGGTATAAAAAAAGAGACAATATACGGAAGATTTCCACAAAATCTAAAGATCATTATGAAAAACCTGGTGATTTTTCAAACTTTCCACTTTGGAACCTATTTTTGATGAGGCAATTCAAATAAAAGAGTATGTGATGGTAATACCTAGCAATGCAAAAAATAAGATCATCCGACATTTTTTAGATTGCTTTTAAATGCGCAGTTTCACATATAGCTGTACTTAAAATAGCGCAGGCAATGTCCAATAATTGAAATTTAGCCATATAAATAACTGTGACCCTAATTTACAAAAATGTGCATTCAAACTTACAAGATAAAATATGGCAGAGAGATAGCCACAGATCTCAGGGAAAAACACCTTTATGGCCACCGAAGACAGTTATAATTCAGGGCATTTAATTAAGTTCCAAGTTCCTAATAGACAGTTATTCATTGCAATGAAAATGCTTTATATACCATGAACATTTTAAGAGTCAGTATCATTTTTTCCCCAAAGTTTTGTCCAAAAAAAACTAGTGTTGGCTAAGATTGCAGTAGTTTGCCCTTTTCCCATGTAATAAAAGATCATGAACACCTCTTAGTATACAAGAGCCATGGGAATAAAGAATTTCAATATAAATTCCCAGTCTTGTTTCCACAATTTTTCTGAAGTAATCTGGTAGACAAAACACTAAGTTCTAAAGTGATTAAGGAATTGGGTATTTTTTTCTAACTACATTCAGTACAAATAAGATAACAGAGGCTATGCTGTTTTCTATTTCAATTATTCATAAACAACCTGAATGTGCAAAACCCAGGACTATGTAATTCTACCAAGGTTCAAAGTCATGTCTCAGTGAAGATTGGCTGGTGGGAAGGATCCTTTTACTTAAATAGAGGCACATCCCCACACTCTCAAACAGACTTCCAGTGCAAGTATCAATATTTGAGCTTCGTTATTCCTTTTTTCTGCATCATATGCACATCAAGTTCCTAAAGAAGTCATCCTAATATTGTAAAGTTAGTTTCCTTATGAAAACTAAACACTTGAAGTGAGATGTTATATAAAAAAATGTTTTAAATGGTTAACTTGTGAAATGATGACATATTATGGAAGAACATGATGTTTGATGCACAGAAAATTTGGGGGCAAATGTCAGAAACCCCCAATCACTTCTGTATCTGCAGACCTGAGAGGCGAGACATGGCCATGGGGAGTGTTTTTGGTGAATGTCAGTGATCTGCTGCTCACGGGAGAATGCCATGGTGGATGTATAGATGTTTGGATTCAAACTCATATATATGGTAGATGATTTAGATGATAGTAATAATGATAATAATAGTAATAATGACGATGGTGATACTGTGAATACATCAACAGTGCTAGACACTATCAGGTTATTCAAAGTTACACTGAAAAGACAAATTTCCAGGATGTCTGGGTGGCTCAGTGGTTGAACATCTGCCTTCAGGTCAGGGCATGATCCCAGGATCAGGGATCGAGTTCCACATTGGGCTTCCTGCAAGGAGCCTACTTCTCCCTCTGCCTGTGTCTCTGCACCTCTCTCTGTGTCTCTCATGAATAAATAAATAAAATCTTTAAAAAAAAAAAAGATTTTCTTATCAGACAATAGGACAGGAAGTAAAGTTTAGACATTCTCCACACACACATCTGGCCCCTGCCATACACAAGTTTACTACTATTTTTCATAAATAAGTCAGATGTCCACATATTTTTAAGGATATATATATTGTTAAATATATATATATATATCCTATATATGGATTTAAATATGTATTATATATTCTTATATATAATCTATATCCTTATATAACATATAAATATTTATTAAGTATACACCAAACTACGATAAAAAGAGAGGTCTAAGGATACAAGTCTAGTTTAATATTCAAGAATTAATTAATGCAATTCATCATACTAATAGGTTAAAGAAGAAAAACCACATGATCATATAAATCAATATAGAAAAATAATTTGACAAAATTTAGCATCCATTTCTCATTAAAGCTCATAAAAATATGAATAGATGGCACCTTCTTCAACTTGGTAACAAGATTCCAAAAACCCACAAATAATATACTTATTGGTCAAAAACTTAAAGCATTCCCCATAAGATCCCAGGCAAGGATGTCCACTCTCACCACTACCATTTAATATAGTTCTGGAGGGGATCCCTGGGTGGCTCAGTGGTTTAGTGCCTACCTTTGGCCCAGGGCGTGATCCTGGAGTCCTGGGATCAAGTTCCACATCAGGCTCCCTGCATGGAGCCTGTTTCTCCCTCTGCCTGTGTCTCTGCCTCTCTCTCTGTCTCTCTCATGAATAAATAAATAAAATCTTAAATAATAATAATAATAATTAATAATAATAATAATATAGTTATGGAAGTTCTAGCCATCACAATGAGGGAAGAAAGTGAAATTAAATATATACAGATCAGAAAGGAAGAGGTAAAACTGTTCCTATACATAAATGACAGATGTCTGTACAGAAAATCCTAAGGAATCTACCAAAAATTAAACAAAAAAACAAATTATAAAAAACTTATAATTAATAAGTGAGTTCAGCATGGTGCCAGATACAAATTTCTATATATTGGAGATGAGCTCATTAGCATCAAAATTAAGAATGCAATACCAATTGCGTCACTCAAAACATGAAATATTGAGGTGTAAGTCTAACAAAATTCATAAAATCTGTATGCTGAAAATGATAAAAGTGATTAAAGAAATCAAAGAAATCTAAACAAATGGAGAGATACATAGGCTCGTGGATTGGAAGACTCAAGAGAGTAAAGATGTCCATTCTTCTCAAATTCACATGCAGATTTGAAACAATTCCTATCAAAATTCCAGGAAGAATTTTGAGCAGATACGTAAAATATTAATCCAAACTTTATTTGGAAAGACAAAGGAACAAAAATAGCTAAAGCAATTTTGAAAATGAAGAAAAAGTGGAAAGAATGAGTTCTATCCAATTTCTTTTTTTAAGCTTTTATTCATTTATTCGTGAGAGACACACAGAGAGAGGCAGAGACACAGACAGAGGGAGAAGCAGGCTCCTTGCAGGAAGCCCAATGCAGGACTCGATGTGGGCCTTGATCCCTGGTGTCCCAAGTCTACCCAATTTCAAAACGTATCTGTTAGCTACGGGAATCAAGACTGTGTGTATTGGCAGAGGGTTAAACACATAGATCAATGCAACAGAATAGAGAACGTAAAAATATGCCTAAGTGATAATTTGCATAGGTGCAAAGGCAATACAACGAAGGGAAGATTATGTTTTTAACAATGCTAGAGCAATTGGGCATTCACTGACAAAAAAAGTGAGCCTATTATATAAAAAATGTTATTATTGTAAGATTATAAAATGGTACAATCATTCTGGAAAAAACAGTTTATCAGTTTCTTTTAAAAAACACATGGTATTAGTATATGACTCAGCACTCATACTCCTTGACATTTATCCCCTTCCAGAGAAATGGAAGTTAATGTTAACACAGAAATCTGTAGGTCCATGTTTTATAGATGATTTATTTGTAAGAATCCAAAACTTGAAGCAACCCAAATGTCCTTCAAAGTGAATGGTTAAATAAGACTGAGAGATAGCCATATTATGGAATACCACTCAACAACAAAAAGGAACTAATAATGACATATGCAACAATCTTCAAGAATCTCCAGAGAATCATGCTGAAGGTAAGCCAGTCTCAAAAGACTACACACACTATATAATTTTACTTACATAATATTCCTGAAATAACTTACTTAAAGAAATTGAAAACATTAGATGTTGGTTGTCAAAGGTTCTGGAATGGAGATGTGGGTAGGAGGAAAATGTGTGGAGCTGGGAAAGAGCAACAAGATGGCCCCGTGGTAATTCTGAATCTTGATTATGCTAATGCCAACACCCTGGTTCTGCTACCACGCTACAGTTTGGCAAGATCTTAACATTGAGAGAACGTGAGTAGCGAGTACATGGGATCTCTCTGTATTGCTCCTTAAAACTTCATGAATACTATCTAATTATCTTAAAATCAAAATTCAATTTATATTAAACAACTGAGTCTTTAAAAATGTGCTTACTGCTAAACTGTTCACACATTTCCACATCTATTTTCTAGATCTCTTCCATGCCTTTCCACGTGAGCATTCAGTATGACATCTCACTTAACAGATTTGGACACTGTAGAACTCAGGAGATTGAAGTGATGCACTAATGGTCAAAAAAGACAAAACTGACACTCTAGCTCAAAATCCTTAATTTGCTACAGCATCCACTTTCCACTTTCCTTCTCCAGGGTACCAATAACAGGAAGCTCCTTCCACACATAAAAACAAATCTAACAAACATTCAAGATATGCCAACTATTTTGTCTTAGTGATCTAATGACTCTTTTTTTTTTTCAAATGGTCAAAACAAAAAAATCAAACAAAATTTTACAAGATAAATTAGACCTAAATTGAGGAACTAACTAAAGAAATAACTGTAAATTTATTCTTAATTTATTGGGCTTTCTTTTGTCATTTATGTATTTCTCTTAAAGTTTTTCAAGTCAATTATATGTTTTCATTCAAAAAGTTCTTAAATTTACATTTAAATTTTTCTTTAAAGATCTAAGGAGAAAGAACATTTTTGGCTTAATGAGGATAATATCAAATGACAAAAATAACATGTGTTATGTTTGTTGGAGTGCTTTCATAATAACAAAGCATTGGAAGCAATAAACAATTCTCATAAAATAAACATTGATGCATCTATCAACCAGAATAATACTACTATTATTGACAAGAGAAATGTTATAAAATCCTAACTGAAAATATAGTTTCTAATACAGTTCATAAAAGTGTCTGTACAATGTAACCTATTTTATGCACGTATGAGAAAAATTATATGCATATTCATAAAAGTGCATACACACAGAGGGGGAAAAAAGCTAGGCAAATCTACATCAAATGTCACAACAACTGACAGAGAAAAGTTTTACTTACTGATTTATAGCTTCCAATTTTTTTAGTTTTATTTTCTAAATAAATAAACATGTATTATTATCATATGGTTGGGAAAAGTTACTTTAAAATATTACTAAGGCACAGAATACGTGAAAACCACAGAACCCAAAACAACATGAATTCAAATTTCCATTAATCGAGTAACCACGGATATTTCACGATGAATTATAATTGTACATTTATAATTGTACAATTAGAATTTCCTCTTGAACTTGACATAACATGGTTGAACAGATAGGGCTGAATCAAGAGTTATACAATGACAGATATTGGGAGTGGGGCACACAGCTAGGGCTCCCCTGCATCTCCCTGCTTAAACTTTCTCATCAAAGGACTCAACTTTCCAGTTTCAGAGGGAGATATTTCTTTTTGACAAGTAAATCCATTTCAACAATATCATTAGCACAACAATGCTTTTGATGAGCAATTTTCAGCTGATGAATGTACTAGGGTTTTACATTGATATTGCTTTCATTTTCTCCTAAAACTGCTAAACAGGAGAGAGGCAAAGTGTACCAATCAACCCCAACTACTGATAATCAGGATATATTCTGACATGATTGAAGAATCTTGGAGCTGTGGACCAGTAATTTGTTTCCTGTGGGAAGTCTCCAGAATGAACTGTGAGCCCCTAATTGTTTTGAATCCACTTTCTTTTTTGATTACAATGAATCAAAGTTTCTCCTGGTCCTTGTATTTTGTCCCTCCCCTATTCCACAAGTAAATATGAATATCATTCTTTCTCAAACTCAAAATTTCAGAAAAATTGATGCATTCAATAGACATTTCCAATATGATACTACCATGGTCAGAAAAATATCACTATACAACTGAAATATAAATCAAATGACAATTTCTTAACTGGAAAATAAAAGACAGACTTGAATTTCTTTAACATTTCACTTCAGGGAAATCCCAAGGAAGAGATATCATGAAACTTTTCCTGAGTCACCATGCCTCATCTACCGATAGCAGTTGTATATTTTCATGATTAATTTTTTTTGTTATCGTGGCCATCATCATTTTATTCATTTGGACATATTTTTCCATTCTTGTTATCCAACCCACAGAAGTGATGGAATCTAAAGCCAAGTGAGAGGACCTGGAACAAGAAAGATATATGGGAAGATATAACTGGAGCCAGAGAGGAGATAATGTGTTGTCATTCCCAAACTGTACGATAGAGACACCTTCCAACTTGACTTGCTATTTGAATGTTGATGATAATTTTTTCTTGAAGAAAGAAAAAAAGCTCTTAAAATCATGATATTTTAAAGCAAAAACCTGAATCTTTCCAGACCTGAAGCTAATTCTACACTGACATCACAGCCATCTAGCCTTCAGATGTCCTGCTCAACCTCCAGTGTCAACTCCTGTCTCTCCCTGGGGTCCCAGGAATTTCGTTACCACGTGTGTTTGTGAGTAGACTTTTATTACAACACAGCCATATTCATATCTTCACTACAACAGCAGAGCTCAGTGGCAGAACGTATCTAGCCTGCAAGACCATGAATATTTACAAAATTGGTTAACTCCTTCTCTAAGCTCTAACCAAACTTTTGTTTCTTGAAAATCTAGACTCATTTTGTCTGAGAATCTTTTCCCCTGAAATATTTGACCCTATCCCCTTCCCTCTGACTTCTGCATGGCAAGTTCCTCTCATCCTTCAGGTGTGGCTTTAATAACTCCCATCTTTCCTTAAACTAAGTTTTACCTGTTATTTGCCTCAAAGCACTTGTCATAATTTACAATTACCAGATTAATTCCTTCTCCCCTTCTAGAATATGCTACCTGAATTTTATTTCCAAAGCCCAACAGCACACCTGGAATATAGACAGCTTACCAAAAATATGTTGAATCAAGGCTAAACACAGAGCAAACTCTCAGTAAAGATTTAGGAGTGGACTTGCAGTCACACCTACCTGGGCTTCTCAGCATAACGGCTGAGGTGGGATTCTAGGGGCCCCCCTCAGTTCTGGTGGCGGTAGAATTATGCAAAACTCAATGAGGGCTCTTCCTGACTCCTGATAGGGAGGTCCTGGGACTTTTTCCTCTGGCGAACTTAGCTCACTTCAGACTAAGGCTTTCATTTCCCTCAGAGTGCCCAGTAGGAAGTAAGGCAGGAGTAGCCATGACTGGGACCTTCCAACACTGACAGTGGGGGGACTCTTTGTCGCTCCTTCTTTTCAGTTGAGTTCTCCCCTTAAGTCCTCACTCAGTGTCATACCATGATGCTCTGTTGGTCCTGGGCTACTACCTCTCTTCTGCTGATGTGAGGCCAAATCTATCAAAAAGAGTACGCCAAAAAAAAAAAAAAAGAGTACGCCAGTGCCTTGGCTCTGGGGAGCATGTAGACTATTAGCAGCAATGAAGTCAGCTTGTTTCATGCACCAAAGGTGATAGCGACTGCTCTGACAAGACCTCCTGCCAGCCCAGACCACCTAGACGGTTTGAGCTAAACCCAACTGAGCCTGTGCAGATGGACCATGGTGTGAGCTCTAGAGTGACCTGCAATCACCTTTACCTCATTATAATACTAAAATTTCCACCAAGGAGGAGCCTCAGCTTCATTTATGATACATAAGACAATGTATGTATAGGCACCTTTCCTTAAGACACATGCACAGCCTTGTGCCCACCTCTACATACAATGACAAGGCTTCCCTATCTAAATATTCATCCTGGCCCTAAACAAAAGGAATCCATGCACCCTCTCTCAGGGAGTCACAGTTTTGGAAGCTATTCCCCATGATCTTTTCTGCTGCAAATAAAAGTGCCTTTGTGCGACAACTCAATAAATTAAAAAAAAAAAAAAAGAGTTAGGAGTGGAAGACCTGGATTAGAGTAGTTCTCCAATGAATACATATTATAGAAAGGGAAGGCAGAAAGAAAAAGAAATCAAGGGAGAATATTTGCTCCAAGATGAAATAGGGTACCTACGTCTCTATAAATGCACACATTATCTCTACAGACAACGTGGCGTAAGTTTGAAGTCAGGATTCCTTCCCTGGCTCCAGCACTCACTAGTGTCCAGGGAACAAGCCCCTGGAGTCCTTTCTGCTTCAGAATTCACATCTGTGAAAAGAGAAACTTGATATGGATGATCCAAAGTCCTTATGATTCTCAATATTTGATGATTCCATAGAAGTCCAATTTAATTGAAATAGGCTAATTTTTAAGCTCAAGGCGATAGACAATTCTTGGTTTTGGCTGGCCTATTTACCTTGGAACAGAGCGTTTATTCTCAGGTAGGACACCATGCAATTTCTGTAGGTTAACCTTTCCGCGTAGCTCTGGTTGTGAGTATGTGGGCCACATCTAGTAAGTCAGGGGGTTCCACCTCTCGAGTATATTGGTTGGGTCTTTTATGAGTATGATACTCAAGACAGAACAACAAGACTTAATTCTAGGACTTCAGAGTAAACAATCAGGAAGAGCTCACATTCCACCAGGATTATAAGCTACAAGATAATATATGTCTGCTGCTGCAAGGGAGCCCAATGTGTAGAGAGTTGGCCTATGAAGGGAACAACAGATAGAGTGTCAAGGCCAAGAGACAGGAAGGCAGATAAAGTCTCCAAAATCTTTAGATCCCCTGGAACCAGTCCCACCTGAAGCCTGGGCCACCCTGGACTGTTAGGTCATATAGGGTGATAAAATCTTTTTTTTTTTTTTTTTTTTTTTTTGCTTAAGTCACATGAATTCAGTTTCTTTGACTTTCAACCAAGAGTCTTGAACAGCACTTTCAGATCATCTCTGTTTTTCTGACAAATTTCTTTTTTAAAGGGTGCTTTTCTTTTTTTTTTCTTTTCTTTACTTCACTACTCTTAAATCTCTACTCCCTGCTTATCTATTCTCCTCCTACCTTCCTTGACACTTCTAGTCTCTGGTACCTGATTATCGGTAAAAGCTTTCAATCAGTGGAAGACATGAAACTGGACATGGGAATGAATATTTCCTTCCTCTAAAGATCTGAATATCAACAGTAATTATCCTGTGTAAATCATTAAAAATAATGGAGTTGCTAAAAAAACAACAGAAAACTTATCACTGAGTCATCAATGTCATACAAAAATAAGATGGCTCTTGCCCCATTAGGCTTAAGCTGAGATAAAAAGTAGCCCAGGATGTTTACCTTTCTAACTTTAAAGAGACCCAGTAGGGAGAAATCAAATCATACTGTGATTATTGAACATTTCAGGCACTCCAAACCACAGGCTTGCTGGGCTCCGAATGTTCTGAGTTGGAAGCTCATCAGCACTTAACTTGTTGAAGTAGAGATTGACACACAATTAAAGTCAGACGCCTGATCATGATATGGAAAAGCAGAGAAACCATAAGACTCTTCTGCATGTAGTTTACATGCTACACATTATTTCCATAGATTCCATCTTACCATTTCCTAAAAATTCCCTGAGTTAAAGAATATACTTTCATTACACAGATATCGAAACAGAAACACAGATAGGCAAACAGCTTATAAATTACTTATCAGCAGAGACTAGCAGTGGTCCTTAATCTTTTGTTGTTGTTGTTTGTTTAATATTTTTAAAAATCATCTGAAGCTTAAAAGTCAGATTAAGATTATTGAGAACCGGGATAAAACCTATAAATCTTCTTTCTAGGCAACACATACATACATACTTAAAATTTGAATACAAAATGAGAAGAAATGGATCCTAAAGGCTATTAATTAGTTTTTGAAATCCTTATACCAAGGTTAAGAGCAACTGACCATAAAAATTGGTTCCCCTTCCTGTGGCCTCTCCATCGTGCAATGATGGGCATTGTTTATGAACATGAATACATTTTCTCAGTGACTGTAAGAAGCTGCATGGTAACATTTGGCCAAATGCAAAGTTTATCTTCATTTGTAAAACAGTGCAACCCATGCCTCATTCTTCCTCCTTTTAAAATGAAAATTGGAATTGCTCATTAGCCCAGTTGGCTAGCCACAAATTATCTGTGTGCCTCTTGAAGATTTGAAGTTTCAAGTGCCAAAGATGTTAAAGGAAGCAAAAAAATGGAAGGAAACAATGAAGGAAGAAGGGAGAGAGGAAAGAAAGTCTTCAGTTACTGTTAATATTATCACTATTTACATTTCTTACAGGATCATCAACTTTTTTTTTTCTTTTACTTTTGATATTTTATCTTAAAATTATTTCTGGGGTTCCACTGAGGATTTGAGGATTTCTCACATATACTTACAAAAACATTCCATTAGCTAGAGTTGTGCACCTGCCCTTTAATTACTTTGCATTCTCCGGCCTCTGCTCCCAGCACCCACAGATGAAGTATAACCTCCTATGCCACTGCCCACACGTGCTGCCACCTTCTCTCCATGGTACCACTACCATGGAGAGACCAAGTCCTGCATCAAGTGTTCTCTGTCATGCTTAATAAGTCAGAGCCTCATGATGCTCCATCTACTGATGGAAAGGTCTATCTGCTCTGTCCCCTTTTCTCATACAGATATCAAAATACTTCTCCCCAAATCATATGAAAGTCTTAGTAAAACAATTTCTTAGCCTATTAAACTTCCCTCAAGAATGAAAACTAAGAAAGTAGTCCATGGTGGGGGTTGAGCAATGAGCCATTCCATCTACAGTTTGACTGGATGTTTGATAATAAATTTCTCAGAATTATTTTTTTCAATTCTCCACTCTTTCTTGTATCCATGCCCTATTCGGTGTGACTTCAGAGCTTTTCCCATCAAGGGTGAGTGCATCTCCCCTTCCTTGAATCTGAGATGATTCTGTCCTGAATTAGATCAATAACATGTGGTAGAAATGATTTAAAATCTTAAAAAATAAAATAAAAAGGGGCACCTGGTGGCTGAGTCCATTAAGGGTCCAACTCTTGAATTTCAGCCTGGGTCATGATCTCAGGGTCGTGGGAGCAAACCCTACATCGGGTTCCATGTTCTGTAGGGAACTGCAGGAGATTCACTCTCCTTCTCCTTCTGGCCCTCCCCCTGCACTCTCTTGCTTTCTCTCAAATAATCTTTTTAAAAATAAAAATAGTATATGTTGAATGATTTTGCTAATTATTCATATATATATATATATATATATATATATATATATATATATATATTATATATTTTAGGTTTTCAATGGATGAATCTTTTCCTTCCTTGAAAACATTCCTTTTTAGATTCTGTAAGACCCAACCCTCTGTCTGAGGTTGCTCCACCAATTATTTTAAAGTATTACTTTCCTTTTAAAAAATAATCTGTGATATCTGTGGCAGAAACTGAATGAGTAAATGAAGGAGTTAGCAAATGTTATCACATTTGCTGATAACATTTGCTGATAACCTGATATCAAGTGTCAGTGTTTAACCATGAACATTTACTGAGCCCTTACTGGGTACTAGATATTGTGCTATATGCTTTGGATGAATTTTCTCATTTAATACTCAAATCAATTGAATGAGACAAGTATTAATATTCACCATGTTAGAGGTTTTAACTAATTTGGTCAAGAGTACAAAGTCAATGGCAGATGATGACTTAAATCTATGTCTTACAAAATATTTAGAATTAATGTCTCTCTGCCCTGTACTTCTCTCCCTGCTCCAACACTGACTTCTCCAGAACTCAACTGGGTTGTTTTAATCACCAATGGGTGTGGATTATTCCTATGGACAAGTTTTCATTATGTCAAGACATTGGGACACCTTTGAGATTTGAACAGGGTTAACACAGTTGGTTTCCTCCCAAAGCACATGACTTTTTAGATCCTGAAGATTATTAGTGGGAGTTTCTCTTCAGAGAGGATAATTTTTTTTGTTTTTCTTATTATACTATAAATAGCCTCGAGATTTCATTGGCTTAAAAAACAAGTATTTTCTTTTCTCACTTACAAATTTGCAGGTCAGTGGGGGTTGGCTCATCTGACTGGACTGGGAGGAGCTGAGTTCTAGGTTGAGGAGCAGCTGAGACCTTTTCTGTGCATCTTCATTATTCAGGCTCCAGTAGCGACTCAGGATAGGGCTTTGTTTTATTTTGGCTTGGTTTTGGTTTGGGTTTTTTTTCAAAAGATTTTATCAATTGTTTTCAAGTTAAGAAATCTCTTTCCCAGATCTCTTAAAAAGTTCTAGGTCTCATTTCACAGATGTTTTCTTTAAGGCTTGATTTTGTTTTGTTTTGTTTTGTTTTGTTTTACTTTTGAACAGTTTTAGGTTCAGGGAAAAATAGAAAGGAAGCTACAGGGATTTCCCATATGTCCTCTGCCCTCCTGGATGGACAGGCTTCCCATTTACCAATGTACCCCAGAGTGGTACATTTGTTACAAAGAACCTGTAGCTACATACCATAACCAAAGTCCCTAGTTTACATTACAGTTCACTCTCAGTGTTGTACAATCTATGAGTTTGAAGAAATGTATAATGACATGTATCAATCATTATAGTATCAAACATAGTATTTTCACTGCCCTAAAAATCCTCTGTGTTCCATTTATTTATCTCTCCCCACCTTCCAACTGCTGGAAACCACTGGTCTTTTTGTGGTCTCCACAGTTTTTCCTTTTGCATAATATCATATGGTTGGAATGATACAGTGCATAATCTTTGCAGACTATCTTGTTTAACTTACTAATATGCATTTAGATTTCTTCCAGGTCTTTGTATAGCTTAATAGCCCATTTCTTTTTAGCACTGAATAATACTCCATTGTCTGGATAGACCACAGTTCATCCATTCAGCTACTGAAGAACGTTGTTTGCTTACAAGTTTTGACAATTATGAATAAAGCTACTATTAACACCCATGTGCAGGTTTTTGTGTAGACATGTTTTCCACTCCTTTGGTTAAATACTAAAGAGCATAATTGCTGGCTTCTATGGTAATAGTATAATAGTAATAGTTTTGTAAGAAACCACCAAACCATCTTCCCAAGTGACTATCCCAGTTGCATTCCCACTAGTAGTGAAGGCATGTTCTTTTCATGGCAGATTATGGAAACCCAAGATAAGAAGCCACTTGTGCAAATATATTTAAACCATGTTTGCACCACTAACCTTAATATTCCCATGGTCAAGGCAAGTTACTTGGCCAAGCCCAATAATAAGGAAATATACTCCACCTGCCATAAAGTCATGGTGATGGTAGGGAAAAATAATTCTGTAACAGGAAAGGAGTGAAAACCTTAATGACATGAAAGCAGTGCAGTCATGATGCAGTGTACTCTAGGAGGCCTGGGAAGCATTTGTGAAGGTCTCCATGTGTCTCCAGAACAATCTGGCTAATTCAACTGAGTGGAGAGCCCTTACAGGGGTGACCAATTATTAGCTTTTCAGAGCTTAATACTATTAATTTTTTAATAAACTCTTTCTGAAAAATAATATAATTTCCAGTTTACTATAAATCAAGTTGCATACTGAGAAAGGCATTCGGAGGCAAGAGAGACAAAAACTTGTCTTCCACCTATACAATCAATTATTCACTTTTAGACAATATGGTACAGTGCTTGAAAACTGGCATCTGGAGTCAAAACAGCATTCAAATCCTGGTTCTGCCATTTGCTAGCTGTGTTACTTCTGGAAATTAATCATTCTTTAGTAATCCCTTCTCTCGCAAAATGGAGATAACAGCACTACCCCCTTTGGTGGGCAGAACAGTGCCTCCTCCCTCAAAGATGTCTACCCCCTATCCCTGAAATCTGTGGATACATTATACCATACAGCAAAAAATAGACATGGTGGATACAATTAAGGTTACTAATCAATGATCTTAAAATAGTGAGATTATAATGGATTATCTTAATGGACCAATCATGAGCCCTTAAAGCACAGAAGAGTCTCTAGCTGGCTGCAGAAAAATATGGCCAAAGAAGTCAGAGAGTTTCCAAGCAGGGGATGGGTTTGACACCCCGTTGCTAACTCAGAGATATAAGGGGGCCCATGTGCAGGGACCAGAGACAGGCTTCCAGGAGTTTACGACAGCCTCAGCAGCCTGCAGCCAGTAGGGAAAAGGGGACTTCAGTTCTACAATCACAACAAGTGGGTTTTGCCAACAACCTCCATGAGTATGAAATCCAATTTCTTCGGCAGAGCGTCCAGTAAAGAACACAGCTCCGCATATACTTTGATTTGAAGCCAGTGAGACCCATGTTAGACTTGAGACTTACAGAACGGTGAGATAATAAATGGGTGCAGTTTCAAGCCACTACATTTGTGGTGATTTGTTATGGCAGCAAGAGAAAACTGATACACTACCTCATAGTGTTGTGCTAGGAATTCAATGATGTAGAGCACTCATCATCAATCCCCATTCACTGTTTTATTTATGTGTATAACTTCTGGTGACTCCTACTGTTTTAAAACATCCAAACTCAAGTGCAATTTCTCAAACTCTCCTGGCACAAAAATATCATTAGTGGAAGATTTTTGGGTTCTAGCTAATTAGATGTGGTACCTAACAAGCAGTGCACTCTCTGTGTTTGCACAAATCCTTCTGCTGTCTGGCTACCACAGAAAACAAGTTGTTACAAATCCAACCACTGTGACTTCTCATTAAGTTTCCCTGGTTACTGACCATCAGTGAAAGCCTTTGTCTACCTTGAAATGCAAATGTTATATTTTTCCCCAACCAACTAGGCAAGATGAAAAGATCCTAAAACATGGTTATAGAATTTAGGAGAGAGGAAGATGATTTTCTATACTTTTCTTGTCCTCCAAAAATCTTTCTTTTCCCATATGATTCCTTTTTTTTTTTTTTGCTTTTGCTTTCTTCTCCAAAAATAATTTTCATACTAGAAACTGATCCAAGGAATGACATGTGAAAGGTGAAAAAGTTTGATTTGAAAACTCTAGAGTCAGAGTAATTTGATTACGGGGGAAAAAAACAAACACCTGGAGCTCACAAAGGCGAGTTTGAGAGTCACAGACCCCTGTGAACTAAGTTAGTCTTGCCTTTCTACAAACAGGTACATTTTGTTTATATGATGCAGTAAGCATCATTTCCCTCTCAATCAGATGGGTAATTACACAGGAGAAATGGCTATGGACTGCCACTCACAGGTTTGAAAACCAAGCTGCTACCTCTTCTGATCCAGCATTTTGCCACCTTGATCCAAAGAATCCCACCACCATGCACCCTTTAATAAAAGAAAACCACTTATTGTGGTGGGGAGTGGGGTATCAGAATAATCATGCCAACCCACATCATTCAACCTTAAAATGTTTGATGTGCTCAGCAAACAGCCATGATTTCAGAAACTGCCTGCTGCCCTGAGTGGGACTTGGGCAAATGGTCTTCCCCCTGGCCCAGTTTAGCAAATTTTAATTGTGCTGGGGCTTCCATATGACCAGGAAGGAGTATTTAGTTATAGGAGCCAAGCCTGTAGCAGGAAAAAAAAAAAATCAAAGTGGGGAAGGTCTACTAAGGGCTTTTATTTTCAATTACTCTTACCTGAGTTATCACAGTTTGGGTTCTGGACAAACAATTGCCATGGCAACCATTATCTCCAGCAATTTGTATTCTTTGCTCATTTTTGTTCCAGTTTTGCAAAGCATTAGTGTTTTCCTGTTCAATTTATTTTTACCAGTCAGTGATACTCACACATGCAGCCATGCTTAACATCCCCTATCACACTGATACTATGTTTTTAATGGCCATGCATAGTGAAGATGGTTTCTTTTGTTAACTGTGCATTAAAATGTACCCGCTCACAGATGTGCTTTGTTCACTGAAGTTTCCTTCAAAATGATTGAAAAAGATGGGCTGTCTTGAGGTACCATCTTGCAACTCTTTGTAGTTGAAAACTGGTGAACAGGGCTGGCCTGATCCCTACAACTTTTAAGGATGAAATTGAAAGAGAAAAGAATGGCTGCCTAACTAGATTCCAGTAGCCCTTCCTCTAATCAAAGTACCGGCCTTATGGATCATTGCCTTTCCCAGCTCTATACCAGCCTCTCCATCACTTTCATATATAAAAGTGCAACGTGCTGAGATTTGTCCCTTTAAAGGTCTTTAATATCGACTTTCCTGTACTTTTATGAGAAATAATTATGCATTCTTTTAATCCTCTACCTTACCAAAATGTTACTTTGGTCTTTGGTGCTATGATTAGCACATACAAGAATAAATGTGTAGCTTCTTTCCTGCTGGATGAATTCTGGCCCCTCTGTGGATCTCTCCTCCTGACAGCACAAGGGAGTCAGTTCTATTTGATGCCAAAGGCTGTGGCGTAGACACATGGTGTGGTTTTTGTGCATTTTTTTCTTTTGCCAAAAAATATCGAGCACTATTACTCCATGCTAATTGCACTGCTATGTGCTTTATTTAATTTAATCCTTGCGATCTTTATTTTATATGGGAGATAAAAGGATATTTAGGAAGTTTAAGCTTTACTGCACTTGTTTTCAAACAGTAAGCATGCTTCAGCATCACCTGGATGACTGTTAAAACTCAGATTCAGCATGTCTTAGGTGGAGTCCAAGAATTTGCATTTCTTTAAGATTATTTATTCATTCATTTATTCATTTGAGAGTGAGGAAGAGAGACAATGTATGCATGGGAGGGGCGGTCAGCAGTGGGGGTACGAATAGAGGGAGAGCGAGAGATTCTGTGCTGAGTTCATTCTGACCCAGGACTCAATCTCAGAATCCTAAGATCATGACCTAAGCCAAAATCAAGAGTCAGATGCTCAATCGACTGAGCTACCCACATACCCATAATTTGCATTTCTAGTAAGTTCCCAGGAGATGCTGATGCAGCTGGTCAAGTTTTCACTTCTTTAGAAAATCTGTGCCATGGTTTACTTGATTAAAAACATTTCATTTGGTTCTAGTATAATAGGGGTCACAGATTCTTTCTAAGACTCAGCTATGTTGGGGAGTAGGGAGCCTACAGACCCTTCCAAAAGAAATTCATCTTCACGGAAGTAAAAAGGCGTAACAATTGTGGTCCCAGAGTGAACACTTAACAAAGGAGGATTATAAGGTTGGGGAAGGAGTAGTATCTCTCAAGTCTGTCTTCTGGTCCAGCTCCCAGAGGACTAACGTCTATGCCCTGTGGAATATAGGAAGCTCCAAAGAAAATCTGCAAGATAGTTCGCGGGACTCCAAGAATCTCCTCTTTGGTGTCCTTCTAAAATGGAGCTGAGTAGAAGAGAGAAAGGGAGATCTCTGCCAGCATTCCCCACTCCTCAGAGACAATTCTGCAGTTCTGAGATTTAAGGACAGAGCCTAGCAGAGCATTGGTACATCAGCACAGGCTGCCAGCAAAGAGGCAGGAGAGGCCCAGCAGGAAACAGACACTTCCAACAGTGGCCAATATAGTCGCACCCAATAGATGCTCAACAAATATGGTGGAAATCAGGGATTACTTAGAGGAAGATAGTGTTGCACGATAGACACAAAGATACCTGCTGAATCTCCAGAATAATTTTCACAACTCTGGAAAGAAAACAGAGTTTATGAGCATGAAAGAGAAAATTCTGAGACTAACTCGGTCCTTTTGCACTCATTTATTCACTCAGTAAATGATCACTGAGTGCCTACAGTATTTCAGATGTAGCGCTAAGTGGCATAGAAAGAGATCAGATATACAGATATGGGCCTGTCTTTATGAAATTTAAAAAGACACACATTAATAAAATAATTATATTGTATATATTATGTATGGAATATTACTGGTTGTACAGGGTCAGACACACATGGAAAATTAGCACTGTAGTAGATGGTGAAAGAAGTCCTGGGTTGGAGTGCCTTGTGAAGAAAGGAAGCCAAAGTTTGGTCATGGAGTGAGCAAAGTTTGCATTATGTTTTCTGTCCAAATAACGTGTCTTGGTGGGATGCTGGGTGCTTTGTTTAAGGGATAAGTCCCTTATAGTGATGGTATCAGAAGGTGGCCCAACAGGGCTGGCTGGAGATGGCTGGGCTACCTGAATGAAAACCCCTAAAACCTGAATTCATCTCTTGACTTCAGGGCAATGGTTCCCAAGGTCTCTTTCAGGAAAAAATAAGAGGTTCTATTTTTTTTTAAAACATTTCATTTATTTATTTGAGAGAGAGAGAGAGTGAAAGAGAGAGAAAGTGCATGAGCAGTGGAAGGGACAGAGGGAAAGGGAGAAGCAGACTCCCCACTAAGCAGGGAGCTTGACATGGGGCTTGATCCCAGGACCCTGAGATCATGACCTGAGCCGAAGACTGACTGAGCCACCCAGATGCCCCCAAAAGAAGAGGTTCTAAAGTAGGAAGGGTAAGCTGAGCACATCTTGACTGCAGATTGATTGTTTCTCTTCCTATTGGGGTTTCTCAGGTTCTTTCTCTACGTAATATCGCTGAATGGTTTCATCTTTTCCTATGGGTGATGACTCCCGTATTTGTGGAAAACACTACTAGCTGCCACTACAGGCTTAGTGCAAGGTTATTTGTTGATCATCCAAAGCCTGAGGCCTGTCAGTGAGACTTCCTCCATCTTGTAACTATACCACCAGGAGCACATGGTCCCCCAGGGCTGCTGTGGAAAAGAGTTGCTGAATAGCCAGAAGGTGTTTTTAAGAGTCAGAATGCCAATGGCTTCCATTATTACTTCCCCATTGGCCAGAACCCAGTTACATGATTCCAGTATAGCTGCAAAGGAACCTTAGAAAACACACATTTAAGGATGGCTAAGAGTCTCTGCCAGCCACCCAATCTGTCCCAACCTGTGACAGCACATGGTGGCTTCAAACCCCTGTATCTGACAGCCAGATGGGGCTCATCCTCTGAGAAACAGCCTCTCTCTGCATTCCACTTCTGAATATATAATGCCACCTCAGTCTCCAGCTAGAAAGCCTTGTTTCTTTCCTCTTCCTTGGCCATCCAATCCTTTTACGATCCTAGTCTTTCCCCTTCCTATCTAAGCCACAACTCTGGCAGGACACTGCCATACTTCCATCTACACAGACTTCCTATCTGGCCTCTCTGTCTTTGACTACCTCCATTACCTCCCTTTTCCCTCTTTCCTTTTCATTCCCCACATTCCAGCTAAGTTAGATATTGCCAATGGGAATCTGATCATTTCTCTCTTGTAACTATTTTTATTATTATTATTAGCTTCCTTTGGTCCTTAGAATAAGTCCATCTTCTCACAAATGGATTATGAGCCCTTGAATGATTAAATTCTCCTTCTATTCCCAGAAAAGAGAATAATTATTGAAGCAGCAACTCAAAAAGAAGGATTATTATTTAATTATGACTTTAATAAATGTTATAGAAAAGTAGTGGTTGCGAGGAAAGTGGATATTAGGATATTTAACCCAACCTGGGGTGAGGAGTCTAACCCTAACCTGGGGGTCTGGACAGGTTTCCCTGAAGAATTGGTATTTAAGCTGAGATTTGGAACCATGGGAACCCATAGGCAATATCTATAGGCAATGGCCACAAGCTCATGGGAATCCAGGACAACAGAAGGGTGCCCCAGTTTTCTGAAAACATGGTTTTCTATGTGAATGCATTTCCTGAGTTCTGCAGAGCCATGACCCTTTGAGGAGAAAGGACATTTCAGGTAAGAGACCAGTGTGTAGAACGGCCATGAGCAACTTAAGGAAGGTGTGCCGATCTCAAATATTTGACTTGAACTACTATTTTTTAAACTGAGCCCTTTAAAGTCACCTGGGAAACGTAATTAAATTTTTACCACCCCTCTCCCCACAATGACCAATAAAGTGAGACTTCCCAGAAGGCCAGGAATATGTTTAGAATTATTATTTTTTTTAATTTAGAATCCTCAGAAGAGACTAGTCCAATTTGAGGGCTGAAATTTGAGAAAATGCTACCTAAAATATCAATAAATCTGGACCAATCCCCACAGTGGCACAGAACACCTCTTACCCACATCCTGCTAGAAAACAGGAGCTATCCAGAAGAGAAAGGGGAGAAATAGAGGCCCCATTAATTTACTTCTCATTTTGGTGCCCAAAATGATTCCATTTCATTAAAAATATTGAAAACTTTTAAACAACTTGGGGTGTTGCTCAAGAATGAAAATGTTGTCTTCATTTTTTGTTTTTCTTCTTACCAGAGTACCTGTTTTAAGGCTGGAATGTGGAAGTGACAGACACATTGGATAACCCCAAAGGCTTGCTTTTTAGAATGAAATTGATCATTATGTAAATTAGCTAGAGTTTTCTATTGTAGCTTTTTGTATATTCATCTTATCTCTTTCAGTGAACTTCAAGTTTCTGGAGTCCCAGAGACTGTAGTTCTCTTCAGTGAAATCCCTCTTCTTCATCATAAAACCTTACTTATAATAGTCTAAATGAATGAGTAGTGAAGGAGACACTCTAATCATGCCCATTTCGAATTGAATAAAATCCAAGTTTTGTGACAAACAGCTACAAGAAACCCACGGGGGCTCTGCCTAACTCTTTGATCTCAGATCCTACCTTCATTCTCCTTAGTCAATATGTTGAAGTGACCTAGACCTTCCTGTGCTCAAACTCTCCAAAATTTCCCCTTAGATCTTGGCACAGCTGGATTCTTTACATAGTTCAAGGCTTGGCTCAAATGCTACCTGCTTGGAAAAGTGTACATAACGTGTAATAAAGTAGACCACGTCTACAATTGTTTCTTATTTCATCACAGGGTTTTCACAGGGTTTCATCACAGGATTTTCTTCATGTTACCTTATTCCTTCACATGTGGATTTCCTTCTCTTTCTGCTGGAGCAGAAAGTCCATGGCAGCAATGACTTGATCTGCCACATGATACATATACACATCTGTGCAGGGACTGAATTCACACAACTCCCCGTGTTCTACAACCTAGAGTCTGTATAAGTCAGCATACCAGTAGAAAACAGATATCCCTGGGATTAAGATAATTAGAGGAGAATTTAATAAACTATTTATTTACCAAGATGAGGGCAATGCATAGAAAACTGCACTAGTATCCCGGGGCTAGTTAAAACAGGTATTACCCTAGGCCAACCTAAATGGACAAAGGGTCAAAGTGGGTACACAAGGCCAGCAAGAGAGTGTCATGGAAAGAAGATTGCCTTGACAGGAAGGCCAGATGATGGCAGCAGGTGGAGCATGAAGGGAAACAAACACTCCCTCTTCAGAAATCTCCCCTCTGCTATAATCTTAGGTTTCCCATTAGCTGAACTAAAAACAAGCTAGAGGACAACCAAGATGCCTTTTATACCTTCTCATCTTAAGATAATTCCAGATTCACATGCAGTTGTAAGAAATAATACAGAGAGAAGCCATGTATCTTTTACCCCATTTGCCCAATGGCAAAATTTTCCAAAATTTTGTAAGTTTCAAAAACAGTACAGTATATTGACACTCAAGATGCAGACTATTTCCATCACCACAAAGATCTCTAATGTTGCTGTTTTATAATTTGCATCCACTTTCCGCTCAACCCATGTCAGTGCATGAAGCCCTGGCAACTACTCCTCTACAGTCTATGTTATAATTTTGTTATTTCAAGACTGATATATATAAATGGAAGCATACTGTACCTAACCACTGGGATTGGCTTTTTCACTCTGCACAATTCTCTGAAGATCCATTTAGGTTATTGCATGTAACAATAAACCATTTCCTTCTATTACTGAGTATTCTATGTTATGCAATTATTACAGTCTGTTTAACCATTCATCCATTAAAGGATGTCTGTGTTTTTTTAGTGTTAGGTTATTATAAATAAAACTATTATGAACATTGTGTACAGGTTTTTATCTGAGTGTAAATGCTCATTTTTCTGGAATAAATGTCAATGGCACAGTTGTTGAATTGTATGATAGTTTCAAACTTAGTATTTTTTTAAGCCACTGTCAGTTTTTTTTTCTACAATGGCTATACATCCCACCAGCAATGAATGAATGATATAATATCTCCACATCCTCACCAGCATTTGGTATTTTATTTTATGTTATTTTAAAACTTTGATTTGCATGTGTATGTAGTGCTAGGATAATCGTCTGTGGTACCATAATGACTAATGAAGTTGAACATGTGCTTATCTATATACCCTCTTCAAAGAAAAGTCTCCTTGTGTCTCTTGTCCATTTTTCTAATGGATTTGTAGTTCTTGACTTTTGAGTCTTAAGAGTTCTTCGTGTGTTCTAGACACTAATCTTTTGTCAATATGTAATTTCTCATAGTCAATAAATACATTTTCACAGTATCTTGCCTTTTTAATCCCCTTAACAGGAGATTTCATAAAAGTTTTTAAATTTCACAAATCCAATTTATCATTTTTTTTCCTTTTTAGAAAGTGTGCTTTTAGTGTAGACTGAAAATTCTTTGCCTGGTCCTATCCCTAAAGGTTTTCTCTGAATTTTTTTTTTTTTCAGTAGAAGTATTGGTTGTAAGTCTGGGATATATGAAGCAAAAGGAAAACCATGGAACTTCCTCTCTTGTTTTTGTCCTCGCACAAGATTGCTAGCCTGTCTGTTTTCTTTTTTCCATGTTTAAGGTTCTTCCATGTGTTTCCTATATAACGTCCAGGGTTTTTAGTTGTGTTTAGCAAGGTTGAATAGGAAAAAGCATAACTACTCCATCTTCCTAGAAGACTTTTATGTAACCAAATGTCATTCTCTCTAAGAATGGAGCAAAGTCAAGAGTGAATCTGGAAAAAAAATGGAAAACATCCACTGCATCCTATTGAGGGCTTACGTAAAAGAAAACATATACCTATTTAGGCTCCTCTTACTTACACTATAAATTTTTTCTAAGGAAAAGTAAAAAAATATTTTTCTAATTAAAAAAACTTTAGTAATAGTTACTTTGCATTCTGTTTTATGATGTTATTTGTTTAAAAAAATGCCTTTTGGTAGTTTCTGCATCATTTAGGAGTAATTACACAGGATGGCTAAAAAAAGCTCAACTACTATGAAAAGCTGTCAGAAAATAACCTATGTCCTTATAGAAAGATCCTTATTTTTCCTGTCCTTATTTCCTTGTATATCAGTAGAATATTCAATATAATTGCATTCAGATGTTTGAACCCAAGAGAAATAGAGACAAGATTATTTGAAGCAGATGAATTGCTGTTGGGGTTTACCCAACGATCTATTTTTTCTCATTGATTTTTTTTTTTAAAGCTTCACTACTGATTACAATGTTATTTTTACTTTGTCCCTTAAATATATTTGTGCTCAAGTAATAATATCAGAAGTCACAGACAAAGGAGAACTGGAAGTTGGGCCTTGTCACACAAGTTGGAAAAGTGTCATGCAAGGTCTTTCTTAAAGGAGAGAAAAGAGAGTTGATATCCCTGTGGATGGGCTTTTTGACAATGCCCTTGACCATGTAACAACAGAGGGATAAGTCACAAGCTATAACTAATTTATTGCACATGGTTCCACACAGTCAAAGTATGAACACATCTTTGCAGACAGTATGCATTTTCAATACTCAATAAATGTGGAAAAACACCTCTGCTGATGCGGGGTTTTATTTTCGATGACAATTCAGGTTCAACAACTTTCTCTACTTATACATTTCACTGGGCCAACAAAAAAGTAGTAGGAGAAGCCAGTTGCAATAAATAAGCTCCCATTATCCTACTTCTTCATTCTCAGACATTACATTGATGTGGGATAGAAACAAATTCCATAGTGAAGTAACATGCAAGCTTCTAACTTACTCTCATCATTATAAAAATGACCACTTCAGGAAAATAGTGGATTTTTTGGTATTAGCTAAAGTACATTTCCAGTTATCATTATTGGCTGAACTGAACTCATAAAAGAATGAAATAACTATAGACTATCAAAAGTATGATGTTAGAACGAACACATATTTATTCTGAAAAATTCTTGGAGTGCCTGGAGGTGGGCTTAGTCAGTTAAGTGTCTGCCTTCAGTTCAGGTCATAATCCTGGGGTCCTGGGACTGAACCCCACATGGGGAGGCTGTCTTTTCTTAGCGGAGAGTCTGCTTCTTCCTCTCCCTCTGCCCCTCCCCTTGCTCATGCTCTCTCACTCTCTCTCTCTCTCTCTCTCAAATAAATAAAGAAAATAAAGAATAAAAAAATAAACTGAAAAATTCTAGAGCAAATAGTGATTTTTTTTGTGATCTGGAACATGATAAAATTAAACTACATGTTCAATCCTTGGTTTTATTGACTCTCCTTTCTTTTGGGGATTAAGCAAACCAGAGTTTTTTAAAGATTCACTCACAAGCTAGCTCTTAATAGAGAAAAATGTAGCTTGATATTCAAAATATATCTACTAAGATATTGACTTGTTTTCACAGTATCCATTAAATTCTAAAAAAAAAATAAAAAAAGTTACTCCGAGGAAAAGTTAAAACTCATTAGAAGCTTGGAGGAAAAAAATATATCATATGCATAGAGAACCAAGAACCATCATCAGATCAGCAGGATTCACTTGACACTCAGTTCACAACAACTTCAATGAAATTCAAGGGCAGAAATATACTTAAAACATTCTCAGGCCAGCTTTGATCAAGAAGTCAAAGAAAAGTGTATTGAAACAATCTTTGGATAATTGATACAAATTAAACTAAGGCTTCAGTCAATACTATAATCATTGGGGTAATGAACAGTGAAAAAAAGAATATGGGTTGGTGCACATGAATTCCAGTTAAGTCTCATAGTGCAGCTCAGAGCTACATCTGTTCACCTGTCAAGGAAAATGCAGACAGAACCTTTTACCTTATTAGTTCTTTAGATCTTAGCTTTTACAGGCTAGAAGTCCCAATTCCCCTTTATGTAATTTTTATCATTCTTCCACTTTTGGTAAAAAGGACTCCGTTGACCCAAAATGCACCTTTGTGCTATACTTTAAATTTTTTTTGATTAAAAAAGTTGCAATGGTATGTATTATTATTTATAGCAACGGCCAATTTAACAGAAAAACAATACACGAAAATTTCTACTTGCACTACCTTTATTAACATTTTTCCCCATAATCTTTGAATCTGGAAATTTTATTTTGTCAGTAGCGCCACTGGCATTTTCAATTTCCTTTTAGCGTATTTATATTTTGCGGGATCCATTTATAATAGCCTACGTATAAAGAATAGGAAAGTTTTTTCTGTAATATATGATACAAACATGAGCCTCAAAATTCATAAAAAGGGAAGCTACTCGAGGGAAAGGCATTTTGTTTGCTTATTCCACATTATATTTCCAGCACTTGCAAAAATTCCTGGCTAGTAATTATTTTATAAACTTTATTTTAAAAAATTTTAAACATTTTTATTTAAGATAGAGAGACAGAGAGTGTACATGAGAGAAGGGACAAGAGAGTGTACAAGCAGGGTGGAGGGGCAGAGGGAGAGAGAAAAGCAGGCTCCCCACTCAGCAGGGAGCTCGACTCTGAGCTCCATCCCAGGACTCCAGGATCATGACCAGAGCCAGAAGCTTAACCAACTGAGCCAGCCAGGTGCCCCTGTTTTATAAACTTTAAAGATTCTTCTGTTCATGTCTTTTGCCCATTTCATGATTAGATTTTCAAAGAGGAAGACATAGGAATGGCCAACAAGCACATGAGAAAATGCTCCACATCACTTGCCATCAAGGAAATACAAATCAAAACCACAATGAGATACCACCTCACACCAGTGAGAATGATGAAAATGAACAAGACAGGAAACAACAAATGTTGGAGAGGATGTGGAGAAAGGGGAACCCTCTTGCACTGTTGGTGGGAATGTGAACTGGTGCAGCCACTCTGGAAAACTGTGTGGAGGTTCCTCAAAGAGTTAAAAATAGAACTGCCCTACGATCCAGCAATTGCACTGCTGGGGATTTACCCAGATGCAGTGAAACGCTGGGACTCCTGCACCCCGATGTTTATAGCAGCAATGTCCACAATAGCCAAATTGTGGAAGGAACCTCGGTGTCCATCGAAAGATGAATGGATAAAGCAGCTGTGGTCTATACATACAATGGGATATTCCTCAGCCATTAGAAACAACAAATACCCACCATTTGCTTCAACGTGGATGGAGTTGGAGGGTATGATGCTGAGCAAAGTAAGTCAGTCGGAGAAGGGCAAACATTATAGGGTCTCATTCATTTGGGGAATATAAAAAATAGTGAAAGGGAATAAAGGGGAAAGGAGAGAAAATGAGTGGGAAATATCAGAGAGGGAGACAGAACATGAGAGACTCCTAACTCTGGAAAACGAACAAGGAGTAGTGGAAGGGGAGGTGGGCGGGAGGATGGGGTGACTGGGTGATGGGCACTGAGAGGGGCACTTGACAGGATGAGCACTGGGTGTTATACTATATGTTGGCATATTGAACTCCAATAAAAAAATACATACAAATATAAGAACGGAAGGAAAGAAAGAAAGGAAAGAAAGAAAAAAGAAAGAAAGAAAGAAAGAAAGAAAGAAAGAAAGAAAGAAAGAAAGAAGAAAGAAAGAAAGAAAGAAAGAAAGAAAGAAAGAAAAAAGAAAGAAAGCAAGCAAGCTTCTTCTGATGAAGGGACACAGCATGCTAACACCTGGATGGATGGGCGGTAGAACTCTGTTACTGACAGCTTGAAGGGGAAGTAGGCTGCCAGGCAGGGCCATGCAGGCAGTTACACCTTAAGATCCAGAATCATAAGCTGGAGTTCTAGGAGGCAGCTTACTTATGGCAAGTGCCAGAGGTTAGCTAGGTTTTGTGAGTCTCCTGGGGACAGGCTAATTTGAAAAATTTTTAGGGTACTGGGGCATCGGGACTGTACCCAGTTTTGCCCCAGTGATGTTAGGGCCCCAGCGGTCCTGGAGTATAGAAGCCTGATAGGGGAAGTCAGTGTAGTTTGTCCTAAATTAGCTTCTCAAGAAAGGGAACCAACCAGGTGGTAGACAGGGCCTCCAAACTAGCTAGGTCAAGAAGGACTTTAAGGAATTTTAATATAATTCAATTGTATTACAGTAATACATGTGTTCAGTATACATTTGTTGAATGAATTGTTTCCTGTTGAATATTATTTATGTTGCATTTCTGAAATGGTTTTTTTTCATGTTTTGTACATTTAAGAATGTAAGTACACCTTTGTAAATAATGATGAGAAGGACCATCGGCACATTATTTTTGCTTGTGATTTTTCACAAATAGATATTCTCTTATGTCTATCCTTTCAGTTGAACTTTCGAATAATTTTCTTGAATGCCAAACAATTCCTTTGAGATGTTGTTTTGCATTGAAATCAATTTGTAAAATGATTGAAGAGAAATACTAGTCGATGATATTGAATCATCTTAACTTCAGAAATGGTGTATCAGTGGCTATTGCTGCGTAACAGATTGACCCTAAATTAGTAACTTAAAACAGTAACAAGGTATTATTTCTCACGGGTTGGATGAGTACAGCTGGGGGATGGTTTTTGCTCCACATGGTGTCTTCTGGGGTTTCTCACAACCTGTGTTTAGCAGGGAGGTTGGGATCCCTAGCACATTTGCTGTTTAATGATGGCCACAGCTAGAGACTCTGGTCTTTCTCCAAGAGCTCCCTCATTTCCCAGCACTACTTTGCCACATGTCTCCACCACCAAGATAGTGTATATTTTGTTGCATAGCAACTGGTTTGCAAGTGGACATGCCCTAATGCATATGCATCTGTGTCAAACTCCAATAACTCATTGGCCAAATCACATCACATAACAAAACTGAGAGTTGATGTTATGGACAAAGGAATGACACCTGGATAGAAGAGTGGCAAATTCACACCGCAAATGGACGTGGAGACTCTGAGGGTAGGGGTTTATGGACATTAAACTGTCTATTGTTGTGGTCTCTTTGCCCCTAAAATTATTTTTATCCCACTTACATGCAAAACAGGCTAATACCCAGGACTTCCAAGAGCCTCTATCACAGAACCAGGCTCAGGCTCAATCTTAAAGTCCAGGGTGTGATCTAAATTAAGTCCAAACAGAAATAGATTTCCATAATTGCAGGGCCTCTCGTTCCAGAGATCTGTTAACTAAAAAAGTACCTGTGTCTTGCACACCCAAACAACACTATACATTTCCATTCAAAATGGGTAATAATGGAAAATAAATCATAGTAATTAATCCATAACAATCTTGAAATCTGCTGGAACTTGCCCCTAGTATCCCATAGTCTGGGGTTAGGAAATGTTCTTTGATTATGGCCTAATTCTGTTCACTGGGAGGGCTTCTCAAACCCATTTTTCAAAATTTTCAACCAAAGCTTTTGGCTCCATCTTCTATGCTCCTTGCTACCTATAAAAAAGTTGGAAGCCCCTCTTCATTTTGAAATGCCTTTATCACTTTTAGTGCAAGTTGCCTATATAATTCTCTTTAAAACTTTGTGTTTTTTAAGGAATCTTATTGGGATCCACTTAACACCCCAATAATATGCCTCCCAGCCATTTTATGAAATGAGTCTTTCTGCTTTGGGTATATCAGGCTTCCTTATATACCTTGAGATTTTTTGGAGCCATTTTGTCTAATTGAGAGACACATCTTTAAGGCTTTCTGAGGTCTTAACAAAGGGTCTTAGAGCTAACGTCCTGATTTGACCTTTACCCTGAGTCTATTTGTTACCTTGAGGATGTTCTGGCAGCCAGAGAAACTTCTCAGGGTTTTCTATGTGTTCTCTAATTCTGCTTGAAAACTAAGTAATTCCTACCTCATTTCATCTCTTCCTTCCCATATTTATTATATGCAGCTAAAAGAAGCCCACTGGTACTTTTTCAACATTCTGTTAAAAACCTCATAAGCAGAGGCATCTGGGTGGTTCCGTGGTTAAGCATCTGCCTCTGGCTCAGGTCATGACCCCAGGGTCCTGGGATCGAATCCCACATCGGGCTCCCTGCATGGAACCTGCTCCTCCCTCTGCTTATGTCTCTGTCTCTGTGTCTCTCATGAATACATAAATGAAATCTTAAAAAAAAAAAAAATTCTCATGAGCAGTATCCACAAGTTGGTTAGGTACATTTTTTTTTGCCCCCACATTATTACCCAATATTCTCCTGTACATAAGGTAGATCGTCCTTTCTTCAATCTCCAATAGCAATTTCCAGCTTCCACTCTGAGTTTTCCTGCTTTGATATGGAATAGATTTATTTTTAAAAATACAAAAAGCATCAATCATAAAGGGAAACTTAAAAATGTATTTTAATGAGGGGCACCTGGGTGGCTCAGTAAGTTAAATGTCTGACCCTTGATTTCGGCTCTGGTCATGATGTTGGGGTCCTGGGATGGAGCCCCATGTCAGGCTCCCTGCTCAGCAAGGAGTCTGCTTGAAGATTTTCTCCCTCTGCCCATCCCTCCACTTGTACTCTCTCCCTCTCTTTCTAAAGTAAATAAATAAATCTTAAAAAGAAGAATGTATATTAATGAAAAGGAACCACATTTAAAAGTCAAGCAATTCATGTAACTGGCAAAGGGCTCATTTCTACATTGTGGGGAGATATCTCCAAAATAAGTAAAAGGCAACCCAGAAGAAACATGGAAGAGAGGAACAGGCAGTTCAAAAACAAAGAAATTCCAAATGACCAAAAAAAGAGAGAGAGAAAATATGCTAATTAAGAATCAGGAAATGACTTTAAAACACCATGAAGCATCTATACACTCTCTATTAAGAGAGAACACTAAATTATCTAACAAAGGGTACTCATGACTAAGTCCTAAAGATCTACTGTTCACCATTGTGGCTGTAGTTAATAATACTGCACTGTATACTTACAAACGTTTTAAAAGAATAGATCTTATGTTAAGTATTCTTAACACAAAAATATAAAGAGGGAGGAAAGAAACTTTGGGAGGTAAAGGATAAGTTGATGGCACTAATTGTACTGATAATTTCATGGGTACATAGGTCTTTCCAGACTTGTCAAGTTATACGTTAAATACATAAGCTCTTTGTATGTCAACTGCATCTCAAAAAAAAAGTAGTTTTTAAAAAAATAATTGATAGAATTGTAAAAAAAAAACATGTCAACACACAGCTGGTGTTCAATAGATAGAAATTACCTTCTTGTTCTATTTCTTGATTTTTTTAAAATAACTTACTTTTTTGCAAAACATTACAATAAAAACAATAACTGCAAAAACTAAAGATGTCAGTTGTCCACAATTTCATTTGATAATCAAACAAATGTTCAGTTTTCACTAAAATATTAGACTGACAATACTAACTGATAACCCAGAGCAAAACAAAATATCCTACACAGTGGGAGGGAATATAATTTGGTAAACTAGTTTAGAAAAGACTTCTGTATAAGCCATATAAACTTAAGGTGTAATTTATCCTACTACCTAGAAATACAGTCAGAAGTATAGCTCCAACAGAATATTCACTATTTTTTTAATTTTTAAATTTAAATTCAATTAATTAACATATAGTGTATTATTAGTTTCAGAGGTAGAGTTCAGTGATGCATTAGACTTATATAATACCCAGTGCTCATTACATCACATGCCTTCCTTAATGTCCATCCCCCAGTTATCCCAAACCCCCCTCCACGACCCTCAGTTTGTTTCCTATGATTAAATCCCTTATGGTTTGTCTCCCTCTCTGATTTTTTGTCTTGTTTTATTTTTCCTTCCCATCCCCAATGATTCTATTTTGTTTCTTAAATTCCACATATGAGTGAGATCATATAATTGTCTTTCTCTGATTGACTTATTTCACTTAGCATAATACCCTTAGTTATTATTAATACCCTTAAAGTGGAAACAATCTAAATGTCCAAGTGAATTGAGATATAATTACACACTGGTACTCTATATAGCCATAAAGATGGTCACCCTATAGTTACTTTAGACAACACTGATGAAATACACATAATATTGATCAAAAGAAGCTCTATATTATTCCAATTATATAAAGAAAAGAGGGATCAACTAAATTCAGGTTTTTAGGGACGTGTAGTTAAGCAGTAAAGGCATGAATTAACTGAAAGGATTATCATGATCACAGTGGTGTCCTGGAGCTAGCTAACCCAAGGCTGTATCAAAGAACTGACTGGGGCATCTCAACCCAAGTCTGTGTTAGTAGCAATGGGTGATAGTACAAATACTTACATTATTGATTTCAGCAAACACTACAAATCTGAGTTTTTGTTTTGTTTTGTATTCTAAAGAAAGGGTTGTTAAATATTTATCAGCCCACCACTGCATAAAAGTCATGATAATAGTCGCTTTTAGGAGACAGATAGTTAGTGGAGATAGGAACATCAGGATCTACTCAGATTCTGGAATCCACTCTGCTTATTATTATTAGCCTGAGCTTTGGTTACATAGATTTCCCCATATGTGTTATATATCATAATAATCAGTTTTTCAGAGACCTAAAGTAAATGCAATAAGGCAAGAAAAATGAATAAAAGACAAAGACATCACTTTTACAGATGAGCTATTTGGTTAATTTGACATAAACGGGAAATAACTATAAGACTCTTTTAATTAATAAGTTCAGGAGGTGTCCAAATATAAGGTTAACATGTGATACTTATAAATTTTCTTCATATCCACAATAACAACTTAAAAAGACAATGCAAGTAATGACTACTGCAAACAGATATATTAAATATATATATTTAAATATATATATAAAACCTAGAAAGCTCTGTACTATGCTATAGCAATGAAAACTATAAACCCTTACAAGAAGAGACCTAAATAAGCAGAGGAAAAAAAACTCATTTCTTTAGCTGGGAAGGCTTACTATTTTATCGATGTCATCAAACTATGTATTCAAATTCATCCCAATAAACACCAAAATATATTATTTTTGAACATCTTAGCTGATTATACAGTCCAATGCCCAAAGAACAGCAAATATAACTTGAAGTGGATAAAGAACAGAGGATGACATCCTATCAGATAGCATCAGATTTTATAAAATAATAGTAAAACAAGCAGTGTAATATTGGTAAAGGAATAGACAACTAAATTGATTTCAGCTTTTCTGATCTTTGAAGCAAACTCAATAAGCTTATAACCTCAGCTGGTGGAGAGAAGAGAAAGCAAGGGCACAGTTCCCTGGAAGAGTAGGTCTACTTCCATCTTTGGAGCTTTCCAGAGTGTCCACTTCCAAAGCACTCAGTATTTGATTTAATATTTATTTACTGAAGAAATTGAAAATGTGAAAAAAAAATCCTCCTTCATACATAATTTAAAAGTATAAAATGAAATAACAAATGGGTATTTTGCCATCCTGTTGGCAAAAAATAAATAAATAAACGATTGAAAACTGGCAATGATGTGGGGAAACTGGCTATTCTGATACAAATGAGTCATTGTAAACAGTAAAGCCTTTTCAGAAGGCAATGTGTCAGTAACTAACAAAATTTTTATGCTAATTCCTTCCACAACAAATACTGCTTCTAAAAACTTCTCCAAGTCAAATAGCACAGGTGTGCAAAGAGAAATCACCATTATAAGTATCACAGAAAAAAAAAAAACATCACTAACTGTACCATATTATTATATGTAATCATATACAGCAATATTTGAATCTTAATGACAAAATTGCATTCCCCTATTACTTTATTTTTTTAATTACACTAAAAAGTAAAGCAAAACAAATCTAAGTTAAACTTTGGTACATTTATCTTATCATCTAAAACTAAAATTCACATTTGAAAGGATTCTAAATAGACTGCATTTTCATAGTGAAAGCTGCTCCCCTATACGTGGAATTTAGATTCCTTCAATGTTTATATTTTTACTCCTTGAAGTAAACTCTTACTTTTTAGACAACCAAGGGATGAAATAAACAAGACAAGACATTGTCCTTCTTTGCTCTTCTTTCTCTTCACATCTGAGGGTTAGTAAAAGGGAGGGGGGGGCATAAACATGGAAGTGATGTGACCCACACTGTTCAGTAGCAAAGTTTCTTACTGTTGCTATGGCATCTCTCAGGCTAAGCTCCCATTTACTTTTCTGAAAATGTTCCTGTTTACAAATGACATATTTTTACCTCTCACCTCCTGGTCCTCTGTTCCTAGCTCGGGACTGTTCCAACTCACAAATTACAAATTTAGAAATCAACATTTCATAAAGAAATACAAAATATTTACCATTCCTCTCCTTTTCTCTCAGTGGGTATATCTACAATAAATTTACAGCAAATGTGACAGGTCAAACCAGTTGGTTATCTTGGAAATAGTCTTGAGAATTTTCTGAGGGACAGAACGTTTTGAACAAAGTTGAATAAAAGACTTTAGAACACAGGTTAACCTGGTTTCATGACAATGACATGAGTGCAATTGTGAAATGAACGAGAAAATCCTCAAATTGCGTAGAAAAATGAAATAAACAAAGAGTTTAAAGATCCTTCTTTATGATGTATCTACTATGATTCGAGGAAAGAAGAGGGAACCAAAGTGAAAGGCAGGTGCTGCATTTTAAGAAATATTTTTTTAGATGTTGACAAGCTAGTAAACCACCATGTTAACTGACATGAATAATCATGCCTTCCGAGATTCCTATTTGAGCACATCCCTTTTTCTTTTTTTTTTTTAATATTTTATTTCTTTATTCATGAGAGACACCGAGAGAGAGACAGAGACATTGATGCAAGACTCAATCCCAGGACCCCAGGATCACGCCCTGAGGCCAAGGCAGACGCTCAACCCCTGAGCCACCCAAGCGGCCCAAACACATCCCTTTTGCTTTCACAGAGATGCCCTGGTACTCCTGACGCATAGTTAGCAAGAACTGCAAAAGACCATGTTCCCGAAATAAAGACTGAAAAAGAAGGGACACAAGTCTACTGAGAACCTCTCAGAGAAGTCATCTCGGTTTCCTACATCTCACTTGAATTGGAATTAGAATTCTGAGACACATCTGGAAGATCTGGGTGTCAATATCCACCAGAGGAAAATAATGTAATCAAAGCACACTTAGAAATGATGATGCAGAATGAAAATCAGATCTTACTGTCTTATTTCACCTTTAATCTATGCAAATGGGAATAAATGTAAGATAGATGTGTACCCACACATAAATAGCTGTAACGTATCTATCGTTTGGCTAGGTGGCTAGGTAGGTACATAGGTTCTGATACAGGAAAAAAGAAAAACAGAAGGATACACAAAATTATGAGCCAATGATTACTCAAGCAAAGAATATACTTCCATTCTTTTAAAAATATATACCCCTCAAAAACAGAAATATGGGTGTTTTTCACTTTTGTTGTGCTTTTCTGTAATTTCTACATTTTAGTAATGACCTAGACTGGTTTTTATTATCAGAGAAAATGCTGTAAATACCTTTAAAAATGATCTTTCCGCCAATTAGCCATATTTCTAGCTAGGATACTAATTAATCATATACTCAGAAGAATACTATAATCCTGAAAAACTGTAAGAAAATCAATTTCTCAAACTTGTATTTCTCTCAAGTACTCAAAAGTGGCTTTCTCTTTTAAGAAAACACTGTTGTGAATATTCTTATAAAATGTTGCGACACTCAACTTGATTAAATAATTGTCTATTAAATAAGTGACAATATATACCCATTAGTGATTAAGGAATAAAAAAACATTGTGAGTGTAAATCGGTAAACGTTTTCTGGATAGCAAGTTGGCAATAATGATTAACATTTCAAATGCCCATATCTTATTATTCAGTGATTCTACTGCTTAAATCTCACAAAGATATGCATTATAGCACTGTTTTTAATAGCAAACTTTTGAAAATTATTTAAAATAAAAGCCATCCACAGGAGACACCTATAAACTAGAGTTTATATGCCTAAAAATAAATTTTTAGAAAGAACAAACTTTGTTTATGGGCTTTGATGTGGAAAACTTGTAAGTGAAAAAAATAAAGTCAATATAATGTAGGTGATATAATCTCATTAAAAGCATTAAAAGGAACTGGGGTGCCTGCGGGGTTCAGTTGGTCAAGCATCTGACTATTGGTTTTGGCTCAGGTCATGATCTCAGGGTCATGATATTGAGCCCCGTGATGGCTCCATACTCAGTGGAGAGTCTGCTTGAAGATTCTCTCCCTCGGTCCCTTTCCTCACTTTGTATCTCTCTCAAATAAATAAGTAATCTTTTATTTATTTATTTACATATATTCATTTATATTTATTATTATTTATAAATAATAAATAAATATTTTTAAAAAATCGTTTAAAAGGGGACACCTCGGTGGCTCAATGGTTGAGTGTCTGCATTCGGCTCAGGGTGTGGTCCCAGATTACCAGGATCAAGTCCCACATTGGGCTCCCCTTGAGGAGCCTGCTTCTCCTTCTGCTTGTGTCTTTGTTTCTCTCTGTGTGCCTCTCATGAATAAATAAATTAAAAAATTAAAATTAAAAAAATCATTTAAAAGAAATAGAATACAGGGATAAAAATATAGATAACACTATATACCAGTTTGAATTTTTTTTTTTCTGAAATGAATCCCAGAAATTATTAATGGTGGTTTTCTTTATGAAAAGAAATGTCAAGGAGAGAAATTAGGAAGAGAAATTTCAGTGTTTTTTTAAATTAATCCTTTGTATTTTACTTATATATTTTCTTATATATGCCTTTTATTTAATATGAGATAATATACAACTATACTACTTAAGCATTCAAAAACAGAGGTGTATAAAACTGAGAAGCAATACATGGTTTTGATTAATCTATCTGAATGTATATTCTTTTACCTACAGAAATATGTAAATAATATGTGTTTGTGAGTATGTATATGAGAATTAGACACAGGTAATCTATATATGAAGGTGTATGCATGTGTATATATATGCAATACACAGGGGTATTTTTCTTGTGTTGAATTAATTATGTCACCAGTTCATGTTTAATTTTTAAAATTTCCCTACAAAGGACTCATTTTCATGCAGTTTTCTTCTAAGAAAAAGCAATGTCTAGCTCTGCACGGGGAAAAGTGTTTGGATGAATGTGCCAAGGGTTAAAATATAATGGAAATTAATTATTATCTCCCCTACATTTTATTAATCTGGACATTTTCTCGCTTGAGAACACATGATGTGCTGAATTTATGGTATACAATCCTGTTTCAGAGAAATAAAGCATCTTAGATTATATCTTTTTTTAATTCATTGAAGTATAATGGATAATAAATTATTTAGTTTAATTAAAACCTCTTTATCAGATGGGCATTTACCCATGACATTGTTATGCACAACTGGTGTTCCACAGAAGGCATCATTTTCAATTCTCTTCTCATTTCATTCACGGATTCCTTTAATTGCATTTCGAATTACATCTATTTCCACAAAGTCATACTATAAACCCGTCAGACATTTGTGCCTACTCCTTTACCTTCAGAATTAAAAATCCCTCTCTTCTATTTGCTTTAAAATTCATTCATTTCTCCTTGGGTTTGAATGGAGAAACTAAGGAATGCTGAAATATGGTATTTAAGGAGTTTAGAACAGACTGGCCTGGCTTGAATCCCAGCTCTCCCTATGGGAAAATTATTTATCTTCTCAGAGACTCAGTTTCTTTTCTCGTCTGTAATATGAAGATAATAGTAGTTTTCCTTTTAAGACAATGAGGTTATACATGTAAAATAGCACATTTCTTGGCACCTGGTAAAAATTAAGTTTGATACGATCATAATTACCTTAATTAAATTTGAGTCAATGTCTTGAGATGAATTTTCATTTGGGCATGGGAAGATAGAAGGATGACATGTGCAAACAATACATAGCCTTTTAACACTAAAACTTCAGGCTCAGAGTTTGGAGATTGTACTGGAACGTTTTTAGGATTCTGGCATCAAAGTTTAATTTCCTTTGAGCACGAGATTCCCTGAATTACCAAGGGTCCCACTTCTCCTGCAAAAGACTATCTCTGTTCCCTTCCTTTACAAGTTCATCACATTCCCAATTTTACTATCATTTTAAATTGCCTTTTTTTAAAATTGAAGTAGAGCTGACACACGATGTAACACTGGATTCAAGCATACAACATAGTGATTCAGCAACTCTGTATGTTATGCTATGCTTAATTGCCAACATTTTAAATGTTGTTAGATTCTTATACTCTTTATTGAAGTACTATAGGAAAGACAAAGAAATTAATTAGATCAAGGTGTATAAGAATCTGTAAGGGACCAGAAATAAGTATTTTACTAAAGATTTTGTGGGGAGGCAGGAAAAAGAATTACAATATACACTACAAGGCAAAATATATTATTGAATTTCTCATAAAAATGTATCTTTTTTTCCCCAACGACTTTCTTCTCTTTAACAACCTCATCTTTCTCCTTACCCTTCCTAAAATGGTCTAGGGAAAAAAAAATCCATCTCTTAATCTTCGCTCTTTGGTGCCTCATTCAGCAAAATAAAGTTCAATAATTGGCTGAAAGCACATCATCTGTTTTTCCTCGAGTGTGTGACTCAGGGCCCCAGTCAGAGTGATGGCACCTGACACAGCTGTCTTTCAAACTATTTGGGGGTACAGAACTCAGTGTCTTTATTCTTTCTTCTTTCCTCTTCGGGAAAAATCTATTCTAGGTGGTGTTTCCCTTGTTTCCACGGACTTGAGTTTAAAAAAAAAAAAAAGACTCTCACTCACTGCCAACATTGTCGTAGTCAAATACAGGACTACCTACATACAAGAACAGTTCTTAATTTCAGAAAATGTGGTATTAGTAACAATAGTGATGATGGGTAAGGTGGTGCTGGCAGGAAATAGGGAATAAAGACAAGAAGACCAAGAAGGTTAAGCAGGATACAGGCATGATCTCTCTTAAACTTGACAACAACTGTATAAATAGATACTATGCCTGTGTCTGCTGAGGGGGGATCTGAGCCTTAGAGAGGCTAATTCACACAGCCAATGTTTACCTAAGGTGTGCTCCAGTCCAAAGCCCAGGCTCTTAACAAATTATATGTTACCCTGAGACCTTAAAATACAAAAAAATAATTTAAAAAATGAATTAAATAAAAGATGTTGACTGGAAGTGGTTTCCATTTGCATCACTTCTCTGCTCAGTAAACATATTTTGTGTGCCGATGATATACCAGATACTAAACTGGTGCACTGGAAATTTTTAAGTGGATCTTATTTATATTTTTCCTTTTATCCTGTTTACCTATCTTGTCCAAGCAACATGATGCTCCTTTTGCTGGATTAATTGTTTTATTTTACTGTTCTTGTCACTGTTTTGGTGGCAAGAAGAAATGAAGATGGCAGCAATCAGATCTCAATGATTATTTCTTCATCAGAAAGTATCTAAACTTTGCCCACTTATCCATAGAGCCCTCTCTCCTTTCCCCATTCAATCTGCAATTTCAAGTGGATCAGACAGCTCTGAAGAGATGATAAGATTTCTAAGTCACAGTGACTCTGACAGTGAAAGCACATGAGAGCCCTATGATGTTTGCAGGAGTGGGTGGCAGTGGGTTACGCCCAACTACTTACCCAGGAAATTCTTCAGCATGGGAACAAGTCTGGGGGGAAAGTGAAGGGATCTCATTTACCTTTTCATGCCCGTCACATTAAATCACATTACTTATATAATTCTGTCCTGGCAGCAACCCAGAAGTAAGATCTTCACTGTCTAGATATGAAAACAGAACTGGAGAGATTAAAGGATGGACTAAAGATCTCAGGGCTAGAAAGTGGGAGATACGGGTCCTCAAGACAGATTTTCTCATCCGACCCCATCACTTATGGCTTCTTTTCAAAATAACACAATAGGACCTTGTCTTTATATCATAAACTTGTGTACAACGGTACAGATTATTACTTATAGGCATAGTAGGAATTCTTCACATCATGAAATTGTGAATTAAACCTTCTCCATCCCCTAAAAGAATACTCTTTCAGCTTATGCCTTGTGATTCATTTTGGCAAAACAAACAAAATACATCTGTTTTGTTTGCCACTGTGGGTCCTGCACCTGGTCTGGTGCCTGCTACATAGAAGATCCTCAAGTATTTACTAAAAGTATGAATGACAGAATGATGGAGAAGCAGCACATGTTTAAGTTATTAGCCATATTCACTTTAGCATAAATTAATTCCAATTTTTCCCTCTTGAATCACTTCCCATTTTCAGGGTTTGAAATTGAAAGCCGAGAGAAAAAAAAACAGAACACAACAAAGGATGAGCTAGAGAAGCTCCAACTTCAGAGCCCATGGGGGTTCCCACAGCAGCCGGGGGCAGCTATAGACACTCGAAAAACAAAACCCATAAGCTGAAACAAACGAATGAAAATATACAAATAAAGACACACAAAGGGCTTAGTGGTATGGAAAAAATGTGAACCTAAGTGCCATGATTGGGAATCATTTGGTCAACACAAAGGTAATGGAACCACACACAAAACTTCAAGATTAAATTGTGGGCCCAGAGGGTGGTTTCTTTGTAAAGGTTAAGAATAAATATAAATCCTCTCTGAAAAAATATGTCCTCGACTTAAGCCTAAATTTCCCACGGTTTAATATCAGTCATATATGAGTTTAGAACCAAAGACACAAAATATGGGGAAAAAGAGCAAGCCACAAGGGTAAATGTCAGTACAAGCTATAAATAGCAGAACTGGCCTCTAAGAATTTCGCATAATAGAATTATGAAATACATCACAAAATAACTTTGTAGGATATATGCACCCGTATGTTTAATGGGGCATTATTTACAGTAGCCAAATCATGGAAAGAGCCCAAGGGTCTAGGACCCATAGATAGATGAATGGATAAAAAAAAAATCTGGTGTGTGAGTGTGTGGATATGTGTATAATGGAATATTATTCAGCTGTATAAAAAGGAATGAAACTTGCCATTTGCAACAACATGGATGGAGCTGGGATTTAATGCTAAGTAACAGAAGTCAGTCAGAGAAAGACAAACCATATGATTTCACTCCTATGTGGAATTTAAGAAATAAAACAAATGAACAAAGTTAAAAGAGACAAAACAAAAAACAGACCCTTAGCTGTAAGAGAACAAACTTGGTAACCAGAGGGGTGATGGGATGGAGAATGAGTGAAATAGGTGAAGGGGATTAAGAGAACACTTAACCTTGATGAGCACTAAATAATACAGAGAATTGTTGAATTACTATACTGTACATCTGAAACTAATCCTTTATTTTAAGGATTTATTTATTTATTTGGGTAGAGGGGGTAGGGAAAGAGGGAGAGCTAGAGAGAAACCTAAGGAGATTCCCTACTGAGCATAGAGCCCAAGCCAAGGCTCAATCTCACAATATGGAGATCACAACCTGAGCTGAAACTAGGTATCAGAGGCTCAACCAATCATGCCATCCAGGCACAGAAACTAATTAAACTTCTATATTAACTATAATGGAATTTAAAAACTTAAGGAAAAAGTAAAAAAATAAAAAATAAAAATGAAACAAAAAACTTTGCAGGAGTCACCAAGCAGAATCAGAATAGAAAGGAAAAAATTCAAGGCTTATAAAAATTGAAAAAAGTCATTGGAATGGAGGAGAAAAAAAGAATGGTTACATAGCACATTAGGCAGAACTAAAACAAATGATCACAGAGGACTAGGGACCAGGAAAATCAGAAATAATTACTCAAAATCCCGGCTGGGTATAAAAATTGTGAAAAAGATGTTAAAAGATATTTAATCTGAGCCTCAGGAGGACAGAAGAGAAGGAGGGTGGGTAAAAGTGCTTTTGAGAGATAATAATATATCTTCGAACCAATGCGAACTATCAGAGCAAGTAAATGAAACAAAAATCCCACTTGGACACAGTATAGGGAAACCAGAGAAGCCTGAACAGGAAGAGAAGGTTGCATTAGCAGTCAGAGTAGGAAGACGGATCCAAATCAGGGAAAAAATTATTCTGACAGCTTCTCTATAGGAACAAGAATCTTACAAAGAAACAAAGCAGCTAACTCTCAACTGAGGTAGCCCGCCACGTAAAATTATATTACAAGAATTATATTACAAGAACAGGAGTTGCAATAAAGTCATTTTTATATAAACAAAAACAAGGAACTTTTACTGTCAGCAGGCTTTTATTAAAGAAAATTCTAAAGAGTATACTTAAAAGCACTACAATATGCTTTAAAATTATCTCCTAGAGGGAAGGTCTGAAGTGCAAAAAGAATGAATACAAAAACAGATAAAGGCAGGCATTCTCAAACAAACATTCCATGTAAAATAACAACAATAAGGTCTCATTTACTGGGTTAAATGATGAAAATAACACCCTGAACAAAGGCCTATTTTTGTAAGAGTATAATCAGAGTTTAAATATTATAAATTCCTTTAATTATTTGGCAAGTTCTATGATGTTACATTTTGAACAGGAATAGAATATTTAACTTCCAACATGAAAGACACACAAAAACATCAGCATAATGATATAAAGGAATAATGACACATGTTGTCAATGGTAGGAACAAGGAAAACAAAAAAGCTTATAAAGATTGGAACCAGGGGGATCCCTGGGTGGCTCAGCGGTTTAGCGCCTGCCTTTGGCCTAGGGTGTGATCCTGGGGGCCCGGGATCGAGTCCCACGTCGGGCTCCCTGCATGGAGCCTGCTTCTCCCTCTGCCTCTCTCTCTCTCTCCCTGTGTCTCTCACGAATAAATATATTTTTAAAAATCTTAAAAAAAAAAAAAAAGATTGGGAACAGACTGGGGCACCATTTGTTAAGCATCTGATCCTTGGTTTTGGCTCGGGTCATGATCTCAGGGTCATGAGATCAAGCCTTACGTTGGGTCTGCACTCAACTCAATGCAGAGTATGCTCCAGACTCTCTCTCTCCCTCTCCCTCTGTCCCCTTCCCCTGCTCTCTCTCTCTCTAGAATAAATAAATCTTTAAAAAACAATGGGACCAGACTGATGCAAAAAATCACTATGGCAGAAACAAGTCCATATATGCTACTATGTACTAGAATTTACAAGAAATGGTTTGTAAATACCAAAACAAACAAAACAAAACAAAACAAAAACAAAAACCCTGAAAATCAGAAGTATTATTAGAACTCAAATCTGCCAAGAGCTAGTAGTATCTAAAAAGAAATCCTTTCAAACTATTTACTGATGGCATAAAATGAAAATTGTGGTTCAAATCCAAACAGCAGAAACCAACATCGACTGGACCTTTATTATGGAATCCACACTGTACTTTCTATTAATCAGAATGCTCATCTCATGCTACGAGCAGGAGGCCTATACCACAGGATGAGACACCTAGGGCACAGAACTTACCCAAGACTCCCTGCTCCGGGAAGTGGGGAAGCCAGGTGTAAACTCACAACCTGACTACAGAGCCTGCGTGTGAATCACCTCTGCTTTGTTGCCTCCATTTTTATTTTATGCATTTGTCAAAAGTTCAAAGCCAAACCACACACACAAGGAAGGGAGGTGAGATGGAATTAGAAATTACCCTTCTCGATTGAATTGAGAGCTTCAGAGACTCCAAGGAAGCAGCTCACCCCAGTACAGCAATAAATAACCTGCATGCCTGCGTACACTTACCACTGTGCCCAGCATTGTGTGACGTAAGGATAGACGTGTCGCTCACACATTGCCCTGAACATCCATTCTCTGGACTTAGAAGTGATTTCCTAGTGTGGTTGACAGAAATCCACTTTGTTTCTCCCTCTCTCTCCTCCTGAGCCCCGTTTCCAATAGCTTAGCCCCTGCTGTGTACGAGGGGATGGTGAACACTGTTAATCAAAAGGGGACCCCATCCTGGTCACCAAGCCTGGGCGAAGAGAGACACAGGTTTGAAATCATCTTCCTTAATATTCCAGACCATACCCTGCCACACTTGCTTCCAGGTGATCATTGCAAGAGGTGGGGTTGAAACAGTGCAGCTTAACTGAGTTCATTTTCAGAGCACCAGAAGGTCTTTTCTTGATCCTGGACAAGCCTGACAGGGTACCACAAGTGAGAAATTGTTTTCAAAGACGCATGCGAATTTATCAATATGTTGTCTAGGACAAAGCACGTTTGCAGAAGGAGCAGTTTAGATGGGGTGGGGCAAAAGGTTGAGGGCTCAGAAAGTGGAGAGGAAAAGCATAAACAAGAAACCAGGAACCGTAATTTACAATTTCTTTTTCAAATCACATCTTTTTTTCACATTCTTTGCCTCAGATAATAGGAAGTGAACACTTATTCCATCCCCATTGTAGAGGTGGGTTTGGTTTTGTTTTGTCTTGTTTTTTTATCCTTAAGTAGACAAATTCAAACAGAATTAGGGATTAATTACCAGGAAGAGCTGAGAGCTTTTCAATACACCCTCTCTCCTGCCAGCCCACACACAGCTCTGTGATCTTGAACAACTTTCTGATCCCTTTATTTCCTTCTTTTGTTTGCTCTGCATTTCCCTGGGGTGGGGGGTGGGGGGTGGGAGCGAATCACCATTTCTCCCTACTCCCTTCTACCTCAATGGCTCATGATTCAAGTCTAGTTTTCCTGTGTGTGTGTTTCCCAAATTAATCATAGGATCGCTTCCTTAAATGGAGCCAGCCCTCTGCTCGATACGGAGCATTTTCTGAGCTAGTGCTTCAGGAAGAGATAGAGAATGGAAGAAACCCAGGCTGTGCGTAGATTCCTTAAAGCAGGTTTTCAATATCCTTTTGCTAAGGCCCACACTTAGCATAATAATGGCTGCTTTCTTTGATAGTTTTCCTCAAATAATCATTTTAATATAAATACGAGTTGTTGCATATTGATCATTTATCATCTGCCAGGTATCTGCTAAACTCATTATATATTTATTTTATTTAATCCTCACAAACTTTCTGTGACCCTTACTCTCTCTCTTTAATAAATGGATTCAAACTTGGATAGAATCACCAAAGCACCTATGCTCTTATCAATGGGATGCAGAAGACCTGGCCAGACTGGATGGCCAGTACATGTTATGCAACTTTGCTGTGACTGGGCACTAACTCTGTGCTAGGTATTGTGCAAAGGGCTTCTGGTGTGATGTCATTACTGTGCATTGTTACTACTACAAGCTTGCAAGGGAGGAATTATTGTTTTGTTTTTTTTTTTTAATAATTTTTATTTATTTATGATAGAGAGAGAGAGAGAGAGGCAGAGACATAGACAGAGGGAGAAGCAGGCTCCATGCACCGGGAGCCCGACGTGGGATTCGATCCCGGGTCTCCAGGATCGCGCCCTGGGCCAAAGGCAGGCGCTAAACCGCTGCGCCACCCAGGGATCCCAGGGAGGAATTATTGTATCCCTGTTTAATACATGAGTTATCTAAGGCTAAGTTACTTGACATACCAAGCAACTTGAGCAAAGTACATAGCTCATCAGTACTCGATGTGGAACTAAAACCCAGGTCTGTCTGATTCCAAGCTCATCTCTCAGTGGGTGTGGCAGAGAGCCTCTGTCATGGGCCTCAGTGATCCCCATCCCCTGGTAGTCACACCTGTGTGTCATCCTGTCCAGTTTGTTTGATTCCAACAAACAGAACATGGCAAGGTTACCAAATGTCACTGTGGAAAGACCATGACTTTCATTTCCCTCTCTCTTTCTGTTTCTCCCTCTTTCAGCCTCCCCTGGTAGTAGTGGGGAGAAACAGGTTTCCATGTTGTGAGTAGCCCTATAGAGAGGCTCACATGCCTGGAATGGATGAATCCAGCTAACAGAAAATCTGAGACCTGCCAAGGGCCCCAAGAGTCAGCTTGATAATGAATTTTCTAAGACCTGCCAGGTGAGTGAACTTGGAAGCAGACCTTCCCCCAAGCCAGCGTGGAGAAATCTGTAGCCTCAACCAACACCTTGATTACTGCTTTATGAGACACTCTGAAGTGGAGACACCAGCTAAGCTGTGTCTAGATTCCTGATATGAAGAAACTGAAATAATAACGGATACATGTGGGGTTGGTAGGCAAGGGATATGGTATGGACAGGCAATGTATTCTAGAAGGTATCCATTCCTTTCTACTAGAAGCTCTATAGTCAGTCCCTTCTGGAGCAAGTCCAGCTTTGAATGACTGAAGCTCTCAATAATTGAATGAATGAATATTCTGCATTCCTTTGGGCTTATTAGGTTTCTATCAGAATTATTTTTTTAAAGGTAATAGTTACTAGTCTTATATCATCACATAAGAAATACATGAAAAAAAAAAGAAAAAAAAAGGAAATACATGAAAATAGTCAACCATCAGCCTATCATCTTGTTAATATTTTGAGTATATGCTTTTGGTCATTTTTGCAATATAATTATTTATACCTATTTGAACAAAAAATATAATCCTATTATAATACTGTTTATAACTTGTGTTTCATTAATATTTTTCCACTTAATTTTTAAACATTTCTGCAATTTACTAAATGGTCTATTGAAAGGCTAACACTTCTAGAGGAGGTAAGGTTTGGAGTGAACAAATCACTTTAATCAATTCTACACGCTGCCTGAGCTTAGCCTCAGAGAACAGAGTTCTGAATTTTGGAGGAGAGATGGCAAAAAGTGGGAAATTTAAAGTTAATAAATTGACTTGAACTACTGCAAAGTAGATTCTATGTTATGTTACTAATATTTAATATTTATTGAGCAAATTTATCATAAATAATTTACTATTTGCTCAATACCAGGCCATAAGTAAACTATTCAAAAATTAAAATTGTATTTGATGCACTGTGCATTCATTTTTTAAAAATTTAACATTGTGATCTAGTCCTGTGATCTAGTCCTGCTATCACAGTGTCTCTATGAGCTGGACCCCAAACTAGTCAGACTTTTTATTTCATCAACATGAGTTTGCTGTGAACTCCCAAGAGAAATTAAGCTGGTGACTAAGGGGTGATGTCAAGAAGATGATCAAGTTCTATTTTTAAAAGAATAAGATATGTTTAAAAAGAATAAGATATCACTATGCTACTATTTGGAGTGTTATCTTTTAAAAAGGAAGGCAGATGTTGGTGTCTGTGCAAGCATATTGATCCAGTACACTGCTCTAGACTCTTATCCAAAGCATACAGCCATGCGGAATCCTAGGTAATCACACTTAAGAGTATTTTATGTATTTTAGTAGACATATAAAGGATTTCCAGACAATGAGATCAGTAGGCTTGACCTCTCTGAGATTAAATTGGGGAGAGGGGAAAGGGGATGTTCAGTTGAGAATCCATTACTCTGGGGAAATATAAAGGCTCTTCTAGAGAAACCATGAGTTAAGAAGTGGTGCACATACTAGATTAAAAATACTAGGTTAAGGCTTGCCTCAGAAAACAGTGGAAATTCTAAGACAGACTGTTTGGAGGCCTGAACACTGTCAGTACCACTTTCATTTATCTTTCCTGCCAACCTCCATTTTTCCTTTCAAATCAAAAGCTAAAGTAAGACACACATTTGGGGGAAAGTTGTCAAAATTCATTTTATGGAAATGTGCTACTCACGAGGATCCTTTGATCAGCAGCAGTATCTTTTGAAATTGAAATTGAATAGATTATATGGTGATCTGCCTCTTCTCTCCTCTGAGTTCAGCTGGAAATAAATTGGAAATGCACGTGAAAAATACAAACTCCTTTTCTGGTTGGAGCTTCCCTAATATTGGTTTTACCTCATCTTTGAGCAACAGATGTCAAAAGCTACTGGCAAATGTGGCTCTTAGAATTCTCTACAGAAAGATGGGCATGCTCAGATGTAAAAATCATATTAATAAATTGTTCATATAAAGTGTGTAATTAAAAAAAATAAATAAATAAAAAATAAATAAAGTGTGTAATTAAACTAAAAACTTTGGGTCTTCAGGACATGTGGATTCCAGGACCAACTCCTGTACAGCTTCTAACAAATTACAAAGTTTCCTTTGGGTTTGGTAAATCCACCTCTAGCAGTGAGCAATTGGGAAGGTTCAAATCACAGAAACGTAAACTGAACTAGATTAAAAAATTAAATAATTTTAAAAAGCCTGGGTAGCTGAGCCTTCCCTTCAGTCCAGATAGATCTAGGATGGAAAAAGTCTTATTAGAATTTGATCTGAGAGCCTCTTCTTTCTTCCCCTAACTCCCTCCATCTTTAGCTTTTCTCTTTGTTCTACTATATTTCCTTCTATCTCATGGCTGCCAATGCTCCAGACTCACACTAGTCACAGCTCCTGGTCTATTAAAATGAACATGCCTCCTTCTTAGTAGCTTCTACAAGCATCATGGAGTTCAGGCCATTGGGACCAGCCTGAGTCACTTGCCCATCCCTGGACCATACAGGGTAGTTCTGGATGAGAACATGCTAACTGGACAGCTTGGTCAGGTACCCACCCCTTGAGACGGAGGAGGCAACAGTAGAGTCATTCACACATGAATCACATGGAGTGGGACTGGGGACATGTGGGCCTTTGTTGAGAAACCCAAAGGGGTGTTCTAGAATAGGAAAAAAAAATCTGAGCAGGAAAAAGCAACAGATGTCCACTACACTTCCCGCCAACCAAAACTTCTGGTAAGCAGCATGTCTTTTTTTAATAAAGCCAAAGTGTATTTTAAATTCCTCATTAGGTTTGAAACTGCTGTGTTGCCCTTCTTTTATCAAAAGTGGTGACAAACTCCAAATTAAGAAAAATAATTGGTAGACATTTATCACAGATGGCAAATTCTATTCTAAGTGTAGCCTGGCATGATTTTTATTGCCAACATAAATAATGCCAAAAACTGGACAAATCACTGAAACTGATTCCTATCATCCATCTGATTGGCAGCGAAAAAACAATTTGACCAAAATCTGTGATGTGCTTGAGGAATTATTCTGTGTAGAAGAAGAGAGAGAGAGAGAGAGAGATGAATGTTTTGCAGCTGTAGCTATAGGACTAGAGCACAGCCATGGTGTATACAGTAAACACATAATTTCCTTCTCCAGAAATACTCTTTTATAATCTCTAGTGCTTGGCTTCAAGATACCTGGGCCTGATAGCACAAGGGATATCCAGAGTTCCTCGAAGCTCAGATAATTCAACCCTGAAAAAACCCTCCATGGCATAACAAACCTGCTTTGAAACGGTCATTGTAGACAATCCATTTGATTTATGTGGGAGCTTCTAAGCTGAAATAATTGGTCTGGTCTCTAAAATGAACACTAAAAAGGCCATTGGCAAAGGATGGTAACGAGTTCAGCCATGTCTTCTCGGTCATGTCTATAATTTAACACCCATCTGCGGAAACAATTACAACTGCAAATTAACAGATGGCCCCATCCATGTATACAGAAATGACTGATTCAGACTGAAAAAGTGAATTTTATAAAATAATTACAGGTATCCCCCGCTATCCTTGAGTTTGTTTTGTGCCACTTCAATTATTACGAAAGACCTACATTAGTACCTGTTTGTGGTAATCAGAAGAAACCCAAAGAAGATTTTGGCTTTCACACAAGGGTAGCTGCTTCTTTGCTTGCACCATTTCGGGGTATGCAAGGGTTCATGGGGGCGCTCTACTTTCAGAGAGCAGGTCAAACCTCTGTGTGCAAAACTAGTAACTTCATAAAAGTTAATATACATAATCCTTTCCAACTTTTAAATCCATACTGCTGTGTACCAATCAATATTTACTGAATACCTACTGTGCACCAAGTCATGAAGTCTTGGCAATTAAGAAGACAAAGACTCAGGATAAACCAATCATGAAATAAATATCACGATAACTTCAGAGAGTTTTAAGTACTCTGAAGAGAAATGTACAGGTTCACAGGAAAGATAGGGTGTGTGGTTGTGTGGGGGGGGCGGGGGGAAGAGATTCCCTAATGCAGAATTAGTGAATAGGGACAGCCTCTGTGATGACATGGCTGGAATGAAGGGAAGAGAAAACCAACAGAAGGTTTGTAAACTCATCTTAAGACAAGCAAAGAGCAAATACCAAGACCTGCCTGGAGAATGTGCTGAAAGAAATAAATGCATTTTATTTCTTTAATTGTCTTTATTTTGCAAAAAGAGAAAATATTTTTAATGGATTTTTTAACCTAAAGCTTTTTTTACTGAAAGCTTTCATTTTTTAATTTTTATTTATTTTTTTATTTATTTATGATAGTCACAGAGAGAGAGAGAGAGACAGAGAGAGGCAGAGACACAGGCAGAGGGAGAAGCAGGCTCCATGCACCGGGAGCCCGACGTGGGATTCGATCCCGGGTCTCCAGGATCGCGCCCTGGGCTAAAGGCAGGCGCTAAACCGCTGTGCCACCCAGGGAAACCCTGAAAGCTTTCAATTGATTTAAAGTTTTGTCCTTTTCTTCTCATATGCAAGTCACATCTGTCAGTCTGTAGATGGCTTCCTTCTGCATGGGAATGTAAACTCCTGGGGCTCCTGGGTGGCTCAGTCTGTTAAACGTCATGATCTCATTGGGCTTCCCACTCAAGGAGGAGTCTGCTTCTCCCTCTGCCCCTCCCTGCACTCACGCCCTCTCTCTCTATCTCTCTCTCTCTCTGAAATAAATAAAATCTTAAAAAAAAAAAAAAAGAAGAATGTAAACTCCTTAAGGTCAGGGTTTCTTCTTCATTATTGGGGATACTGCTATATCCCCAGACCTTAGAGGTGCTCACCATGTATGTTCATTCGAGTATTTATTCATTGAATAGTATTTAAGCATCAAATATTTGCAAAGTGGTAAAAAAAAACCCCAAAACCCTAAAACCTTGCTTTGTGAGGTAAGGTTAAGAGTATTCAATTAACAAATGAGAGGACAGAGAGAAAGAGAGAAAAAAGGGGAATCAGTGCTGTAAGTTTTGTTGAGGGTTATGTTGCAGGATTTTAGGATCCCATTTCTGACACCTAGAATGGCACTAAGGTTGACTAGAGATGAGCCACTCATGCACTAGTATAAATTCCCAATGATAGAACTTTCCAATTTTTCATAAAACATGGTTTTTGTTTTCTAACCACTTTTCACTATTTGATATCTCAGAATGCGTTCATTCAACACACATTTGAGCACTTTCTATATGCTGGACCTTTCTACATCCTAAAAACCCAACCGTTAACAAAACAGTGAAAAAGAATCCTGATTTCAAGTTTATATTCTGATGAGAAAATGGAATTGTTTGCAGATTGGCAAATGTGACCCTCATAAGTATGTGGAGGAGCAGATGCAGCCTATGTGTGTGGCTTTTTGATTCCCCTGGGTCCATGCATCCCCCCACCATCACTGCTCCCCACTCCTGAGCCCAAGCTGGGGAGGAAGACTAACTCTTGCTATGTCTCTCTCCTTAATACCCAGCCTTCTGTTACCATCCAGAAAAACTCTCATGAAAAAAAACGATGCTCTTAGATATTAAGTTGGGTTCTCTGAAGATCAGTGGGAAAGTGATCCACTAAGTATTTCTGGAAAACATTGGTAGACAAGTGAGGGAGCTGGATTGGGAGTGAAGGGAGCCAAAAAATGGGGCACCATCAAGCAAAGTCCCATGGCAGGTGTCTCCATTTGGTCCTGCAGGAAAGTATGACCCAGTTCAAGTCACATCTGAGTCACTGCAATGGGGACAAGGCAGCCCAACCTTGGTACCATCAGTCATTGGTTGAGGATTGGCCCCTGGGGGATGCCAGCCTCCCTGTCTTCAAGCAGAACAGGTTCTTAGTGATGGGACTGGATATCCATGTGCAGCAACATGGCTAAGAAATTCAAGGGGTTAAGTGCCACGTACAGATTGCATCTCCTTCTGCAGTGGTTCTCACAGTGTGGTCCCAGACCACAGCATCAAATACCACTTGTTAGAAGTACCAACTCTGGGGACCCAGGCCATACCTACAGAATCAGAAACTTTGGGGGTAAGAAACAGCTACCCCATGTTAAGGAGCCCTCCAGGTGACTTTGATGCACACACAATTGTAAGAGCTACCAAGTCATTGGAATGTTTATGTACAGCAGGTTCTTCTTGCTCCCGATCTAAACTAAGCTCCAGCAGGACTTCATCTTCACCATGGGAAGATCAAGCAGAAATATGCCCAATTGAACCTGAATGATATGTCTCTTCTTCAGTTTTCCAGTGTCCAGGCAAGCTAGACTCTCCAAGCCAACCCTGCCACTTGCCAGCTGTGGGAAGTTTGGTTATTGGTTAACCTCAGACCTCATTTCCACTTATAAGGGAAAAGATACAAGGTCCCCCCAGTAAGATTGTTAGGAAAAACATACGAGATGAAATTTTAAAGTCCAACACCTAGATCATTGTAACTATCCTAAACATAGTTATGGTTCTTTATTATTATCATTAACATTGGCATGTGCCGAGTAAATTCTAGTTCCCTTCACACAGTAGAATGTATCAGTATCTGTCTGTCCCCAGTATCTGTCTTAGAAAGTATTTTCTCCCCTTCCCCACAATCGCCTCTAGAAAAATAGAGAAAATATTTGCTGCAGGTCAATTCCTAGGTAATTACTTTGGATAATTCCTTCCAATTATCTGTGCTTGTCTTGCTAGGCTTTGCATCACAAACCATTAAAATTTTAGAAAATAAGGTCTCCAAACTCTTTCCAAGAAAAAAAAGCCAGAAGAGCAATCATCTGCTTTTGGTCAAGGCAGAGGCAGCAGACACTGACAAAAGGTACCATGTCCAATGTCTAAGGCAAAACGGGGCTAACACTTTGTCCCTGGCTGTTCTGATGTGTCCTCGAGGAGGTGAAAGTGGGGATAAGCTGTGCATGCCCCACTCCTTAAAACTGGAAGCATCCAGTCTAGATGTCAGATCTACTAATGAAGGAAAAAGGCTCCTTCTGACTTCTTCCTAATGGAGACAGCAGGAAACAGGGTCTGGAGCTTTGAGTGGCATCCTTGAATTAGCCTAGGTTTATACAATGGTCCCTGTGGGTTTCTCCATTAACGGGTTTGCTATTACCCAGGCTTTGATCTAGGTGGACTTCCTACTGTTTTTCACAATATGAAGCCTCCCTGGCTTTATTACAGTCCAGCCTATCCATAATGCATTTAATATTATTTCTCCATCCACATTTCTACCATATTATAGCTTCACAGAGAAGTGATTTTCCTCTCTAAAAATAAGGCACCGGACTCAGAATTACACTTTTAAGATGACAGTAATCCAGTAATCACTTCTAGGAACCCAGATTTCTAGGACAACATAATTATTATACACTTAAATATGGGGATGAGGAGAGGAAATGCTAATTCCATCATTCCTGATAATTCAAGTCCAATAAAAGTTGACATAAATTAAAGGTGAGCCCAAAAGAAAAGCAATCTGAGTCTTAGATCAAATTCTTCTCTGGTACAAAAGAAAAATTACCTAAAAGCTTCAAAAGTTACAAAAATGTTCTCTGATACATATTGCACAAAGTTCTTTTCCCCTCCCCGTGTCACTTAAAAATAACCAGGACAAGTAATTTCCCTGTATCACAAAAAATATAAAGAAAAAGAAAACATGAAATGACTTCAAAGAAGGCAGGCACTTTCTCTCTTTTTCCCCCTTACACTTCTATTTTATGCAAGAAAGTATTCATCATTAGGTAGGTACTCTGTCTCCTTGAGGAAGAAAAATGGAAGGTCTTTTCTGTATTGTTACACTTGTTTTATGATTTTATTTTCTTTACAACACACAGCAGTTTTCTTTGCCTGCAGGAGGTAGGGATGTCCAATGCCCTTTACCATTCGCATCCGTTAAACTATCTGCTCATCGGTAAGAGTAAGTGCAGGCAGCAGACACTGAGATGAAAAGTTTCACTTCACAAAAATCCTTCCATTTAAATAACTGAGAGTCAGAGACAGAGACAGAAACAGAGACAGAGACAGAGGGGGGTGCGGAGATAGAGAGAAAGAAAGAACTGTCAAAGCATAAAATATATTTGACTAAAATACAAAGCAATGTTTTTTGTGACAGCAAAATTATATCCTGGATTGCTTCCCTGAGGACAGTTCACTTAGAAACAGTGCTGCAAAGTCAGTCAGTAGGAAAAATATTTCCATCTTCATTTGAAAGATTAGCACCTTGTTCCTTTTTGTTACCAAATTGGAAATAAAACCAGTTTCCTTGCTTTGCGTAAGGCGTGAAGGAGGAGAAATGTCTATTTTATGAGATGTATCCTACTGGCTCTAGCTCTGTCTCCAGTGTCAAATCAGCTCCCTCCACTGGGCTGAAAATGACCAAAATCGTTTGCACAGTAGAATTTCTCTCCGTGATGTCTGCAATATGCTCCAACCTCGTTGGACTCCATCTCAAGGCTAACAGTGTTATCAGGTTCTGGGCTGTGTGTTTGGACAGCAAAATGCATTAGCTGGTATACAAGCAAAAGACATCTCCATGCAGGATGCTGTGCATTATAGAACACATTTTGATCCTTTCCACATCTGTGTTGGTTTGTGTTACTGATAAATATGAGGGCACACAAAACAATTGGAAAGTGCATTTTAAAATCAGGACATAAAAATGTATCAGTAAAAGAGGAGAAAAGCTAGGCACAGGGAAAAGAATGGTATAGGTAGGCTTTCAAATATTCAGTCTCCAACTACTTATAATCATGCTAGCCATACATGATTGTTGTCAAGCCTAAAAATGCAGCATTTGGGTAAGCTGCTGAAAGAAAATAATGAGTAGAGGGTCTTGTTACAAAGTTGTAACCAGTAGAGGGTCTGTTCCAAAGTCTACTGTTCAGGTTAATTTGTCTTCTTTCAGCTGCAAATGGCAGAAACCTAACTGAACATAATTCAAGCTACTGGAAAGTACATGGGGTTCCTTTAGGCACAGCTGGAGACAGGATTGCTGATATTCCTCCATTTCTTGACTCTGCTTTTTCTCTACAAGGGCTTCATTCTTAGACAGATTCTCTTAATGTAGTAGTAAACTGCTCACCAGCAGCTGCAGCCTCATACCCTATGGAGCTAGCAAATCCTATTTGAAGTGGTGAGTAGAGAGAGGTGGCAAACTTATCCTTCCCTAAAATTCCAGAAAAAGTCTGGAGGGTAATTCTTATTGGCTCCAAAGCATCACATGTGAAACCAAACCAATCCCTGTGACTCCGATGGGCCAACAATAATCCCATGAGCTGGGAACGGATCACTCCCTCAAAACACAATGGACAAGGGTAAGAAAGTGAAGCCACCTCAAAAGAATGGACTTCTGTGATCAGAAGATAGGGGGTGAAAGCTGAGCAGGGATCTGCTATAAAATGGCTGCTGAAATGATGGAGAAAGCTCTGAGTGGGTCAAGGGGCATGAAAGTGTTAAGTAGAACATCTGAGGTAGAAAGAGCAAACACTGGGGGGCTGGAAATTCGCAGTATATATGCAAAAGGTGAAAGAAGCAGAGTAAAGTGGTCTGTTTGGAAGAATACTGAGAAATTAGGTTGACTGGTTATAGGGTAAAAGGGAGAACTAATTCGTGTCAAGACATAAAAGTGAGGTTTCACAGGCTGGATTTAACACAATTAGCTTATAGGTGACATCTATATATTTTAGCAATGGTTTCAGGTAGGAGAGGCTGGATTGAACACAGAGGTTATGTTAGACAACAGAGGCCCCAACAGCGAGGTAACTAAGCAGTTCAGCTTGTGGGAATAGCTGAAGGATATTTTTTACATGTCTAAATGTTTTGGATAACTACTTACAGAAATGTACCTGGTCTCTATTTGAGCTAAGGTAGGAACAATGAGCCTTGAAAACACCACAATGTGTGTGTTTTCCAAAGGCTATTTTGTGAAAGAATGTGAAAAAATATTCTATGATCATAGAGCCCTGGGGTCAAATACCAAGTTAATCCAAACTTAAAGATTTCTCGGGAACTTTACAAATATGAATATTCAAGTAAGAGACATGGTTATATGGCATTTCCCAAATTTGTCTCCAGAATCCCTGCCTATAGATGCTATAAAACATCTCGTGCAACTAGTGTTCCATAGAACATACTTTGGGAAGCACTCTTCACCTCCATGCAAGATTATATAGGATTCAGGTATTTACAACATATTATTTTATCACAAATCTTTGGACAAGCAAAACCAAGACAATTTTGGACCAGTCTCAAGTTGCAACATTTTTAATGTTATAATAGAATAGTGGATCTAACTTTTCTGTCTTCATGAAGTCATCTCTAAGCTACATAGATATATATGGCAAATACCTAGCCAAACTATAGTTTCAATGTTTGAACCTGGTGGCATTAATCTTTAGATGACTATAACCATAAGGCAGTCATTTTATGGCCAAGTCCAAAGTACCAAAGAAGAGTTACCAGCCCCTGGAATAGAGTTCCAGGACCCATGACAGCTGAAAATACAGTAATTGAGACTGAACTGAACAGAGTAGAGACGTTTTATATCTTCAAAATTTTCTTAAAACAAAAACAATCTCAAAAGGGAATTATTTTTCTGGCAAAAAGAAAGCAGAGCAATGCTTTTCCATCTAGTCCAAGTCATTTTACACTATTACCTTCCTTATAATACACATGTGTCTAGGGGAGGGAATTGGACAAATTGTGACTTGGACTGAACACAATTGATGGGTCTGCTTCAGATAATATGACAAGTTCCTCTTGGCTCCTTCTCCCCTTAGACTCAGAAAATTTGTTGTGATTTATCTCTAAGAGAAAAACAGGATTCCACAGATGATTAGTTTGTAAGTCAACACTCACAAGATTGAAAAGTGGTTCTCCAGTATGCATCCTCTTTATCCCATTGGTTTTTCAACCTTATTCTCCAAACCGTAAGTCAAAGACTCAGTGGTAGATGCCCAGAGACCACACTGGAAGACATTTCAGGGTGGGAAGCAGAAAATAGTCCCTTCCACTCATAGAGATAGAGTGATCTCTTCTGATTGCGGTTTTATAGGGGTCAGATTGAGATCATCCATAAGATCTTTCAGGAATGAAGCTATTCTTCCTAAAAGTAGGTTTCTTTTGAGCATAATTGCCTAATTCAGAGGATGATGGATTAAGGCTTGCAAAAGCAAGAAAGAGTCAGAACAAAGTCACTAGGCATAACCAGCCATGAAAATGAGAGCTGAGTATAGATAAGGGCATATGTTAGGATAATCTACGAATCAGATGTCATACTGACACAATCCAAAACACTTTCTTGGACTTGATGTGTACATAAGGTTTACATCTCATCCTTTGTACAGGCAAAGGAGTATGCTAGAATAAGTAACTGTCTTACCAGCTACTTTATAAACACAAAAATACTCAGTTGGGACTTTTCAATGTTTTTACTGTATTTATATTTATTTAAAGTAAAAAAACATGAGTGTTAGAATACTACCAACTGAAACTAAAGGAGGATGCTGTGCTCCTCTTCAAGCATGAGGAGTTTAGTACTAACGTTATTCCAGAATAAAGAGAGCATAACAACATGCATGTTTTCCTTTTGGCTGATATGTCATATTGCAGCAACCATTGCTAGCTACCAACTGAATGTTTATTTCTACAGTTACTAGTTTTTTAAACATTTATTTATTTATTAATAGAGTATGTGAGAGCAGGGAGAGGGGCAGAGGGAGAGAGTCTCAAGCAGACTCCCCACTAAGCACAGAAGCCCATATGGGACTCCATCTCATGACCTTGAGATCATAACCTGAGCTAAAATGAAGAGTCAGACACTTAATCGACTGAGCCACCCAGGTGCCCTGATAGTTACTATTTTTTTCAATTAACAACCCTCATTTTGTTTAAATAGGCATTATATTTAAAAATTATACAAAACAGACAAAGGGGGAAAGACTATCCACTGGAAGAAAGACATTCTCTTCAATAAATGGTGCTGAGAAAATTGGACATCCACATGCAGAAGAATGAAACTAGACCACTCTCTTGTACCAGACACAAAGATAAACTCAAAATGGATGAAAGATCTAAATGTGAGACAAGATTCCGTCAAAATCCTAGAGGAGAACACAGGCTACACCCTTTTTGAACTCGGCCACAGTAACTTCTTGCAAGATACATCCACGAAGGCAAAAGAAACAAAAGCAAAAATGAACTATTGGGACTTCATCAAGATAAGAAGCTTTTTGCACAGCACAGGATACAGTCAACAAAACTAAAAGACAACCTACAGAATGGGAGAAGATATTTGCAAATGACGTATCAGATAAAGAGCTAGTTTCCAAGACCTATAAAGAACTTATTAAACTCAACAGCAAAGAAACAAACAATCCAATCATGAAATGGGCAAAAGACATGAACAGAAATCTCACAGAGGAAGACATAGACAGGGCCAACAAGCACATGAGAAGATGCTCTGCATCACTTGCCATCAGGGAAATACAAATCAAAACCACAATGAGATACCACCTCACACCAGTGAGAATGGGGAAAATTAACAAGGCAGGAAACCACAAATGTTGGAGAGGATGTGGAGAAAGGGGAACCCTCTTGCACTGTTGGTGGGAATGTGAACTGGTGCAGCCACTCTGGAAAACTGTGTGGAGGTTCCTCAAACAGTTAAAAATAGACCTGCCCTACGACCCAGCAATTGCACTGCTGGGGACTTACCCCAAAGATACAGATGCAATGAAACGCCGGGACACCTGCACCCCGATGTTTCTAGCAGCAATGTCCACAATAGCCAAACTGTGGAAGGAGCCTCGGTGTCCATTGAAAGATGAATGGATAAAGAAGATGTGGTTTATGTATACAATGGAATATTCCTCAGCCATTAGAAACGACAAATACCCACCATTTGCTTTGACGTGGATGGAACTGGAGGGTATTATGCTGAGTGAAATAAGTCAATCGGAGAAGGACAAAAATTATAGGGTCTCATTCATTTGGGGAATATAAATAATAGTGAAAGGGAATAAAGGGGAAAGGAGAAAAAATAAATGGGAAATATCAGAAAGGGATACAGAACATGGAAGACTCCTAACTCTGGGAAACGAACTAGGGGTGGTGGAAGGGGAGGAGGGCAGGGGGTGGGGGTGACTGGGTGGTGGGCACTGAGGTGGGCACTTGACGGGATGAGCATTGAGTGTTATACTATATGTTGGCAAATTGAACACCAATAAAAAATAAATTTATTATTAAAAGAATTATATAAAACAAAAAATTATTTCCTTATCTTTCCTTGCATGCATCCCAATTCTGTCTATATAGACATTCCTATGAATGGCATCCCTTCCCAAACTGAAATGCAGATCTCATTCTGTCTTGTTCTCTTCTCCCTTCCCAGATCATGAAAGATTCTTGAGGTTCTGAATTGGAATTAGAAGCATTCACATGAATTGAGGATTTCATATATACATATATGTATACATGTGTTGACAACTAATGCCTATATCATTTACTATATATCAGGATGCACAAAAATTGCCAAGAAAGGGAAATATAAGGAGACTTTTTGAACATACTTCTGTGCCAAGATGCAGGAAGTGTTGAAAAACTGATGAGAACATACCAAGAGTTCATAAGAGACAGATTGATGTCAAAATGGAAATTTTTGAGCATTTCAATAAATGAGGACAGAAGTTGACTTTCCCACACTAAATAAAAATGAACTTATGCAACTATACTGGGTATACATTCATAAAGGAAGGAGGGAAGGGTTTTGATTTGGGATTTTTGTTTGTTTACTTGTTTTGAGTAGAATACTCATACTGCTAACTAATAAATGTTGAAATACTGAAAGGTTTAAATTCACTATTTCACAAGGACAATAGCAATAATTGATTCAGGCAAAAAATCAGCAGTAGAGATTTAAAAGCCTTGATGTGGACAGGATATTCACACAATTTAAAGTACCCACCCACAGATTACTTAGTAATTACAATTGGAGGGGGGAGGTAACTTCATGGTGCAGACTTCTGGCAGACATTACCGAGAAGTGAGCAAATGTAATATAATAAAAATCGACTCAAATTGACATCTTGTACCTACTGATTTAATACATTGAGAAGGACACAACATCGTTTATACAATATCCCTGCTAAAAATGTACTGCCTGAATCCAATCACAAGAAAAACCCAAATTAAGGGACTTCTACAAAACAGCTAACCTATATTGCTCAACATTGCCAGTATCAAGAAAAATAACAAAAGGCTGAAAAATTATTAATTAAAAGAAACTAAAGAAACACAATAGCAAAAGAAAATACATGGCCCTGGATCGGACCTTAGAGCTAGAAAAAAATACTACTTATAGAAAGTTACATAAATTATAATATACAACCCTGTGCTTAGGGACACAATCTTAAATATTTGAATATGGAGTATATGTTAGATAATGAGATTCAAACAATGTTAAATTTCCTGAATGTGACAAATGCACCTAGATTTATGTAAGAGGGTGTCCTTCTACTTTGAAAACACAAAGTGATGACATAGGTGTCGAAGGATCATGATGTCTGCAAATTACTCACAAATCGTTCAGCAAAAAACAAATAGGGAGAAAGAGCACAAGAAGGAGTGAGAAAGAGACAAGTGGAAAATGTTAATAACTGGTGAATCTAAGTGAAGAGTAGTATGTGACATTCATTTAATATGACATAAAACTGGAAAAAAAGGATTTTTAAAAAAAATTCATGAACAGGATATTCAAACAAATATTATGGCTTTAAATATTTGCATTATACTCTTCAAAGTGTAGGGATAGAGGGAACATTCCTCAATATCTTAAAAGTCATTTATGAAAAGCCCACAGCGAATATAATTCTCAATGGGGAAAAACTAAGAGCCTTTCCCCTAAGATCAGGGACATGAGAGGGATGTCCACTCTCACCACTGCTATTCAACATAGTGCTAGAAGTCCTAGCCTCAGCAATCAGACAACAAAAAGAAATAAAAGGCATTCAAGTTGGCAAAGAAGTCAAACTCTCCACCTTTGCAGATGACATGATACTGTACATAGAAAACCCAAAAGACTCCACCCCAAGATTGCTAGAACTCATACGGCAATTCAGCAATGTGGCAGGATACAAAATCAATGACCAGAAATCAATGGCATTTCTATACACTAACAATGAGACTGAAGAAAGAGAAATTAAGGAACCAATCCTGTTTAAAATTGTACCCAAAATAATAAGATACCTAGGAATAAAACTAATCAAAGAGGTAAAGGATCTGTACCCTAAAAACCAAAGAACACTTCTGAAAGGAATTGAGGAAGACACAAAGAGATGGAAAAACATTCCATGTTCATGGATTGGAAGAATAAATATGGTGAAAATGTCTATGCTACCCAGAACAATTTACACATTCAATGCAATTCCTATCAAAATCCCATGGACTTTCTTCACAGAGTTGGAACAAATAATTTTAAGATTTGTATGGAATCAGAAAAGACCCAGAATAGTCAGAGGAATATTGAAAAAGAAAACCAGTGCCAGGGGCATCACAATGCCAGATTTCAAGCTGTATTATAAAGCTGTGATCATCAAGACAGTGTGGCACTGGCACAAAAACAGACACATAGGTCAATGGAACAGAATAGAGAACCCAGAAATGGGCCCTCAACTATATGGTCAACTAATATTGGACAAACCAGAAAGACTATCCACTGGAAAAAGGACAGTCTCTTCAATAAACGGTGCTGGTAACATTGGACAGCCACATGCAGAAGAATGAAGCTGGACCATTCTCTTACATCAGACACAAAGATAAACTGAAAATGGTTGAAAGATCTAAATGTGAGACAAGAATCCATCAAGATCCTAGAGGAGAACACAGGCAACAATCTTTTTGAAGTTGGCCATAGCAACTTCTTGCTGGACACATCTCCGAAGGCAAGGTAAGCAAAGGCAAAAATGAACTATTGGGACTTCATCAAGATAAAAAGCTTCTGCACAGCAAAAGAAACAGTCAACAAAACTAAAAGACAACCTACAGAATGAGAGAAGATATTTGCAAATGACCTATCAGATAAAGGGCTAGTATCCAAGATCTATAAAGAACTTATCAAACTCAACACCCAAGAAACAAACAATCCAAACATGAAATGGGCAAAAGACATGAACAGAAATTTCTCCAAAGAACCTCCACACGGCCAACAAGCACATGAAAAAATGCTCCACATCACTTGCCATCAGGGAAATAAAAATCAAAACCACAATGAGATACCACTTTATGCCAGTAAGAATGGTGAAAATTAACAAGACAGGAAACAACAAATGTTGGAGAGGATGTGGAGAAAGGGGAACCCTCTTGCACTGTTGGTGGGAATGTGAACTGGTGCAGCCACTCTGGAAAACTGTGTGGAGGTTCCTCAAGAAATTAAAAATAGACCTACCCTATGACTGCACTACTGGGTATTTACCTCAAAGATACAGATGCAGTGAAATGCTGGGCCACCTGCACCCTAATGTTCATAGCAGCAATGTCCATAATAGCCAAACTGTGGAAGGAGCCACAATGTCCTTCAACAGATGAATGGATAAAGAAGATGTGGTCTATGTATACAATGGAATATTACTCAACCATTAGAAAAGACAAACATCCACCATTTGCTTCGACGTGGATGGAACTGGAGGGTATTATGTTGAGTGAAATAAGTCAGCTGGAGAAGAACAAACATCATATGATTTCACTCATATGTGGAATATAAGAAATAATGAAATGGAGTATAAGGGAAAGGAAGGGAATTGAGTGGTAAAAATTAGAGAGGGAGACAAACCATGAAAGACTCCTAACTCTGGGAAACAAAGGATTGCAGGAGGGGAGGTGGTGATGGGGGGATGAGGTGACTGGGTGATGGGTACTAAGGAGGGCACTTGATGGGATGAGCACTGGATGTTATACTACATGTTGGCAAATTGAACTTAAATTTTAAAAAATGAATAAATATATAAATAAATGGTTGTATTATAAATGGAGGATGAATTGAAAAAGAATGAACTATCTAAAGAAAACAAGAAAAAGGAGTAAAAATAATGGCTAATCAGTGCATTAGCTAAAGAAATCCATGACTATAAGCTTAAGAGACGGTTTCAAAACAAACATTAAAGAAGTTTTCTTTCTGGCCCCAAAAAAGGAATAGAGAAGTCAAAGGAACTTAAGTTAAAAGCAAAATTAAATATGTAGGAACTTATAAATGTTACAAAAAATATAACATGCAACTTTGTGCTAATAAATTTGAATATAGTGTTTTCATTCATTAATCATTAATAAGATAATGCAAGCCACCAAAATTCACAAGGATTTATGAAATTTCAATTTTGGAAATTTAAAAAATGTTTTTTCTCCGTTACTGCTTATTAAGTTTTTACACACACATTCACACACACACGATTTGTACATACATATATAGTAATATAACAATTCCAGGCCCATGTGAGTTTAATTTTTTGTTTTAATTTCTCATTCCCAAGAATATTGATCCCAATTATATGTGCCATTCCAGAATTTTTTAAAAAAAGATTCTCCAGTCTGACAAAATCTCTATGTAAAACTTGACATAGATAAAATAAGAAAAGTACAGCTTCAACTCACCCATAAATACAGATGCAAAATTCCTAACAAAAACTTGGCAGATTATACTTTGTAATTTAAAAGATGATAAGTCACTACCAAATAGGGCTAGTTTAAGGAATGAAGAATGATTCAGAATTAAAAATGAGTGAATTTTATCTCATGTAAATGACACCTCAATAAAGCTTATAATTTTCAAGTATGAGATTGTCTAATATTTATAAACCACATAATCACATCAAATATGTGTGTATATCTATATATATTTTATATATATATATATTTTATATATATAGATATAACATATAAAAATAGAAGATGTACATTACATTGGCACAGACAAACAGACCACAGGAAATATAACAAAATGTTTGGTGATAGACTTATGGGCAATGTTTATTTTTCTTCATGTTTTTTCTTCTTTTTTTGTAGTTCTCAAATCATCTGCCAACAACATAAGACAACATCATAATACTATGAAGAAAAATATACAAATGACTGTTCAGCCTCTCATTGGAATTAAGCTCTTTATAGATCTTGGATACTTGCCCTTTATCTGATAGCTCATTTGCAAATATCTTCTCCCATCCTGTAGGTTGTCTTTTAGTTTTGTTGACTGTTTCTTTTGCTGTGCAGAAGCTTTTTATCTTGATGAAGTCCCAATAGTTCATTTTTGCTTTTTTTCCCTTGCTTTCATAGATGTATCTTGCAAGAAGTTGCTGTGGCCAACTTCAAAAAGATTGTTGCCTGTGTTCTCCTCTAGGATCTTGATGGATTCTTGTCTCACATTTAGATCTTTCAACCATTTTCAGTTTATTTTTGTGTCTGGTGTAAGAGAATGGTCCAGCTTCATTCTTCTGCATGTGGCTGTCCAATGTTCCCAACACCGTTTATTGAAGAGACTGTCTTTTTTCCAGTGGATAGTCTTTCCTGCTTTGTCGAATATTAGTTGACCATAAAGTTGAGGGCCCACTTCTGGATTCTCTGTTCTGTTCCATTGATCTATGTGTCTTTGTGCCAGTGCCACACTGTCTTGATGATCACAGCTTTGTAGTACAGCTTGAAATCTGGCATTGTGATGCCCCTGGCATTGGTTCGAAAAAAAAAAAAAAAGGAATTAAGCAATCAAATGTATGTAGTTTATGAAAAAAAAAAACCTATGGTATTTTGTTTTTGATGCATGTCAGTATATAAGCTTCTTTGGAAATATGTCTTTTTAGGATTTTATTTATGTATTCACGAGAGACACAGAGAGAGAGGCAGAGACAAAGGCAGAGGGAGAAGCAGGTTCCATGCAGGGAGCCTGATGTGGGACTCAATCCCAGGATGCTGGGATCTGGACCTGAGCCAAAGGCAGACACTCAACCACTGAGCCACCCAGATACCCTAAGGGATGAGTCTTAAGTCTGAAAATACTACCCTACTCAGCAATAGCAACGCAATGAAATGAACCAGCAATCTCAAAACTGCCTCCAAATCTTGATTTACACATTGGTTTTTATTTAGTTACTGTTAATTCTTCACACTCTCTTTTAGTGATAATTGATTACAGGTTGATTAAATATAAACAAACAAAAAAAAAGAATGTTGGTGATTTTTTTTTTTTTCCTCCAAAAAGTGCCCCAGTAATTCCTGGAATGGATAAACGACTTAACGCTCTGATATTTCATGTTAAACTTTCTGCCTTTAAACAACAACAACATTTTCTTAATGAGTTTTGGACGTTATTTAGCCAGAAAGAAGTCCTATCTATAAAATTCAACCGTTGAATTTTATAATCTTATTCTGTAACAAAACTGGCATCCCCTCCATTTAAATGTATAGACATTTCATACCAGATTATCAGTTCTGATGACTAATGAACGCAAATGATTTTGTTCTTTTTGGGATTCATATTTTATTGGCTCACTGTGGCTGATCTACTTCTATTGAAATCTCTTTAGAGTACATGTGTAAACAGCATCAATGGGTTTTTCCTGTTTTCGGATTAAGAGTAAAAGAGGTAGAGTTGAATATTATGAAAGTATTTTAAAAATATTTCTGGTGTATGAATCCGAAAACTTGTTTGGAAATGTACTGAACTGGAATTAATTGGTATTCTGATTTCATTCCTAATGTTCTGCTGCTCTATTGTTTGAAAAATAAATGAAGAGAAGAGTACTGAGCTGTTAAGACCGAATGATCTATTGACTATCTAATTAATGTGCTGGGCCATTTCATTAGCATTCAGATGTTTTATGTAGATTGACAAAGCTCCTGTGGTTTTGTAATTTGTGGAAAGATTGGGAATTTAGATGACCACTCGGGCACAGAGGCCAGGGTAGCGTCTGAAGGGGGCAAGATTTGGAGAGATCCTAGGGAAACTGTAGCTCCTAGGTCCTGAGTATCTCACCCTTCAGGTGGATGTCAGTAGCCTGAAAGTGGTCCTGAGGACAAACGGTGGCCTTTTTTTTTAAAAGCAAATACAACCCACATCTCCCTTCCACAGTGAAGAAACTATCTCAACTCTCCATCCCTCGGGTTCCTTATTGATGACGTGGTCCCTGATGCATCTTCTAGCTCTGATCCCTCATTCGAACCATGAGTTTATAATCACCTGAGGCATCATCTCTCCCACATCATCGCTTTGGAAGACAACACACTTGTGATTAGAATGGGGTCATTTTTTCAATATGATATTTGTGCATGTGGAAAGAGAGCATGGAAAAAAAGAACAAGTTTTTAATTGCTTAGAGCCACTTCATGAACCAGAGGAGAAAATGCTTATTCATTTAATAGTTAATATTACTCAAATAGGTCAACAAATACGCTATCTTCCTCAAGTCCACGATCTATTGCTTTTTCTCCCACATTAACCAAGCATACTGCCTGCCAGGTACTGGGATTACAATGATAAATAAACAAACAATGAACAAACAAAGATCTCTGCCTTCTGGGACCTCCAACATAGCTGGAATGTATCTAGTCAGCAAATCAGACAAGAACCCCAAAAGAAGCACGAAGCGTCCTAGGTACAAAGGAAACAAACAGAGGGGTATGCCCCAGCATATGAGGTAGAACCTTTATAGAGGATCTTTTCTGTGAAGAGATGACATTTTACCCTGAGACTCTGAAGGAGGCAAAGCTCACCAAACAAAAGCCAGGGGAGGGCTTTCTTGATAAGGCAGCAGCAGGTGAAGAGGCCAGGAGATGGCAGAGAGCTCGGTGTGTTCAAGGAACTGGCAGCAAGCAGGTGAGCTTCAGTGTGGTTAACAGCCCAAGCTGCAAAGAGCTGGGAAGTGAGGTTGCAAAGGAGTCCAGCCAGCTCCTGCAGAGTCTTCTCAGATGCAGAGGCATCTGGATTCCGTTCCACACACAGTGGTTTCATTCAGGGAAACGATTTGTATATTTTATTGGAGCATATAATGCCTATATAGAAAGGTGTAATGGTAGATTGCTGTGAGGTGTGCAGTTGTCAAATCAAATGCAAGACACAAAGTAGAACCTTGCCAGCACCCCAGAACCCCCCGCCTCCCCTTTGTCACTCAAAGCCACCTTCCCTCCCTCCATGGCAAATGATAGTTTTACTTCCATACTAATAATTTTCTTGCTTTCCATTATACTTTTCCCATCTAAACACGAATGGCTAAACACTACATACAGCTCGGCTTTCCAGGTTTTTAAACTTAAATGAAACTGTTCTTTGTATCAGTTTGTGTCTGGGTTCTTTTGCTAAGTATTATTGATACAGGGGGCACCTGGTTGGCTCAGTGGGACGAGCACATTACTCCCCATATCCCTGCAGTGAGTTCCAGCCCCACCCACATTGGGTACAGAGATTCCTTAAAAAAACCTTAAAAAAAACCCACAAGAAGTATTATTGATACAATTTATTTATTTTTTTTAGATTTATTTTTTATTGGTGTTCAATTTACTAACATACAGAATAACCCCCAGTGCCCGTCACCCATTCACTCCCACCCCCCGCCCTCCTCCCCTTCTACCACCCCTAGTTCGTTTCCCAGAGTTAGCAGTCTTTATGTTCTGTCTCCCTTTCTGATATTTCCCACACATTTCTTCCCCCTTCCCTTATATTCCCTTTCACTATTATTTATATTCCCCAAATGAATGAGAACATATAATGTTTGTCCTTCTCCGACTGACTTACTTCACTCAGCATAATACCCTCCAGTTCCATCCACGTTGAAGCAAATGGTGGGTATTTGTCATTTCTAATAACTGAGTAATATTCCATTGTATACATAAACCACATCTTCTTTATTTAAATATAATATTGGAAATTCCTGTATGTTGCTACACTATTATTTGGAGTGTTCCTTGGCGCAGACAGCCTTCAATTTAATCTTTGCATCCATTATACTGTGGATGTCCACTGGGTTGTTTTTTGGGGTCTGCTGATATAAACACTTGTGTACTTTTCCCGGTCCAGACATATTCTTGTTGGCTGGCAGCCCTTTAGCAAGAGAACTGTGGTAGACCTTCACTTCAGTAAGCAATGCCTCTTTTTTTCAGAGTCATTTTACCAGTGTAAACTTATGCTGTGTGGGAAACCTCATTGCTTCATGCCTCGCCACCAATTGGTGGGGTCATTCTTTTCAATTTTAGCTCTTACAATGAGAGCTTTTATTTTTGAAAGATTGTTATGGATGTTGCGTGACAGGGCCAACTAAAGCAGGTATCCAAGGTAGGTTCTAAGGACCAAACTAAGAGGACTGACTGATAGGTTGGATGGAGATGATCAAGTATGACTTCCACATTTCTAGCTTTAATAACTGGATGAGGATAATGACACTTTGAGATAGAAAGGACTGGAAGCAAAGAGAGTCAGAGGAGGGGCATATCATTTTGTGCAGATGTGTTATGAGTGACATGCCTATTAGATACCCACCTTATGTCACATGTGTATCTCAATGCATCTGGGGCTCAGAGTAACTGCTCAATTCCTAAACAAATAGGAATTCCTTTTTCTCTGAGGTAATAGGAAATCTGGAGATAATGTGATTGCTGGCATTGATTCAGTAATTTCTAAATAATGTCATCGGGAATGAGGGGGGGGGGTTTCTATCTTTCTTTGCTGCCATGCTCAGCCTATTGTCTTGACTTTGTCACATCAGCATTCACAGTAAAGAGAAGAAGAGAGGGGCTTCACCAGCTTTCATAAGTTTCTTTTAGGAAAATAAAGGATCTCCAAGAAACATCCACTAGACTTCCACTCACGTGTCAACCGACCTATGGCATGAGCCCAGCTCTAGCTGCAAGGGAGCCAGGAGAGGTGAGTCTCTAACTGTACGCTGTTGCCCAGAGTGAAACAAGGGTTCCCTTAGTGAAGAAGAATGGAGAATGGATATGTGTTAAACAGACAGCTCTGCCTGCCACATGAAGATGGTGGATGTTTGAGTTCAACCACACTGGACTATACTGGGTTGATTTGAGAGAGAGAGAGACAGAGAGAGAGAGAGAGAGAGGACTGATGCTCTTGGTAAGAGTGGTTATTTGCACTAAAAGCATAAAATTGGCCACCACTGAAGATATTGAAGATAAAAATGAAACACATTGTGGGGGCTGAGAGCAATCCACAAAGAATTTAAAGACAATTTTAATGCCTCTACTTTGGAAAACATATACTTAACTCACACACATGTAATTTCTAGTATTTTCTTGTTTTGAAACAATAAATATCCCAGAACATCTCGTCATCTGAAAGAGAATAATGATCAACCCAGCCAATTACAGAGGTAGGCTATTTTTTAAATGCATTCATTCCACAATATTAAAATATATGGCACCGTGCTATGATTTCTTTCAATTAATCAAAATGAAATACAATACTTATCTATCTCCAAACTGCTACTTTCATTTTGGTGGCCTATACTGTTTCTATAACTGAGGCTGGATTTTTGTACACCAAATCACAGTGAGGCTCTACACTCCATCTAGACTAAACCAATCCTACCAGGACACAAGTAAAAAGGGCTTAATTTTTTTTTTTTTTCCAAAAAGAACAGCACTTGATTGTCTTCATTGAATCAAACGTTTGAAAACCATTCACAAATAATCGTAGGTCCTTTCCTGTGCCCTTCAAAACAATGGCAACACCTAAGCAAATCCTAAGATGCTCTCTAATATCCCATGCATGTTCGACCTACTACAATGATGACAATTTCAAATAGAATCTGCTGCCAAAATGGGTTTCAACAGCAGAAACCCACATGCAAATTGCTCCCGCTCACAGTCTACAGTCTCACAGTCTAGGTTACAGGGTAATGTATACACACAAATGAGTGGCGAAGAAATTCTAGGTTTTAGATAAATGATGATAGTTTGTTACCCTCAGTACCTACATTCCAAAGGGTTGCTTCCACTGCTCTGAAAGAATAAATCAATCTTGCCACAGCCCGGGTTTAAGGATAGTGGAAGAAAAGCAGTGATAGCTTAGGAAGCTAACACATATTGAGTGCTTGGGAGGCACCAGGGACTCTATCAGGGGCATTATGTGCCTTGCCTTATCTAATCATCCCTGCTCTGGAGCTGAGGCTGGTAGAGATGCAGCGTATTCCTAAGATGACATGCCTAAAACAAGATGAAGCCACCATTAGAACTCAGCCAGATTTCAGAAACTAGGGTTTCTTTTTCTTTTTTTTTTTTTAAGATTTATTTATTTATTTATTCAGAGAGAGAGAGACAGAGAGGCAGAGAGAGACACAGGCAGAGGGAGAAGCAGGCTCCATGCAGGGAGCCCGACGTGGGACTCGATCCTGGGTCTCCAGGATCACACCCTGGGCTGCAGGCAGCACTAAACCGCTGCGCCACCGGGGCTGCCCAGAAACTAGGGTTTCAATCATAATTTTGTCCCCCACTCCTCAACGTAGAGGAAAAAGTCACACCTCGGGATCATTTCCTTAAATGACATATGTCAAAAAAATACATAGCAAAGGAGGTATATTTAACTCCAAACCCCAATTTCCATACTCCCACCTGCTCAACCCAGAGTGGATTAAAAATTTCCTGATGACACAGCTGCCTGCACTGATCAAGTCCATCAGTGATTGGGAGACTGCTATTTCTCTGCAATCTTAGAAATAAATTCTCAGGAGAAATTTGTTCAAGGGCGAAAGAAAACAACAAAAATCTTGTTGAATCCTTAACTGACACAGATTTATAAACTTAGCATAAGCAGCACGGGCATCACTGAGCTATCCTGATAGCTCTACTTAATAGTAGCAGTCCAAGGTCTGGCCACTGCTTCATAATCTCCTCTTTTCGTTTTTCTAATGTCTCTTTATTTGTATTTCTGTGGGTTCCATGCATTTTCTCCCTCTAAGGGACACAAAAAATAATACCGCAGAGCTCCCACATAGTCATAAAGTGATAAGTGCCACTAGTAAATCCTAGCACTTACTTCATACTATCGGATTGAATGACCAAACACAAGGCAGACATATATTCCAATAGTTCTTCAATCCTTTAGCCATTTATTTCCAAATTGGGTGTGCCATTTACATTTAGACTAGCAGCCCATTTTCGTTTTTCCTCAAGTGCTGTTAACAGAATGGCCCATATAATATAGTAACTTTGATTTTTTCCTGAGGATCAATCTTTACTTGTTAGGGAGAAAACTTGCCAGAAACCTACTGCATTCTAAACTCTTATCCAAAATCTCATGATAAACCTACCCAAGCTGAAAGTGTTTTATTTCCTGTTATTTATCTTAACAATACTGTGATATAAGTATGGCAGTTGAAAAACTCAGAAACCCCCACTATAAATAATGCAGTTTTTAAGAAAGACAGTAATCCACTCCTGACCTAGTTCACCAATTCATATTCAGACGGGAACAGCCAAATTGTATCGATGAATTTTTTAAAATCAGAAAACACAGTTCTTTCCATTATGAAAAGCACCTCACTTTGCTAATTGCCAAACATCAGTGAACTTGTCATTCAGTAGAATATCTATTATGTTGATTCGTAAATGGCAAATTGAGTACCACACAAGGAAACACAAACAAGATAATTTAAATTATGAGTTATTTGTGCAGACACAAACAAAATGTGTGCTTATTCAAAGTTTCTAAAATGTTTTGGAAATGTGGTTGGTTCGGTGCCCTTAAAGCACCCACACATATGTCCTGTTAAAAAGCACAGTCTGTTCCCTTGCAGTACCTGCTTCTGTGATGTAAATTAGCTCCTACAGATCTAGAAATAAAGAGATGATGTCAACGTAGCATTTAGGGCACGGGTGTCACTTACACTCTCACTACTACACAGAGCAAGTTGCGGGAGGGGGCGGGGGGGCACCAGATGATGCCTGTTCACTCCAAGTTCCTCTCTATGCTTGGTTGACCTTGGAGGGTTTTTTTGGAAATGATTTTTGCACGATTCCTTCCACTCTTTATGTGTTTATCTATTCATTTAATTTTGCAGCTTCAACCCTTCCACACACTCTCTTCCAGTGGGTTCTCTTCACTTTTCATCAAAGATTTATTTTTTTCATCAAAGATTTAAAGTCCTATACTTACTGTAGTATTTCTTTATTATGAAGGAATATTTTTGCGCTTTGGGGTTTTTTTTAGGATTAGTATTATTGTCGTGATTGCATACTTGCATGGTTTGAGTGGTTTGTCTAATGTTATTTGCCCCCAAAGCTCCATTATTTTTACCAAGTAATTCTGTGAGGTTTTTCAAGAACACATATATTGCAGTAGAGCAGTATCTATGAACAATATTGCGTATAGATCATATGAAGACTCTCATGAGACATTTGCCTTTCCTTCAACTCAAGAATGCTAGTACCTTTCATAAAAAATGAGTTTGCCTTTATCCTGGTGCTGTAAACGATGTAATCTCCCTTTGTTAGAAGCTTTATAAGATGCTTTATAGATGTCTTTGTTTCCCTTATGTTAGATGCCTATAGAGAAATTTGGGCCTCATCCTAACAAGTATAGAGGATTTGATAATACACATTTTTGTATCAAACTCATTACTGGCTCCATTTCTTTTCTGTTGATCATAGTGGATGTTAGTATTTCCTCCTTTTTCTATTTCTTTTACAATCCTGTTACTTTATATATTGCTTCTAAACTGCCATTAACACTGTCTAAAGGTAGGAAGTTTTATATATACACACATCTATTTATATATACACAGACTCACATGTGCATATATACATATAAATAGCACATACATATGCAGATAGATACACTCTGTATTTAGAATTACTTGGTTATTTAAATGGAATCTGAATGTAAGTAGCAGGTGGTAGGAGCCCAAAAATAAGTTAATTGGAATTAAACAGAAAAGACCAATTGATTATGTGCCTCTCTACAACGTTTCCACTGTTGTTTTGGAGTTGTGGAAAGAATGTCTCTATTACCCACCAGGATACCATTTGTCACATTGGAATAGAACCAAAATTTTCTACAAGGCATTCTGGATTCATTAAGAAGTTAGCACGTTCTCTCAAAGCCCCTAACCTACCCCCAGCGTGTATTAATAGACTGAGGGAACCTGAGTCAGCACGTCATAAATTTTGTATATACACAAACAAGAGAGAAAAAGTGGCAACATGGCATGTTCTGGTTGTAAAACATAAGATATCACCAAGATATATGATAGAAGAGCTTGAGGAAATTATACCATCTCAGTCACACAAAGACCAAAATGCAAAACAAAAGTTGGGTCACTTTGATTAACATGGAATGAGATTGTAAATTTCATATATTTCATTCATTTGTCAAGCAGATATTTATTGCACACTTAGTAATGTGCACATTACTCTGTTGTTGGCCCACCCAGATCCCCTTTTCCAAGAAATGTACTGATTCCCAGATACCCTCAGTATTGCCTGCTAATAGCTCATGACTGTACCCTTCTCTGAGAATCACCCTCGGCTCGTGGGAGCTGCTCTCATGTCAATGGCTGACTCATCCTGGGGAAATGGGGTGAGAATTCAGTCTGCTGGATTCAAAGTGGGACAACTGCCGTGATGCAATTCATGCTCCCCATGGGATTAGACAGAGGGTAGGGAGCCAACAGTTCTGGCTTCCCTAGGACTGGCTTGGTTCTCTCACTTCTGTCTAAGACACCACCTCAATGAAACACCTGTGCAAGAAAACTCATCCCAGGCTCTGCATCTGGAAAACTCAACCTAAGACACCTGCTTACTATGGGCCCGCCAGTCTTAGGTGCTCAACAGCCAGGCACGGTTACTGCCATTATGAACTTACCTGTTACTGATCACAAAACCTTAGAAACACATTCTAGAAGTTAAAACACACAAGGTCTACCTGGGACCAGGTGAGCAGTATTAGGTAGAGTGGTCAAGACAAGGCCTACCTGAGGAACAACAACTGAGCTTTGACGAAAATGCTGAGAAGCATCCAGCTGTGTGAAGACATAGAGAGTGGTTCAGGAGGAGGGGCCAGCAGATGCGACTATCCTGGGGTAGAGTACACTCTGTCTGCTTTAGTCGGGAATCCTTCCTCTCCACTCCTGACACTCCTTCCTGCAAAAGCAGCTCATTTGGCGTCATCTCCAGCATCTCCCCATTCTCAATTCTCTTTGCCCCAGAGTGAGTGCAGGGACAACTGAGTGGTAAATTTAAGCAGAACAGTTGTTCATGTTGGACTCATTTGTACACTCTCAAGAGCAAGCTGCCTGCCCTCCGGGAGCAGCCTTCTGATCTGCTTCTCCAGAAGCAACTTTGCCCTGATAAAGTGTTACCTGTGACTGGCTGGGTTTAGTCTAGCCAGCTCTGGAATTCGGAATCAGTAAGCCTTCTTGACTAACAGGCTTCAAGCCCAGTCCTCTTACATGGGCTCTGAAGGAATCTAGGTGCTAGCTGACCTCCAAAGACCACTGCCTCACTGCATCGGTTTGTTCAGATCCAGGATGGGCAATAGTCCTTCCCCCTCCCAGAGGCCATACTGACTTTTCATTCACCTCACTAAGATTTACTTAAGAGAGCAACTTGGAAAAGAGAAATCATCAAACATGGCAATCCTTTCCATTGAAAATAAGGTAAATAAAGGCGTGGACCTTGAGAAAAACATCCACGATTTTGCTTCCATTAGAGCAGAAAAGTCAAATGGTAAATAAATTCTGTCGTTAGTATGGACAATATATCAAAAATTATATTAAAGTTATAAAGTTTTGATACACCTACTTTTCAATTATTCAATAGATTTTCAACTACGTGAAGGTTTTGGGAAACTAAGTATTAAAAATACATTAAAATGTGTACATGGATCCACATTTTCCTTTTGCCTCCATTTTAAATTTTTAAAGACTATTGCATTACAATATTAGTTCTCTTGATCACTGACTTTCTGTACCCTCTTAACACACTTAAATTTTGTACATGAGGCAAGTGACTTGCTGAGGCACAGAATTTGAGGCAAGGGCAGGGGTGGGGGTGAAAGGTGGGGTGAGGGACAAAGATTTAGGTGGTACTTTACCTGCTTCACCCTCATCCCAGCACCACACAGTAATATGTTCTAAAAACTGGTGTTGGGAGGGTGTAGCAAAAATTGTGCTTTTACTAAGTCATGACAGGAAAAGATAGAAGAGACAGAGAGGCAGACAAGACTTAGATCAAGTAGGGCCTTTAGATAGGGATTGAAAGAGAGGTTTCACCCTGGAACTAGTGGCTAGTCCATTTTCCTGCCACCTACCACTCACAATAGCATCAAATACGACTCTGACTTCGAAGCAATCTCTTGGTTCTTACTACCCAAAAATTAATGTTTCAGTTCCCCAGTGCCCAGTCAAGGAGTTATCAAAAAGATATCTATTTTTTCCACCTGAAACTTCTATAGTGACCCACAAAATCTCCCAGCAAGCTCATCCTTCCCATAATGCTTGATGTTTGAAGAGCTACCTTGTATTCGTAAAGTTCATATGATTGTGAATACTTCTAACAATACAGAAAAGAATAAAAAGATATGAAAAATCAAAAGAAGATACCAGACATTAAGGAAGTTAAATATTAGTAAGAGAAGAAAAAGCAGAACCAGCCTTGGATTATTTTCAAAAATAATAATAGTGGTTTTCTTTCCAAATTGCAAAAACAACGATGTTTGCCTGCCCCCAAATCTGCCTCATGTGATGGCATATTCATTTCCTTTCCTTTTTAAGCTGTAAAAAAATATCCTCATAAATAATTACGCAGGGAATAGAGCCACAGAGCAATACTTATCACCTCTGTATTATTAAGGAGTAAGAAGATACTGAAGCTTAATTGCTACCGTATTAGTATTTTAGTAAAGTTAATGGTGCTATCACTAGTATTTTCATTCATGGTCTCATCCTTTTAAACATCCATGGAACAGAATTTAAACCTTTGCTACTGATTCTGGGGAATCTCAAAATTGAATGCTCATGGGATTAAGCAAGCAACATAAATACAGATCATGAAAGAGACAAGAAGGAATGGTGGGGACTAGGGTAAAATGGGAAGTGTTCATTTCCTTTTTAAAGGGTGCTACTTGAAATTCTCTAACAGAAAAGCTAAGGATTTTCACAATAAAACCCAGTCTTCCTATTTGTCGATGATGACAACTAAGTCCTTTTTTAATGTTTTTAACAAGCCAAACAAAGCATGTCTTTCAGAGTGCTTACAACTGCAGGCGAGGGTTATCATTCTGAACATCCATCTTTGTGCTGAGTTGAACTACAGGATTGCTTTCAAAGAGATGCAAAGGTATGAAGAATTAATGGTCTCTAGTGCTTTTCTCTTCCTACCTCCCTGCTATTTCTTACCTGCTTCTCAATATCTGTGGTAAATGGAAAAGCAAAGTAAGGGAGTTTGTTAAAGAGTCACCCTGTTTTTACCAAAATTTTAAGTGAATATACTTTGGGTTGCTGGCAAAGGGTGGCTTTGGAATTCTCATGTGAAGGAAAATGCACAGTCTTTATAGCTGTGATTTCCTTTCCCATTCAGAGAGGTGTTTTACCTACTCCTGGATTCTCATCCCCGCATAGGATTTTCTGTTACCATCACCCTCGTTACCTAATCAAGGCCACCTTCCCCTCTTTCCTAGCCTCCCTTGTCCCCAGCAACCGGAGAGGTCTTCTTCAAATATGCATCAGTCACAGTTCCTGATTGCAAGCAAGACAGTAACCTAAGAAAAATTATTTAGAGGGATGTTGGGGAGTTCACTAGACCAACAGCAAAAGCTAGGGAGCCACGGGGGAGAAATGAAGGGGAATCATGGGAAAACACGCCACAGGACCCTTGCCAAGGCCATGCCCTGAAGCAGCCATTTGACTAAGACCATACTGTTGGAAGTAATTCCTTCCCACCTCTCCAGATCCAACGTCCTGAGGAGGTGCATGTAACTGGCCACACCAGGATCCTGTGCCCCACACTGCTAGCTGACAATGGATGGAAAGGGGAAGGACTCTGCTGGGGAAGGTGGCAGGGGGAGAGCACCAATCCCAGGATCCACACGAGGGAGAATCCTGCCCCCACCCGCACCGCCAAGTACAGGAAGTAGATGGGATGCCTTGCAGACAAAACATGACAAATAAATATTAAACCACTTTGCTACATAAAATCTCTTTGTGAATTCCCATGTCTTTAAGAATAAAATCCATACTCCGAACCAGAGCACTTCAAGAAGTGGTCCCTCTTCCTACCTCTGCAACCTCTCCTCTCACTCCCTTGAAAGGTACTTCTCAGCCATAGTGGCCTCTTTAGGTTCTTGAAAGAGCACCAGGTCTCTATCTTTGGACCTTTATGCACGCCTTTCCCTCTGCGTAAAATTCTCTTACCACTCCTGCCCACCACTCCCATGCCTGGGTCCACATCATTTAGGGCTTTAGCTACTTTTGGAGGTCTTATCAGAGCATACTATCATAAAAAGCTCACGTTTTGCCACAGGGCTCTCTACCAGATTCATATATCCACTTCATATTTCTTATGACAGCCTGGAGATATACTGGTGTGTATTGACTTGGTGCCTGTCAACTTGGTGTGTGTTGGTTTGTATGCTGTCCCTATTCCTCAGTAGTCCACATGCGATGACAGTGGACCTTTCCAGTATGTTTCTTCTCTAGCACCGAGTATAGTATCGGGCACAGAAAAAAGATGCTCAATAGCTATTTGTCAGACACGTGAAAGAATGCAGCCTTAGAAGACTCACTGACGGAAAAGTATGGCATCATGTAGACCAAGAGTTTCAAGTGGTGTTTTGCAGAGCTGCTCCCTAGATTGCACTGAAAAGGGAAGAAAACAGGCAAAGCTTCCGGGACCCTATTCTCGCTTCAAACAGAACATCTTCTCTTATATGTCTTCTACAATTTAGCCTCCTAAGCAAGATTTAACTTAAAGGATTTGCATCTAAATGAAGCTTGACAATGAAGACCTAATTGGGAGAAAGGAAAATTATTAAAACAGGTTAGTACTTTGATAAATTCCGATAAATATTCTAGGTGGTGATGAGTAAGACTGATAGATCATGATTATTCAAATTGACCTACATCTTTTACAAATCTCTTCCAAAGAAGCATTATTCTGGGAAAATCCCTGCTTGTGTTCACCTATGTTTAAATCTGTTCATAATGTTTCCATATATGTTAGTCTTTAACTCTGATATGGTTTATGTGACTGCCTGATGAAGTTTGGTGCCTACTAAAGAAAAGTAAAAGCTAAAAAATATATTGGTGTTTTCCAGCTAGGGGGCAGGTTCCTTGTGAGCAGAAACTAAGTTCATTTTGTTCACTCTACCATCTCCTGTCTTTAGAACAGTGAGTGCCCACACAGAATATGGTTCACAAATATTTGATGACCAAGAGCTTAGAAAGGGGTAAAGAGGTGACCAGGTTGGAAGGTGATAGTGGTGGTCTGGCACAAAACCTCAGAGACCAGGGATCCCTGGGTGGCACAGCGGTTTAGCGCCTGCCTTTGGCCCAGGGCGCGATCCTGGAGACCCGGGATCGAATCCCACGTCAGGCTCCCGGTGCATGGAGCCTGCTTCTCCCTCTGCCTGTGTCTCTGCCTCTCTCTCTCTCTCTGTGTGACTATCATAAATAAATAAAAATTAAAAAAAAAAAAACCTCAGAGACCAAGTAAGGTAAGGATGAACATCAAAACAGGGAGGGTGTGTTGATGGATGATTAATTATACTGATGGGGAGTATTAATCCTGTGAATAGATGCATTAAGAATAATAGCAGCTAGGTTTTTTTTTCACTATTGGAGAAAAAGGTTACATATATGGAAAAGGAAAAATGTAGTTGAATAATACACACACACAGGCACACACACACATACATACATGCCCAGATTTTATTTTTAAATATCATTTTCTACCAAAAGGAACCCAAGTTTCTTGGAGTAAAGCCTGATTCAAGGCTGGGACAGAAGCAGAGCTAGATGAGCCTAGACCACCTTGTGCCAGAAGTAAGAATGGTAACAGATGGTAACTACACTTATCACGGTGAGCACTGCATAAATAGAATTGTTGAATCACTCACTAGGTTGTACACCTGAAATTAATGTAACATTGTAGGGCGACTTTACTTCAATAAAGCAAAATAAACTTAAAAAAAAAATAAAAACAATTTAAAAATGCTCTCAGAGAAGAGCAAACATGTTAAAAAAAAAAAAAAAAGAAAAGAAAAGAAAAGAAGAAGCCAAAGTCAGCTTGAATAGATTCCCAGTGGTCAAATCTGGTACAATCTCATCATCAAAATGAACAACTATAATCATAAATTATACCCATTTAGTAAAATATGAATCCATGAGATTGCACTGATATGAACAAATGGGAAAATAAAAATCTTCTTGCAAGAAGTCAACTAATAAAAGTCGAGGGAAGGGGCACCTGGGTGGTTCAGTGGGTTAAGCATCTGCCTTCACCTCGGGTCATGATCCCAGGGTCCTGGGAACCAACCAGCATCAGGCTCCCTGCTCAGCCGGGAACCTGCTTCTCCTTCTCCCTCTGCAGCTCCCTCTGCTTGTTCTCTCTCTCTCTCATCAAATAAGTAAATAAAACATTTAAAAAATAATAAGAAGAAATAAAAATAGAGGGACGCCTCGGTGGCTCAGCTGTTGGGTGTCTGCCTTTGGCTTGGGGTGTGATCCAGGGTCCGGGGATCAGGTCCTGTGTCGGGCTCCCTGTGGGGAGCCTGCTTCTCTCTGCCTGTGTCTCTACCCCACCCCCCTCTCATGAATAAATAAATAAATCTAAAAAAAATAAATAAAAGTAGAGAGAATAACAGAACTGGGCAATCACCATTTGGCAACTATCATAGCAATAATTTAGCCAAGGGATATCAATGAATACAGAAATAATCAGTAAAAGTTTGTTTAGGAATTGGATACTTATGAAGCTGCAAGTTACCTCCCAACAAGATGCACATGATGCGCAAAGGGAAAAGAATAACTTTCCATTGGGAAAAGTCCAGAAGTGATCAAAGTGAACATTAAGAGTAATGGGAGAAATCACGTGCCACTTGATGGGGGGTAGTGACAACCACAGCTGCCACAGACTAGACATGTCATCATATTGAGACATTCTTGCCCCAAATACACAACCTCAATCAAATTATGAGGAAATATCAGCAACCCAAATTGAAAGACATTCTTAAAAAATGACTCATCTGTAAAGTTCCGAATTATCAAATCAATGTCACGAAAGTCAAGGAAAAACTGCGGATATATTCCTAATTGGAGATTAAAGAGACAAGGCAACTCAATGCAAGATGTGATCCTGGATTTGGCTTCTTTTGCTATAAATGACATTATTAGAATAACTGAAGAATTCTGAATGGGGTGCATGGATTATATGGTAGCAATATGTCAATGTTAATGACCTGAATTTGATGGTTATACTGCGGTTAGATAGAACAATGCCCTCATTTGTAGGAACACACACTGAAATATTAGCTGGTGATACGGCATCACATCAGCAACTTACTCTCAAATGATTTAGAAGAAAAAAAGTTCTTTGAACAAGGCTTTTCTGTAAGTTTGAAATTATTTTTCAATAAAAAGTAAGTATATTGATACTGCCCTATATTCTACAGACAGTATAACCAGTATACTTATTAATAAAAACCAAGGCAAATTAAAACAATGTAGTATTGTTTCAATGTGAGGAACCGGAGGCTTCTTAATTGACCAGCTATTTCTCCTTTTGCCTTAAAAAAAAATCAGCCTCTCATTTTGCAAACGTTTAAGGACCATGCCTTATGTGCCACCCACTGTTCCAAAGATGCACAAAATGAACCAGGTTCCTGTTTGCACGGAGCCTTGCCTTTTTGAATATTTGAAGTTGAATATTGAACACATTTCTATCAAGGAGAGTGGAGAAAGAGGTAGACAGGCAGAGAACGTGTGTACAATCTGTCACCTCCTACGGCGTTACCTTCTATAATTAGTGATGAGGGTTTTTTTTTTCCTTAAGCAATAAAAGCAATTTTCAAAGTGGCATATTCATACATCTCCATATATTCATGATGTATAGATGACAGGAAGGTAGGTAGGTATGCACTTTGGGGGGAGGGAGGGGGAGGCCGGATGGAGAGAAAGGGAGAGAGAGGAAAGGAGGTGGAAGGGACAAAAAGAATACTGTTTTATCATCCCACTGCTGGACTTGACATCATAATCAAGAGAAGGGAAAGCATCGGAAGCAAACTGGCATCTCAGATGTAACCTCATATGGGAAGGGAAGGGCAGTGTGGGACAGCACTGGGGCAATGGCAGCTATTTCTATGACCATCAAGTCCTGAGGCCCTTCTTGTCTGACCTCACGATATGCCCTTGAGCGAGGCACATGACAGCAGTCAACTGCACCGTGTTTACCATGCAGCGTAGAGCACGTCAGATGGCACACTGCCTGGGCTGACCTCCAGTGCTCCAGCTGCTTGCTGGCTGTGCCTCCCAGCTGTGGTGGAACCGGGGCGTTCTGGTGGGATATCACGGGTGTTCCTTCTCTCCCAGCCTTCCTGGAGAGAACTCTAAGACCTAGATTGCCACCTTTAGGTGCAAAGCAGGCAATGCAAACGCAAGGAAGGAGACCAGAAAAAGCCACAGAGAAATGATTCTGCTTCCCATTAATCTTCAAACATATGATTCATTCACCTTTCGTTGGATCTTTCAACTTCCTGTATTTACTAGAGACATGGGTACCCCAAAATTTAAAGTTTCCTCTTCAACGTACAGGGGCAAAGATAAATAGCATGTGGAGCACAGCCTCAGTGTTGGGAGTGAATTGAGGAAGTAGGGGCACTGGGGTCAGCAGGAGAGCACATAATCCATTGAAACACAAAGGGTCCTAATCAAGTACCAGCAATTTCTGCCAGCAGGAAAAAAGTGTCAGATTACCTGATCTTCCAATGTTTTCCTTTCCCTTTTTGTTTTTTGTTTTGTTTTGTTTTTTTTTTTTTTGGTCTTTTTAAACATTAACACTTAATTCACATAGCATAAAATTCACCTGCTTAAAGTATACAAATCAATGCTCTTTAGTGTATTGAGGGATGCAACTCTCACTATAACCTAAATCCGGAACATTCTCAGCATCCCCCAAAAGAAACCCCAATCCCACTGGCAGTCCCAGTCATTCACCTTTCTCTCCCCCAGCTTCTAGCAACCACCAGTCTTATTTCCCCGTCTCTGTTGATTTGCTTATTCTGGACCTTTGATATAAATGGAGTCTTGAAATGTGTGTTTTGCTGTGGCTGACTTCTTTCCCTCAGCATAATGTTTTGGAAGTTCATCTATGTCGTAGCAGCTTACAATATTTTAAGAGCAGCCAGCAACACAGATTTTCATGTGACCTCTGCATTGTTCAAGGATGGTCACTAATTTGAAAACATAGTATAGTCGAAAGAAAAGATCTGAGACAGTTGATCTGGTTTTATACTTTGTTAAGAGTATAGAAATTACACACGAATTTTAAACAACCATTGAGGTCAGAGGCCATTTGCCTCTGGGTCCCCAGTGAAAGAAGAACCAAGCAAGGGCAGGGTGGTAGGAGGAATCTGTCCTGCATGAAGATAATAAGGATACACATTGTTCATAGAGAATTTTTAAGTGATAATAAATGACTAAAAGTTGGTCTGCTTATCATCATGCTAAAAATTTTAAACAATATTACAAATAAAAAAAAATCTTTCTCCCAAACATATTTTGCTTATCTTAGTTCTCATCGATTCCTCTGATAACCATTGGGTTTTACTAATACATAGAGAGTTTAGGGGCACCTGAGTGGTTCAATGGGTAAAGCGTCTAGCTTCAGCTCAGGTCATGATCCCAGGGTCCTGGGTTCGAGCCCTGCTTTGGGATCCCTGCTCAGTCTGCTTCTCCCTCTCCCTTTGCTGCTCCCCCTGCCTGTGCTTTCTCTCTGTCAAATAAAAAAAATAAAATCTTAAAAAAAAAAAAAAGATAGCCTCAGATTAGCACACTGTCTTTACTTTTCCTTTAAAAAACACTGCTTTATACATGGCAGTTTATTTGGAGAATTTCCAGTTATAAATTGGCTTCAGACACAGGGGAACTCAGTCACATGCATCTATTTCAAGAATAAACTCTTAAAGGATCGGAACCCTTCGAGCTCGCCTCAGGGTAGGTTGTATCCTCTACCCCTGTGGACCTACCTAGTTTTGCATTTCAACAGAAAATGCAAAACAAACATGGATTGCCCAGGGATTATGATAAAGGAAAAAACAAAACATAGAATACTTCAAGTCTTGTCCTTTTTTGTGACTACTTGGAGTTTTCATGCATATAAATTTTTAAACTTGCTTAATAAACAGAAGCCAAAATGTTATTATTTGTGAATGCAAGACAAATAGATAGGCAGATAGGTCCCTTTAAAAAATGTAGTGATGGGGATCCCTGGGTGGCTCAGTGGTTCAGCGCCTGCCTTTGGCCCAGGGTGTGATCCTGGAGTCCCGGAGTGAGTCCTCCCAGCATGGAGCCTGCTTCTCCCTCTGCTTGTGTCTCTGCCTCTCTCTCTATGTCTACCATGAATAAATAAATAAATAAAATCTTTAAAAAAAATGTAGTAATGAAATTAAAAACTACTATCACGTTACTGTTTTTCTTTTTCATAGTTATTTTATTTTTTATTATATGTATATTTATTTACTTTTTTACTGGCATGTTTACATATAGAAAACATGATAAAAGAAAATTTAACTTAATTATATTTCTTTTCTGCCACTATTTTGTTTCATTTCATAGTAGCTATTGAAAATGCCTTTGTCATAAAGACAAAAGGGAGTGATACATGTGATCCACCCCAAGTATCAAAGTTACTAGTTATGTCACTAGTTCCAGAGAGTGAGAGGGAGGGAGTACAAAAGGATTTCATGAAGTAAAAGACGGCATGCCAATGAAAAACAAATTCCTTCACTCATCTGAAAAATAACTTTAAGAACTAAGCGTGTATTCGACAGTTTTCCCATTATATACTGGTGCGTAACAAACTCCCCCAAAAGTCGGTAGTGTGCTGTGTTTGTTTTATTGTAGAAACTCCAGCCTGTGTGTGTGTGCTGAGAACTGCCCAGGGAAGGGATTAAGACAACAACAACAACAAAACAAAATAAAATAAGATAAAACAACAACCACAAAATCACCGATGTAAGAGGAAGCAAGAACACTTGCTAGACAGAAATCATGGAAGAGCAGGAATGAAACTGACTGCTCCAGTGGTGGGGTATGTTCTTAGCAGGCCACACAGCCACATTGCTCTTAGATCAGGCCACCTGGAGTCCCTGACCTGGGCCTCATGGTGCAAGGCACAGATGTGCCTCAGGTCCATCCACAGATGCTTCCCCCCCAGGAAGCAGAGCCCCCACTTCCATAGTGCATTACATACAACCAAGATCCTGGATTTCTCTGCTCAAAGCACCAGCATCCACTTCAGGACCTACAAGATCCTCTTCCCAAGTCAGAGTCCCTGAGAATGGGCCACACTTCTGGGGACTGCTCTTTGCTTAGGAGAAGAGAATAAAACTTGAAAAGGAAGTGGTCATGACCTGAGCTGGGACAGCCAAGTATGCCTGTTCCCCAAGCCTTACAAATGCTAGCCACAGGCTTTGCCAGACTGTTTATCTGCAGCAACTGGATGAAAGGCAGAACACAGGATCATGGAAACTGACAGTTGGTAGCTGACCGGTATTGCCAGGCAGAAGCTCTCCTATCACTATTTTATCAAGAAAATAAAAAGCAACAACCATCAGCCAAGTTGGGAGGGGGAAGGTGTGGTTTGCAGGTTGTAGAAGAAAGGAGGTCCAAGGAGAATGGGAAGTGAGTGGACCAAGAAAAGTCGTAGGAGAATCAGCCACACAGCCTGTCCACCTAAAGTTAGTAGTTCTATATTTTAGGTCAGACCAGTTAGTGGACTGTGTTTAGGGCCTGAATAGGTAAAATCTGTACTCAATCTATGGTGTGTTTTCTCTGAAGGGGATGATGAAGGCCAAGAGGGCTGAGGCCATATCTAAAGGAGGTTGTAACAATGGGCTTTGGGACATCAGCTGGGCAAAAAAGGGAGTAAAGATTAAAACTACTGAAGGACTGGGGATCCCTGGGTGGTTCAGTGGTTTGGCATCTGCCTTTGGCCCAGGGCGCGATCCTGGAGTCCCAGGATCGAGTCCCGCATCGGGCTCCCGGCATGGAGCCTGCTTCTCCCTCTGCCTGTGTCTCTACCTCTCTGTCTCTCTATCATTAAATCAATCAATCAATCAATCTTAAAAAAAATACTGAAGGACTATTAACAGTGGGGGTTCAATGGTTTAGAGGTCCTACTGGGGTGAAGTATTGTTGGAATCAGAAAACAGGGAAATGACATAAGACATGATAATTGGGCAGTGGAGTTCGTGACACTGAGAATGTAAATAGTGTCCTGCTTATTGGTAACAACAAAGTCTAGATGGGAATATGATCAAATTTGATCAGGAAATAGGAGGCTGAAGACCACTGGAGAGTCCAAAGCATCAATAATTCAGGGGAGTGAAGGTTTTATTTACACGAATATTGAAATTACCAAGAATCATGAAATAATAGCTAAGCTAATTGAGAAGAGCAAGGTGCACAACAGGACTATAGGAAGCCCTCATTTGAGTAAAAAAAAAAAAAAATGACAGATTTGCTATACATTTGTCTAGACACAATCTTTAAAGACCCATATACATTGTCTAGACACCTGTATGCTTGTGTGCACATGCAAAGACTAATTCTAGAAGGAGACCTGGGGAATGACACCCATCACCGACTCTCATAATGGAGTCTAGGGAACTAGACTGGTTCAAGACCAGGAGTAGTCTTATTTTTCAAAACATAACCTTTGGCACTGCCAGAATGGTTTACAATATATCTGCACTATTTCTTAGTTTAGAAAGGAAAGAAAATAGCTAGTGAATAAAAAATAAAAACTGGGGCACCTGGCTGGCTCAGTCAGAAGAGCATGAGACTCTTAATCTCTGGGGTCATGAGTTCGAGCCCCATGTTGGGTGTAGAGATTACTGAAAAGAAAGAAACTTCTAAAAAAAACTAGAATGTTGATCTTAGCCTTATTCAGCTGGAGTTGCTTTCCTTACACTCTCAAGAAGTACTCAGTCCTTAAAATGGAGCCAAGTTTTGAGAATAAAACTCTCAGAGTAATCAGGACAATTAAGATGTATTTAAACATCTCTGGGCTGAGGAAAAATGGATTTTTCTTGCTGCTGGCAATGTGAGTAACAAAAGTCCTATTCTCCAACTGACTTACTTGAGAAAGCCTGTGTCTTGATCAAAGACCAAATGATTGCAATTTAGCCACCCAATATCTTTTCGCTGATTTAATTAACATAATGTTCCCTTAACCAAATGAAACAACATTATTAAGCTGCATTGATGAAATGCAGCCCAAACCCTCACAGGAAGGCTGCCAAAGGATGTGGGCTTGGAAAATATTTTTCCATTTCATGCTCTCTCTCTCTCTCACACACTAGAACAGTTCAAATGGGTGCTCTAGGAGGTTCACCATTTTACTAATTGGGGGAACTCCTGCAGAAAGATGAAAAGGGTGTAGCCCAGGAGGGAAGTGGAGAATCATGCTGAAGTAGACAATGGATATCACCCTTTGACCCCACTCAAAGATTCCCTCACCTCTGGGGACTATCCACTGCAGAAGGTAAGCCTGACTTGGAGCAACCCCTTCAAGAATTACAGGGCAATTATATTCCTAGGGATTAGAGCAAGTGAAATGGTCAAGGCAATTTTCCCCAGCTCATCTCCAGCAAATCTCTCAGAACGGCAGAGAGTAATGCTCCCACCTGTTCTGACCCTTTCCTGTTTGGAAAAGGGAGTGCAGAGAAAAGTGTGAGCAGGAGGACGTATTCAGATGAGGACTGTGACCCAGTCATATCACACACTTTTTGTATGTGAGCTGGTCCAGAGTAGGGTCACATATTCACTTCTCCCTACCCCACTGCCACCATAGCCCAAGGGAGCACAGGGGACTCTCGTAAGCTGGAGAGCTCATGCCTCGTCTAAAGGGGCAGTCACTACATGTCAGCTGCCACGCATTGCAGAGTAGTCATGCACACACCTACAGGTGCCAGACTGCCTGTCCGGCTCTGCCATTTGGGTCCTGGGCAAGTTCCCCCAGACAAGGTAACTTGTTTTTTCCCTGGCAGCCAGTGTGACTTTTTAAAATAACCATCAAATAAAGTTTCCACCACACACCCCACTTCCAGGTCCTTATTGGTTTCCCATTGTCCTTAAAGTTAATTTCAGACTCATCAGCATGGTGTTTGAACCCAGCAGAGCCCAGTCCTGTGCTCCCTCCAGCCTCATCTGCAGGTACATCCCCCCCACCCCTCTGCACTCACTATCCTTCAGGCACGCCAGCCTTACACTCCATGCCAAATTCTTTCCCACCTTCAGATTTGGCACACACTGTTACCTTTGTCTGGAATTCTCTTCAAAAAAAAAAAAAAAAAAAAGCAATCTCTAGCTGGAAAATTCTTACTTTATCCTTCAGTTTCAACCTAAAATTTCTCCCTTAAAGGACCTTTCCCCAAATCCTTAGCCGCACACAGGGTCCGACCATTATCCTCTTCCCCAGAGCACAGTGCCACAGTGAATACCACCAGTTGGGTATCAATTCATTTACTCACTCACTAAATCATCAGCTCCAATAAGCACATGCCACTTCTATTTTGCTCACTCTCAAGTCCATAGACAGGGCCTGACACAGAGTAGGTGCTCAATAAATAGCTGATGTATATATGATTAACGAGTATTATGGGACACTTTGGATGTGCCAGGTATTGTGCTGACAAGGAAACAAAAATAAATCAGACATGCATCCTGTCATTCAGACCCTAAGCAGCTAGGAAGAAGGGATCCCACTGCTATGTGTTTTAGGCTGTCTAGCTTTCAAAACTACTGAGAAGCCTGGCATTTCCATTCTATGAGCCATTACACGAAACAGAGAAAATTAATCCAGGCTCATGACTGATTTCAATGCTGAACATAGGAGACTCCTTTTCTTTTTTCACATATGCCTCTAAGTGTGAGATGGCCAGCACCTGGCATGAGTGTGCCGCTCCCCTGCCCACTCCCAATGCCAGAGCGAATTAATTGATTACAGCACCCTCTGTGCTGAGAATTAACTTCTGACTCCTTTACAAGCAGTCCAGGCAGCCACACCAATGGATCAGAGTTGGCATGAAAGATGGACAGTTTTTTCCATCCCCCTTGCTAGCCCTTAAAACCCCTGGACATAACCGTGGTGAGAACTGACAATTGTATCAAGTGAAATGGCATCCTCCCCCTGCCTCTGAGGCTCAGGTTGGCACATCACCTTGGAGCAGACTGTCTGGGGCAGCACACTATAGCCAAGTCACTCAAATCTCCACTCTGCCCATCCTCAGTATGTTCAAACATGGCCTTCAAGAGGATTGCTTCCTCAAGTCTATTTGTTGACTCTCTTGAGTCTTTCCTGACCATTTGGGGAAAGACTGACACAATTTTTCTAAGTATTTTAAAAATAAATTCTATTTCTGTTGGACAAAGGAAGGCCAAGTCTTAAAAGCATCCCTTAATTCTCGATTCTAGAAGGGCAACCACAATTTCAGCTCGTTTATAATGCACATCAATTCATAAGTCTTCATTATTTTGAATTACTTATTCATGAACCTAATTATTCCCCAACACTAATGTGTGTAACTCAGCTTGGTCTGCATCCTTCATTAAAGGGTTTCAAGGCCATTAACTGAAAATCCATAGAAAAATTAAATCTAGACTCTAACTTCAAGTGTTTCTTTTGTGTTAGTACTTAAATTGTAAAACAGGCACATCTAATCATAACCCACTTTAGCGCGTGTGTGTGCGCACGCGCACGTGTGTGTGCATGCACGAACACTCTTTGTTTAGCAGTAAACTCGAAGCTGTAACTTGTGGAGATTTGCAGTTCTTCATAATGTATTCAAATAAATAAAGAGCTAAGTTAATATTTAATGGATTATTAAAAAGCTTTTTTCCAGAGAAATCAACATCTTTTCCCATTAAATATGAAATATACTATTAAGATAAATTAAAAGTGTTGCCTATAAATAAAAATTCCTCACAGGCTAGGTCATGGGCCCTAAATCGTGAGGCGACATTATGACGCGTCTACAAAATGTAAATCATATCATTACAATAATAATAACAATAACAATAGCATATTCATTACGCTTAGTGTGTGCTTATTAGCACTGTGTTAAGCATTTCACGTATATTAAACCATTTTATCTTTAGAACAATTATGTTATTATCTCCATGTTATGTATGAATAAACTGAGGCACAGAGAACCTAAGCAATTTGTCCAAAGCCTGCCAGCTAGCGGGATTCGCAGCTGGCAGGCCCCTGCCCAAAATCGCACAGTTAGATTCCGACTCCAGAGTTCGTGCTTTAATCCCCATGCTATACCACCCCTAGCATTTAGTGCACTGTTTTCATAAGTAGCAACTTGCAAGCATCATTACCCTCTGTAGTCCTTCATTATCCTTTGTATAAACAAAAACCCACAGAATTCTTGCACGCAAACACTGGTTGCGCAGTTCCTCATTTCATTTTTCACACTGGGACCCTAAATTCTAGGACTTTGAATATTTCCAGATACTAAAAATGTCCTATTGGATCCTCTAGGTACCTTTTCACCCACTGGGGATACCATCTGTGATGTCTCAGGACATTTGACACAAGACTTGAGTGAATTCCCCAGGGTCAAGGTCCCCCCCCTCATTTTGCCTGTTGTGGGTGGTGATAGGAATTCGACCATTTTCCTGGGTCAAATCAGCTAAATTGAAAAGAGAGTTCCATCCAAAGGAAATTAATGTAAGTTATGAACAAGCAAAATTACTTCAGAAAATCAAAGTTTCCAGCCAGGTAGTTGGCCATGTAGTCCAAAGGACAGAGAATCTCATCTTGCAACATCTCCTGTCCATTATTTTTTAGTGAATTGCCCAAGCTGGGGTAGGAATCCTTTTTTGAGGAGGTAAGAAGTGGACATTAAAGCAAGTCAGGATAAGAAAATCTCAATTATTTTGCAGTTGTAACATGAGCTCTTGTGTTCATAAATTTCCAGACTCATTTCTTACCAAGAGTAAAACGAAATCCATTAAAAAATAAGGACATGGGGAAAATGTGGGATAAAATGAAAAATACAGAAATAATAAGTGCTTAAGAAGGTTAGAACAGACTGAAAATTAGAAATTAAAATAAATATGAGATAAAACCTGAAATATTTAAGCCAAGAGATGTAAAAGGGTAAAAGCAACAGAAGAAAGTAAATCCTAGAGATAGAAATCCTAAGTCTATGATTAGGGTTTAGAGATTAAGGTGGAATAAATCAATGATTTAGAAGGATATTTTAAGAAGTTCCAAGCTAAGGAGAAAAAAATAAAACCATGAAAGTGAAGAGATGCAAATTTGAGATAGTCTAAGAAAAATTACTTAACAGGTAAGGTAAACTGAGTCAAAAATGAACAAGTCAACTCCTAGGATATACTTAGAAGCACAGTTTTCTTACTCGAGAGAACATCAGAATCACCTAAAAACCCAGGTTGCTGGACCCTACCCAGAGTTTCTAATTTAGTAGATCTGGTATAGAGCTTGAGAATTTGCTAGAAAGGTACGTGATGCTCTTAGAGACCCAGTAACCTACAGAATCTTCAGAAACCTACTTGCAAAAGCTTATTTGGAACAGCTCTCCCATAAAGCAGAAAGGCATAAACAACTCTACTACCTAGTGAAATGATACTGGACGAAAACAAGAGCGGGCTGCCATCACCCAAGGGAATGTCATACACCAGTGAAAATTAATGAACTGCAGCTACATGCAATGACACAGTTGAATCTTAGAAACAGCACGCTGAGTGAAAAGGTGCAAGTCACAGCTGACTACCTACTGAACAAAACGATCTTTAAAGCTCAGAAATGAACAGCAGTTACTTAAGGATATACATGCGTGTTTGGTAGAAACTTTTTTAAATCTAAGAGTAATAAACTCACAACTCAGAGATAGGAGAAAAGGACTAGGAAGGAGACAGGTGGATTAATGCACATCCATTTTGCCACAGTGGTTAGTTTGGGCAGGGCATTCACGGGTTTTGTTTCATTATTATTCTTTTCAACTTCTAAATTTATATATGTACATAATATATATTTTCATGCAGTACATACATTGTTATTTATATATTATACTATTCCATGTTACTAGCTTATATATAATTCTATACTATATATTGACATATATCTATATCATATATATATTCTCTGCAATGTATCAGCTACCACATTTTAAAATATATTCACTGAGAGGTTAATTTTATGTCTCAGCTTGACTAGGGCACAGTACCCAGATAGTTGGTCAAACGTTCTGGATGTTTCTGGGAAGGTACTTTTTAGGTGAGATTGACATTTACATCTATAGACTTTGAGTAAAGCAGATTACCCTCCATAGTATCAATGGGCTTCATCCAATCAGTCTAAGATCTTAAGAAAAAGACTGACCTTCCACAGGGAAGAGGGAGTTCTGGCAACAGCCAGCCTTCTGACTCAAGACGTGTCAACTTGTCCCTGGGTCCGCAGCCTGCCTGCCAGTTCAGCCTCCACAATGGTGTGAGCCAATTCTTTTTTTTTTTTTTTTCCAATTCTTTAAAACAAACAAGATACATATAATCTCCTAGATGTACCCTATATATGTCCTATTGTTTCTGTTTCTCTGGAGAACGCTAATTCATTCACATTTCCCCAAAAATATTTTATTTGATTTTTCAGTCTGGAATTTGGAGAAGAATAATGCCAGGCTCAAAGCCGAATCACTAGGAAGGAGGTCACTGCCGAGAAACCAGAGGTATGAGAGGCCAAGAATGGCATACACGTCTAGACCTCGTGCAACTTCTGTGTCTGGATCACTCTCAGCCATCCAGGTATACAGGGTTAATTGGTCTGAACTCTTACCATTTTGAGTTACAGGAACAGCCCAAACTAGCTTAGGCAAGAAGAGTGAATGTATTGATTGCTATAACTAAAACTTCCAAAGAGAGGTCTGACCTCAGGCATACGTTGGTTCAGGGGCTCGAATGATTTGACTAGCTCTCAACTCTGCTCTCCTAACAACCTCAAACATATACAATCCCTTAATGCCATCAGTGGAACAGGTGCTTATCTATCTTCCTTGAGTATTGTGACAAACATTCTCAAATCGAGTTTCATTGTCCGGGGTGGGTCAGGGCTGGTGAATGGAATGCCATGATAAACTAAGGCTTCACTTCTAAGGCTAATTCCTGTGCCCACCTGCACCCATCAAATCATACAGATCAAAGGTGGGACATGGGCTGTTCCTCAGTGGAAAATCAATTGTGATGTTGTTATTGAAGGGGGAAATGACTGCTGGGCACATAAAACTCTAATACTACTACTAATAACGACACAATAGATACCCACTCCACAGGGAAATGATTTCTCCTGAGAGAACAAGCGACTATGGCTCATTTTGTGATAACTACAGCACAGCCAGCTGCATGAAAATTTCTTCCTCGGTCCCCCCAACAACATCCAGATACACAGAGGTTCAGCATTGGATGAGCTTTTAGACTTCAATAGCATCATCTCAGATAGAAATTAGGAAATTAAAGACCAAGGATGTTAGAAATTGGTTTAAGGTCAATCAAAGAAATAAGTGGCAAAATTGAGGCAGTGAGTGAAAAAGCCTAACATTTTCTTAATGTGCAAAGAGCATGAGGAAAAGGAAAAACAGACGGGAAAGAGGCGTGAAAATGATGGGGTGATCTGGGGAAGTATTTGTTGAATGCATTTGAGAACTGCTGTTTTAAAATGCTGAGTTTAAGTACTCTTCAGAAGCTTGAATTTGTGATTCTTCTAAAACTTATTCACTTAAATGCATTTTCAGTTCCCATTTAGTGAAGGCTTATTCACAACAGAACTGTGTATTTTGTCAGCTAAGGTCATAACAAATCCAGCTTAATAGCATATACATCTAAATTTCTATAGCAGATAATTCATGTTCATACAGTATTATCTTACATTAAAAAGAAAAATGCTATCAGACTCAATTGTCATCTTCATGCCAAAAGTCAAATTTTCATGTTTTCATATGCTAAATATCAACGTTGCTTATGTTTCAAAACTACTTTTATTTTCAGTGTTCAGAGGCAGGATACAACATCTAAAGATCTGATTATCGTCATGATTTTCCTGGAAAATCTTCTGGGTTTATTTTACTTGTCTCTTATTAGGAGATTAAGCATGAGAAGTATTACTTATCCATTCCAAGATGTGGAATATAGAGTGTCCACAAAGGAGCAGATTGGCAAAAGCTGTCGTCTCATTAATAACCAGAAAGGAGCATATAGAAATGTCCACTCAATTCTCCATGACTGGGGTAGTTGCAAAATATAGTAGACACTGGGTATCCCAAGAGAGAGATCTGTAGACTTTCTCAAGCCACTTTTATTCCTTCTTTCATTTGACTTCCTCCATAATTACGCCATAATTGCAAACTGTAATACTTAATGATTGTTAATGCATGTGAGAGACTAGGAAGCAGCTCTGTCACAGTGAGGTGACCACGCCAGGAAAGTGACTACACTCGGGCCCTGACGTAGTGATTGACAACTCCGCGTCTGCATCACAGCATAGGACATTTAGTTTTGACTCTCAGCATTTTTTTATTATGAGAGATATCAAACAGTAGATCATAAGAGAAAATAACATATCAAGCACTGATATATCCTTTACCCAGATGAATGTCTTAACAGTTTATAATATCTGCCTCCCTTTGATTTTATTTTTTATTTTTGGTTTTCTTTTTTAAGATTTTATTTATTTATTCAGGAGAAACACACAGAGACAGGCAGAGACATAAGCAGAGGTTCAAGCAGGCTCCCTGTGGGAAGCTGGATGCGGGACTCGATCCCAGGACCCCAGGATCACGCCCTGAGCCGAAGGCAGAAGCTCAACCACTGAGCCACCCAGATGTCCCTGATTTTATTTTTTAATAGTACATTAGAGTTATACATCAAGGCCCTTTTTGCTATATATGGCAAATACATAAATGAAAAACAAACACAGTTTAGGGGTAAAGGTTCCTTTTCTTTTTTTTGGAATCTTTTTACTTATTTATTTGAGAGAGAGAGCATGCACAAGCAGGATAGGGGGAGCAGAGGGAAAAGCAGACTCCCCACTACCCTGGGGCTCAATCCCAGGATCCTGACCTGAGCTGAAGGCAGATGCTTAACCTTAAGGGGACTGAGCCACCCAGGTGCCCCTAAAATGTCCTCTTCTGGTACCAACATCCTGGACCTGAATTCCACTTTTGATATTCACCGGCTGTATGGCCTTAGGCAAGTTAATGGACCCTTCTGTGCCTGAGTTTGCTCATCAATAAAAAACAAGGATGATGATGGGGCGCCTAGGTGGTTCAGCCGGTTAAGGATCTGCCTTCGGCTCAGATCAGAATCCCGGAGTCCTGGGATGGAGCCCTGCCTTGGGCCCACTGCTCAGCAAGGGGTCTGATTCTCCCTCTCCCTTTGCCCCTCCTCCTGCCTGTGCTCTCCCTCTCTCTCTCAAATAAACAAATAAAATCATTAAAAAAAACCAACAAGGATAGTAATAATAATAACAGTACTTTACCACCTAGGATTGTTGTGAGGATTAAACAAGTTTATTCATGTAAACCACTCTGACTCTGCCTGGCACACAGTGAGCATGCTTCCTATTCCTCCCATGGAGGTCATGTTACTTACATTCTCCATTGGTATTAGGGCAAAACAGAAGTTTTTGCCAACATGCTTTACAAATGTTCACCTCACTTCATGTATCTGATCTTTCAGTGCCTCACTTGGCAGTCGTGGGTTAAAACGATGACTTATATAAACTGTATCATTTAACAAAATACATCACACTATACAAAATAAAAATATTTCAAATCGCAAATGGTGGGAGACTTTTAATAAATCTATGGTAGCAAAACATCAAACTCTAGATTAATAGGGCTACAAAATACTCTTCCTCCATAACCCTGAGACTCTAGTAAAAGATATTATAAAGATATTTGTTTTATGTCAAGTTTTAAATTTGACACTTGGTAACAAATAGAGGAAGCAAATCAAAGTAAAAAAAAAATAGTTTTACACCTTACTGATAAATTAGAAAAATATGCCTGTAATTATCAACCATTCCACCAACATAGTTTATTATATTCGGAGAGACAAATGCATTTAACATGCTGACAAGTTCAATTTCCCTACAGTTTTATTACTCAAATTACTTATAACCTAGGAAAATGTCAAGTGTCAACTCTTTTAAAGGGTTGGCATAGCTTTTAAGCAAATTTGTGAAGTCTAAGAAGGAAGACCTTGTGGCTGCTTCTGGCATTCTCTCATTGGTTTTCTAGGAAAACAAATTTTTTCAGGGTTGTCATTTCCATGAAGTTCACTCTTCTGCTCATTTTCTATCTTTCTGATCATGAATCTGTTTAACTGATATGGCTATTGAAGTTGAAATTCACTGGTAAATATTTCATTTAAAAAACTTAGTAGGAAAAAGACATACATGGTGTAACTGTGGATTTCATGTATATTTGGGGATTATCCAACCCTTCTTAAAGAAAAATCTCCAGATAGACTAGAATATACATTTAAAAATGCATGCAGGGGCACCTGGGTGGCACCATCAGTTAGGCGTCCCACTCTTGGTTTCAGCTCAACTTGTGATCTCAGCGTGTGAGACTGAATCTCATTGAGTGTGGAGCCCACTTACAACACTCTCTCCTTTTCCTTCTTCCCTCCTCTCCTCTAATAAATAAATAAATCTTTAAAAAATACAAAATAAAATAAAAATATGCATGCAATCCATACAATGTGAGAGTAAGACCTGAAACTTAGCATTTGTTCCATAAATGACACTTCAGTGTGTAACTGTTGTATGCCTACGTTAAAATGTTTCTTACAGTAATGACCATAGTTATCTTAAGAAGAAGGAATCATTCTGATGTTAGTTACTGGCATAGTAAGGCACAAATATACTGCCCAAGGTCACAGACATCAAAAGGATGATAAAGATATGATGTGAACCCCAGATACCTAAAGCCAATGTCTCCTCTCCTGACTAACCTGAGGTATGATTGTGTCGAGGAAGAACACTTACACAAATCACGTACGCCACCATGAATGACATTTGATAACATCACTATGCTGACAGGATGGTAGATATCCATTCCTAAGCAAACACTTCTTTCAAAAACAGTCACCAGTCAGGGCATCTGGGTGGCTCAGTCAGTAAAGCGTCTGTGTTTGACTCAGGTCATGATCTCAGGGTCCTGGGATGGAGCCCTGCGAAGGGGCTCCCTGCTTAGAGGGGAGTCTGCTTCTCCTTCTGCCTCTGCTGCTCCCTCTGCTTATGTTTTCTCACTATCTCTCAAATAAGTAAATAAAATTTAAGATAGTCACCATTCAGCAAAGGCCCAATACAGAAAGGCCCAATTACTCAGAAAAGGTCCAATATTGTTGTTTATCATTTCCAGCGAGAACCAATTATCTCTACTAGTTTCTAGTCCTGTCTATGAACTGTACACATATTTCTGATAAATTCAAAAAGTCAAACCATTTCGCTATCATTTATCTAGTTAATGAATTCTCTTCAAACAATAGAAACCATTAAAACTCCCAACCCCCTTTGCTCAGTGATCTAAGTTTATAATTAGCTTTTACAGTTTCCAAAACAAAATGACAAACCAAAATAGGTGCCCAGAGAAGTGATGGAAATAGTTACACAGTCTAACACAGATGAGAGACAGAGACAGGGAGACAGAGATGGAGAAAGAAACAAACAGACAGGAGATTGAGTGGGGAAGGTCACTGTAAAGGAACCAATGTTCAGGCACATCAAATGCAGAGGGATTGAAAAGACTAAAAAAATGCCTTTCTTATCACCATATCTTATGTCACTGGAGAAAAAAATTTTGATGAGATTAAATAATGAGAGATTAGAAAATAGTATTATTTTTCTCTAATTCTTTGTGTAAATTGGAATGAATTTTTACTGAATGATAATTCACTAAACCATCGAAGGTGATGACACATTCCAAGTCACCACCTGTTCCATTACTCTACTATAAATTAATATCTAAGTACATATGGAATATGACACAGTAAAATGCTCATTATTCCACATCTGGTGCATCTTGATAAGGTGTGGATATATATGCCTGTAGCAGTAAGTAAGCTCCAAATTGTTGAAACTGATTATTTATGGGTCCCCAATTTCCTAGAAAACTGCAAATCCCCATCTCTTTATGTCACATAGAAGTATGCAAAATATCGTAACATTTTTCCCCTAGAATTAATAACCACAGAGATTTCCAAAATATCAAAAAACCAATCTATTTTGGTTATGTTTCTAGTGGAAAATATACTATAAGGGCTCCTAAAGTGAATGGATACATACAACAAGAGCCAAAAAGGCTATTATGTAGTTGGCATTGCATTCATCACGTTAACCAAAATATGTCTCCTCACTACACTGGAAGAGAAATTAAATGAAACGTTTAACAATGCAAGTGCTCCTCAAAGGTTAGCACTGAGCAATCCTTTCATTACGGGAAGGCCCGGAAAAAAAATCTTCAAAATACTCATGTATGTATTATCTCTAGGGAGGTCAAAATATTCATGAACTTCGCCATCCACTAAAATATGTGTGTTGCAACAGAGGTGAGTAAGAGACAGTGTACATGTGAGAGAGGAAAAAGGAGAGATTCAGAACACAAACTAAATGCTGGTCCATTTTCCTTGTACAATCAATCTGCAAATTTACTAATTTATGTATCTAACTTTAAAAATCCGCATGTAAATTATATTTAAATATACGTATCTATTTGGCAATATTACATCGTGGGCAACTTTGTACACTCTGTATGCAGACCCCCTGTGACTGTAGCCCTGTTCTATCATTTGAAATCATTTTGTGAATGTGGGAAAGTACTGAGCCTCCATAATTTCCACTGAGACAATATCTCTACAATATTACTCAAGTTCATACAGCCCACAAAAGTATCTGCCACATAATAAATGCTCAATAATTGTCATTTTCTCTTGATAGAAATATCAAGTTATTTAGTGATGCAAAATAAATAAATAGTTTACTAATTAAAATGAGTTAATTATAAGAATGATTTTTGAGAACTCTAACAATCTATTCAAATAATTTCCATTTAAGGTTACATATTTGCTATACGACTGTACTTGTCACCCTTGCTGTAGTAATGTTGCATAACAATTAAACCCAAACATTGGTGGTTACACATTTATATCTCTTGCTCCTAGGTGAGATGAGTGTGCTGTGGTTGCTTCACTCCAGCCCTGAGTTGGAAGTGGAGGAAGTGGGGGAAGTGGAGGAAGCCTTCCACATGTCTTCTCAACTCTAGATCTCAAGCTGAAAACTCAGTGTCACCCAGGTCTTGATATTCTCATCACAGAAGCCAGGAACTCAGGAGAAATGGAAACCTGTGCAGGCTCTTAAAGCCTCTGTTTGAAATTTCACAATGTAACGTATATGCCTATTCCATTGGACAACACAAGCCACCTTTGCAAGCCCAAAGTCAACAGCAGAGCACTGAAAGGTCAAACAACCTTAAAAAATGATGAGATCTACTGCAACAATCTGTGATTTATTTCACTATTCTAAAAAAAGTGACACACACCTATACACCAGACATTCTCTCCTCCACAGTTGAACAAGCAGCTTCCAGAGTCTACATTACAGTGAAGAACATACATATTCAGAGGCTCCTTTTGTTCCAATGTTGGCTCTTCCACCCACAAGATGTGAGAACTTGGACAAAGTATTTAATCTATCAAAGCCTCCAGAGCTATCCCCCACAATTTTTATAAAATGGAGACAAAGGTCATCATAATTTTGTGGGATTGTTAGGAAGATTAATGTGTAGTAACTTCATGTAAGGCATTAGCATTTCTGTCTGGCACGTAGAACTCATTTCACTTATAGCTTTGGTTTCCCAAGGATAAAAATCAGGATCAATAAGGGGGAAAGGTACATGTGGCAGAGCCTGGAGGATACCAGGTGTGGGCTTCTAAGAGTCTTTTCCCAGTGGGTTTGCATGATACACCTTCAATCCTCCAGCAATGAACTGCAGCAATGCATATGAAGTGTTTTCTGTCAGGGAATGTCGTCTGAGCCTACAAGTTCACGTTTTTACTGGAGTTTGTCATGCAGTAACATGTGCCTCCATCCCTCCGTACCTCCATGACTTAGCACAGCTATTAAAATTCCAAACCCGGGCAGCCCTGGTGGCCCAGCGGTTTAGCACTGCCTTCAGCCCAGGATGTGATCCTGGAGACCCGGGATCAAGTCCCACATGGGGCTCCCTGTATGGAGCCTGCTTCTCCCTCTGCCTGTGTCTCTGCTTCTCTCTCTCTCTCTCTGTGTGTGTGTGTCTCTCATGAATAAATACATAAAATCTTAAAAAAATAAATAAAATTCCAAACTCTCCAGAAGCAAAGTGCATGTTCACCATAAGCCACACTGTTTGCACAAACTATCCAGACAAGCTGGTACAAAGGGGTGTAAGGCTTCAAGTATATACAACATTCTTAGTAGTGTAAGAAACATTCTAGGAGCTCAGTTTCCAATTGCTTCCCCCTAGTAACGATAGTCCAATTCATCCTTCATCATAAAAGGTCTGATTTGCAGTTGAGAACACAGTCTACTTAGAGACTTAATTCCACACAACTAAGTCCTGACCAATATGACATAGGTGGAAATGTTGTATATTACTTTTCAAAAATGTCTTCAAAGATAGGTGAATTTGAGAGTGTGGACTTCTGATAGCAGGTGTGCAAATATGATGACTAGAACTCGATCAGCCATGAAGGACTGTATGTTGGAAAACCAGTGCTGTGGCCAGCAGAAGCAATGGCATAGAAATAGCCTCAGCGTCTGACCCAGTGTTAATAGTTAATTTTGTGTGTCAACCTGACTGGGCTAATGGCTGCCCAGGTATGATCAAACATTATTGCCCTGTGTGCCTTTGAGAGTGTCTATGGAAGACATAAGCATTTGAATCAGTAGGCTGGGTAAAGAAGACTGCCTTCACCAATGTGGCTGGACATCCTCCAACCCACTGAGGGCTTAAATAGAACAAAAGGGTGGAGGAAGTGCAAATACACCTTCTCTATTTGAGCTGAGACAACCATCTTTTCCTGTCCTCAGATTAGTAATCCTGGTTCTTGGGCTTTCCTGGGTTTTACACCATCAGCCCCCTGATTCTCAGGCCTGTGGACTTGCACCGAAATTACATCACTGGCTTTCCTGATTCTCCAGCTTGCAAATGGCACCTCACGGACTTCTTACAGACTCTTTAATCACTTGAGCCAATTCCAATTATATCTATATATATTCCATAGGAAATTCCACATATATCTGTCTGTATTTCCTATTGGCTTTCTGTTTCTCTGTGGAAGCCTGGTTAATACAGTTCCACTGTATTAGAACGCCATATATTGTACTGCCTTGTCTTACTATCTCTAAGTCCAGGTGTCTTTTAAAGGAGAGAAACACATATCTATCCTGTTTAACCCACTGTGGTTTTTTACTTCTCACTGCTGGTAGAGCAGGGAGTCCCCTCTGCTTTGAGCATGTGAACAAAATCCTAACTATACAGAACTCAACTAATATTTGTAAATTGATGAGTCCCCTGCTTATTTCCCCTAGGAGCTCTGGGAACCCCAACTTAACACAGTGTACCCTGTACCATGGCTGGGGCACAAGCTGGAAACCCTCCACACACAATCGTGATTTCCAGCAGAGAAAACAAGGAGGGAATGTTGTGGAATTGCAGTACAAGCTAATCATTCATTCTCAAAATAGAATTGCAGACAAGCATATTCTTTCCATAACGTTGCTCTATGGTGCCTTTTGATGAGTATCATTATTTCCTCCCATTGCCCATATTTTTCTCAAATGTTGAAATCACAAATTCCTCTAAGCTACTCTTGTTCCCTCTTCTATAGATCCATCCTCTTATTCCACCCCACAATGAAATAGATATAAATCAAAATGTAGAAATCCATCAAGGAGGCTATCCATTTCTGTCACAAGGGGGGTTTTCTCTCTTAAGCCAAAGGAAGCAAAATGTTAGAATTTGCTATGTTGCTATTAGCTTTAATACTTCTTCTTTTCTGGGGCAATTTCCTTGAGAATCTACATGAGCAATGTGAAAGTTGAATATATTTGTGATGAGAGCAGATGTGTATATGACTTTTCTTGTTAGTTCCTCTCCAAGAATGAGAAATCTGTTTGAATTCACATGTCAATGCATTGTAAATGGGCATTTGTTTCTGCTTTCCACAGAAAACACTCTTGCCCCTTCTTATAGAATTTCATCATTATTTCCTAAATACTCCTCACTGAAGCCTTCCAAAGTCCGACTGATGTATAAAAATCTTCGTCGGCTTTACGGCTAAAACTGAGTAGCTATAAACTACAGGAGTTTGGATAAAGCTGAGGGGGTGTGGGGTGGGAGGGGTGGTTCTGCCTGAAGTACTTTCCCCTCTCAGATAGAAACATGGCTCACCCCTCACCATTTCTAGGTCCATATTCAAATGCTGACCTTTTCAGGCAAGGTTTCCCCTGCCTATTTTATTTAAAATTGCAACACCCCACCAAGCACTCCCAACTCCCCTCACTTGTTCTTTCTGTTTGTCATAGTACATATCACTTTCTGACATATCATATATATGGATAAACCAGGATAGTCTCTCTGCCTAAATCATGAGAAATAACCTGAATTCCATCTGCAAACCCCCTTCGGAGCAGTACCTACATTGGTACCTGATGGAATAGCCGTGAGATGGGAATCTTGGGGGAGAATCATTAGGAATCTGCCTACCACAGGCGTCAACATATGGATAAGATATTCATGTGCCTTGGGACAGGACAAAGGGGAAATAGAAGCTGGGCAGGCAACAATCACTGCCCCTCAATGTTCTACATGCAGATTCTTAGGGTTCTTTTTTAAATTGTTAAAATTCTAAAGTTATTTTTATTACATGTCAGGCTCTAAATATAATGAGGATTAAAATGTAGCCTCTGACCTTACACGTCTTTTCCTGCAATAAGTCCTAAAGAAACTCAATTAGGAAGAATATTTCTATTTTTCTTACTCAATAAAAATATATATTGAGCTCCTACTCTGTGTCAGACTCTGTTCTAGGGAGTATGGTATTGGGAAAAAAGATCCCTGCTTTCATGGAGTTCATATTTTTGTGAAGAAGGCAGGCAGTGAAAATCACACATACATACACACATACACAGACATACATATGCAGGTGTGTGTGTGTATGTGTGTGTATGAACACAAAAGTTCATATAAACTCAAGAAGAACTGGAAGAACAGTTTTGTTTTGTTTTTCTTTAAGATTTTATTTATTTATTCATGAGAGATACAGAGAGAGAGAGAGGCAGAGACACAGGCAGAGGGAGAAGCAGGCTCCATGCAGGGAGCCTGACGTGGGACTCATCCCGGGTCTCCAGGATCACACCCTGAAGGCGGTGCTAAACCGCTGAGCCACGTGGGCTTCCTGGAAGAACAGTTCTTGTGTCAAGTGATAGTATTCCAATTATTGTCTTTGTTCCATATTTCTCAGAATTGATTAAATCTTTTATAATAAGCACACACACATATATATTTGTATATATTCTCTCTCTTTTTTTAACTCAGAAAAGCGGTGTCTTTTTGTTTTAAAGAAAAAAATACAATGGACAAAATGAGACGAGGTAAAAAAAAAAAAAGACAGCATAGTTTTAATGCCTATCTGCTAAATGTACCACAGAGTTTTATATATAAATATTTATTTATTTTTAATTTAAAAATGTGGTTTATTTGGTAAATAGGTTCCAGGTTGCATGTGCTCTGCAGGTGTTCTCAAAAATAACTGCATGGCAACAATACAAAAGCTCTCAGACCTGCCATTACCATGCCCATTGTCCCTATGCTCTTGGTGGACATTGCCACGGAGCTAATTTTAAAGGGTAAATTGGCACAGTATCATTTTAAATATAAATTTCAGTGCAACACTGGCAAAACCATTAATGTTGAGTATCACAATAATACAGAGCCTCTGCTTTTGTCTAAGCTATGCTAATGTTTTAAGAAATAAAGGCAAAAATCCAGTTTGGGAACACAGCTTTGACTTAAGTGTAACAGTCATAGTCAATAGGGTGAATTATGTCATGTAAGAAAATGACTTTTGACAGGTGACTTCTCTGAAACCTGCAGAGGTGCCTTTATGAGCCACTTATAGTTCATTTAATTTTCTCCATCAGATCCCTCTTTGCTCCTTCTGCCTCTCCCATCACTGACCTGCGCATCTTCATTTCCTTTACCTTTCCTCCCTCTTTAACCAATCTGAGGAGTGCTTGCATTTGAAACACTGATTTGAGAAGGAAATTTCCAGCTGTCATGTACCAGAGACAGCTTGGCACTTGCTTTTGGATCCACAGATGACTTTTCCACAAAGCTGATATGAATTTGCTCTGTAACACGCCTGGTCGGGAACCCAGAGAAATTGACAGGGCTCAGACCAGCCTCTCTTCTGCAAAGACTCCTCTAATATGCTTTGATTTAATGCCAGCCTCGGTATGTAGATTATATCCTATGTGTCTTCTCTAGCTCTAAAACCTTCTCTGTTGAGCTGCAGATGAATTTCCTTGACACAGTGTGACAGACCCTCACTGTTTCACATATCTATGCATCACTTGTGGAGGCCCCTGGAAAACGAGGAGCTGGTGTTGATCACAGGCCTCTTTTTCCCTCCTTATTCTTTATTTCCTTTGCCTCTTTATCCCCATTAACACTGAGCATTTAAGGAGTCAGACCTGCGCCTTCCCTGGGCCTGCCCACTGTCTTAATACAGAAATGGTTTGCATGCTTGGTGGCACTGCTTAAATTCTTAATCTAATAAAGTGCTAGCCAAGTGGTAAGAGGGTCAATGTGTTTACCTAACTGGTATAGGTAGTGAGGTTGTAGATTTATCCACGCTACAACTCAGTTGTGCAAAAGTCATGATCAAGCTCTGGTGATAATTTCTCCATCTCTTCCTAATCTCAACCCCTCCTGTGTGAGGCTCCTTCCTAAAACGGTGTTGTAGGCAGAATTCTGAGATGATCACACCACAGGAGATGTCTCTCATGAGATCAGGGGAGTGAGTTTCAGGTTGAAATCATTCCAACATGGAAACTGCAGCTGAAAGAGAAGACATCTGTATCTCCAGGAGAAACTCAAGACTGATACCCCCTGAATCTGACCATCCTCTACTGAGTCATACACCAAGTGAGCCAAGATAATTAAGGCCAGGTAGGAATATTTTGGGTACTGTTCAGGCACTAGCTATGAGCTTATTGAGCGAATAAAAAATAAATGATTGTTGAGGGAACAGTATTCAAAACACACATTAGTGGTTTGGGGAAATGAAATCAATTCTTGAATTGACTGGAGGGAGAAGGTCTCCATTAGAAACAAGAAGTGACCATTTGGCAGTAAAGGGAAAGAGCCATGTGAACTGCTTCAGATGTAGGCATCAAACCCCTAGATATATTTTGACTCCAGTTTACTCGCTAAATGATAGCCATTCCACAACTCAGTTTCCACATGTGTAAAATACACATAATAATAGCCCATTGATGGGCATCTGGGGGATCAGATGAGATGATGCAATTAAAAGACTGAATGAAGTCCCTGGCACATAGTACCCTCTCACTAAGTGGCAGAAGGAATTACTACTGTTTATGAGAGAGAAAGAAAATCAATAGCTATCAAAGGTCAAAGGGATCACATCACCCTCCAACGGACAATCAGGGTGTGTTCAGGTGCATGGATACATATTGGTTGATTTATTTCAATACTGTTCCCCTAAATAACTGTTAGCCCCATGGGAGTAGACCCAGATCACCATAGTTAACCACTTATGCCAGCCCCCAGGGAGGTGTCTGGCATGTAAGGGGTGCTCAATAATTACTGGATGAATGAATAAATACTATGCATAACAGTAAGGAAGCCAGGCGGGACAGTTATGCTGTTAACTACCATGTAAACCAGTCATTACCATGTAAACCAGAGAAAATCAAAGCAAAGCTGTAACATCCCAGGAAGCCTCAAAAAACAGGTTTGCCATACATTCAGCCATTACAAATTCATTGGCAATATCTTGTAAGTTTAAGAATTATACTTGAAAAGAGGATGTTTTCAATGTTTGTAAAATAAAAAAACTTTTATGCTTATTAAACATACAGATGCATTTACCTTAGAAATGTAAATTTAAGAGTCCTAGGTAGAGAAAAAATGGGCCCACCCAGTAACTGTGCAGAAAAGTAATTATTTGCAGAAATTTCTCAAAGAAGACACTGATGAGAATATTACTTTTATAACTTTAGATTCTGATATTGCTTCTTCAATTTATCAGAAAAAATGAAAAAAATCATTTTAAGAGTCGTAAATTTGGGGAATCAGAAGACAAAGGGAAGAAATGCTACCTGTGAGTATAAAAAGCAGACAGGAAAAAATACACTTCAGGAAGCAAGGAATAAAAGAAATTCACTATGAGGAGCATATGCACAAATACACTTTATTGGGGGCTTAAAGGGAGAATTATTCATTTTGGGGACAAAGGATAAGAAAAATTAACTTTCGAATAACAAAAGAGAAAATGGATTCACCATTGTGGGAGAGAAAAGACAACTCTCCTACACAGACAAAGAAAAGAAAGACAGTAAGAAAGGAGTAAGTATTTCATTTGAGGGAAGAGGACAGAAAGGGCATTTTCAGAGAAACCTATGAATTGGAGGGAAAGTGGTCTATGATGATGTCTTACTTACTTATGATAGATAATGAACAGAATGCCAAAAACTGACATTTCTTAGAAAATCCCAATATGATGACTAAAGAATACCTTCACTTCTTTCAGACAAATCAAAATGTGAAAGAAAAATGCAAAACTTAACCCATGTGAGGTGGTTACTCCAGTCCTACAAAACCCTCAGAGGCGTTTGTGTTTCACAAGCCACCAGCCATCTGAGAACCCAGTCTGTCCTTCCCGATTTCTTGCAACGGTATTAACGAAACCCAAATGTCAAAAATCTTATTTTTTTTTTTGGTCACAAATTAATTTGATAATAACCTTTAACCACAGTGATACTGGGTTAGCAATTAGGACCCAAACGGGAGAGGCAATACAAGATTTTGTACATTCAGATCCCGATTAATTTTCATAGCACAAATAAATCATGCCCTGCCACACTCACCCCAACCTCTGGCATCTGTTGCGTTCTAATTAGTGATTGTTTAAACCTGTTGCCATTTAATGTTCATGCTCCCTTGCCCTCTCACCCTCCCCAAGTATGTCTTCAACATGCCAACTTTCTGATTAAGTTGAAAGCTCTCAGCATTCAACAGCCAGTAGACAGACACCCCAGCACAGGGCACATGACCTTGCACCAGCCCCTTGCAATGTAAACGATATCACAGTAACATAAAATGTTCCTTTGATTATTTTGATCCTTAAAATCTTTAAACGAATGCTCAGAGATTGGAAATATCTTAGCAGGGAAATACATGACACATTACTGATGAGAGGTAAATGGGAAAACAAAACAAAATAAGTTGTAACCTCCAGCTTCTCGGAACACACCATTTCAAGTTGCCTGTGAAAACGATTAAAGACTTTAGCATGAAGTTAAAAGAGGGGCTTTTTCATAAGTAATCAGAAATTGGTCATAAGCTCTCACAATTTCCTGTAGGAAAATGGACGTAGAGTACATTTTCAAAGAACAATCTTTTCTATTCTTTGGTTGCTGCCTTACTCCCCCAAATAGGTAGGTGGGAAAAATACACAAATGTGTTTCTGAACACTGACTTCCCAAAGGAATAGTAACTATTTTAGTGGAAGTGTTTTAGTTGTCATTACTCAATTCAAAAAAATAGAAAAGAAAAGAAAAGAAAAAAGAAACTTAAGTTTAACTTAAATTGTATTTGAGTTCAACATAATTTTTAATAGATGTTCCCATAAGAATAACACTAAAACTAGACAAATGTCACAAAGAGTCTGTGTCAAATGAACCTCTGTGTGTACCTCCCTTTGTTTGCAAATCTTTCCCTCCCTCCATCTCTCCCTGCTGTCCCTCCTTTCTCCACCCCACCCACAAAAAAGAAGTATCCAGTCCAAAAGCTCAACCAAGATTAATAAAGTTTACATTCAAGCATTACTATTAATTGTATCAGATGGTATCATTCCGCAGAAGTATAATAACAAAATCTATTTCTGTAGTTATTTTTCTCTACTATACCACTGGCTGTACATCAGCATCTTGGAAGGAGATAATGCCAAAGCATTTACTGGAGCTGATCATTCACGGGCCAGCTTCACTGTTTCCCGAGTGACACAAACTGATCACTTCCATGGACTTTTTTTTCTTATTCTAGTGTCCTGAGAACTGTAGATTATGCTACTGCATTTGGACAAATCAAGACCAAATTTCTCAAGCCTTCAGGGTCTACAACATTCTCAATTAGATGTATAAAATCTAAATTATTAAATTAGATGGTCATTTTTCAAGAAGGTAACTCTGTACGTATAAAGGTAACAATAGAAGAGCTGGCTATTTAAATTCAAATAACAAGTGAAAGAGCTCAGTGAACAACTCTGAGGGGAATCTCCCTTGACTCAGGCAGGGGCAGGGAGAGAATAAAAGTCAGCAGAATTAATATCCGTGAATGAATAAATCTATAGGTGGCTTCCTTTTTTATCTTACAGAGATAGAAAAGAAGGTGTACACATTAGTAAGACTGTGATAATGTTGGTGGAAATCCTGCAAATTTAAAAGCCCATAGCAGATGGACTGTTTTTTAGCAAAATAAGAGTGGTGGCTCATAGAAGAGGATTGCAGAGCAGAGGCTCTATCTATTAGTTATGATCCTCCAGAGCAACAGAAACAATATAATGTGTGTGTGTGTATTCATATATAAGAGATTTATTATAAGGAATTCTCATGCAGTTAGGGAGGCTGTTAAGTTCCAAATTTGCAGGGTGGGTCAATGGTGCAAAAGACCTAGAAAGAGCCGGTATTTCAATTCAAAGGTCATGGGGCAGAAGGACATGTTGTTGCAGATGAAGTCCGGGAGCAGTTGCCCAGACTATTTACATACTTACCACTTTTTAAAACTATATACATAAGTTACATTACTGAACATAAAAATTAAAACAAAAAAATTAACTTCTTATTGACTCCCCTCCAATATGTATGCTCATTGGTTTACGGATTAACCATAGTACCAGAATTTCCTCCTAGACTGTTATTTGATGCACAGGTTGAAATAACTATATATCGAAAGAGTTTTAATATTAAAAATTCTAAAAAATATATTTAAAATTCTAAAACCACTATACATGTAAACTGGAATTGGACAGTTAGGTAAATGGGTGGTGGGTGACAGGAGCCAGGCTTCTCATTGTTGGGGTGGAATGTACAAATAAGCAAAGTGGGGAGGATGGAATAAACAATGTAGAAATGCATTATAGTTGAAGACATCAGTATGAACTCAGGCTTAGTGTAATCTATCTACAGATGTTATACGCAGAAATATTTATACATCTTCTATAAATGCAAGTTAGATTTCCTTTCTGTCTGCTGAGATCACCTAGAAGAAATGACATTCCTGTAGCAATGTACATCTCGCAACCAGATCTTGGATTCTCATGCCATTTTACATCCATGAGTCTGTACTGATATAAATTATTGACTGACTGAACCCTGAATGAACAAACAATCAAACAAGAGACGAAGAGATAAATCTCCCATGCAGAAGATTTCCAAATAATGACTGGAGAAACTCCTCAGTGAGGTGGAGTATCTCTCCCTACTAATTAAGTATGGGCTGGCATCAGCGACTTCTCTCCAAAGAGGAAAAGGGGGCGGGGAGAGTGAAAAACTAGACAGTTCAGACAAACACAGCCTCAGCCAGGTGATCAGGGTGGACATTAACAGTCATTCATCATGTGACAGAATGGATCTTCATTTCATGGGACAAGAATGATATTTACCTCTTCCTGCAGAATCCCAAGCTCCAGTATAATCATGACAAAAACTACATACAAACCTAAATGAAGGAACATCCTACCAAACCTAAATGAAGGGACATCTTACCAAATACTGGAACAGTAGAACTCAAAAATGTCCATGTCATCAAGAACATGGAAAAATCTGAGAAACAATGAAAGCCAAGAGGGACTTAAAGGACATTACAACTGAATGTAATGTGATATCTTGGATTGGCTATTTTGGAACAGGAAAGAAAAAAAAAGGATATTAGGTTAAAAACTAAAGAAATAGGAATAAACTGTGAACTTTGTTTAATAATAATGTATTAATTATATTGGTTTGTTAATTGTGACAAATGTTACATACCAATAATGTCAGGTGTCCATAGTAAGGGAAACTGGTGAGCAGGAACTCTGTACTATCTTCACAATTTTTCTGCATATCTGAACCTATTCTAATACAAAGAGTTATCAAAAATATAGATTAAAGAGTTTTAATAAACCCACCCCAATAGGTTTTTTTACCTTGCAAATATTCCTACAATATGGTTGATGTTCAAGGGAAGTGAGCACCACTTTGAAAACATTTATCTCCCCGTAACAAAGAACTTGGTTAAAGCTCTCTTTTCAAGATGATAGTATCTGTGTTAGAATCCATAATAAGGAATAGCTCATAATTAGGCAAGCTTAAAATACTCAGAAAATGGCCAATAAAGAAATTTGTCATAATTAGCCAAACTCAAAGCACTCAGAGTGTGGTTAATTTTCGAAAGGAAATCGTTATGCTAGACATTTGAAGACTCCTGCAAATATATTCAGGACAAAAAAAAAAAAAAAAAAAGGTTATTGACTACATAGAAGCATAAATAATGTGTATGTAATGTAAGTCCGGATTTTAATATTGTAAACTTTATCATTTTTATCAAATAATTTCAGAATTCATTAATTAGAAATGTGCCATTGACATCATTTTTAAAAATATTTTATTTATTTATTTGAGAGAAAGAAAGAGAGTGAGAGAGAATCCTGAAGCAGACTCCTGCTGAACAGGGAGCCCCACGTGGGCTCAGTCCCAGGACCCCAACATCATGACCTGAGCCAAAATCATGAGTGGACTGCTTCACTGACTGAGCCACCCACGTACCCCACTGACAGTATTTTTAAAAAATAAAGCTGTGGGGGTACCTTGGTGGCTTAGTAACACAGCCGACTGGCGAGTTTGGCTCAGGCCACGATCCCAGGGTTCTGGGATAAGGGTGTGCATGGGGCTCCCTGCTCAGCGGGGAGTATGCTTCAGGATTCTCTCTCCCTTTCTCTCTGCCCCTTCCCAACTCATACTTGCACTCTCTTTCTCTCTCAAATTGATAAATACAATCTTTTAAGAAATAAAAATAAAGTTGCAAGTACTCTTTATCTCACAGCAAGTCTTGAGTTATAAAAGTAAGAAAGGTTAGGTGGAGGAAAGTATGAGCAAAGTTGATAGTGAGCATTACTAATTCCTGAAAGGCTTGTACGCTCTCATCCAGTGTGTAGTAAATCAACATATTACCACGTGGCAGAAGCCTAGAGTATCATCGGTGGTCTCCATCATGCAAAACCATGAGTCAGTACTCTTTCTCCAACAAACTCAACTTCTCAACTACAAGCCACCTAATCAGCTGCACTGCACACTCTTCCAGTTCTTGGCCCTTTGTGATGCCAAATGTAACCAATGGCCATTTACCACATTGGCTCCTCTTCTGCATACTCTTGGGCTGCTTCCCCCTACTCTGGCCAAGACTTATTTCTATGGTCTTCAATAGGCTTTTTTCTGTATGTTTCCCTTATCCAGCTCCATGACTTTAACTACCGCGTGTGGATGACTCCTAAGTCAATGTCATAGGCTCTCACTCATGTCTACTGAGTCCAGATTTCCTTACTCATCATGTGCTAATAATCTTCTTTGAAGACGCTTTCAAATGTTCTTTTCTATCTCAGTAAAGGTGTCATCACCCACCCTCCTGTTTCAAATAGAAAAATCTCATATCTCATATCTCATTATCCCCATATCTCATTTGTTAGTGAGCCCTGCCCTTTCTACCTCCAACTCCACTCAAAAGCTGGTCAATCACCTCCATCTCAATGGTGCCAGCCTAGTCCACCAACAGGTCCCACCTGCATGACTGTGATCACCTCCTATTTGCCTCCTGCTTATGCTCTTGTCAACTGGTTATGTATTTCATGCATTCTAAGATGTACATTTTTTCATATTTCAACACCTCTGAAATTGGGATCCATCTCACAGCCAGGATGGCACTTTAAAATTGCACTGGTTCTTCTTCTTTTTTTTTTTTCTTTCAAATTTTAACATCGCAAAAACAAGAGTGGAGGGAGATATTACAATCAATGGTGCCTTAACTTCGATGAAGTACATGGCATATATTTTCCACATAACTACAAGAATTAAAGTTTTCAAATTCAAATCAGGCCAACTACTCTCCTGCCAAAACTATTCCAATGTTTTCCACTATTGTGAGGAAAACAAATATATAAGACCAAATATAACTTCCTTGACATACCATATGAGACCCTTTATTATCTGGCCTCTGCCTAACTCTGACTTTATACTTTTTCTGTATGATACCTCAGTCTCCACAATTGTGTCAGTCACATGCCATCTTCATTCAATTTCACAAAACATGCCAAGCCCATTCTAGTAAAGTCTGTCCTCTTTCTGCCCTTGCTCCATTTTATACCTGACTTCCTCATATGAGCTGTGTGCTAATGCACACATGGCTAATGTCCTAACATCCCCCTCTTCCTCATTCACTCTTAGGTACATTTTATTTTCTGCAGAGTGTTAAATGCACTCTGAAATTATTTATTTACTTACTCTCTCACTTAATTATTGGCTTTCTTCTGCACAACACTATAAACTACGTGGTTGCTGGGAACTTTTCTGCCCATTCTCTGTGCCGATGGCAGTATCTAATAGGTAGAGATAAATAATTTTTGTGGACTCATCAATTAAACAAGAGAAAAAAAGTAAATCCTTGGAATCAAGTCTTTAAAAAAAAAGGTCCCTTGGGAAGGTAGCATGTTATGACAGAAAAGAGAAAGATCTGGGAAATACGGCTTGAATCATCTCTGCCACTCAGCAGTTGTGTCACATGTGCGAGGGATGTGACTGTCTTAGTCGCCACTGACTCATGCATAAATTGGGGGACCGTGGGAGGATAAAGTGAAATGATGTGCAAACTTGACGCCATTCACAAAGCACATTTCGTGCGATTACACTGTAACTCTCCACTGATAATCATTTTCATAGTTTTATAGAACTTTGTTTATATGCTATCATGTCACCATTCAGCTGACATTTCTAAAATGTAATGTGCGCACCCAGGGTTTTTAATATTCTCCAGTAAAAGGAACCAGGGATCCTTGAAGAAATGGATGGTTCTTGGACTAGGATCCGGAAACATACAAGATGAGCCAGCAGCATCCATCAGTGACAGAAATTAAGGAAAGGCTCAAAAATCCAAAGGATGGGGGTACGTCAAAAGGTCAGGGGGGCTGTCTAAAGGAGCTCCCAGTGGCCAAAGTCAAAATAATCTGAACAAAATAAACAATATAGTATTGATTACAACTGACATATAAATAAATATACAAGTCTGAACTCATGTAAATTAATGACTGACTACAGAAGTGAGGGAGGAGATAAATATTTTTTAGTGAAGAATTCTGAATAATACAGATAAATAGAGAAAGCTTAATTCCTTCTTGTCACACCCAAGCACTGGGCCATGGACTGGACTCAATGATCCACTTCCAAAAAATTGTATGGATAGGGGGAAGCGAAGTAATTTTAGAAACCTGAAAAACCCCACCTTGCCAAGTCAGAGATGAAGGAGGACTTGACCGTGACATCATGTGGATATCGTCTGCCCTCTCAAGTGATGTGACAAGAAAGGCTTTTCATGTCTGTGGTATCCTTCCTCCAAACTCCAATCATGGGAAAGCATCAGAAAAGTCTCAACTGAAAGGCAGTCTGCAAAATAACTGGCCGATATTCCTCAAAACCACCAAGGTCATTTGAAAAAAGAAACACAAAGGAAACTCTGAGAAATCATCTCCTGCCAGAGGAGAGTAAGGACACGTGACGACTTGATGTAATGTGGGACCAGTGGATGTCGTCCTGGGAAAGGAACAAGGCATTGGTGGAAATGCTGGTGAACCTGCAGCGGAGGCTGGAGTTTGGTGGATAGTAACGCGCCAATGCCAATTTTTTCGTTTTCACAGAGGGCCCCCTAATCCTGGGAGATGGTAACAGTGAAGGGAAGTGAAACAGTTAATGGGGTTAATGGAACTCTCCTTATCGTCTGTAACTCTTTTTGGAAATCTAAAATTGCTCCAAAGTTAGAAGTTTCTTTGAAAAGAAAAAATATATATATGAGTGTTCTTAATATACATGACAATTCTAGAAAAAGCTGGTCACTGAGCTAGGTAAGTGGCATTTAAAGAAGAGAGGTCCTCCTCTCACCAAACTCCTTCATCCTGAGGGCTGGCCCTGAGCTTGGTGAAAAACAGACTCCCATTCTCCCTTGGGGCTCCTCGCCCATCCTGATAACCCATGGCCATGCAGAGAGGTGCAAGCAGAAGTTACCTGCAGGAACTTCCAGGAAGTATTTTACGTGAGGGGCAGGCAACAGGGGAAAACCACTCTTCCCACCTTTTCTCTTTTCCTCTTTCCTGTGACATAGACAAAGAGACAAAAGACGTGGGAGCCATCGGAATCGCATGGTGATCCTCATGCTGAAGTAGGGAGGACAGCACTGAGGATGGAACGAGAAGAAGACAAGGAAAGTGCATCACACCTCACCCCGCAGAGCTGTCACACCAACTCTCCACCTGGTAACCTAAGGACAGCTTTTACACAAGGGTAACTATGAGTCTGATTCCACTTGTTGTTGTACCTTTTCTCCTTCAATTTTTTTTTTTTTAATTATTGAAGTCTAGTTGACATAGGATGTTATATTAGTTGATCCTGGGGTTTTCTGATGTTTAACTGTTTATAGTTTCAAAGGCTCGCCTCGCCTCCCCCCTTCCCCTTATGCCCACATATCTAGACAAACTGAGAAGAAATCTGGGTGCTCCCACCTTCGGCACTGGCTGGAGATTCAAACCATGTGTGCATGGGAGTCATCCCTCTGGTCCCACCCCCAACCATGATAAAAGCTGAGGCCAGTCTTTTTCCCAAGCTCTCTCAGACCTTCCAGACCTGTGTGAGGAGCCTACCTTCCTCTCTCTGAGCCTCAATTATATCCATAATAAACCCTCCCTTATCCCCTCAGTGCATGTGTGTGGCATCCTCAACCTTGCGATCCGAACCAAACTTGGGGTGGGGGGGTCATCAGCCTCTGCAGGTGACCACAACGATCTGATACACTGGCAATGTGCCGCCCACCCAAATCCTAAGCATTGCATGTACTGCGTCATTTAATTCTAGAGAGAACATCAGTGAGGTACTTGCAGGAAGTAGACTTCTCAGACACACTCTGTGATTCCTGGTCCTATGATAATCCCCCCTCCCTGAATGTGGGCTAGACCCGTAACTTCCTTCTGACCAACAGAATACGGCAAAGGAGAAGTGGTTTTGCAGATGTAATTAAAATCCTTAATCAGCTGACTTTAAATTCATCAAAGGGGAGATTAGCAGGCAACTCCTTTAAAAGAGGATCTAGTGGTCAGAGAGCTTCTCCACCTGACTTTGGAACTAGAAGCTGCCACATGGCCCAGGAGGTGCTCACAGGTCTCAGCTGACCACTGTCCAGAAATCTCCTGAGCTCTCAGCCCTACAACCACAAGGAACCAATTCTCCCAGCAACGATGGTACCTTGGAAGAGGACCTCAAGCTCCAGAAAGAAGCAGAGCCCAGCTGGCACCTGCATTCCAGCCTCTGGGCAGCCTGAGGGAAAGACCCAGCGAAGCCATGCCCAGTGTTCTGACCCTCTGACACTACAAGTTAATAAAAGAATGTGGGCGACTTCCCTGACTCAGGCCACCTCTCTGAGTCATGGAACCTCGCCCGGGAGCACTCCCCATTAAAGCACTCTGGAACCTAAATAAATAAATAAATAAATAAAAATGTGGATTTAAGCTGCTGAGTTTGTGGTTATTTGTTGCGTGGCATGCAAAACCAATACAATACTAAGATGATTCTCATTAAAGACTTGGCATATCTGAGAATTCTTGGTGAGGTAGGTATTGCCCTTATGGACACTGATGTTAAGTGAAAGGCTGGTGTTTGAACCCAGGGATGTCTTACTGCAAGGTCCATACTCTTTCCTGCTGTGGTATTGCACATTTGTGATTTGTATCACCATAGATTCAGGAAAACAAACCAAGTCTTACTCAACTTTGAACTAGCCAAGGCTCCCTCCCTGTGCTAGATTCTCAGTAGTTGTTTGCTAAATTCAATGCACGGTTTTAAAGTATTGAGCATCACAAGCAAGCAGGCTAATTTCTAGTGGCCCGATAGTCGAGTTCCTACATCTTATCAGAACCTCACAGAAAAGTTCTTAGATACAGATTTGCGAAGGTTAAGCACTTTTATCTGTTCTTAGAGTGGGTGGATGTTTTACGTGCAAAATTAGACTATGACATGAGATTTTTACAAAGCCTTTCATTTCTGCTTAGCTCTGTTGCCTGACTGCACAACCCGAAATTAGAATTTGTTCCTTTTGTGTGCATCCCAGGCTGTCATTTTCATGACAATTATTCACTGTTTCATTTTTTAAGATCCATCCACTCTACGTTATTGGAGTTGGTTCTATTTCCATTTCCATCCATCTGAGCAACACCATTTGGAAATAACCACGAATTTGAATATTCAGGAAGATAAGAAAACACTTCTCCTATATTTTACCTCTTCTCATTAAATGAATACCGTGTGGGTAGCATATAGATTAACAGGAAAATATGAAACCACAATCGGATGCACTTTTGTGGATAATTCAGATCAATATTTCTCCCTACCTTACTTCAGGTCCTTGTAAAATAGCAGTTGGCCCTATTGCAATTATCTCCTTCCTCCTGATATTCCATGGTTTTGCTACTCCACTCTGTTATTTACACTGTGGCCATAAAACCATCTACAATGCAAATCCAATGTGTTTTCCAAATCAACTAGTAGTGCCATGAAATCAGTAGCATCTCTGGGCTTGTTTACCAGGATAGCCTGAGCACCCCAGCACCAGGCCTGGTGCAAAGTAGGTAGCTTACTAAGACATGCTAAATAAATACAGGAACGTATAAATATTAGTCTTCTCCCAGTTGAAACCCTCAGGAACTTCCATTAATGCTTAAATCTTATTCAGATATAATCTTAGAGTCTTCACAGATGCCAAGTATTTTTATTGCCACATATATGTTATTTCATATTATTTATTAGTTAATGGATGGATGACTGAATGAACAGCTGGATGGATGAACAGATGGATGGATTGGTATTGCTGCTTTTGCTCCATGAATATGAACTCATGGAGAACTGAGCCTATCTTTGCCTTGGCCACGGTGGACACAATGCCTAGTTCACGATAGGTGTTAAATAAACATTTATCACAAAAGCAAAAGTATTTTACCTCAGAGTTTCTAAAGATTGAAAATATTGACTCAAATTATTCAGGGGCTAAATTATTTCTGAAAATGCTTCAACTCTCTACTTCACTCTGTATGAATACATGTAGCTTAGTAATCACAACTATCCCTGTTTCTTAAATTCAAATCCCGGTCATGGTGAAAGACTCACATGCATGTCACAAACATACAGCACCCATGTACTGCACCTACTGCCAGAGTGATAACAGGATGATTCTAGTGATGAAGACTGCACTATTACTTTTTCAAGACTGTAGAGCCCTTCGTGCAATTCTTCACAAATATCTCCTCAAAATCCTTACAGTAAACCTATAAAGTGGTAGTAATTATGCCCATTATGGAGATGGAGAAATCAACCCTAAGAGAGGTTCCAATATTTGCACAGGTTTTCAGTTACATAGATGATGAGCAAGGGCAAGATTATATCCCAGTTACTCTGCTGCAGTTGCCAATCTTTACCTTAAGGCTATCTTGTTCTGATAAATGAGAGGCTACGTGGGGATCTTTGAGAAGAAACACAGATACAATTAAATATGCATCGACATTATTTTTCTTTTACAAATAGAAGGATTGTCACATCTCTGTGGCGTGTTTCTTTTATAAATAGGACTGTCACATCTCTGTGGCATGACTATTGCCAGCTCCCCTCACACCTGGAACAACCCACTTCCTGACTACACCTACGTGGGTGACATTCCCATTTAAGAAGCTGGCTCCTCCTCTGCTCCTCCTACCAGAAGGGAAAGGCCCATGTCTTAGGATCTGCTGTAATTAGAAAGCAGCGTGGCTTAGTGTTGGATCACCTGGCTTCTAGAGTCAGATTCTTGAGATAAAAGTCCATCTCTGCTACCTTGGCCAGGCCACTTATCTGACCTCTCTGGATCTGTGATTTCCTTATGGGTCAAACAGAATAGCAACCATATTTGAATCAAAAGGTTACCATAAGGACTAAATATATTTATACATATGGAGTGCTTAGCACAGTGCCAAGAATTACTTTTTTTAGGACATATGACCTCACTGATACTACCTATTTGTGTCAAGTTCCACTTCATTTTTCTTTGAAGCCATTTGCATAAAGGGATACATTTGTCAACAATATCCATTTGGAATCTTCTTGGCTACAGATGAAAGAAGATGGAATTAGACAATTACCTGTGAGAGCTAGTGCCTCTGTTGACAGATCTCAGATTTATCACTCATTGCAGGCCATGTGTGCCCTGGCAACCACCTCCCTCCCCAGTGCCACGCACCCGGAATTAAAGCAATGAACATGATAAACGGAAGCCGAGTTTGTTTGTATAATGACGGAAAGATCCAAATGAGCCTTTGTCTCTTATTAAAAGCAGCAGATTTTGCCCCAGAGTATTAAAAGTTTTAATCCAACATTCTGTTTGCCTGCAGGCAACGCATTCTGTTAGGTAAAATAAAAACACAACATTTCAAGCTCTGCTCAGAATGTGATAAATCAAGATTTTAAACAAAAATGACAAATGTTCCTTTTCGTAAAAGTAATTTTGAAGCCCAACTCTGTAATTGCCTTCAGATATCTTATTTCCTCATGTACACTTCCTAAGCAACTTCAGGGTATTTGTCTCATTACTAATTAGCTCTAAATGCAAGCTCTGTTTTCCTTTAATAAAATATAGACTTGTCTATCTTGGGTGAATGGGACTGTATGAGCTTGATGATTTCTTATTTACTAAAAACCACAGTGGAGAAAATTCAACTTGTTTATTCTCAATTAAAATTAATAGGATGCATCTTCAAATCTTTTCCTTAAAATTCTTTCACAAAAATTCAAAATCTCCCAAATGGCTGGTCAGTTGAGACAGCTAAGATGAAGCACGGAGACAAAACCACTGGCATTCAAATGCCAACTGGTAACCAAAAACAACCACCCCCATTTCCCTTTGGAATATATCATACATTCAACTTGGATGATAGACATTTCTGAAGCTGTGGGAACTGAGAAAACACAGTAAAGAAAACCACCTGGTAATTATCTGATAGAAGGGCCCGGGAAAATATCCTCCCTCCTCATTTTTAACATCACTTAGAACTCCCTCCCACTTTCCCTGTACCAAGATAGCCATGCTCAACTCTTCTGTATCACAGAGTCTTCAAACCAGCAGGAGGGACAGCTGTCCTCACTCTTGGCCACTTTGTTTGAAGCTCATTTCCACAATGAAATGAAGACGCTAATACAAAGCATGGATCATTAGAGCAAATAAAGCTTGGGCATCAGAGGACAGGATCTTTTCCAATGTAACATCGGGGCCTGTGTATGGCCATGGGCAGGAATCTTCTGTCCAAGGTAATAATATTGTGGGACCACTGAGGAACCACAAAACTTTCAGCCTTTGTACATTATGTCCCCTCAAAGGTTACCAAGGTTTTGCCTATTTCAATCGGCTGTCTGTATCCTTAGCACATCAGTATTTTTGGGGGGGAATGGGCTAAAAACTCACAGGAAAACAATTTTTGCCCTTCAAGTCTTTCCCAGGTATATTATAATTTTTACTTTATTCTAAGCCATGTGCATTGTAAAAAAGAGAGAGAGAGAGAGAGAATCATAAAAAAGGAGAAAATGTAGAGAAGCAAAAGAAAACAAAATTCACCCACAATTTCACCCCTCAGAGATAACAACTGTTGTTTCTTTCCCTGCTCCTTCCTTCCTTCCCTCTTTCCTTCATTCCTTCCTTCCATTCTCCCTCTCATCTTGAATAATTTGTCTCTGCATCTCAGGGTCAGAGCTTCCAAACTGTGACCTTGGGCAACTTATGTTCCTCTATGCAGACAGTACCTATCTCAGCATTATGGTGCAAATTAAGCAAGTTACCATGAATAAATTTTAAAATAATGTCCAGCAAATAGGAAGTACTTGGTCTTATTATATACTGACACTTTTGTGTAATTCAATCATATCCATGGTACTTCATATAGTTGCCTCAGAACAGTATATTATCAATACTTTCAAACTTGGATTAATATATTTCTACAACAGTTCAAATGTGTAAATGGTACTCCATTGCACACACACACTCTACACACACACACACCCCTCTACTCATTTAATTCCCCGTTTTTGCATACTTAATTGATCCCAACTTTTCAGTATGTATGGCCTTCTAATTACTCTCCAATAAGAAATCATAAGAGATCTGAGTGATTCATGTTTTTCTTCTATATCTCAATCCATTCCTCCCTTCTTACTGTATGGAAAGTGTGTATGAACAGAAACTAATGGAGTCAGCGATAAAAATAAGGCTTTGAAGCCTGACCAGGTGGCCAAAGCCTAGAGTAAGACCAAGTCTGGGAGAAATTATAATACATTTGAAATAAAATGTATTATATAGGTTCTCCCTCAGGCTGGCATGCAATCTTGGTCAAATCACTAAAAATGTTTTCTAATCTATTCAACAAAAAGAAAACAAACAAAAGTCATGTAAACATGCACTTTATAAACTATGAAATGGGCTACTGCCATTGTTACATGTAAACAAGCAAAGCATTGTTTTATGTTTTATAAAGTTGTAGAAGATTCTTTTTTGGGGGGGATATTTTTTCTTTAAAATATTTCTCATAGGGAAAAGGATGTTTGCCACTTATACACCAAAGGTATCTATTTTAAATATATTAGGAGTTTCTATAATCAAAAACAGAGACACCAACAATCTGATAGAAAAATTAGGCAAAGGATATGACCAGGCACTCATAGGCAATGAGGTTCAAACAGCTTCTAAACATGAAAAAGTAACTATCACATCGTTCAGTAAAAGGGATCAAAATGAAACTTTCCGAAGCTCTCACTTTTCACTGATAAAATTGACAAAAAATTTTTTAAATTTTTAAGTCTTTTATATTAGGCATAGGTGTACAGGGTATGAGAAAGGGTATTTTCATACATTGATGACAGTTGTATAAAATGGGGACAACTTCTTTGGAGAACTATAGCTATTAAAATTTTAACATAAAGGTAACTTTTGAACCAGTGTTTCAAGTTGTGAGCCTTATTATGGTACACCTATAGAGAAAATATGGTTTGTAAGAGGAATATATTAAAACAGCCTCACAGCCTATCAGATGATTGGCTCAATAAAATATGGAGCATTCTTCTTTGGAGGATCACCTAGCCATTACAAAGAAGAGACCATGTTAGGAAAATGAAAATTAAAACCACAATGAGAAACAATTACATGTTTGTCAGAATTTTTAGAATATATAAAGTCTGATAATACAAAGTACTGGCAATAATATGCAACAACTAGAACAATGAAGCATCACGGGTGGGAGTTTGTTCTTTACTCGATAGGAATGTACTTCATACCATTTTTCATGACTGCTTGGCTCTATCTATTAGAGCAAAACAATGTCTATTCCACTCCTAGGTATAAATCCAAGAGGAAATTAATACCTGTATCTACCAAAATATATGTACAAGAATATTTCTAACAGCTATATTCATAATAGCACAAAACTAGAAGCCCCAAAATCCATAAATAGAATGGGCAAATTGTGGTATATTCTTACAACAGAACACCACTTAGAAATAAGGCAAAACCTTGACCCATGCAACAAGATGAATGACCCTCACAGACAAAGTGATAAGTAAATGAAGCCAGGTACAATCAGGTATACAGTGATGATTCAATTTATATGAGGTTCAAAAACACATTAATATATGGTAGTAAAAGTCTCTCTCATTATACCATGTCATTAATTGCAAATTTTCTAATTCAATTTTCCAAAATTAACTCATAAAAATATGCTAGTGTTTTTGCAAATGTAGATGAACCATTCAATTCTGGATCACTTCAGCATATAATTGTAGGACTTCCTGGTGGATGTGTAAGTGTTGACATTACAACTGACTCACTGGTAAAATGTGAAAACAATGAAATTCCTGCTGTAATTAGTAGAGCAGAAGAGGCAGTGTATCTAATCCATGAGAAACAGGACTGGAAAATAAAACTTTCTATTTTCCTTTCCTTTTTTTTTTTTTTTTTGAAAATAAATCCAAAAGTAAGTAATCTGACCACACAAAGCAGAAGGCTATTGGAGAAGTCTCATTCCTTGGGACTGAAGAAAGAAACTCAGTGATCGACAGAAAAGCTAACTTCATGAAAAGAAAGTGGAAGGACAAAACTCACCTTTGGATAAGACAGATTAAATGTTTAGATCTAAAAGTACATCAGAAGGATTTGTTGCTTTGATTAAAAATACATTTTCCTGTGTTTGCTTCACTCTAGAATCACTGAAATAAAGTATCTTGGGTGAATCCAGGATATGATGTACATGCATGTGCATATGTGTATTTGTCAGCTTGAATGTAGGTTGTAACTGTTTTTAACTGTTTTGATTCGCGGATATTTCTCAAAATTTTGAAAAGCAAACGGCATTGTCTTTAAAGACACCAGAGACAGTGGGGAGTGGTCAGAAGTGTTGAAGCCCCAGAGTAAGACTTTTGACCATACTCCGTCAAACAGTAGCTATGTGTTCATGACTCTGTTTGCCCAAAATGAAAACAATGTTGAAGATACAGAAATAATGTTCATAAAGCACCTAACAGACAATAAGTGCTCACGAAAAGTCACGTAATGTTACTACATCTTTACGTATTTTACTCAAACATTTTAGGCATTTTTGTTCTAATAATTCAAGAGGGGTTTAGAATGTCACTCAGTTTCAAGTGGGAATTTTCACAGTCAAAACTGTTACATTATATTTCTTGTAATTTTCTATAAATAGCTTTTAAATCTCTGTTTTACTTTGCTTGTCTTATATTGCAAAATGAGTTCTAAAGGGAAGCCTCATAATAGATTGAACTATATTCCTCATGACTGATTGAGCCTATGACTTCATCCCCAGTGCCAGCATAGCCTAGCACAAAGAAAAGGCTCAATAAATATTGTAGAATGCACAAATAAACAAAATGATCCATCAAAATATTACAAGTATCTTCAATTAATAGGATGCGTAAGCTGCTTTATTTTCCCTTAGAAGTGTGATGAGGAAAACAAAGCAACTTTTTTCAAGGGCAGTTAGGAAGGTCAGGTTATTAGTATGTAAGGTTAAAAGAACCCAGTAGTGTGTCTCAGGTCACATCTAATTTACACAGCCAAGTTTATGAACACTCTGTCACGTTTTGCTTCCTCTCTCAAAAGAATGATGACATAAAGTACAGCCAATTTGAAGCTCTTTGTCATAAGATTTATCAGTTGCAAAACTGAAGATAAAAAACCTTCAGTAAAAGCATCTAATAAATATTCCATAAACAGAACTCTCGTCGCTGAATTAAATATTTAATAGTGTCTATTGTCTGGAAAAAATACCTTGGAAGGCAATAAAATTAAGCAAATGGATACAATTTCAGGTCAGTTAATCAGCAAGATGAACTGAGTTTGCACAAAGCCACGCTAAGTTTGTTAGTGCGAGACAACAGGATGAAGCCAATCTGACATTCAGTTTATGTCACAAGTTCAGATTCCCTCACGAACATATCTCAAAAAGGTGAGAGGTAAGGTAAATCCGGAAGTGACAAAGGGAAGGTTGATGTCTAAGCCTGTGGGATCCTCTCCAAATCTCTTGATATCCAGAAACCTTCAAAGCAAGTATCTCAGGAGAGTGAGAAATCTACTTCCTAAGAAGCAATTCTGTCTTGTGCCATCACCACCAGCAGCACAAACGCATGCATTCCCTGTGACCTCCAGGGCAATACTGACCCCAGTGTCAGACCACCAATGCTGCTGCCCTTGGAAGGACATCCAAGATAGCTCCCACAGTGACCGGGCTCCCACCCTACTCCATTCTGTCAACAGACAACAAGGACTACAAGTGAGGCCCTCCAGACCTCAGCTGATAAAGTAGACGGAGAAGATCTCCATCATTGTAGATACTATGTCCTAGTGGGGGGAAAAACAAACAAAAAATGTAATGTCAGATATGAAATGTCCTGAGTTAATTAAATGGCAATACGGTAGGGAAGTGGAAGGGCAGTAGGGATACAGGAAACTCAAAAGCTAACTGAGATTAGTTTTCTGGAGCTTTTCCCTGAGGAACCCTCAGCAGATGACCATCACCCTAGGAAATGAATGACACCAAGCGCCAGTAAGGTAAGGGAAGAACAGGGAGCAAGCTGTTAACAGACACACACACAGGGAACAGAAGGAATCAAGATCCTTGGGCTGGATGGAGCAAGCATGTGACACAATCGTAGGGATCAGCAAACTTACTCTGCAAAGAGGCAAAAAGTAAACATTTTGGCTTTGCACGCAAGACCATCACTGGTGCAACAGGTCAGCTCTGCCATTGTAGTGCAAGTGCAACCACAGGCAATAATATAAATGAAGGGGCTCGGCTGTGTACCGTTAAAACTTTATTTATAAATGGCAGCTGGCCCTATGTGGCCCTCAGACAGTAATTTGCCAACCCTGGCTCTGTTCTAATGATAATATGTTATTCATACTTCTTTCCTAAAAGTTCTAATCATAAGTGTCCACTTATCTAACAATTTATTAAGCTCCAAATCCCAATTTTTCCAAACTCCACTGATACATTCATTTTAACTCAGTCTTATTTTAATGTTTCCTTGTTTTGCACTGACACCAGAAACTAAGATTTTATGTCATACATTAATAGTAAAAAACACTTTTATTTATATGCAAAATACCACCATCCATGGATAATTAATATAGCAATAATTTAAAGCCACTCTATTGCATTATGCATTATAAAACAGAAATAAAGTAATCTATAGTGATCTTACAGCTCAGGAGAAAAAACAACTTGCATGGCTACAGTTTTCTAAATATTTCTGCCTCTTATAGGCAATTCACTGATTCACATTTTAATTGTCCTATAAATCAGCCTATTTCCCTTCTTAGCTCCCCCTCACATATTTTTCCTTTAGGAGACAGGAGTAGTCACCAAAGAAAAGTGGAAATAGATACTCAGAGATCAGCAAAAGCACACATACACACTCGTTATAAAATTATTCAATGTATTGTCAGTTTGCCTGAAAAATAAAGCATTTATTCACTGAAATTTATCTACTCTATTTCTTCACCTGGATTTCAGAATTTTTTTTTTTTTTTTGGATTTCAGAAATTTCACATCACCATTACCATCATCTGTCTTAAACAGAACTGTCCAACTGAGCAACTGTTATGATGATTACTTATTTGCTTTTCTATCTTAGACTGTAAGCACCTTGAGAGCAGAGAATTTGCTTCTCTATCAGCCACAGAGCATCTGAGCACAGAGCACATCTCAATTTAAGTGTTGGCAAGGAAGGAAATAGAGTTATGCTCTGCAGAATAAAATCTAGACACCACTGGCCGATCTGCAACAGATGTTTAAAACCTGCTGTGCCATCCACGGCTGGTATTCAGAAGAGGTCTCTGGGCAAAAGATCCCTGAGCTGGATGCAGCTTGGATCTTTAGAACATTTGTCCATGAAGCAGCGCCTAGATGGTTCAGTCAGTTCAGCAACTGACTCTTGATTTTGGCTCAGGTCATGATCTCAGGGTCCTCTGCACTCAGAAGGGTGTCCTTTTGAGGATTCTCTCCTTCTCCCTCTGTCCCTTCTCCCACTCTTGTGCATATACTCTCTCCCTAAAATAAATACATCGTAAAAAAAAAAAAAAAAAAGAACCATTTACCCATGTATTAATTTACCATGTTTAATTCAAATGGCAAAACCAGTGCCCTGACACACATTAATTCATTTAGCTTTTAAAGTAACCACACAGGTATTTTTTTTAATATACAATATTATTAGTACTAATTTTACTGCTGCTACAATTGCTATCACTACTATTCTCAATTTAAGTAATTTCAGAGCTATTTAGTGGAGACAGAAATTTATTCTATTTAAATCAAATAGAGCAGAATATTGACTTCTCAAATTGCTAACAAAGTTAGAGCCATCCCTAAAAATGACAGCATGATTCCAATATTCTTTCCATTTCTTCTCATTAATTATTTAAGCCTGTTTCTTATTCTATTTGTTTTATTCTTCCCGGGGAGGGGGGGGGAGGGAATCTTGAGTTTTCCATGGAATGTTCTTTACTTACTTAATTTATTTACTTACTTTTTTTTTTTTTTTTTTTTTTTGAGAGAGAGACAGAACATGTACAAGTGGCAGGAGCAGAGGGAAGGGTGAGGAGGGGAGGGAGGAAAGAGAGAGAGACAGAGAGAGACAATTAAGCAGGCTCAATGCTCAGCACAGAGCCTGACACAGGGCTCAATCTCACGACCCTGAGATCATGACCTGAGCTGACCAGATGCTCAACTATCTGAGCCACTCAGGTGCCCTCTTAATTTATTGAAAAACAATATGTAGCTAGTTAAGACATATAAAGATACTGAAGGAAATACTTAAAGCTTTATCCAGGTTTCCTCACTATTGTTGGATTGACACACTTCTAAAGGTACTAGAAACTTTTCATAAGTACATTTGTTTTAGACTCCTAATTTCCCCTCATTAATAATACTCATTCCCCTTCTTCCATGTTAGAGGAACCCCTAATGTTTTTAGCTGGACATATGACAACTCATAATAATAAAAAAAAAAACATACACGCACACATCTTTATGCTTCCTTTGTAGATAGCTTTGACCACACGATGAGTAAGAGCAAGTATCATACACAACCTTCAGGGGATTTATCCTAAATGATAGCTGATACCATTCTTTGCCCTTCTCTTTTCTGCTCTTTTTCTGCTATGTGAAATGTAGATGCAGTGGATGGAGCTCTGGTCACAGCTTCGTACCATGAAGACCAGGGCCTCCCCCTAAAAATGATGACAGCCTGGACCTAGGTTCCTGAGGATTCAAGAAGCAGAAGTACAACACCAGCCTTTAACTGACTACTTCTTGACTTTTACACAAGACAAAACCTTCTATTTTGTTTAATCCACTATTATTTGGGGTCTCCTACTCATGGACAAAACTTATCCTAAATGATACAACTAGTCAACAGCTTTTACCCTATCACTATTCCAACTACAGGTTTTTGTATGTGAGATGGTACTTAAGGAAGATAAAGAAAATATGTCATAATGTCCTATCCACATCAAATATACTCAATTGACATATATGTGCAAACAATGCTACAGGATGTAAAAATTTTCAAACAGTAGCTACAGCCTCCGAGTGACTTACTGAAGGTGTACAAATGTAATTAGAACCTGAAAAATTAGTTAAATCTTCTCAATTAATTTCCCACTGATACAAGTTACAATTTACAATTATAATTACAGAAATCCAAGGATATTTGAGAAGACAAAGCCACAGAAAAAATTCAAAGATTCAAGTTATTATAAAACACTTTACTACCTTTTTAAACAAAACAGATGAAATAATCCTCAGACTTCAAATTAAAGCTCTCATGGTTTTAAATTTAATGACAAAACAGTTATTTTTAAGTTGAAAGGGTATCCTTGGGAGGATTCCCTAAATGGTCCTCAATTCCTCTGTCAGCCACTTGGTCAGTCTTGATTTGGAGCTTACTTTTGGCTTAAGGTATGAGGGTTCTCAGTGGATTGGAAGAGCAGGTGAGAAGGGGAGTTTCAAGGATGCTGGCTGCTATCTAGCTTTTCAGAGAGTGGTACCCTTTTGACCACCACCTCCTTTTCAACCTTCATCCTTATCACTTTTTACCGCACCACAGTCTCTATGATGTCCATATTCAAACTCTCTGCATTTATTCATGTTTCATGGCGTTAATATTTGTGATTTCCTTTCCTTGGAATGTCCAGATCTTTGCCTGACTTGACTAGTTGGTTCCTTCATATCACTTAGGACTGAACTCAAATGGCAATGCCTCAACAATGTCTCCTTGGAATTCCCTAAATTATTGCAACTTTACCTCCGTTGCTTTTCAGGCCATTTTGTCCTGTTTCGGTTTTGTTTCTCTAATTTTTAAAAAATACAGTGCACATAGGCTGCTGTTTCTTGCTTATGATCTACATTCTCCCATTTGCACACCTCTACCTGATTCATGCAGTATTCTAAGGCAGGGCTCCTGGCACAGAGTAAGTCATCAAGTATTATTGTTGAATGAATAAATGAATCAGTAAATAAACCAATCATTTTTCTCTACTTCCTTCTGTGTTTCGAATGCAACATGTCTATTTTTAAGCTGAAGAAAAGTCTGGCATATAAAAAACACTAGTAAGATTATCAGGAATTTATAAAATCTTCAAGTAGAAATCTACTAACATTTCATCTATAAATGTCACCTAGATAACCTTTAAATGAATTAGAAAGCACAGGCACACTAAATACAGCTCACCTTTTTAATCTCCTGGATCCTGCACAGGCTGACTTCAGGTACTGCTTGATCACTAACTTGGTTGTGTGTTTCTACACAACTTCACTATGTATTTTTTGTCTTTCTTTTGCATTCCAGGCCATATTCTTGCCTAACGTTTCTGTTGCTTGCAACCAGAGAACCATCAGTGATGATAGCAAGCTGAAGAGACAGCAAGTGAGTTTCTGCATCACTCTCCTGAGCCAAGTCTCCAGCATGGATCTGGAACCCTCTTCATTTCAAAAGGCCATAGTTGAAATTTGGACAGCTACAAATTGCAATGATTCATTTGCAAACTAAATAGCAATATAATCCCATGGTAACTTCCAAGATCTCTGACTCTAATATTGAAACTACAAACAAAACAATGAAAGAGGTGCCACACGTGCTCATTAATATTGAAATGGAGCTTCATCGTGCATGCTTGTCTAATTTATTTGGCCTGAAAGCTTTTAACTTTTAAACTGAATCCAAGTGTGAACACTTGCGATTTAGTGCCTCTTTTAAAACTTATCTGTTCAGAATGCATGAATATTCCTCCAGCGGAAGGGATAATAGAAAAGTAAATTAATTATATTTTAACTTTCCAATCTCATTTTCACTTTGCAGGAACTGTGCAGGATAACTATTAACCTTTCATTTTAAATGAAAAATTTAAAGAATTACCATGAGGTAATTTCAAACTACAACAAAACGTGATCACATATCATGGATTCTTTCCTGCCAAAAATATCATCCTGAAAATGTAGATTGACTTAGCATCATCTAGAAATATTTTTAATAGCCTTTTTTAATTTTTTTCACAAGTTTTTAAGCAAGGGTGCTTATAAAATTGGCAGTTATCAAAGTAGAGGAGTGTCAAATATAAAGCTTGGTTGAATCAACTTTCATTTTTTTCAAGTTAATGTTGAACAGAATTACCTTTATACATGTCTGATCTCAGAATCCCTTCACACGAAAATATAGATTAACTTCTTTTTCAAAAACGAAAAAGCTTATTTGTAAGACAATTAGAGTTTATTTTTTTAATGAAGTGTAGTTGCCATACAATATTACATTGGTTTCAAGTGCACAGCATAGTGATTCAGCATTTAAATACATTATAAAGTGATCATCATGATAAATCTGGCTGCCATCTGCCACCACACAAAGTTATTACAATATTAACTATATTCTCCATGCTGTACATTGCATCCCCTATATTATTTCATAATTTAAAATTTGAACCTTTCCATCTCTTCCCCCATTTTGCCCATGCCCCATTCCTCTCCCCTTTGGCAACCACCAGATTGTTCTTTTTTTTTTTTTTTTTAAAGGCAGCCAATTCCTTTTTTTTTTTTTTTTTTTTATGATAGTCACACAGTGAGAGAGAGAGAGAGGCAGAGACACAGGCAGAGGGAGAAGCAGGCTCCATGCACCGGGAGCCCGACGTGGGATTCGATCCCGGGTCTCCAGGATCGCGCCCTGGGCCAAAGGCAGGCGCCAAACCGCTGCGCCACCCAGGGATCCCCTGTTCTCTTCATCTATGAGTTTGTTTCTGTTTTGTTTGTTCATTTGGTCTGTTATTTAGATGCCTCATATAACTGAGATAATACGATACTTGCCTTTCTCTGACTTATGCTAGGTCCATCCATGCTGCCACAAAAGACAAGATATCATTCCTTCTTATGGCTAATATATATCACCTCTACTTTGCTCATTCATCTATTAATGGGCATTTAAGTTTCTTCCATATCTTGGTTATTGTAAATAATATTGCAGTGAATATGGAAGTATATGTATCTTTTCAAATTATTCATTTTCTTTGGGTAAATATCCAGAAGTGCAATTATTGGATCATATGATACCTCCATACTGGTTTTTTTATACTAGGCTGCACCATTTTCTATTCCCACCAACATGCAATGAGGGTCCCTTTTCCCCCCATCCTCATCAACATTGGTTATTTCTCGTCCTTTTGATAATAGTCATTCTGACAGGTGTGAGATGGTATCTCATTGTGGGTTTGATTTGCATTTCCCTGATGATGAGTGATGTTGAGCACCTTGTCATGTGTCTGTTAGCTGCTTTTTTTTTTTTTTTTTGAAACTGCTTACTACTTTTGGATTCCAAACGACTAAAATTTTTTTTGACCCAGTTTGGTTCTGAATCTAAAAATGTGAACAACCTGATTTATACAACATGAGAATAAGATCATGCCCTTCAAAGATTCCTTTTGTTTTGGGGATAGAGCTTATAATTCTCAAAAAGCCCCCTCAACTAGCATTCTCCTCTTGGCTTTGTCTCTATCTACTCACTTCTTCCAGATCTTCATTCCAGGCACAGTCAAGTCATAGATATTCATTCAACATGCTGTTCTCTGGACACCTAGCTGTGTTGCTTTATTTCCCTTTCATGCTACATTGGTGGAGAGGCAGGATACCTCGTCCACTTGCATTACTGACTTTCCTTTTGCCTTAGGCTGCAAAATGGCCTGACATAGCACTCCTTGATTTAAAATCTGGATATTCTGGGGCACCTGGGTGGCTCAGTGGTTGAGCAACTGCCTTTGGCTCAGGTCATGAGCCAGGAGTCCTGGGATCAAGTCCTGCATCAGACTTCCCTTAGGGAGTCTGCTTCTCCCTCTGCCTATGTCTCTGCCTCTCTGTGTCTCTCATGAATAATTAAAAATCTTTAAAACACCTGGTATTTTGTTGATCATAGAAATTTTTGTAAACATTTTTATTTCTTTAAATACTGCATTAAAATATTATTTCATGATTACTGTATATTTTGAAGCACCCTAAAATTTTGGTCCCAAAGAGAATGAGGCAGACTAGACCTGCCCTGCATACTCCCCACACTCCCTGCTACACACACACACACACACACACACACAGTTTCTAAGTATATTAACACAATTTTGCTTCAAAACAACTCAGTAAGGTAGATCCTCAATGGTTAAGCCTGGAGAAATACAGATGTTAGGTGACTTGGTAAATATCACACAGCTTTTAGATTTGAACTTGGAAATTATGGCATCAGAACTCAGACTCCTCCCTATACTATACTGTGTCTTAATAATTCCTTTTTTAAATTAAACTCTGATAGGAAAAAAAAAAAGGACTAAGGTTCAGAGGTGTGGCAATCAAAATTTGGAGGGAAAGTATCGAAAGATTTGGGTGGATGAGACCTGAGAAAAAGGTTGGGATTGAAGGCCAGGGATGTTTTCCCCAGGGTGGGGGACAGAGGGCAGCAAGCACTACTCATGACATAAGTTGCATCTAAAGGTTATGCTGGAATGCCCAGGAACTTCACCAGAGCAAGAACTTCCCATCACAGGCACTCAGACTTTGCCCAGTTCCTACTGTTATTGGCTACGGATGGAGACCCATGACTAGTACCAGATTCACCTTGTCTTCAATCAATACCACTATGACCACCCCATTCATACTCCCTGCCAATAGCCCAGAATTCCTGAAATTCCAAAGTGGAGCTTCCTCTGGATGTCTGGGGGTTAGTGGTGGTAGGGAATCCCACCTCTATATTTAGAAGGTACTAAAAATCACAAGTTCCCTGAGCTGGGATATTGGTTACTAACCCCTATTTACACTGATTATTTCAAGTCTTCTAAAGTGCCACCCTTTTCACCCCAGGACTTATGACAAGGGGTTCCCAAAACCTAAAACAGTCTTATCCTTCTGCTGCTCCTAGAGAAGTCCTATCAGTATGATGGCTCAGATGTCATTTCCTCCAGAAAGCTCTATCCCTACATGTGTGGCTACTGGTGTAAAGGAAAGGCCAGCAAACTGTATCAGAGGTCGGCAGACACTTTTGGCTTTGTAGGCCATATAGTCCCTGTTGCAATTACTGAATTCTATTGATGTCAGGCTATAGCAGCTGTAGACAATGTGCAAACAAATGGGTGTGGCTGTGTTCTAATAAAACTTTATTTACAAAAACAAGTCAGGGCCCAGATTTTACTTTGGGCCACAATTTGTCAAGCCCTTCTACAAACCATGTATTCATTTCTGTGAATATAGAAATTCACAGGTCTGAACTATATAACTTCTGTGTTCTCAGAAGCAATGTCTTCCCTCCCCGCCCTTGTATCCTAGAACTTAACATCATATTACGTAACAGAAATTCAATGATACTTGTCAAATATACTATGAATTATTTAATGTTAAAGGTCCATATAGGAGGACCAACAAATCGTAGCCTCAGTTTGGTTTTAAAATCTACTTCAGTGTCTTGAAACACTAAAATATTTTTTTTGAAATCTGTGTAGTGGCTAAGAATAAACCCTATAAACAGATCTGTGTTCATTCCGTGTGTCCTCAGAAAAATACCTTCTCTGAGTCTTGGTTTACTCATTTATAAAGTGGGAATAATATTATCTATCTTTTAAGGTTGTTGCAAGGACTAAATAGCATTATTTATGTGAAATATTTATTATACATAAGTAATCCAATATTCCATATTGCCATCAACAAAAGTTAACTGTGTCAAATAAAAGACAAAAAGGAAAGGGAAACAAGGAAGAAAAACGCCACCTCTTCATTAGCTCAGCTGAATCCAAGTTTCCACACTGAGCAGCATAGATGCTGACAGACTGGCTCTCAATATCTAAATGATTCCTTAGGAGAGTCTGCATCTCAAATCACCAAGGTAAACATTTCACCACTGCTGAGAAAAAGCAACCCTCACTTTGTGGTTAAGCATAAATAGAGGACACTCTTTCCAGGGGGCTTAAAGAAAACTTTTTTTTCGCCACAAACACACTTCATCTTTAATGCCTAAGACAGTGTTATGAACACCAAGGAGAAAAACCAGTGAAGAGTGAGAAAAGCCACCACTGAGAATGTAGAAGCAATGCGAAATTAAACTCTGTACAATCAAAAGTTGTAGGAAGGGTTTTCACGGAATTGAAGCATAGAGTAAAAGAATAATTTTTTATGTTTTTTATGTAAAACAATCATTTGAATCTCAACTAGTAGCTACTTTACATCAAGCTTTGCAGCAGTGGTCAGAAAAATATTTTGCATTGAAATTGCAAAACTGAAAAGGTCACATGTAGGCAAGATTTTTCAGACAGCGTTTCATCTTTGTTGTCATTTTTTTCAGGTATTTAACAAATATTCAGTACTGTACATAGAGCTATGCATTTTAGGCAATGCTTAATACAAATTTCTTGAATTTGCATAGAAAAAAAAAAACAAGACATCCTATCTGTTCTCTAGGAGCTTATGTTTTAAAGAGAAAACCCACGAAATCTCACATGAAAACCTTAGGTTGCATTTTTTATTGCTACACAATTGCAATCAAACCGTGTATGAAGAGTAGCAGCATGCTGTATATAACACAAAGAAATGTTGGTATCCCAGTATTTTGCATTTAGCTTTATTCTAGCCTTCCCACTAAACTGTATTATCTATTCACCCAACTCTCCATTCACCATCTACCCATCTAATTACTTCTACAAGAATGCACTCTGCATTTTTGTAATTGTGATCACTGAGTCCTGAATTGTGATCACTGAGTCCTGAGATCATTTTTAAAAAGACATCAAGTTGGGAAATTAATAATCCTCATAAAGAGAAACGCTTACATGAGAAACAGGCAATAAAATGACTTGGCCTTATCACCAACCTACCAGGACTTTCAAGATTTCCAAGAAAATTGTTCCCCACAAAAGAGTATTATGCAGTAATTTCCCAGTCCCAGCTTCCTTCAATCGCCATTCCACTAATCTGAAACCTTTCAGAAGGAGGGGAGAACAAAAGAGTTGCTTGTTGAACTGAGAGGAGCTTAATCCTAAACTAAAAATGAGAGTTTGAGAAATCAATGATTTAGTCCAGCTCTGACCCATCACACACCCCAAGGGTCGGTGTAAAGAGTAGATACGCAAACCCAGAAGTTAAAATGAAGATTGAGAGGGAAAAAGTCCCAGCTTTTAACTTCCACAACTCAAATAAGATGCCTGGACCCTAAAGAAAAATAAAATCTTTTCCCTCAGAAGGAAAACTTTTCCTAAAACTTTGTGGTCTTTGCTTCAGTGAGATCACGCGGCTTGCAAGCTGAAACACACTTGAAATTAATTCACTTTCTTCTGGGAGCAGCTTCATCATCAAATTCACTACTTCCTTTGTTTGTTGTAGTGACCAGGCATTTTCAGACACCATTTACAGAACTCAGATTCCTCATTATGAGACGTGGAGTGAAGCACTCTACCTTTTCTACCCTGTTCATTTTCCTGACTCCTTCTTCATTCCTACTTGGGAGTTTACAGATGCAGAACATGAGGTCCAGAGAAGGTATGTAATTTACCTAAGATCACACAACTACTAGAAGAGGACAATCGAGAAATTTAAGCTTATGTCTGCCTTTAACATCAGGGCTTTGAAAACATGTCCACATTCCACAGAACTGAGAGTTCTTCAGAACCCCATACTCGACCTGTTGATAGGGAGTATGTAGAGCCATGAGAACCCTCAGACTTCTTGTCTGCTACAACCAGAGTAGCCCGTATGTCAATCATTTTACTTGTTGCGTAAGTGTACAAGAGCTCTTTAAGAAAAAGGTCCATGTCTAAAATATGTTTGGAATCCATGGATCCACCTCATGCTTCTCACTTTCTGGATGGAAAAACTGAGACCAGACCACTAGGAGTATAGTGTCATGAGCAATTTATATGAGTGTCACATAAATAACAATACCTAGTGAGTACTTACTTATTCTGGAATAGCATTATCTTAAAGAGTTTCATTCGATTAACTCACTTATTCTTCATCAAACCTATGAGATATTCATTTTCCTAGGGTAGAGTACTAGACTCATTGTCGGTTCTATTTTACAAGTTAAAGAAATGGGAATTCTGAAATATTAAATAGCTTGACTAGGATCGCACAGCCAGGGAGAAACAGAGTTGGGTTTCAAAACAGGGATGTTTGGCTTTAGATTTTAAGTCCTTAGCAGCAATGCAGTGCTGCCTCTGAAACCCAGACTTAGGATTTCCACAGCAGTGTTCTTTTCCTTTTTTTTTCTGTACAACACAGTGCTTCCATTTGCTTATTAAAATTGGGTTGATTGATGGAAGATGCCCGTAGAAGGCAGCTAATCAATATAACACCCTCTCCAGTACAGAAAAATCTTAGGCCCTCCTTCTTGGGCCACGTGAGTAGCTTTTAAATCTTGTGAACACATCTCATCATTTTGTTATTTAAAGTTACACAAGAAAGAAGGCCACCAGAGAATCAATCATTCATGAGTCTGCCTATGGTTTTTTGTACACTTGAATGGCACCCTGTTGCCCATAATTTTTCTAAGTCCTCTTAAAAAAAAAAAATGTAGCTAGCCTCTCATCAGTTAAAGCTTTCTAGCCATGATTCCCTATGAGGTTTGTTATTCAAAGATTATTTGTACCTGGCAGTGCATGTTTAACCGTGGGTAGTTTGAAAAGCAACTATTTTACATGCAAAGACTGGATCAAATGAATGCCAGGAAACTCCCCAGTCACATAATTTATGTACAGTATTTAGAAGTGAAAAGTTTCAGATCAGCAGGCATGTTCCACCTGACAAGAACCTAGAAAGGGTTTTACTTTAGCAAAAAACCCAAAGGGTATTTTAGAGAAAAGTTTACTCTGCCTTTCATCTTTTCTCAAACATTCTAGCCTGTTTGGTAATGAGAAAAGGTTTCTATGCATCTTACTTTTAGCTTTTTTTGAATAATGTAGATAAATTGAATTTAGAGATCTAAGGGACCCAAGTGAAGTCAGGATTTACCCCCAAAATGAAAGAAACATAAAATACTATATTAAAAATACTTACCGACTGATTGTGAATCAGTGTGAGATCACTAACTTTTTATCAAACATGCAAATGGTGCCACCATAGTATTTTCTGCCATCACTCAAAGTCTTTAATAAAGGTATGAATTTGACTTAGATATTGCATAATTCCCAAGAAACTGGCCAGCTGAATCAATTCAATAAGTAGAGATTTGATTCTCACCACCTGACCATGAATTGGCAAATCGTTCAAATGAGCCAAAATGAGTCTTTTCTGGCAATATACTTCATCTACCCAATTTATAGGATGCTTTTCCATTCCTTTAATAATATTTATAGGAAACCATTTCTATGGATAAAATGTAAATTTGGCTAAATCTTCCCCCCCCCCACCCCCAAAAGCACCATGTTAACATATTTTGAAAGAAAATGAGACTGAGCTTTTCCTTTTAATTTTTCCAATCATTACCATGCACTTTCTGAGAGAAAGTATCCTTCCCTCTCTTGTATACGTATCTTAAGGAAAGATTTTTATGAACACTGCCTTTTGTTCTTTACTTGCAGGTAGCTCGCTGTCACCCCAGTACGCTTGAGTTTCGGAATAATGTGATATTTCTGATTTCTGGATCTACAGACACGGGAAAATGTGATTAAATCCCGGAACATATAGCATGTCAGCTTTACGATGTTTCAAGCTAAGTTCATTTCATACTAATTAAGGATAAAATTTCCTACTTTGATCCACACCAGTATATTAGAATGCATAGCGCACAACAATCCTGCTTGTAGAAATAAGTAAGAAAGCCAAACAGAGTGCCTAATGAAAATAAACTTTGTGATGGGCTTTTGCAAGTGAGAATTCGTGAATACCGTATGAGTTTTAAGGGCACAGAGTTCTTTCACAGTTTCAGAGCGACCCACTAGCCCCTGCATCCCTAACACCTATATTATCCAGTTTAAAATATGGCATATAACTCTCCGAAGATAGGAGAAATAGTGAGGAAATCAAATCCAAGGTACATTTGAAATATTGTCAGTTTCCTGATTAACTTCCATAGACAGTAATTGCAGGTAATCCAATGTCAGACATGAAAAACCTAAATGATAACGAGAACTCCAAGTTTTGGAGGTTTTTTGGTTCGTTTGGTTTTTATGACACCAAAATACACATGATGTAAAATTTACTATTATAACCATTTTTAAGGTTCAAAACTCAGTCGCACTCAATACATTCACAATGTTATGCAACTATCACCACTATCCAGTTCCTCCAGAATTTTCCCATCATCCCAAAAACTGTTCCAATTAAACAGTAACTCCCTACCCCTGCCCCTGACAACCACCATTCATCTTTCTATTCCTATAAAAGTATCTGACACAGGTAGAATCTTATGTGTCCTTTTGTTTCTGGTTGCTTTCACTTAGCATATTATTTTCAAGATTAGTCCATGTTGTAGCATGTGTCAGAATTTCACTCCTTTGTAAAACTGAGTAATATCCCAGCTATGTATATACCACATTTAGTTTATCCATCCAACTGCTGATGGACTTTTGGGTGCTTACCACCTTTTCACTATTGTGAATGGTACTGCTATGAACACTGATGGATAAGAACTGAATCATTATATTTTAATCAGTGGGAACATTCAGTATTTCATCTCATCAGGAGTTAGCTACTTATTTGGGAAGTACTAAGCAATATATTTCTCTTATCCTTCCAAGTTCTACTCAACAAAATATTATAAATTGATAGAATTGTAATAAGGGACAAAAATGTGTATTTAGGACTTGATATGTCAGGCACATCCTTGGAGACTTTGTATGCAGTTTCTCCCTTAATGCTCCCCAAATCCTATTAAAAGGTACCATTTTTATACTCACTTTACAAGTGAGAAAACAAGCAGTAGATTTAGATATTTAGCTCAAGATAAAAGAACTAGTAGCTGAGCTGGGATCGGAACACAATTTCCGGATTCCTTGAGATCGCTCTCTTAATGTTCATGCTTTACCGTGATATCAACTAAAATACAAATTGCTTTGGATGCTGACTTCCGATCTACCAAAGAGTAGATTAGAGATGACAAACAAAGAAATCTGCGAAGAAGGAGGCAAGCTTATGAAATCCTTGCAGAGCTTAAGGGAAATTCTAAATGGAATGAAATGTAAAAAGAAAGATCATAAAACATGGAGGCAGACCCAACAAATTCTGCCTCTCTCCCTCTGCTGCTTCTCTTCCCCTCCCACACTCTCCCCTCCTCTCTTCCTCCCAAACCCTCCTACACACTTGCAATGGCAAGAGACAGAAAAAAACAAAAACAAAAACAAAAACAAAAACAAAAACAAAAAAACACAGAAGATGAAATTTCAAAACAGGAAAAATAGAAACAATTTCCTAGAAATGAAGGAAATCTGTGTTCATAATGGATAGTTGCTCCATCTCCTGCTTCCTGTGTGCATTTTAGACAGGATGAAGAAAGAAAAAATGATCAGGATGGAGAGACTGTGCATATATTAGGAAAGAAATGTCTAAAACTCCCACCTGACCTTGGCCTATGTTTTTTAGCCCAATACTTATCACGGGGCCATGCCAAAGTTCGAGGGATGCTGGAAAATACAGCTCTTTCTTTTGCTCAAAATGGACCTATTTCCCTTCCAAAGAAAATTAGCATCCTAACTAGAAAGAAAAAAAAATGGAAAATAGATATTGGGTAGGCAAGTAACAATGATGAACACAGGCAGGAAACAATACAATATTTTCATGAAATTTTGATATAAAATCGCCATCAAAATAGGTAAGAATTTTAGAATACAGGAGAAATGGTCTGAAAGAAATAGAAGCTCTGAGTGACAGATAAGAAAGCAGGTAAAACACTGAGACCTTGATCATCTAAATAATACTGTCATTTTAAGAGTCACAATTGCAGTCTACAAAGAATGCTGTTTAGAATTTTTAAAGAAATATACATGGCCACAAAGAAAATCTCAAAATTCATTTTTAAAAGCATATCAACCATCATCAATATCTGGTCACACTTTCTTATCTGACCAACCTGATAATCCCAACTGCTGGCAAAGATATGGAGTGAGTGGGACTCTCATTCATTATTGGTCTAAAATGCAAAATGGCACATTTGCTTTGGACAACAGTTTGACAGTTTCTTACAAAGCTCAATAGTGTAACTATATGATGTACCAACTATGTTCCCACATGACTTGAAAACAAGTGTCTACCCAAAAATGTGCACATGAATGCTGATTAGCAGCTTTATTCATAATCATGGAAAATGAGAAGAAACAAAGGCATCCTTCAGTAAGTGAATGGATAAACATGCTATATCCAAACAATGGGATGCTACTGAGTGGTAAAAGGGAATGAGCTATCAAACCATGCAAAACTATGGATGAACCTTAAATATAAGTATTTATTTCAGGATCCCTGGGTGGCTCAGCGGTTTGGCACCTGCCTTCAGCCCAGGGTGTGATTCTGGAGTCCTGGGATCGAGTCCCACATCGGGCTCCCTGCATGGAGCCTGCTTCTCCCTCTGCTTGTGTCTCTGCCTCTCTCTCTACCTGTCCCTCATGAATAAATAAACAAAATCTTAAAAAAAAAAAAAGTATTTATTTCTATGTGAAAGAAGCCAGTCTGAAAAGACTATATACTATGTAATTCCATTTTTGTGGCATTCTAGAAGAGGCAAAACTATAGTTACAGTAAAAATATCAGTAGTTTCCAGGAATTGGGGGGAAAAGTGCATTGAATAGGTGAGACACAGGGGGATATTTTAGGGCAGTGAAACTATTCTCTATACAACTGGCATAGTGGACACTATGCATTTTTCAAAATCCACAGAACATTGTATAAAAAGAGTGAAACATAGTACATACAATTAAAACAAAAAATCATTTAGGAGATCAAGGGTTATGGGGCAGAAAGTAGAATGTGAAAAGAAGAATCTGACTGTATTACAAATGTGTATTATTGAAGTGGGTGGGGGCAAACCTGCAAGCCTAAGTAACTTTGTTAACAAGTGATGTCTGTAGGATCACAGGCAAAAGGGACTGTCCGTAAGCCCAGCATTCTAGTTGATAAAGTGGTTTCCCATGCAGATATAAATTAGCAATTCTGAAACTACTGCACACGTATCCTGGAACTGAACAATTAAGTAACTGAATGGTGGATGGTAGAAACCTGGTTTCTCACTGTTGGAGTGGATAGAGATAAACGGAAAAGGCTAAAATGATCCATGCCCTAATAGTTAAGAATTGGGGACATCACTATGAACTCATGTTTAGCTTAATAGAGACACAATTATAAATATTTATATATATGTTGTTAAATTAACTAAACAAGGAAGCCATTAGACAAATGTGGCTCCAACTGTTGTGGTGGCCTATATAAGCAAACCAAAATCTAAGCCAATAATTGCCTCAAGATTACAGAATTAAAACACTAAGCACAGCCAATCACAAATCAAGCCAATCAATAATTGCCTTACTTTGCTCCTGTCATTTTTCTATAAAAGCTTCTCTCCAGTTTCTGTTAGTGAAAGGTTCCTAATCAGTTCCAGTTTGGAGCTCCCTGATTCAAATGGATTCCTGTTCAAATAAACTCTTAAAATGTTTACTATGCTTCCATTTATCTTTTAACAATGTACATACACCTTAGTTAGTATTTACAGAGGTACTTCCTTGCTAAGTCAGCTGAGAGGGGCCACAAGTAGGGGTGGAGGTACCTCAATTGCAATAAGTACTAAGTACACCTAGCACCATTAATTTGTTTTCCAATACCATTCTCTAATAAAAGGGACCAGGGTTACTTAGAGAAATGGCTGATTCTAGGACTGGGGCAGTGAATATACAGGGTGAGCCTGGAGCATCTTTGAGTACCAGAAAGTAAGGAAATGCCAACAAACAGTCCAGCAAAATCAGAGGGATGTCAAAGGGCACAAGAGAAAGATGAAAGGGATGCAAAAAGCAAAGCTAGAAATTTGAGGGAAAAAATAAAGTTGCATTGGATTTTAACCCATAATATTAGATAAGTATCTGTAAGTCTACACTGATATAAATTGAACAAATAAATAGAATGAACAAATAAGTAGAGGATAAGAAGTAAATCAATCTTTGATAGGGGAATTCTAAATAATTTATGTAGATGCACTGTCATTAATGAAGTAGAGCATAACTCTCTACTTATTTAAGCATTGGCCTGTGCCCAGTGACTCCCTTCCAAAAAGCACAGTATAAAGTGTGTGTGTGGAGGGGGTAAATTTAACAGGGAGGAATCTGACAAACACTACTTTAAACCAGTTGGTCAAGGTCAACGTCAACAGTCAGTAAACCATATGCACAGTATGTACCTTGGATATGATGTGATGAGAATGGTACTTTATCTCTGTAGTCTGCCTCCCAATAACTCATCAGCCCAGCCTAATTGTAAAAATAATAATAATTTTTTTTTCAATTGAGAGATAGTCTTCAAAATATCTGATCAATATTCCTCAAAATTTTCAGTCATTAAAAACAAGGAATGTATGAGAAACAATCAAGCTAAGAAAAACCTAAAAAACATGACTTAATCTACTGTGGGAAAAGAAAAAGGACAATAAGTAAGTATAAACTAAGAAAATCCAAGCAAACTAGAGGCTTTAATGATACCTATATCAGCATTAGTTCATTATGACAAATATACCATCCTAATGTAAATAATGGGGAAACTGGGTACGGAGCATGCAGGAACCCTGGTGTCTTCACAATTTTTCCGTAAACCTAAAACTATGCTAAAATGTAAACTTTACTTTTTAAACATGTAAAAGATTAAATCTAAAAAAACCAACAATCTTTTTTCTCTGGTAAGTGCTTGTATTAAAGAAGAAATCAGGGCCATAATTGCAGACAACTTATTAAAATTCCAATAAAAATTAAACACATGAAAATTGATAGGATTTGACCAAAACTGAAAGATGTTATTATTATAACTTAAAAAAAAGGTTAAAAAATTAACCAACATAAAAGAGTTCTGACAAATTATTTTTTAAAAGAAAACACAGTCTACCTTATCACCTAGTAGAAAGTATATATAAATGTACACACACCTTTGTACATAGATGTATGCATATTTCCCACTTCTAGAAATGAGGCTGAAAAGAAATGCATCCAGTTGGTAATAAGAATTATCTTTGAGAGGAAGAAATTTACAAGTATTTTTTAACCTCTTTTTTTAGGTTTTTATATGTTCTAATATTCTCCAATGGTCATGTTTCTGGGTTGTTGTTTTTTTTTTTTAATTGTTTTTTAAATTTTTTTTTTAAATTTATTTATGATAGTCACAGAGAGAGAGAGAGAGGCAGAGACACAGGCAGAGGGAGGAGCAGGCTCCATGCACCGGGAGCCCGACGTGGGATTCGATCCCGGGTCTCCAGGATCACTCCCTGGGCCAAAGGCAGGCGCTAAACTGCTGCGCCACCCAGGGATCCCTGGGTTGTTGTTTTTTTAAGATTTTATTTATTTATTAATGACAGACACAGAGTGAAAGGCAGAGACATAGGCAGAGGGAGAGGAAGGCTCCCTGTAGGGAGCCCAATGTGGGACTCAATCCCACAACTCCAGGATCATGACCTGAGCTAAAGGGAACTGCTCAACCACTGAGCCACCCAAGTGCCCTGTCTTTTTTTTTTTTTTTTTTTTAAGATCTATTTATCCTTTTGAGAGAGAGACAGAGAAAGCATAAGTTCAGGGAGGGACAGAAGGAGAAGGAGACTCCCCACTGAGCAGGGAACCCAAAGTTGGACTCAATCCCAGGGTCCTGGGATCATGACCTGAGCCGAAAGCAGACGCTTAACCAACTGAGCCACCCAGGCGCCCCTATGTTTGTCTTTTATAAACAAAAGGAACATATATTTTTTTAAGAAGAAAAAAAAACAGTATGAGTCTATGAGACCCATAGAATATTGGCGATGAAATGATTCAACAGTAATAATCCAAGTAACTGTTGCCTGGGAGATTTTTAAAGGCAGGATATAGAAAGAGCCTCCATAGCGCTGAGTTTCAGTGAAATCATTTTCATGTTGGCATCCCAAACACAGATAGATTTTATTCCCCCGCCACCGCAGTAATGCAATTCCTTGTCTCCTCCCAGCACACAGTGTAAAACCACCTGGTGGTCACTGCCACAGAGTAGGCATTAATGAATGAACAAGGCATCCCTCCCACAGGTTCATGTTAGAGAGACGGGGCAACAACAAGATAGAGCTGTTCCTGGAGATAAGAAAGTGAAGCAAAATTTTCCATGACTCTGTCCCCCATCAAGGGCACAAGAAAAAAGTAAACTTTTTTCTTTCCCCAAGAGCCTTGGTGATAAAATGGGCCATGCAGTACAGACAAGCAGTGGACAAAACTAGCACTGGACGCACTGAAGTAACTCAGCACAGGTCCCGAATTATGCTTTGGATACACTGTTTATTTTATTTTTTTAAGATTTTATTTATTTATTTATTCATGAGAGACTGATTTTATTTATTTATTTATTCATGAGAGACACAGAGACAGAGGCAGAGACACAGGCAGAGGGAGAAGCAGGCTCCCTGCAGGGAGCCTGATGCGGGACTCGATCCCAGGACTCCAGGATCACACGCCCTGGCCAATGGCAGGCACTAAACCGCCGAGCCACCCAGGGATCCCTGGATACACTGGTTAGAACAATGGTCTCAACAGTGGGTTGCACACAATCCAGAGCAGAAACTGCACACCTGTCAAAGTGAGGTGGGAAGAGAAACTTCTTACAAAGTTCAGTATGAAGAGCACAGGCTCTTGCATAGGCTGCCTGAGAAGGATCCCACCTCCATCAGTGACTAGTTCTGGGGCTTCGGGCACAGCACTTAATGTTTCTGTCTCAATTTCCTCACATGTGAATAGTAAATAATAATAGTTATGACTTCATAGGTTTTCTGTTACTATCGAGTTTACCAAATACACAACAACATTTAGGAAACTGCTGGCAAAACACTATGCATTCAAATATTAGCAATTACTGTTCTGTTTATATTTAGACTTTGAGCACACTCTTAAATTTTACACGTTTCCCAACGTACATAATATATTAGATCAGCAATGCATACATATGATTTATAAATGAATAAACATTTACTGACTTCAAAATACTTACAGGCTTCAAAATAGTTTGGAGGCTGAAGATTGAACAGATTAGAGAATTTGTTTCATGAGTCCCTTTACAAAAATAATCTGGAAACTTAATCCTGTCTGCTGTATTATTTTTATCATCTCTGTTACTTCTAAACTGAATTAGTACATTTAAATTATAAAAAGTTTAAATGTTAAGAATGGACTTGGTCACTTTTAACCAGTTCACAGGTGATATTGTGAAATCTTTCTTTTAAAATTCCTCCAAAGGGAGAAGAGACAAATCTTTCTTATGCAAGGATTCCAAACAACATGTGTACATACTCCCTCCTCCAGGGGACTAAGCTTAATTCAACCACTACCACCACCACTTCTAGTGTAGGCTGGACTCAGTGACTCACTCCAAAGAGCAGAATATGGAAAGCAAAAAATAGAAACATTACACCTAAAAACCCTAGCACTTATGATCCTAAACTAGTGAACATGGTCAACAGCACCAGTGATAATTCAATGTTGATCCCAGGTATCTCCAATATGGTATCATAAGGACACATAACTTCTATGAAATTCACCCCAAAACATCATAACCCTGGTCTATCATGCAAGAAACATCAGAGAAATATACATTGAAAGATAGTCTTAAAGAAAAAAAGAAAAGAAAAAGAAAGATAGTCTTCAAAATACCCGACCAATACTGCTCAAAACTATCAGGGTCATGAAAAACAAGAAATATCTGAAAAACTGCACAGACCAGAAAAGACTAAAGACATATGATGTGTAAATACAATGTAGGATCCTGGATTAGATCCAAGAACAGATAAAGTGGAAAGGTCAGTGACATCCAAATAAAAACAAAGATTTAGCTAATAGCAGTATATTAAAATTGATCTCTCAGCTTTAACAATGTTCCAATAGCTAAGTAAGATGTTACCATCCGGGGAAGCTGGTAAAGAGTATACAGGGACTCTCTGTACTCACTTTGTAATTTTTCTGCAAATCCAGAAGTATTGCCAAATATAAGTTTATGTAAAAAGAAAATGTCTTCAGATATGATAAGTAGCCTTCTAGGTCTCAGTATCACATTGCAATGAATAGATGAGATTTTGACTACATATCAACATCATGATAAACTATTAAACATCCTACATCTAGATTGGGCAAAATTAGATAATTAACATGAAGGTAGTTTATACATGCCTGAATTCACTTCAGGTGCAAGCACAACCTGATTTGAATAAATAACTTAAAAAAAATCTTGAGTATTAAATCCAATTAGCCAATTATGGTATTTTAAAATAATTAGGGACACTTGGCAATAAATAACCATTCCAATTGAACTTTCAACTTGTTTTTAGCATTTCATTATGATTTTCTATATCTTTAGCTCCTCTGATTTTATTATAAAATTGGCTCTGAATTTTCTTATTTTTTTCTATTTTTTTTTTTTTTTTACTATTTTAGGAGGCTCTGAATTTTAAAGTGTTAATAGAATGGTGAACCATTCAAAAGCAAATGAAGGAAGTGTCCTGTATCCAGCAGTGCAAACTTTCAGTAAAAATAGCAGAGTCCCAGGGCATCTGGAGGGGGCTCAGTTGGTTAAATGTCCAACTCTTGTTTTTTTCTCAGGTCATGATCTCAAGGTTGTGAGATCGAGCCCCCTTGATTCTCTCTCTTCTTCTGCCTCTCCCCTTCAAAAAAAAAGAAAAAAATAGCAGAGTCCCAGGAGCCATGGGAAATTTTTGTGACACTATCATTGTTATTTGAATATTGTCTGTGAACAGTTATATTTAAAGATCTGATACACTGTGATTTCTGAGACTCTTTTAAGAAATATGGGGACATTTTTAACTGGAATATTTGAAACGTTCAAGAGGATAGAAATACTTCCGTGTGATTCAAACTACTGCCTAGTTAAAGAGAGCCGCAATCTATTAAAAGGTAGCAATAACCAGGCCCTTTGCACTTCTCCCTTTCCTCTGTGTGGGACTCTCCTAATCAATTGTATTTCAATGTAGCTTATAGGTTTTGTTCTTTGTCTGCTGGCAGGTATACGCAAGGCATAAAAATAATATTACAACTCCCAGTGAAATCTTTTTAGTCAACTTAGCTGAAATCATTTACAGTTAGATTAGAGGAACCTGAAACCTCAACTGATTTATTTAAAGTCTTGTGGTGCGAGTACTCCCTTTCTCAAAGCGTGCTTTTGTATTCGATAGCTGTCCTCATCCTAAAACATTGCAGTAGGTTTAGTGGGCATGAATTCTACTCTATTGTAATTGGTGGAAGAAGGGTCACATTATTTTTATCTTCCTAAATGGAATTCAACCTGACTCTAAGTGTCCCCCTGTTTAGGCTGGGATGTATTTCGATGGTAGCAGTCTTAGGAGCCTACCCTCCTTCTCGGCTGTTACTAGGGCTCTGTCATCAAAAAAAGAAGCCGTGCAATTATTCAGGGTGGGATAAAGGCTACCTACAATCCAGACTCAAATTTAGGGAAGACCTTTGCTTTTCACTGACCCTATTTTACTGCTGTTTATGCTCATTTGTCTAACCACTGTGATGTGTGGTAGCAGGCAGCTCTGCTACATGAGAGCTTAGCAGTGGTACAAGAGACTTTACCTAAATCAGAAAAATATCACTCAGCCATTCCTTGTGAGTCCTTGGAGGACTATGCAGGACAGGAGTCTGGGCAGCAGTGTGCCAGAGAAGGCTAGAAGGGGCTTGGGAGAGCTACCAGTTAATTTTTCAGGAATTTTACAAGCTGGGTGTTCAAAGAAACATGATTTAAAAATAAATAACATAAAGTTACAATTAAATTATGCTACAAAGGTGGTGAATATGTAAAGATGATCACCTGCTAATATTTTACTTCATTTTACAATTTATGCTGAGTTTACTTATAAGTCTAAGTAAACAATACGATGCAAATTCCATATGACATTGCTACTTCCCATGTCTTCCCAACTCCCCATTCAGTATCCTCACATCAGAGGCCTGATGTCAGAGATGGTGAGAAAATTTACCATGTAAATTTTCATGTCTTGATATTGTCTTGTGGATTTCTAGACTTAAGAAAGTGATGGAAAGAGAACATGTTGACGATGTAGATTAAACTTAAAAGTGTGCCATGCCTGTAACCATTACATTGCAAAGAACACACAACACTCATACAGCACAAAAATCGAGGAATTACCCTTTCAGTTTTCTAAACTATTATCCAATTCAACAAAGAACTTTCTCACAGTATTGATGAATAAAGGAAGTACATTATATATTCAATTTTTCACTTCCATCCTATGAAAAAAGATCAGTCAGCACAATTCTTGATCAATTACAACCATAAAAAAAAAAAAATTACAGGGGCAGCCCGGGTGGCTCAGCAGTTTGGCGCCACCTTCGGCCCAGGGTGTGATCCTGGGGACCCAGGGTCGAGTCCCACGTCGGGTTCCCTGTATGGAGCCTGCTTCTCTCTCTGTCTCTCTCTCTTTCTCTGTGTCTTTCGTGAATAAATAGATAAAATCTTTAAAAAAAAATTACAACTGTAAGTTGGCTAAAGATATGAGTTCAAGAATGGGGCACCTGGTGGCTCAGTGGTTGAGTGTCTTGCTCAGGTCGTGATCCTGGGGTCCTGGGATCAAGTCCCGCATCAGGCTTCCCATAGGGAGCCTGCTTCTTCTGCCTATGTCTCTGCCTCTCTCTGTGTGTCTCTCATGAATAAATAAATAAGATCTTTAAAAAAAAAAGATAGGAGGTTCAGCAAAAACTAATGAAAATATTCTGTGAGAATCAATTGCCTATATGGAGTTTACAATAAAGAATATAGTGAAGTTTCTTATCATTAGTATATCATGTGCTGCATACATATATTGCATATTTTAATGATTTCATTTATTCATATATTTGCATACATGGATTTTCAAGGAGTCACTATAGTTAAACATTTACCAGCACACGTTGGGTATGGGACCTCTTAATACAAAAGAAGAGTCAACTCCTCCCTACCCTCTTCTGACCCCAGTCACAGGGAATTTTTCCAAAACACCTTAATTCCAGCATTCTACTATCCACGCCCCCCCAACACACACACCAAAATCAAATAAACAAACATCTTCTCCCGTCTGTCCTCTTTAAATTCTGCATAATTTCTCCTCAGTAGAATTTGAGACACAAAGCCCCAGTCTTTCTTCTTAGAAGAAAAACAAACTTGTCAGGTTGCTTTGATTTTGATTCTAGAGTTTTATTATTTTGGTTTTGATTCATCCATCCTAACTAGCCCTGTGATACAGGATATTGAAGAGTTCTTACTCTTAAAATTCTAATCTTCTAGTACAATCAACTTGTTTAAAAGATTTTACAAGACATAGTTCATTTATCTCTCCCACTCTCTCCCCTTACCCTCCTTCACTCATTGACCTATATACAGGCTTACTGGTATCCCAATTAAACTGTTGAAATGGTAACGTACGTTCCCTGCCCAAACAGTGCAGGTTAGATTTTCTGTGATCATGACTGGAGAAAACTAAGCCTTATATTCAATTGAGCCCAAATACCACATCATAATAGTGTGAGAGCTAAGACAACACCTGTTAAAAATTATAAATCTGTGCTTTGAAAATTGTTACTAGATCCTCTATTTCAAAATGGCAAATGAAACCATAAATAGTTGAATTGAAGCCCTTCCCTTCATAGGCATATTTTATGTATAATCAAAGCCACTGGCCCTTTACAGATGGTAAAACACCTGAACAATTGAAGTGTAGTAACTGAGGGAGGCCTCTAATGGTGCTGAAGTAACCACAGAACAGACCCAGAAATGGTTCTAGAATGTGAGTCATTCAGCACATACTGCTATTAAAATTCTACATAATGTCGACAAGTCAATGTACTGAAAATTTTTTTAAAGGTTTTATTCATTTATTCATGAGAGACAGAGAGAGAGAGAGGCAAGAGACATGCAGAGACACAGGCAGAGGGAGAAGCAGGCTCCATGCAGGGAGCCTGACATGGGACTCGATCTGGGTCTCCAGGATCAGGCCCTGGGCTGAAGGCAGCGCTAAACCGCTGAGCCACCAGGGCTGCCCCAACGTACTGAAAATTTAAAACAAACCAGTATCCTGGCAGTCCTATATGTGAAATCAACCAAACCAATCTATTATTATTATTATTATTATTATTATTATTATTATTATTATTTGCATTGTTGAACCAGCCACTATGACTTGGATTCCAGTTTGTATTGCGTGTGGACATTTATATGGATATTTGTAAGGAAGACTTTTCTGAAGATGAGCACCTAATGATGATACCAAAACAATGTGCTTAGTTTCTTGACTAAATGGGTATATTAAATCACTTGTATAGACAACATTAAAAAAAAAAAAAAAAAACTTAGCAAATTGTGTTGGCAACAAAATTACAACTAGAGCTATTTCTTGAAGCAAATTAAGACTTTAAACAACAGGCCCATGAGAATCAAGTATCACTGGGTATATAGCTTCATTTTATCTTTTGATGATGAATCAAGAAAGTAGATGTAGGCGGGGTTACAGCGTGTGTGTGTGCGCGTGCGCGCGTGCGTATTTGTGTTTTTCCTATCCCATGAGCAACTGCATTTTCTCCATGTGATTGCAAGCCTCATTAACTCTGATTTTCTCATTCATCTCAAATTGCTATATTTATTTCCATGGCTTAACCCAGCTGAGGTATTCTCCTTATGGGAAAAAGTCCCTGATCTTTGTCAATGCCATGTGGCAAAGTATAAGATGAAAGCTGTAAAATTCAATTTCTGAGTCAGTGCCTGTCATCAGATGGCTCGGCTACATAAACAAAGCTGATTGGGACAACACTAGTCATGCACCCAAACTGTTTATTTAGACAGGATCAGAACAGATGCATTTTGTATTCAGAATGGTTCCACAAGTGTGCTTCTCTAAAGTCTCTATTTAGCAACAAAAGAATCACCCGGTTAGGCTATAGAATATTTCTCATCACCAAACCTTATCACTATACATTAGCAGTACACCACAGCTGAGTAGTGAGTTCCATCTTCTGCCGTGGCTGAATTAATTTTTTTTTATATTTAAATTTGATTTTTCATTATACAGAGTTGGGCTGCACAATAAGGACTGTGCCCTCTCTTCAGACCCCTGGATGGCTCAGCGGTTAAGCTCTGCTTTCATGATCAGGGCGTGATCCTGGAGTTCAGGGGTCGAGTCCCACTTTGGGCTCCCTGCATGGAGCTGCTTCTCCCTCTACCTATGTCTCTGCCTCTCTCTCTCTGTGTCTCTCATGAATAAATAAATAAAATCCTTAAAAAAAAAAAAAAGGACCGTGCCCTCTCTAACACGGGCCTACCAATTTCTTTCAAATAGTTTAGATACCTGTACCTTTAGAGAGACTGTTTCAAATTTAATATCCTTGGAAAATTATCAGTATGAACAAGACCAGACATTAATTTCTTCCTTAAAGTGCTGAATTTTGGAGCCAACCTTTGGCCTGTAAGTATTTACACCCTCACTGCCTGCACAGATCACAGATCTGCCATAAAGGCTCTAAAAGGCAAAGTGAGGGATCCCTGGGTGGCGCAGCGATTTGGCGCCTGCCTTTGGCCCAGGGCGCGATCCTGGAGACCCGGGATCGAATCCCACGTCGGGCTCCCGGTGCATGGAGCCTGCTTCTTCTCCCTCTGCCTGTGTCTCTGCCTCTCTCTCTCTCTCTCTCTCTGTGTGACTATCATAAATAAATAAAAATTAAAAAAAATATTAAAAAAAATAAATAAATAAAATAAAAGGCAAAGTGAAAATTATACTATTTTAAAAGATCTTCAATCTTAAGAGACCCAAACATTACATATGAATGGGGACAGGGCTCCAGGAATCTCACCAAGATCCATTTGCATGGTCACTTCTAGACCTCAAAGCAATGATGTGACTAGGTATCAATCAACTGGTATTTATGGAATCTCTGATATGCCCCTAGAAAGCTGCAAGGTTCTATGGAAAATCCAGGAACAATAAAAAAATTTTTTAAAAAATTTTAAAAAAACTAGCATTTACTTACAGAGAGTTGATAGGTTGGTTATGAGAGATAAGATGTAGGGGTGCCTGAGTGGCTCAGTGGTTGAGCATCTGCCTTTGGCTCAGGGCATGGTCCCGCAGTCCCAAGATCGAGTCCCACACTGGGCTCCCCTCAAGAAGCCTGCTTCTCCCTCTGCCTATGTCTCTGTCTCTCTCTCTGTGTCTCTCATGAATAAATAAATAAAATCTTTTTTTAAAAAAAAGAAAGAAATAAGATGTTTGAAATCAGGTTAGTGGTGCTAGAACTCACTACTCAGGTTAGTGGTGCTAGAACTCACTACTCTGGTTGCTATGGCTCATGGTGTGGGGGGGGGGTCCCAAAATAAGAGAATATATAGAGAGGCAACATGAACCCTGAGAGATTATATCAATGATTTGGCATCAACCAAATCATGGGATTAGGCAGTGCCTGCTGCCTGGTCCAAACCTGACAGAACAATTCAGTAGAACTGTCCAGGCCTCAACATGTCCTATTTGATCCCATCTTCCCCAAGGTCCAGTTTCTTTCCATAATAAGAGAAGGGGCCACAGCTCATTCCGTTCTCATTTTAGAAGTTCACAGTGCATCCTGAGATTCTAAAGTTCCTAAACTTTGCAGGAAATTTGAAACCTATTAGTTGAGGGGACAGAAATAACAAGATAAAAAAGGGAAGTCATTACCAAATGTATGGCCATCCGAAGCTACAGAGGGGAGATCCAGATAATAAGGAAAGAAGTAGACTCCAAAGTTGTCTGCCTTTTACTCCACATCTCTTTGAAGATAAGACACTTTTAAGATTCGTATTAAGCCTTTGTAACATTAACCCCCTGCAGCTCTAAATCATTACAATTCCACAGCCATGCTAAATATTACAGAGCCCATACAGAAGGGAGTAATACCTGCCATGAGGAGAGGTGAAAGAGATGGAGAAAGAACCCAACAGATCGAGGAATAATTTCTCTAGGTAGAAAGCCACATGCTAGCCACACTCGGTGCTTGATGTCCTGCATCCATCTGGGGTATGGGGTACCCATGTCGTCCCTATTTCACAGACGACAAAGCGACTCCCTTGTGCCGAAGTCCTATGCCAAAGTGCAGCCAGCTAGGACTCCAATCTGGTTGCTATGGGCCAGATATAAGATGAAGGAAGGAAGACCGGCCCTCCGAAATGAGAGACAAGAGTGAGGTGCTGGAGGGCTTGCAAGGGGTGCAGACTGTCAGCCACAGGAGCCAGGCCCTGCAAGAAAAACCCAGCCCCCTCGTGTCACAGATTATGAGGCTCGGCGGCAAGCCAGAGGAGACAAGGTTTTTGTCTTCTTTTTTTGTTTGTTTGTTGTTTTTTTAAGATTTTATTTATTTATTCATGAGAAACAGAGAGAGAGGTAAAGACACAGGCAGAGGGAGAAGCAGGCTCCTCACAGGGAGCCAGATGCAGGACTTGATCCCAGGACCCCGGGACCACAATCTGACGCTCAACTGCTGAGCCACCCAGGTGTTCCTTGGCTTTGTTTTTTCATGTACAGCTGGGTTTCTTCTCTTTTGAAGGGGGACAGTCAGAGACTTTCTCAAGGCTCAGCTGTTTCAAAGAAAAGCTCCTCTTTTCTATTGTGTCTGTTAGTGTCCCTCTGTGTCCTCCAGGAGATGCTTCTTCTCTCCCAAGGTCACTCTCTCCCTCCCCTTCTCCTTTCTTTCCACCCATCCTTCATCCTTCCTTTAACTTCCTCCTTCCTTCCTGTGTCCCTCCCCCCACCATCTGTGTCTCTGGTCTCGGTTGTTTTTCCCTTTGCCTTGTGTATCTACCTGTGTATTTGTGTGTGTTTGTTGGTCTGCCAGCTACCTTCCTTCCTCTCTTTAGGTAAAGCCAGAATTCGTTCCTTCCCAATGTTATCAAATATGGAGGAGAAGCATAGGAGAACGAGGCCCAAGTAGCCAAAGTGAGTTTACCACTTACCTATAACCCTATATGTCCCTTGAAGGGGGGCCTAATTTGTCACCACAAAATATGCCTCTCTGGCATAAGGATTATTTTAGGAAAGTAAGTTTTAGGAAACTGCAGACACAGGAGAAGCTCTAAAAACCAAGAAGTCACTCTGTAAGAGACATTTACACACATAAGGAAAATCGCCAAGGTATCTTCCTCTCAGTACCTGGAAGAAGGGGATGACACTAAATCCCTAGAAACTCTTATCTGATGGAGGAGACAATTAAAATGTGCACGACAGCCATATCCTTGTTGACTGTGCTTTTCAAGGTCACCTCCCATACCTGGCCTACTCCTCCCTGCCCCCTGCTGACATCTTTCTTTACCTGGAGAAAGCATCTGAGGTGGGGAGTTCGGTCACTTTGGGGAGTCAGTTTTCCTAGGTCTCTTGCATGTATTCAGGAGGCATCTATGTTACTAAACTTTTGTTTGTTTTTCTCCTATTTGTCTTTTATCACAGGAGAGTCTCAGCCAAAAACCTAGAAGAAGGGTAGAGGGAAAAGTCTTTTCCTTCCCTACACCCAATTGTGGCTACTGCCTCAAACAGTCTTGGGTTCCATTCTCTCATCTCCAATATCAGAGAGGAAAAAAGAACAATTTAAAAGAAAAATGCTGGCATGAATAGCACTTAGAAAATAAGTAAAAGTCAAAATGTCCACCACTTCCTAGATAAAAGGAATAATTAATAGAACAAAGTACAAATCTCAACCAAGCTTCTACCTCTTTCCTGTGTGCGCTTTGAGAATCTTCACTTGAACTTTAAAATACAAAAACAAAACAAAAGAAAAAACTGTACAACTCTTATTTTAAACTTTTCAGGCCAAATACCCTAAGCAAATACACACGTTTGCAATTCATTAAGAGGAAACAATTTGGAAAGATAGGCTAGTTTTACATAATGTGTTTAATTACATACGCAAGTTTTATTTGTTTGTGCCATGATAAAAATCTTTTTTTCAAAGAAACAAATTAAAAAGGAACCATCATTTGCATTTTATCTAACTTCTGATTTTTAATCTACTGTTATCTAAGAGCTAATATTTCCATTTCTCATATTTAATCTAAACAGAGACCTTGCTACAAAGCATCCTTAAAGATTAAGAAAAGTCTCTGAAAATATCTGATCAATTATGAGAAGAATAGTCTCATTAGATGTCATTTGAATCGCATTACCATTCACCAAAGGGTATTTTGGGCAAGTATTTGCAGTGGGGTAAGAAATGAACTGGAATTGCTAAAGACTGATCCCATTTGAAAACAAGCTCTTGTGGTCTCTGAAGCAGAGGAAGAGAACTTCTAGTCTTCCCTGGAAGCAGAGATGTTCTCAGATGTTACCTTATTTGCATTGGCGCAATCTAAACAGAAATCAGGGCTTCAGACTAGGGCCAATATAGATGCAAAGCATCTACATCGTCATCAACATGACAACCAATCTGTAAATGAAAGGTCAATATTTATTAGACCACAGTTACAATATTTTTCTAACAAGGGTATGTTAGAAAAGTCCTTATGAAACAGTTCTACCTGTAACCCCAGTCTTTTAAAAATTAAAACAAAACAAAACAAGCTTCTTTGCAGTTGTTTGAAGACCATAACATGAACTGTGGGCAGTTTTACATGGAAGTACATATCCAGTGTATTCTGCGCCTGCTAGAGAATTTAACAGGAGCCCATTCTCCTCCCTCACTTCTGATGGGCCTATTTATTCATCCTTCTTTCACAAAAATGTACTGAGCTCCAAATTGGAAAATGGGAGACATATATTGTTTACATATTTTACATTTTGTCTGTATATTAGGATGTTCTGATACACTTCTTCCAGCTTTGACACCTGAAAAAAAACACCTTTCTGGCTAGAGAGAGCCAGCCCCTCCGAGAGCTAGCCAATTCTTAGAGATAGCAACGGGCCAGCCTGGGACATGCTTTTGATATGCAAACTAATCCTGAACCAGACCAACTCATCTGGCCTGAATACCCCAGGAGGTAGTACTGTTCTGCCTTTATCATCCAGGGTCAGGTGCCAAGCAAGAGAGAACCATCCCTGCAGCCCAAAGCTCAGGGAAACATCAAAATGAGCCAATCCTAAACTATTGACTTTGCCCTGCTCTTTCTGCAGAAATCCCACAATGAGATCTAGCCTTGGCTTTCTCCACCCTCTGGTCTTCGGAAACCCAACCAAAACCTCACTTTTCCTCTGTGACCTGCAAGATGTGTGGTCAGCCCTTCTTTGGGACCTGGGAGTATGCTGAACTTTGTCTTCCCGAGCCTCACCCGGGTCTCCTCCTGTGGCCACACCAGACTGACCATCGCATAAAAGAACACAGAACAAGTAGCTGTGAAAAGCACAAGTTTTGGGGACAGGACAACCATCCTGCGGGCACAAAGGAAAAACCCACTTGATAAGAAATTACCCAGAGCAGAGAGGAGGGGTAGGACAGAAAAGAAATTATGGAGAGAGGGAGAGAAAATCAATGAGAAGAAATTAAGTGAGCTCCAGAATAGAACTGAGTCTGGATTTTTAAAATACTGGTTGACAGACACGCTATCCATGACCAACTTAACCAACTTTGTCAATAAGACCTGACTTTTGGGCTCCCAGGGTTCCTCGCTGCGTTTTCTAATATCAGCAAGAATTCCTCTAAGGCAGTTTTTCCAGAGTCCCCCATTCTTCCTAATCAGGTCCTCATCCTCCCCAGCTGATACCTCATCACCCCAGCTGGCTGTCAGCAGGTATCCTGAATGGTCAGAATAATAGCTAGATCCCCGCTTGCCCCTAATGCTCCTCTTAGTGACTTCTATTCTCTGATCCCCATAATGGCCACTTGCTCCTCAGCTATGAATTACCCTTGGCTATCAAGTATAAATCCACACTGTCTTTGGAGTCCAGTTCAATCCCCTCCCTCCGCAAGTCCCCACTACAGTCAGTGGTCCCTACACCCCCGTGGCACCTCTTGAATAATGTCTTTCTTAACATCTCCCACAAGTGTCATGAATATGATTGTTTCTTAACACTGTGCCTTTGGAGCCCCCTCTTAAATGGTAACACATTTTCAATTGTGTTTATATCCCTGGCAATTGAGTCCTAATTAGTAAAGCTTTTGGCTTTTACTGGAGGATTTAATAGGAGTATTTCATCATTTATTAAAGGAATATATACTGCACTGCTAACATATTTGGTCTTCTGTGACAAAGTCACATCCTTAAGAAAGCTCAATCAAGGTCACATCGCTAATGAGAATCTGTTAAGAGATGAACTCAGACCCCACCCTCCTGTCTGAAAGCAGCTGGCATGCATTGCAGAAGGAAGAGGGTATTTGTTTTTTGTTTAAGATTTTATTTATTTGAGAGAGAGCAAGCACAGAGGGAGAGGGAGAAGCAGACTCCCCACTGAGCAGGGAGCCCAACGTGGGGCTCAATCTAGGACCCTGGGATCATGACCTGAGCAGAAGGCGGACGCTTAACCCACTGAGCCACCCAAGCACCCTGCAGGAGGGCATTTTGTTAGGTTTCCACTGTGCTTAAAACATAACGCCACTTTGTAAATGAGATTTGTTTTCTTTTATCTGACTGTTCTATTGATTTATGATAAGTGCAGGCTTCCCTGAAAGTGTTGGATTTGTGATTCCAATCTACACTACCATCCCAGCATATATACACCACATATTAGTTGAAAAATTAAAAAAAAAAAATTGTAAAAGCCTAGAGTCATGGGGGAGTGAGGGAGAGTACATGCTGGTTACACAATGATTTCCAAAAACCAAAACTAGAATTATCCTTGGTTTTTCTCTTTCCCTCTGCTCTGTATCCAGTGAATACTACAGCTTTCCATTATAGTATGAAAATAACAATGATATAAACCAAATTGAAACTCAGACAACTCCACTCCCCATGCCTCTGTCACAGTCAAATTCCTGTGGAGCCAAAGAATTTATGCCCTTATTTATAGCGGGTTTGCAGTGGCATCTAACTTCCATTTGGCTTTGACTTTGAGAAAACCTTTGGGAGCACACATACATCATTTCCCTAAGCAGGCACAGAAAGGTAGCTTAGCAAACTAAAGACTGGATTTAATGGATTAAGCACCTGGCTTACAGAGATTTCAATCTGACTTAACGATATTGCCAGTCCCAGGACCCACTGGTTCAAAACCTGACTAAAGCTTTGGTTCTTCATCAGAAAATGCCAGTAAATTTCCTTTATTCTGTAGACTAGGGGCAAACCTCAGAAACTTTTTACCCTGTTTCCTCTTCACGAGATAAACTGAATTTTCCAATGGTAAACCAGTTCCTCCTCAGAGGATCCTGCTCATTCTAGCTGAGGGCCCATCCTGTTCCTAGTGGACAATTCCAGAACCACCGGAGTGAGAGTTCTGTGTTCCCCATCTCTCTCTCTCTCTCTCAGCCCCTCTGAGTCTCTGCCCAACTGCCTTTGTCACAATCAAGCCTCCACTTAACACTTTTCTTAAAAACCCACTGCTACCTCCACTTCCTTATATTCCTTCCCTGCTGCGTTTTCTCCCTTGCTCTTACTACCACCTAACATGACATATTTTACATATTTTAGTGTCTGTTTCCCCAGCTAGAATTAAAGCTTAGTGAGGATCAGGCCTGCTATGCTTATTTCCTGCTATATAACCAGAGCCCAGAACAAGGCTGGCAGGTAGAGAAAGCTCAATATATTCCGGCTGAATGAATGGGTGAATCTCAGTACATGGTTTCATCTTTTGAGGTGCACATGCTCTCTCTCATATCTATTCCATCCCTATCTCTCCATCTCATTCGTGGTCCTCCACAGCCCCACGTCCATGCCACCACATCTCAGCAATCCTGCTCTCTCTCACTTCCTGATTACTTGGTGTCTCTTGGTTTAAATTCTCAAACAGGGGAATCTGATCAGTCACTGATCATCCAATGGATTGGTTAGCTTTGGATCACGTGTCTATTTCCCGTATACCTAAAAATATGACACAGATGCCATGGCTGTATGAGTTTGAAGGGAAGTGCTGGGTTCTCATCACTCTTCCCATGTACACAGAGCTTCCTTGACCAGTACTAGCTGTCAGACTGCCCACCAGCCAGCCAGGGCTTCCCCCAAGAGCTTACTATCAATAAGACTTGCTATTTTACCTAGTTGTCTAGATCTCCTCATTAGGTTCATTCATACATTTACTCAGTAAGTTATTACACAAATAATTATCATACAAATAATTATTGAGAGTCAACTATCTAATAAGCCCTCTGCCAGCTTCCGGGAACACTGTTGGTGTCTAACCTTATGAAGCTCACTGCCAAGTGAAAGATAAATAAGTAGCCTTTCCTTTATAACCCAGAGATAAATCAGAAAGCTATGGAAAGACATAAGTTAATTTAAACTTGGCTGAGGGGCATGAGCCCTAGGGGATTTGAGATAGAGGTCTTACCAAGAGAAAATGAAATTTAATTGGAGTCTTGAATAAAATATATATAGATAAGTTAGCCAGGCAAAGAAGAATTGGACAGGGAAAAATGTTTCAGACAATGAAACAGCAGGGTCAAAGTTTGGGGGTGAAATGTGCTCTATGCCTTTTGGGGAACGAAAAGAATTTCACTTTGGCTGCCATGAAGACAGTACAGAATAAGGTGCTGAAGAAGTATATAGATGTCAGATGTCAGCAGGACTTACCAACTTAAGAAACTGGACTGCGCTGTTAGGGAAATGAAGGGATACCAGGTCTTTATTCAGGTTAGTAACACCACCTCACCTCTGAATCCATCACCAACTCTGAGTTCTGGTCTGTTCTTAGTGCTAGTGAATGCTTGGTGTCTTCCAGTGAAATCATACACTATCCACGGTCTTTTTTCTCACAATATTTGAAGCCCTAACACTTAGCTGAAGGAGCACAGGCTTGGCATGTGGGCAGAAATGAATCTGAATTCGACTTTGAGTATGAACCGAGAAACATGACCCTATCTCTTTCTGAGCTTCATTTTCTTCATTGGTAAAATGAGAATAAATGAACTTTCCTCCACATGTTGCCATGGTAATTAGGTTTGAAAACATATGTCTAGAACAGTACCTAGCACACCGGAGATACTCAATAAATGACAATTATCAGCCAGCCTATGTTATTCCTGATGGCTGGTACTGTTGTTTTCTTTGACTCAGAGAACCAAAACAACTACTAAAATCATCAGCTTGGTTCTGGGAGCAGAATTAAATAAAGAAGGTGAAAGTTACTCTCACACGAGCAATGTATAATATCAACAATCAATAATAAGCAATCAGTAATCGATTAACTCCTGTGGCCTTAGTCCAAAATACAAAATCGAAAAGTGAATGGTAAATACATGTTACTCATTAATAGAGACAATCCATGAGTCATTTTTCGATATAATTCAAAGGATTCAAAAATAATCTTCCCAATGACTGTGTTTAGTTTTCTGTCAATTATCTGTCATTTCCCACACAAGTCTTACTTTGGAATAATTATCTCAACGTGCTAACGTGAATGTATAGAAAAAACGTGGCTGGGAGGCAGGGCTAGCCCAGGCTCAGCAGCAGTTCCATGGTACGCAAATTTTGTTAAACACAGATTCTTCCAACGATAGTTTTGCATCCAGTTAATTTATTCCTTCCTATGTCTCTGCTGAAGCAAACTCCCCACTGCTTCTGTTAACAACTGCAGCTGTATTACCAGCCGAGTACATTAGCTTAATGGAATAATCTATGAAAAACTGAACACTTTCTGGTTGGCCTGGGAAAGTTTGGTACCTCCGAAATTCATTCATTCGTTTACTCATGCCACAAACATTGTAAATGCAAGAGTGCCTAACTTTGGTACCACCAAAAATAGATGCCATAAAATAACAAGGACCTGAATTATCTACCTACTTGCAGGCAGATGTGGGGAGTGATCCCAGGAAGCACAATGAGAGAGTGAAGGGAAAAAGAGCAAATCAGAGAAAGGAAAAAAAAAAATCTATACAGCATGAAGCTATGAGCAACCTCCTGTTGCAGGCATTTGGGCCAAGCTTCTGAGACCCTCTGAGAAATCACATAAAACACACCTTAGAATCCAGTAGAGCTGGGGAGGCTGTGCCATTTATTCACTATCTTCCATCCCCTGCTGTTTGAGGGTGGAGCATGTATCTAGTCCAGCAAGCTCCCAGGGTGCTGAGAAAACAGAGAGAGAGGAAGAGTTGCAGGTGCTAGGGGTTCAGATGAGAAGCTGTTTGTCGTAGCCCATGAACAGAGGTGGGCGGCTGGCGGGTAAGGCATCTGCTGTAAGGAAGCAATTTTTACAATGAGTGGATTAATTTATGCCTGTAAAGGCTTTAAACGATGCATGCATGGCAAAGAGTAAATGCCATATAATCTTAGCTCCTGTTCCTGGTGAGTGGGCTTGGCCCTACTTGAGGCACTTAGGATACAGAGAAGCAGGTGACCTTCTTCCTACCCTCAGATAAGCACAGAGCTATACCCATTCCCAAAAGCAAAGCCTGCTTCTCAGAGAACAGTCCATATATTTGTATTTCACTGCGACTCCAGAACTAGACTGCCATAATATAGGATTCCTTGGAGGTCCAATTAATTTCGGACTTTTGTCATACTCTTGTACCTTGGAGTCAAAGTTCAAATGCAGAAGAAAAAGGACCAGAAGTTGCATACTTATTCCTTCTTGTGCATCAAGAAAAAAATAAAGAAAAAACTCCAGAACATTCAGACCTCGTGTCCCCCTTTTGCAGGGTTTCAGAATGCAAAACTTGTATCTTTAGGCCTTAGACATGAGTGAATCTGAATTCCTTAAAAAATATGCTCTAAATTTCTCCTATAGGAACACATTTCTATAATTCCATTGTGCATTATCTTCAGACTCGTAACCCTGGAAATATGATGGGAAGAGAAAAGCAAAACAAACACACAAAACATTCGCTTCTATCTGACACCTGCTGTCTATTCAGAGGGTTTGTATCTGATCAGAATTAATGTGGCAGATGGAGCCAAATGAATAGTGACTGCCACCTTCCTGAATTATTTCAGGTTATTCTGTATCTCCAGCTATACATCAGGAAGAATAAAATGACACACACACACACAACAGTAATCATTTACGAAAAGAAAGACAAGTTAGAGAAGTCATGACTGCAGATCTCACAGACCCCAAATCCTTTAATTTATTCACTCTTGTTTCTGCTTAAAATATAACTGGCAGGTCTTTGTAAAGTCCACAATATAATTGCCCATGTGTACTAGCCTTTAGTGGCCTTCCAAGTAATTTGAAGTAACCTTTTCTAATCTCAGAGACATACTTAAGGGCCCTCTGTGCATCAAGGAAATCATGTCTATGCAGCTGGGATAAGCTATGCATTGCCGGCATTATTCTGACACAACAATAAAGACCTAAAAAATGGATAAGCTGGGTTTTTACCCTCCAGAAGATCTTTCAATAGGCATCGCATTTTGATTTCCAGGTATTTGGTCAGGTTTCTTGGTTTCTAACACTTTGTTGATCTCTAGGTATCTGAATTGGCATGCTGTAAGTTTTCCAATTAGAATCAAAGCACATTTTTGAGTAATCAACTTGTAGTGAAATTGGCTGTTAATAAACACCCATTAACGTTTTTGAAAAATCTGAAGCGGATGAAGTAGGCAATGAATGGATAAAATGGAAACTTCTACAATTATGGATCTTGTTAATCCCCTAAACAGTTCAAGTGTACTAATTGAAAAAAGTCTAATATTAAGGTTTTGAATGAAGTCCTTGAAGAAGCATGAGTTAAATCTCAAATTTTATGCCAGGAATGTTCTAGTTTAAAATTAGAGGTGCCTGGGGGATGAGGCCAGTTAAGTGTCTGATTCTTGATTTTAGCTCAGGTCATGATTTCAGGGTCCTGGGATTGAGCCCCATGTCTGGCTCTGCGCTCAGCGTGGAGTCTGCTTGAGAAGTCTCCCTCCCTCTTCCTCTGCCCCTCCTCACCCCCAAATAAATAAATCTTTAAAATTAAAGAAAATGTTCTCCATATACCTTTGCCAATATTAAACAAAGACATAACATTTACAGTTCATGATGAGCAAATTTCAGTTTTCTTTATGGATGTTTCATGTTTCTTTGTTTTACATCAAGAAAAATCAAACCTGGGCAGCCCAGGTGGCTCAGCGGTTTAGCACCATCTTCAGCCCAGGATCCAGCCCCATGTCAGGCTTCCCTGCATGGAGCCTGCTTCTCCCTCTGCCTGTGTCTCTGCCTCTCTCTCTCTCTCTCTCTCTCTCTCTCTCTCTCACTGTCTCTCATGAATAAATAAATAAAATCTAAAAAAAAAAAAAAGAAAAATCAAACCAAAATATGAATTAGCCCCAATGCTTTTTCCATTAACATCAGAATTACTTGTTATTTATCTATTTCAGACATTCTCAGAGAATATCCACTTCTCACTTCACTCCCGGCTCCAGCCTTGGCAAGATCCGATTCAGCTGGGAAAAAAGAGGTCTGATGTTTGGGAGAAGTAGAATTCTTAACTGAATAATCACTATCATTTGGACTAACTTGTCTTATAACCAAGCCATTATAATATAGCTTGCTGCTATCTTTTTATTTTATTTTTTTTAAGATTTTATCTTTAAGTAATTTCTATACCCAACATGAAGCTTGAACTCACAACCCCAAGATCAAGATTCCCATGTTCCACTGACTGAGCCAGCCAGGTAGCCCAAGATCTCTTTTTATATTTGAACAACCAAAACCAAAAGAGTACACATTAGCTTTCTCCATACCACAATCCTTCATCTTGTATAACTACTTTATAACACTTATCTCTGCAATTATATAGCCACTGTTATTTAGAGGATACTCGCTTAGATAGAAGATAGTTCTGTTTCCAGCCCTACACTGCATATGTCATGAAGATATGATAGTATTTTTTCACTTCCCAATATCTGCAAAACTTGGTGTTGGACAAATAATTGCTGTAATAAGTGCTAGTTAAAAAGTTATACACTTGGGAGGAAAAAGAAAAACGACATGCACCTGGCTTCTAAATCATAACCATAGATACTTCCTATTTCTGTGATTAAGCTTTTTCTTCTGCAAAATAAAAGTAGTATTTATACTTACCTCATATTGTAGTTCACAGATATTAAGCATTGAGAAAAATACCTGACATACAATGAAACTTCAAGAACTATTAGGTATTGATGTTATTATTACTAGTAGTAGTAGTAGTAGTAGTAGTAGTAGTAGTAGTAGTTCCTTCCAAGCATCCATTCTCTAGGTCCAGAAATAACTCCTGCCCACCCTGCCAAATATGGATGCTCTGTAACTAAGGGCACAAGGCTAGGTCTGGTCAATATGAGCCAAGTAATTCCAATTTAAATAAAGCCAATAAAAAGTAAAGCTTAAGTTAGAATGGCTGGTAATATGAAGAGAAGGAAGGAAGGAAGGAAGGAAGGAAGGAAGGAAGGAAGGAAGGATAAAGAAAGGAAGGAACAGGGACAAATGACATCACCTGGGCCCTTCAATCTCTCTTCTACCATTTGGATTCTCATAAACCAATACATTTCTTAAACTCCCTGTTTTTGTGCTTATGGCAACCAATAAAGAACAAATACAACCACTGATTCTTTGTCTGCCAAAGGAAGGAGTTAGACAAAAGTATTTCCACCGAAATTCTATGATCCGTGTTTATATGGCAGTACTCTGGTCCCCAGCTCAGGAACCCAGGAATGTCTATTTAGATGGCCACAACTAGCTTGTGGAGTCTGTAATGAGTTCGCAATCCCTGACTCCCCAAGGCTGACTGGCTTTTAGGGGATTCTACAGCGAGGCTGACATTGACTTAGAGCATTTTTTTCCGAATGCCAAGTCCTCTTCCCAGGTAAAAAGGGAAAAATTGGATGAAGTGGCCGCATTTCCTATCGAAAAAGAAGTAAGCTTCATAGCGAATGCAGCAGGAAGACAAGAGGTCAGGAAGAAAATGCAAAAGGCCTGATTTGGCACAATGTTTCAGAAGGGGAAACCCTTTTCATGTGTTCACAGTGAGTTTTCAAAACAATTGAGGAAAAGTAGACATCTGAGGACTGGAACTACAGCAAGCTGTCAAGCAATTTCTTTTTAAATTTTCTGAATGTAGAAAAAGAGCCTATCAGCTCTGCAGTAGCCAGAGGATGGAGGTTAAATAACCGAGTTTCTAAACTTGCACGATCTCTGGGAAATAAAGACGAAGTTCGAGGAAAACTTGAACCTTGAGCTCCAGTTTTCTGACGTGGACTCAGGAGGGCTGGGCAAGGTGATAGTGAGAGACCCAACTCAGCTCTTGAGTTCTCTGATTCTAGGAGATCCTAGAGGATTGCAAGGCTGTGCAGACCCTCACCATGAAGATGAAATCTTGTTAGGTGAGAGCTGAGAGAAGGGAGAAAGTGCTATCATTTTCCAAGTTAACACTATCAACAAGATACATGGATTGTTAAACGAGAAACATCCAAGACAGACAGCTGATGAGTTTCAGAGAGGCTTGTTAAAGACCTTTCAGAAAAATACCCCGGATGAGAGCTTCAAAACCTGGAGATTGAAACATAGAATATCCTTTGAGAGAGTGTCATTATATTTTTTAAGTGTTTTAAAGGGTTTTTTTTTTTCATTTTTCAGAGATGTGTATTAGCCAAAGACAATGTTTAACATAAGAGGCATAGAAAAGAAAAAAAAAGATAAACAGTTTTCTCTCATACTACCATCTCTTCCGGCCTCAGGTTTGGTTTGGGTTTTTTTCCTCTGCAAAACTAAGATAAGGGTGTAGAGAAAAGCAACAAGGCACTGGAAAAGTTCCTCCTTCATTTAGAATCTTTATCAGGAACTCTGGCCACATTTAATGTGGTAATGTTCCTTGACTCTAATGCAGCAGACACAGCAGGGGAGCAGATTTCAGGTTAATGATTCCCGACTCCCAGGCCCAGGCTTGCCCTGCCATTCCCAGTCTTGCAGATTCAAACATCCAATGTCAGCGTTCACTCTTTACAGGTGCTGATGTCAATCCACAACAGTTTTTAAATTTTATTCACTCCATATTTTGTGAGAGTCTGTCCCCATAGTACAGATGGTTGGGGAAGTTATTTATTAAGCAAGCCCCATGGAAACAGGGACTTGGAAATGTGATTTCTATTGACTGTAAAAGCCAAAAATGTCAATATTCATTATCCTGGCTTAGCAGGAAGCTATTTTTTCTCAATTGCCCCAACGATCCACCTTAACAAATGCACAACATCACAAGAGAAATTTAAGTAGAGTAATTAACATATTTAATCGATTAAGTTGAGAGAAATTAAACGGAAGGTCCTTTTTCTGTCTTAGCATAAATCAATTGCCCTGGAGAGGTAGATGAAATGATTTTGAGTAGTTATCAAAAGTCTCTTGTCAAGGACTCTAAAGAGCACTGGAAGAAATTAAACCAACTCATTTCTAAGTTAGTAAGTGCTCTTTTTATTTAAGCCTAAAAACAAATTCAGGCTTGTCTTCCCTCTGTGTCCTGTGTCCTGAATCCATATCGGTGTCCACATACTTCAGCATATAATTTATGCAATCCAACTCTGTTTTACTTAAAAATACTCATTTGGATATTTCTCAGCATTTCAGAACCTGGCATCTCTGGAAATACAGGTTTCTTAAGGCACCCTGTGGGATTCAATGAAGATTCAACACAACCAGAAATCAAATTCATCATCTGCAAAACCTCCTAAGAGTGAGGGGAACACTCTTCCTTTGGTATAATGGGAAATGATTAGGTTGCAATAAGAATATTAACCATTTGTCCCTTCTACCCGGATATAATCTTATCATCTTGAGGATGCAGAAAACATTTTGCAGCACCTTTAAATCTAACCCTGTGGACACTCAAGGTTTTTAGGGGTGACAGTAGCTTAATTGATTAGATTATCAGCTCTCTATAGATCCTTTCCCTTTGAATATGCACCCAGGGTTTTATTATAGGATGTAACTGCCTAGACCTTTTACTCCTATACAGGCTTTTATTTTTCAGCTAAGAATACAAGTAACTCCTACAAATCCATCATGTCTGAAAAAGGGAAGAATACTTATACACAAAAGACAGGCAGTCTCCAGTGGCCAAATGTTAGTAGTAGGTAGGCAAAACAAGTTGTCTTTGAATAGCTGCTAGTCTGGAATGAATCAATAAAATAATGGCTATTGGGAGCTAAATATCCTTAATTATTTATAGATAACAGTTTCAATTTTTTTGATGGCTATTACTAAGCCACATTTTACCATCACAACAGTAAATAGTACTAGTAATAATAACTGTAATAAGAACATAAGTTAATTATTTTATTTTTATAGGGTGCTTTCCTATGCCATCTCATTTGATCTTTTAGAATGACCCTCACAGGCCATCATTATTCCTATAATTTCATAAGTGCAGAAACTGAGATTCAGAAAGCCTAGGTGAATTGCCTGAAGCTGTTTGTATACACCTGTATTTTCTGATTCCCCAAGTTCATTTCCTGTCTTTAAGATCCTGTAGCCACTCAAGCTTAGGTTGGGTCAGTCACGTGCTGGAAGCATAGGGCAGAAGTTAAGTACAGCAGAAGATCCCCATTAAAACAGAGCTTGGGAGTCTCAAAGACCAGGGTTGAGGCTTGGCTCTGCCACTGACCAGCTGAGTGGCCTTGAGAAGTACATAACTGTTCTGTACTTCTGTTTGTCCATCACAAAAACGGACAGGTTAGGATTAAATACGATAATACATGTAAAGATCCTGGACTAGTAATTGCTCAGGAACTGGTAACGGTTTCATAACAGTCATATCATCTGTTATAGTCATACAGTCTTATAATGATTACCACCATTCATACAGAATGGCGATAAAAGAAGGATGAGGTCAGTTTTAGGAAAACCTTGAATGGCAAGCAAATAAGTATGGTTATTAAGTTATTCATCTTTAAGATCCATCCCTGCTCTTGGGGACCCTAAATGCAGCCAGTTAATATACCCCTAATATACCACAGATCTTTTTTCTTCCTTCTTTTAGAGCATTCAATATGCTCTATTAAGTCTTCTGATAATCCTCCTTTACACTAAAACTTTCCAGAGGCAAGGATTCTCCCAAATTCTAGCGTATTACCTGGCATACAGTGGACACTCAGCTAAGGAGTATCTGTCAAATTGAATTAATTAGAGATGAGGGCATGGCACCTATTATAATGCCTATCCATGGGAGTGGCCTGATGATGGGTTAAGCATTAGGAAGATTTTCAACCAAGTAATGTACAAAGTGGCTGATAAGAGAGGAGGGCCCAGAGGAGCACAGAGCATAGACTGAAAGAAGGATGCTGCAACTGGCAAAAAGATAGGGAATTCAAAACTAGCATCATGGGCAAAGGATTTAATATACCACAGAAGAAGTTTAAACTTGATGAAGAGTGGGTTTGGGGAATGAAGAAGAGACAGATTATGTCATGATGACGGGGGTGATAAGGATACTGGTGGTGCTATCAACACAACCAGAAGTCAAGAGAAGTTTGCAATGGGTAACTGATTATTACAATTTGAACATCATTATTTCTTTAATGGTATTAGTAATTTGACACCTTTTTTTCAGAATCACTAAGAAAATTCACATCAGCTTAAACATAGCCAATAATATCATAAGAGCAAATGCTTATCTAAAAACATACTGTGTCTAAGAAGCTGTTTTTCAACTTTTTAGATTATCTCAAAACCCACATGGATTCTCACCCATTGTGTCCTGAAGTTTGAAAAGTTATTTAATGCCTTCAGCAATTTTTCCATCAAAATTATATTCCTCTGGCACTAAGCCAGGGAGGTAAGAGAAGTAGGATTCTTTTCTTTTTTTTAAGACTTCTTTATTGAGAGAGAGAAAGAGAGAGTGGGGGTAGGGGTAGAGGGAGAGACACTTCAAGCAGACTCCCCACTGAGCGTAGGAGGCAGGGCTCCATCTCAGGACCCTGAGCTGAAACCAAGAGTTGGACGCTTAACCGACTGAGCTACCCAAGAGCCTCAAGGCAGGATTCTTTCCATAGTACCTAACACAACAGTAAAATTACTACCTAGACATTTTAGATATCACTTTCTGACTCAATTCTCCACTCCTCAAGTTTATTGCTTGAAACAATAAAGAAGTGATGGAAGGGCTTTATTTGGAAATACAAGTATATTAAGTTTTAGTGTGGCTTACAGGAGATGAGAGAGCTTTAAAACATTGTCTGTAATCAACAATACAGAAAAAAACTAATTTCAACATCGCCCAAAACAAACACACTTGAAAAAGAGAAATATTCCCACCCAGTCTATAGAGGGTTTGTTCAAAATGTTATGAGTAACTTGTCAAACTATTCAACTAAGTTATTCACAGTTAAATAGTTGAGGGTAGACCAGTCATTAAGCAACAGGAAAATCACCCATTGCACACTTAGTGTGTGGAGGTACAAAGAAAACACTTATTTTCACATTAAAACAAAAACAAAAACAGTAAGGAGTTAGAAAAAAAATTATCCAGTGATATAGAAAACTGACCAGTCTCCTTTATCCACATTCATGAGCCAGTCAGTGGGGAAGGGGGGCTTTACTGGTATCTCCTTTCTGCTCTCAACCAAAGCAGCACATTTCACAGCTACTTAATTACATGTTTCCTCAAAGTGTCTGAGGAATGAGACTGTCTGGGCAAGGCAAACGGAACATCATGCTCTAGCAGGGAAAACTGATCAACTGATGTGATCTCGAGTGCTGTGCTGCCTGCCTGCAGCCAGGTCCCCGACAAAATGAGACATGACATCTGGAACTAAACAGGGTCTCTGTTTGCTACGGAGCACAGTGAAAACAGTCTGGGTATTTACGATACAAAATACTAAGGAAAATGTTATTTGACCTTTACCCACTGGACTGGGACTTGCAAGAGGCCCAAGAAACTTCAGTCTTAGGGGAGCCAAAAGCTACAGGGCAGAATTTGCCAAAGTTCCCTCCACCCCACAGGTCCCTCTCCAGCCCTTCTCCTTCCAGCCTTGCTCAGGAGAAGGAAGTGGCTCCTTCCTCCAAACAGCAGAGGCCCCTTTAGTCCCTGGAGCATCACTCAGAAGCTTATTTCATAACCACAAGGTTCTGGCTCAAAAAAGAATAATAATAAGCACATACTCAACATGAATACAGAGCTAGAAACCAATATAATGTATACATAAGCATCTACACACATATACACACATGTATATGTGCACGCAGACATGCAAATGCAGATGTACATACATGGATACATAAACTACATATATACATATATGTATGCACACATATACCTGACTATATGTACACATACACAGATGTATATGTAGCTCTACAAATGTGAATACATATGCATATTTGTATATTCAGCTAAGCATGCATACAAATACATATACACCCGTGCATGTATTTATATACATATATTGCATGCATACAAATACACACATACATCTATATACATGTGTTCGTGTGTTTATTACATATATGCATATATATAGCATGTAATGCAATACAAAGCTCATAATAATTAGCATGGTTTTTAACATACATGAAAGAGAAATTTCTCTTCTCTTGAAAGCACAAATCTATATACCCCTGTATTAAGCAGGTACTGTTCTGCCTGGAGCAAAAAATGAAATCAGGAATTAGAAAATCATCATGGAAACCATGATTGTGTATGATATCCAAATATTTTAAAGAAAATGAGAAGTAGAGATTTATGAGTTGTAAACGATTTGAGCAATAAATCTTTTTTCTTTTTTTTTTTTTTTTTTAACATAGACCCCTTTGCAACTCGATGAAAGCATGGGCTTTTTGTCCAGAAAAAAAAAAAAGAAAAATGTAATACCCATATCACTATGTACATGAATTCAGCCTGTCCCAGATCCTCCAAAGGTTAAGAACATTTTGCCTAAACATTTTGTAAGTAGATTCTTCTAACCTCAAATTCCATTCCCTAAAAAGCACAAATTTATCAGAAATATTTGATCACATACCCTCCCCTCATTTGTTTTATTCAAAGTCCCTGAATGTTGCTATACCTCTCTAGTATTGAAATCTACTAAATATACTCAGAAATAAATAAGTGGGCAATTTTTTTTTTAAATATCACGAACTGGAGACCCATGATAAAATTTCTAACTGAAATTTCTAACATTTCTTATGAACTTGAAAAAAAGAGGAGTCAGATGTTACGTAAGAAAAGCTTACATAGGATCTGTATATTAGGAGGTATTTTATAACCTCAATATTAAATTACAGCTGCAAGACACACATTTAGATTCATCCATGTGGGCAAATCTTGCATTTTGGAAAGGGTGATAGGCAAATATTAGTATTTGCAAATTCAATTCCTTTCTTAGATCAGCAAAACACATCTCTTTACTTTTTGAAATTTGGATCTGATTGTACTTCAAAGCCTTTCTCTGGGAGACCTCTAACTTGAAAGATAAATCAAACCATTCAAGGCACAGGAGAAAAAGATTTTGTGATGAGATCTGAAAAGAGCCACAAGGCAGAGTCCACTTTTGAGGAGAGAAAGAGCTACAGGGCACCTACTTCTGACTCTACTGCCGACACCAGCCACGATTTGCCCATTTCAGAGGGTGACAACAATAATCTCTAACCTTCAGAGGCCAACATTCTCTTGTTTGGCTGCCCAGCAAACTATGGAGTAACAGAAACAGCAGAGAAACAGAAGGTCATGGACCTGAGGAAGGGGTGCAGACAGGGGAGATGATTCTGTCCTAAGCAATGGGGAAAGATTCACATGGCAGGCTGGACAAGTGGCCAATTGCAGAATCTGTTAGCATGAAGTTACCATATCACTCAATATCCCATTCCCCTCTACTCCTTCCAGACAGGTATCTGGAAAGCAAATAGGCATCCGCTACCCAGATGTGGAGTAATGCAATTAAGAATTTATCTTTCTCTGACAATTATAAGAGCAATCTTCAGAGGAAACCATCTAAACTTATAAGGATCTGACTTTATCTTAGAGTTCCATTTTAACTAATGGTTTCTAAATTACTTGAGTGGAAAATTAAGAATGCAAAACTTCACTTAAGGATGCATTAGGAACAAAGTGCTTTTGCAGTAAAACTTTCATTAAGGAAGCTATGTACACATGCATTTAAAAATACACATCTATTTCTTCAGAATACAGGTAAACAGATAAAGTAATCCGTTTGAATTATGATGTCTGGGGCCATGCTGTGCTTAGACTTCTAAAATGGATAAATTTAGGATTTTTGAAAATCACAGTTATCCAACACTGAGTTCCAAATGCAACCACTTTCTCTCCCACTTTCCCATTTAAGGTCTAAATGATTTCTGCTCTAAAACATATTTTGATATTTGGAGGGAGGGGGAAGAAGAGGGAGGCAGTTCTTTGTCAAAAAAATTGCATTGGAGAATTGGCAAATAAAAGGCAAAATGTTTAAATTTAAAAAATTTTCCTTCTTAAACTTTAATGTATGATATACCTATGAATCACCTCAATGAAGATCTTGTTAAAATGCAGATTCTGATTTAGTAGATTTGGGGAGTGGCTCAAAATTCTTCATTTCTAATAAGCTCCATGGGGTATCAATATTGCCCAAGTTCCTAGAGCCACATTTCCAGGATCAAGGAACTAGGACAATAGATCTCAGCCTGCCTCCAGTCACCTAACACATAAAGAACATGCCTACGTGCACAGGAAGTACTTTCTGAAGCATGCCCAGGGGCTCTCTAAATTCTCAGGATATCGGGTAAAATTTCACCCCTATGCACTCCAGAAAGCATATTAGACAAGACATGTGACAGCTATGTATATAAGTAAAATTTTGAGTTGGTGCTGGTTTATAAGACAAAAGTAAATCATTTGCAAAACTTCCTACTTTATTATTATCAAGGTTAGCTTCCTGGCTATTATTACTGTTCCTTGGGAAAATTAAGAACCCTCATTAAATAGGTAAATACATTCCTGCTACCATTTATCCTTGAGCAATTCTACAGCATTACCCATAGGAAAAGCAGCTCATTAATAAACCAGTCTTTGAAACTGGGGGCAAATACCATGTGACTATTCATTTGAGTCTCACACAAACGTTAGAGATTTTTTTCCTTTTCTATGACACTTACTAAGCATGGCCTGCCTTTTTTGACATGTCATCTTTTCCCACTTTGGTTTCAGCTACTCTGGAGGATGCCAGCTTCCTTGAAGAACCACCCAAGATACATACAACATAAACAAATTGTGTTCCTACTACTTAACACTGTTCTAAGAATTATCTATCCTCAAAATGTTCTCCAAAATTGGTAAAAATTTCTCCATTTATATGGAAACAGACACAGACACTTAATTTGGCTTATTTCTCAACTCAACTCCTAAGTATTATTCAATGATTTCTGTGATACTATAGTGAGAACCACTGTTCTAAATTAGAGAATGAGATGTCCTGCCACAATATCTTGTTTATAGGATTAAGCTTGACAACACAATGTTACTCCAATATTAATATGCTGGTGCTTCGCACACAGTAGGCACACACAGAAAACTTGAATTGTAACATAAATCTGAAGACTCAATAACCAGTATTGCCTTAGAAAACACCAGCATGCTAAAACACATTCTCATCCTCATAATAGGTACACGTCAGCTATAACTCATTGAGTTAATCAGGGTTTTTCACTTAGATTCATCATTTTAATGCAAAAGGCTGGGAGCGGGAAATTAAAACAGCCTCTTTCAGATCCTTTGTTCCAACAGTCCATAACTAACAGAATGACACAACAATTCACTCAAGATCCACATCACAATACCGCTTACCATAGCATATGTCAGTGGGCGCATTCCATTCCTTATTTAAAAAACCACTGTTATACTACCCTATTTTTAAAATTTTAAATAAGATAGATGGAGTATAATTTGAGAACATGAGGCTGCCCTGAACAGACCATCCTATTGGTTTGCAAACTGGCCCTGAAACCAAGAGGGCAGGGCAAGAGGGAAGACAGAGGTAGGCCATGATGGGTGGACAGGTGGCAGTTTTAACCAGCAAAGGAACTTACTTCTGAGGCTTGTCATGGGGATCCCAGAGGAGATCTCCACACCTCCTGCCAGAGTCTTAAAGTTTATAGAGAGGCCTCCATGGGGCTCAACACCACACTGCTCTCTCAAGACTGAGAACTTGAAAATAGCTGTAGGCATAGAAGGGGAGAGAGGGCAGAGTACACAAGCCACGGACAGAGGAGGGACCAGATCACAGGTCAGCCAGGTGGTTTAACTCTGCGACCTCTTCCAACACTCCCTTCCTCCTGCAGCACAGGCACAGTGCCAAAAAAAAAAAAGAAAAAAAGAAAAAAACAACAACAAAAACTTTACAGCAAAGGGTCTTCTAGGGTATAATTGACTGAGTCCCAGGGGTTCCAGGAAGTCATCCAAGGACCACTGAATGGTTGGAAACCATTTTGGAAAAAAGTAACAGAAGGGAAAAAAAATAAAGTAAAATAAATCCAGAAATGGCAATTTTTAAAAGGGCAAGACAATTTTAGATGCAGGAGGCAATGCTGGTATTCAATCATGCTGAGCATTTTTTGTTCTGTGTCCCTGTGAAACCAAAATGGCTAGTCAGTTGCCAGTGTCAACCATAACAGTAACAAAATTGGAACAGTCATGACCCTCTCCTCCACTTGTAAAGATGGATTTGTGTTCCCTCTAGTCCTGTGGACACGGTGTGGGCTTAGCTTGTGCTACCTATTCAAACAATCCTACAAATAAAATGAAAACAGGTGAAGGCACTTGACAGGAGGATGACCCTGAAACACCTCTCCTCCTGTCTTGCGCTTTCCACTTCCATTCTCACGCACTCTCACGGTGTTTCTCCTGCTGCTTTCTTCTTCTAGAGCCTCTAGAAGGAAGGATAATTCTGACCTCTGCTTCTCCCTAAAGACTCGAGGTGGCTCTCAAGGTAAAACCAACACAGCACAGCTTTCTCCATCCCATTTTCTGAAAGGATAAACATTCAGTCTAGGTCAGGAATTACACAAGGAGGGGGAAGAGTGTTTATTTGCTCTTTTGTCAACTTGGCCTGTTGTCCTTGAAGAAATAAAAGCCCACTCTGGAGAAACACTTCAGAAAACCTCTGTTCAGGGAAGAATCGCTTTCTCTTTCTTTTTCTACTATTTTGTTTTTGCTTTTGTAGTTGTCCACATATGTATCACTTTTTTTTTTTTTTTTTTTAAGCTGGAAAATAAAATCATGGAGGAAAGGTTTGAGATCTGGCCTGGACAAGAAATGTGATTAACAAGTTGAGGAACAGATGCTAATTTTGTGTAAACATTGATCCATTGAGGAATTTTATTTAATTGAGTGGTTGGATTGGTTAAAACTTAGTGCTTTTTAAATGTTTAATAGCCAAAAAAAAAAAAAAAAAAAAAAGTTTAGTAGCCAGATCTTTTTCCCTTTCTCTATATGCCTGTGTTGATTCAATGGTAGGGACCCAATAAAGGATAGACCATATGGCAAGACAAGGAGGTAGTTCACAGAAGAGGAAGGAGCCATTGCTATGGGGCTATTTCCATTTCCACCTGCCTTTCCTAAGGTGAAGAGCCAACCCAACAAAGGAATTTCTCTAAGCACCTAACAACATTGGTGGGATACTGTCTGGGGGGATATTGCCTTTTCTTGGATTAGCTCATTTACCACATATAGTTCAGCCAAGGGAAGATGATGAACGATTATTGAAATTGGCACCAGGCTATCCATAAGTTGGGGCAACACAAAGAACCCAGAACGTATGTACCTGTGGCTTCCAGATAGAATATTCTTCAACATCAAAAAAGAGGAAAAAATCAGAGGTTAATTCTCACTTTGAGGGGTATTTTAGCAATAGTTTGAGATGTACTGAAAATGTCCCCAAAGATAACCAGGATCAATAATCATTAAACAACACGTATGTATCTTGGTCCATATTTTAAACCATATGCTATTTTGAATGGTAACATAATATAGTCTCATATAGACATATTTATTATGTGACACCTCAAGATCACTCAGGCATGAACCTCAGTATCCTTCTTTCCCTAACCCATCTAACTTCACTCAAGCCCACACCCCACTGATTTTTATCAAATATGTCTTCTCTTCCCCCTCTGTCTGCCCGCTGCCTGGGTTCAGTACTTCATCATGCCATGTCCACGACTAAAGCAACAGCCTCTCACCTGCATTCCTCCTTCAGGGCTAGCCATGATGTGGGTTTTACCTTACAAGTGAGCTGGGTTTGCTACCCAGCTGTGCCTTTACTTCCCCAAAATAATAAATCCACGCACCAGGCTCTGCAATCTCCCTAAAGGAAAGGACATGTTTTTAAAACATGATTGATCTATCAATCACTCAGTGTATGCTAGTATTAGCACTGCTATCCATCAAAGTATCTTACCCCCTACTTAAAATCTTTCATTTCAAAGGCTCTGAGACCATTGCTCTTAGGACAACATGAATAAAAAGGATACGTCTTTTTACATTGGCTATAAAGGCTTTTAATCACATTAGCCCGCCACATCCTCTTGCATTCACTCACTACAATTCATGCTCTGTTCACCTAAAACTAACTTTAGGCACCCAATTTAGCATATTGTTCCATGATTCCATTTATAAGTCTTCCCCCCACCTCTACATTTGAACCTTGAATCTGCATCCATGAATGCCTTCACTGGAGGGGCACAATTCATGTTCAATTCATCTTAGAGCCTGTATTGTCTGGTATGGATATTGGTGCCCAGGAAACGTGCAGTTAATAGTTGCTGAGTTATTTTAATTGGACACCAGAAGTGACAAATGCATTCCTCTGTTGATGTTCGCAATGCCTCTGAAGTGCCAGAGTAGAGACAGTGGATGGAGAGGAGGTAGAATGAAGTTTGAAGATTCATGCACTGACATTTATATTAAAAATCTGTCAGGGAGAAGGAATGAGCAGCATATTAGTTGCATTTATTCCACTGTGACTTGAAGTGATATCCTTGTCAAGGAAAAGCATGTGGAGAATTACTTAGAACAAAATCATAAAAAAAAAAAAAGATTCAACTATTAGCAAGAAGTTAATTTTGCTTTCAAATACTTGGTTAACTTTTGAGTTCATTTAGATATGTTCATACGTATCTCTCTTTTAGAGGAAAACTCTAGAAGAAGTATGAAAGGTGTGGAAGTCATCAGGAGCTGGGGGATAGAATACAATGGCCCTTGTGTGACAGGCTTGTGTACACACACATGTGTACACACACAGAGAGTACACAAAACTTCACTGTAAGGTTATTTTGCTTTTCTAGATCTTATAAACCTTAGCGTCTGCATTATCTACTTTATACACATATGATTAAAAATCGTGTTCCACTTGTGCTTAAAATCCTCCCGTTGTTCCCCACTGAGTCCTAAGCATGGGTCAATGCATCATTCCCCAGCCAAGTCATTCCCATCCCTCCAGTGACACATGCACCACCCTTTATTCTATCATGGGAGATTCCTTGCAATCCCCAAATGGGCTATGATCTTTCCTACCTTCTGGCATTATGTGTCTATTCCTTCTGTCACTTCCTTTTTCAGTATCTCTGCCTGTCTAAAATGCTTTCTCTGTCTCTCAAAATGTCACTTCAATATCACTCCTCCTGTAAAATCTCATCGTAGTAAACATCTCTTATATTTGTTTGCCTGGTACTATTTTTCCTTTTTATTTTTGGTAAAGCTACTCCCCATGCTTAGTTGGGGACTGCTCCTACATCCCCATGGTCATAGCCTAAGCCAGAAAATCAGAGCCCTCGGTCCCCTGACCACTTCGCTGAGCTCACTGGTCTCAGGAAGAGACTAGGAAGAGTTATAACGGACCCTTATCACAGAAGAATCGGAGAACAGTGTGCAAAATGGAAACTAAAGCATAAAAAACAAGGTGACTCTCAAGGTGACTTGAGAAGCAGGCTTTTTGTTTCAAAGAACAAGACAAATGTACTGCTTCTGGAACCAGAGCTGGAAGTCAAAGAAAAGCCCCCAAGGCTGGTTTTGAAAGGCAGCTATTAAGTGAAAGATCTACAGGTCCTTCCTCTGTCTTATACCCTACATAAAAATCAACTACAAATGGATTAAAGACTTAAATGTAAGACCTGAAACAGTAAAACTCCTAGAAGAAAACATAGGCAGTATGCTCCTTGACATCGGTCTTGGCAATGATTTTTTTGGATTTGACACCTAAAAGCAAAGGCAATGAAAGTAAAAGTAAATAAGCAGACTACATCAAATTAAAAGGCTTCTGCACAGCACAGAAAACCCATCAACAAAATGAAAAGGTAGCATACAGAATGGGAGAAAATATTTGCTAATTATATATACAATAAGGGGTTAATAACCAAAATATATGAAAAACTTATAAAACTTGATGGAAAGAAGGAAGGAAGGAAGGAAGGAAGGAAGGAAGGAAGGAAGGAAGGAAGGAAGGAAGGAAGGAAAGGAGGGGAGGGTGGGCAGAGGAACTGAATAGATATTTTTCCAAAGAAGACATACGAATAGCCAACAGGTACATGAAAAGGTGCTGAGCACCACTAATCATCAGGGGAATACAAATTAAAATTGTAATGAGGTATCAGATTGAGAATGGCTATCATCAAAAAGAAAGGAGGTAGTGTTGCTAAGGATGCAGACAGAGGGAAGCCTCATGCACTGCTGGGGGAAATGCAAACTGGTGCAACCACTATGGAAAAGAGTATGGAGGTTCTTTAAAAAATTAAAAATAGAATTACCTCATTATTCAGCCATCCCACTCCCTATGTGTATCCAAAGGATATGAAAACAGGATATCGAAGGGATAGCTGCACTTCCATGCACAGCAACTGAATTATGGAAACAACCTAAGTTTCTGTCATGGGATGAATGGATAAAAAAAAAAAAAAAAGAAGGTGCAGTAGGAACATCTAGCTACCTCAGTAGGTAGAGCTTTGTGACTCTTGATCTTGGGATCATGAACTTGAGTCCCACTTTGAGTGTTGATTTAACTCTAAAAAATGTGGCATATATGAACAATAGGATATTATTCAGTCATGAGAAAAAAGAATATCCTGCCATTTTTGACAACAGAGATGGACCTTGAAGGCATTATGGTAAGTGAAACAAGTCAGAGAAAGATACTGTATGGAAGCACTTATAAAAAAAACAAAAAACAAACAAACAAACAAAAACACTTACATGTAGAATCTAAAAAAGCCAAACTCATAGAAACAGAGACTAGGATGATGGTTGCCAGGGGCGGGGGTGGGGGGGGGAGGTCAAAGCAAAGGGGAGATGTTAATCAAGAGTAGAAACTTCTGGGGCACCCGGGTGGCTTAGTCAGTTAAGCATCTGCTTTTACCTCAGGCTTGATCCTGGAGTGCGGGGATGGAGCCCGGCATCAGCTCAGTGGGGAGTGTACTTTTCCAACTCCGACCCTCACAGTTTCATGCTTTCACTCTCTTACTCTTTCTCTCTCTCATATAAATAAAATCTTTAAAAAAAAAAAAAAGGGTACAAACTTCTATAATAAGTTTTGTCTTCTATAAGACAAAAATGTTCTGGGAATCTAATGTACAACATAGTGACTGTAGTTAATAATATTGCATTATAACTTGAAAGTTTCTAATAAAGTAGATTTTACATGTTCTTACCACAAAAATAAATGGTAATTATATGATAGGATGCAGGTGTTAGCTAATGCTTCGGTATTAACAATTTTGTAATATTTAAGTATAGCAATTCAACATGCTGTACACTGTAAACTTACACAATGTTATATGTCAATTATATCTCAATAAAGCTGGAAAAAAAGTTAAAAATAAGGTACATTATTTCCCACCAAAAAAGAAAGAAATAAAAGCGAGAAGAAGAGAAGAAAAGAAAGACAAGAAAGGAAAAGAAAAGAAAGAAAAGAAAAGAAAAGAAAAAAAGAAAAGAAAAGAAAGAAAAGAAAAGAAAAGAAAAGAAAAGAAAAGAAAAGAAAAGAAAAGAAAAGAAAAGAAAAGGATCTGGAGGTCTTTGTGCTAAATGACCTCACACTGGGGATCATCAGTTAAAAGTACAGTTGACCTCTGAATGACAAAGGTATGAACTGTACAGGTCCACTTACATGTGGATTTTTTCAATAAATATAGTACAACACTGTAAATGTATTTTTCTTATAAGATGAATATTTTATTTTCTCTAGTTTACTTTATTACAAGAATGCAGTGTATTATACATATAATATACCAAATATATTTGGTATATTTGGCAATGGATCACACGATCAAGCGTTCATATTATAGGTAAGGCTTAGTTAGAGTCAACTATAGGCTATCAGTAATTAGCAATTAAGTTTTGGCAGGAGTTACACACAGATTCTCCACTACATAGGGGATCAGCACCCCCAACCCCCACACCATAATCAAGCAGGTCTTCTTTTTTTTTTTTTTAAGATTTATTTATTTATGATAGACAGAGAGAGAGAGAGACACAGGAGGAGGGAGAAGTAGGCTCCATGCTGGGAGCCTGACGTGGGACTGGATCCCGGGACTCCAGGATCGCGCCCTGGGCCAAAGGCAGGCGCTAAAGCACTGAGCTACCCAGGGATCCCCTCAAGCAGGTCTTCTTACAGCATGGCATAGACAACCTAGTGGGAAAGAGGCTTTAGAGAACACAGGCTCTAGAACTTTCCAGCTTCATTACTCTGAGTAAGATGCCTACATTTTCTGAGCCTGTGTTTGTTCATTATTGAATGGGAATTATAATGTGACAAAAGTAGAGCTTTCGTAAGGATTATAAATGATATACACAAGCACGTAGTGCAGTGTCTGAAGCAAAGTGGTGTCTCCACAGACATAAGTTTCAAGACTATAATCTTTAAGGAAGACTTTCTGAAAATGCACTGCCTGGATGCCTTTGGAAAATGCCAATTTCTGAGCTCCACAACCAACCTACTGAGCCCACTGAACTATTTTGGGATCCCCAAATCTGCATTTTAACACCTCTCCCAGGTTGTTCTTAGATAAGAATCATAAACCTGAAAATGCCTAAAATACCATGAGGAACCAAAGAAATTAAGACAAAGGTGAAAGGTAAGGGCCAGGGCACACTGGAGGGACAGGGGGCTTCCAATTACTGCTGACAGCAAGAGCAGAAATAATACTTGGCAACAATAACAACACGGTATTTGCCAGATTGTTCTAAATACTTCACAGGTAACAATCTTTAACCCTCACAATAGCCCCAGGAAATATGTCCTATCATTATTCCCACCTTTCTAAGGGAAGACACTAAAGTTCAAGGAGATCAAGTAACAGAGCTAAGACCACATAGTGGTTTAATGCTGAAGCTAAAAATCAAGCCCAGGTGATTTCCATAGGACAAGTTCGAAGCCACTGTGCCCCAACAGGAAGAGGTGCCTCAGCATTGCCACAAATGCTACAGTTAGCCCCCCAAATATGGCATTCTAAACACAATCATGGAAACCCACCCCCCCCCGCCCCAGTTGGCTGTCTCCCCAGTATAAACATGACTGCAAACCCATGTCTGCTCTAACATGGCAGCACTCTCCAAGCCAGGTGAATCTGCTGACTGCAAGCCCCATAGGAGCAGGGCCACGCCTCTGTTTTCACCCAGCTATCCCTAGGAGTCCATGGAAGAGCATGCCATAAATAGGAAGGCACCTAATAAATATGAGTTGCATAATGGATACCCCAGGGTGGGTTTGGAATCCAACTTCTGTAGGTTCTTCAAACTACAGGAATAAATGTTTGCAACTCCACTGATCACTCATGGAAAGTCTTTCAAGTTCCTTATATAAGTGCCATCTGACCTATAAACACAGCTTCCCCTGCCTTCGGAAGACCTTCAGAGGCTCCCCTTTAAAATATAATTGTTTCCTTAAAGCCAGAGTCAGGTTCAATTGGTATTTATTGCATGACTACTGTGTGCCCAGAGCTACCCAGGCAGTGTGACTTTATGGAGGGCATCGCATAGTAGCGCTTAATGAATATTTGATAAGCCCTCCGATGTTCAAGTTAGGAATCCACTGAAGAGGAGATGAAACTGAGTCTCAGATGATTTAAGACTTTACAAGACTCAGACCCAGGGCTTCAGGATGTAAGGTCAAGGTCCTCTCCACCAGGTAAAATAGAGATGGTTTAGTAAACAAAGAGTTTAACACAAAAGTACCACAAGCTTTGGGCAGATCTTCTAACTGCAATGGTTTACATTTTCTTTCAATTCTATGCAACATGAAAAATTAAGTATAAGCTTATAATGCCTTATATTTTTATAGTACTTACTACCTCATGACTGGATTCGTTTGAATTAATTCTCAAAGGGCATTTTTTGAGAAAGGTGTCAAGTTATTTATGCAAATGCTCTCTCCATATATCCTATTCAACCTGACATTTGCCGAAGTTTCAAATATGGGGAAAACACATCTAAAATTTGACAGCGAAAACACCACAACAACATTTAATACAATGGTTTATCATGACATTAATTCATGGACAATTTATCAAATGCTGATAATGGATCACAGAGGTGACTATAAGGATTGGGGAATGATGAATCCTACCTTCTCAAGTGGAGGCTGGACCTAGTGACTCATCTGTAATGAAGAGAATACAGTGGAAGTGAAGGGATATCACTTCTAAGACAAGGGTACAAAAGAATGAAACTATCTTGCTGGCACCCCCTTGCCCTTGTGCTTGTCACTCTGATGAAGCCAGCTGCTATGTTGTGAAAAACTCTAATAGACAAGCCCACACGACAAGGAGCCCATGGAGGCCTCTGGTCAACAGCCAAAGAGGAACTGAGGACCTCAATCCAACCACTCATGAAGAGCTACATCCTGCCCATGAACACGTGAGCCAGGAAGCATGTCCTTCTGGACCAGTGCTTAGATGCCTTTGATCTTGTAGGAGCCCCTGAGGCAGAAGATTCCTCTGACCCACACCTAGGTTTCTGACGCATGGAAACAGTGACATAACACACATGTGATGTGTGTTGTTGCAACCATGATTCATTACCGGGTAATTTGTTATATAACAAGGGATAACTAATACAGCATGTCTTTTTTGCCCTAGGGCCACCTCTGACATTAGCTGTGGTTGCAGTGAAGAGTTCCATGTGGACTGAAACCTACCTCCCGTTGGTAGAATCTTACCTGGAGCATGTACAGACTTCCACCTTCTGCCTCAGAGCCTGTTTCAATGCCAAAAGGATCCCTTGGCTAAAAGGGCAAAGAATATTGGCTCTGGTGTCACTCACTCAGAGCAGGACCCAAGCAGGTGGGTAACTGCCCAAACTTCCACTCTTCACGTGGAGTTTTAGAAGGCCTTCTGCATCCTTCCTAGGAGGTTGCCACTGTGCCAGCAGAAATGAACTGCCATTGCCAATAGTAGTAACCCTGATAAAGAGTCCTGTGGTCCTTTTTCCCTTCCCTGGCTTGCTTCTCATACTCCTTTACTTATGAGTCCCATGATCACCTCTCAAATAAACCACCCTCATTCGAGTCTTGTCTTAGGCTCTACTTTTGGAAAAACCATACTAAGACCATGCCAATTGAACTGTCCACCGTGGGAGGACTCCAATAAGCAAAACGGCTTATGGAAGGCAAAGGGCATGGGAGAGGGGAAGCATGGGGCATGTTTAGTAGATGCAAAAGGTATCTTGCAAAAGGTTGCAGAGTTTCCCAGCTTGTCTGAAAGATGGGGGTCACATTTCAATGCAGGTTCCAAGTCCCTTTTCTTGGAGAATCCAATTCCTGGGAAGAGGCCTAAGGGCCACGTTTTTAACTCGTAAGTGTCCCAGTTGATATTAGCAGGCAAGTTTGGGTAATAGTGGATTTGCAAAGTATGGGCCTGTCAGGGGCAAGAGAGGAAAGAATAGAGCAAATTTGGTCAAAACCATGAAGGTGAAGAACCTCAAATTCTTCCTTAAAATACTGGAATGCATTCTGAAAGCAAATGGGGAGCCATTGAGGGTTTCTGAGCAGAGAACTATGATGATTGAGGCACTATGAAAAGGAGCAGCAAGACAAAAACAGATTTCCTATGGCAAGAGTTTGGTGAGCTGTCACATTGGGAACATGAAAGCCAATATAGAGGTGATTGCAAGCATTCAGGTGATGTGGAACAGAAATTCAAGTGAGATAATTGACAAAAAAAATGAATAGCATTTCATAAAATAAGCTTGAAATTTGAATTAAATAGGCTTGCTTCACAGCATTTCCCTTTCTGTACTGCCTGCAGACTACGTTTGTAGGGCCTCTGTGCATTTCTTTATCATTCTTGGCATGCAGTATTAATCTCTTTCTGGTAATTAATTACCATTACATTACTCTCAAAGTTATAGAATTTTCTCAGGGGAAAACTCTACTGCGCACTTAAAAAATGGATGGTTATTTATGTAGCTGGACCACTTGGAAACATTTACATTTTTCCTTTATGATGATTAAAGCCTAATGCAAATAGAGTTTTTAACATAGGTTCCAAACATAATTTTTTTACGTGTATAATTGGAAGTTTGACACTTACCTGAGTGTTAGTTTGGAAGTGAAGCAGATTTTCTAATTAAATCAAAGAAGAAATTCATTACTGCTCTGAAACAAAATGTTAAAACAGAAAGAAAGAATAAAATACCAACACAGTCTTTTTGTTTGGGCTGCATTTTGCTTACATATTTGTTTGTTTTGGGGGGAAAAGGATTAAGCAGTAACTATCACAATAGATTGTCCATATTCTTAGGACAGAAACTTATTATTGTTACCATTTTATTTTTTTAAGATTTATTTTTATTTATTTGAGAGAGAGAACCTGGAGAGAAGGGAGAGTCTTCCAAGTAGACTCCCCACTGAACTTGGAGGGTGACCCAGGGCTCGATTTCAACACCCTGAGATCAAAACCTGAGCTGAAACCAAAAGTCGAACGCTTAACCAACTAAGCCACCCAGGGGCTCCTATTTTTACCATTTTAATAACAAATTCATCCTTGCTCTCTATACCTCCACTTCTCCCCTTCTTTCCCCTTCTCTCACTTTAGAACACTTGGAAGTATAGGGCACAAAAGTATCAATTAACCTCAAATGAGATGCAGCATTTCTCTTTGTTACACACATCCTGAGTAACAATGTAAGAATGAGGATTGTAGAGTATGGCCCTATTAGTTTTCATTCCAGCCATGATGTTTGCATGCCATGTGCCCATGGATACCAAAGTTAGTTTCAACCTCATGGGACATCTATAAAGATGAAATTCAACAACACGGATAAGAGTCTTGGAAGAAAACCCAATGTCTGACAAGAGCTCGTCTAAGGAGCACTCCATCTGTATCATACCTCACACACCATGCCACAGAGGAGTCTTGCCACCATCTCTGCTGCAGGTAGTAGGGGAGGAGGTGCCGGGGCACACAGGCTCCTCCCTGGTCTCTTACAGCTGCCGTGTTCATAGACTCCTCTCCACCAGCCTCATGAATAACACTAACTCCCCACTGTCAAACATTCACAATTTATCAGGAGAAATGAGTGTGTCTATGTACTGTAGAATGGGGACGTTTAGGCCATGCATGAATCCATACACTTTTATTAGCAATGAAATAGCTTATGCTTCTGTTTTTCACTTGATTCAGGAGTTATTCCTTCCCCATTTATCGGCTGTAATGAATACTGAAATTAAGCACCATCTTCAAAATATAGAAAATAAAAAAATAATAAAATAAAATAAAAAACACCATCTTCTTGGTCCCTTCAAAGCCATCTAATTGGGAGTAGGGGAAATAACATACCACTATTCTTGCAGTCTAACTAGTTTATCTTTAGAATAGAGCTAAATCAGGAGGACCTGCATCCTCTTCTAGTGCCTTAGGTCACACAACCGTCTATATGCACAATCCCACAAACACTTAGGTTATCACTAAGAAACCGACTGGTCAATCCATGAATGTACTAATATTAAGCATTTAGTGAGAATGGAGAGAGAAAGCCAACTGGAAACAAAAGATATTTGAAAAGGAAGAGAAAAGCCAGAGAAGAAACAAACAGCAGAGGAGAGAGAGAGAGAGAGAGAGAGAGCGAGCAAGGTGGAAAACAGAGAGAGAAATAAGAGGATAGTATTCACTAAGATAAAGATCAGCAGAACAATTAGCTTTGGATATATCAGGTTTAATTAATAGGGAGAGAAAGCATTAAGCTAGTGAATTCAGGCAAATATATATTTAGGAAAACAGCCAAAGAAACGAGTATGACTTTGTGATGTTTATATTCGTGCAACCACAGAAGGTGGATGAGCCATGAACACAGTTGGAATTCCATCAAAGGAAGTGGGGAACCTGAGTCTATAGCCACCCACCTACAACAGTCCTGGTGGCCTTGGCAACCAGATCTCCTCTTCATGCAAATAACATGGAAACGAGAAAAGGCATATTAAAAAAAATAAAATAAAATAAAAACACCAAAACCCTTATTCACAGGAAGAGCAACATGTGGTGCAACGAGAGCCACGTGGGGAATGGTCCAAAGAGGATTTTGGGAGCTGTGTCTGCAGTAAGCAGAGAATGAAATCTTGAGGGTGTCAGAAATGCAAATAATTGGATTAAACCCCTCAAACTTTAGCATTTTTGTGTTTAGACATGTCGACTTCCTTTTAGTCCATGTACATAAAACAAGTATTTGCAAATCAGTGGCCATTGCTTTAGATGCAAAGTTCCAGTTCTGGGGAATACCTGGCCTCATTTTCCTAGGGTCAAAAATTTGCGTGAACAGCTGGAAATTTTGCCAAAGTCCTGCACCAAATATTCTCCCTGGCCCTTTCTCCAACTAGGAACCACACGAGAGAGACAGGATCTAGATCTGTCTTCTCCTCTCCAAACCTGCCTCTTTGTCAGGTACTGTGTGGTTGCTGTTTGCCCAGGACGTGAGGCAACAGTGAGTGTGGTCTTGAAGACAGGCCAGCCTTGAAGGGTAAGTAAGATCAAGAGAAAGAGTGCCTACTGGCCAGCCTTGTGTATTTGGAAAGGCAGCTTTGAAAGTGAAGAGACCAGAATGAAAATGCACCAATGCTTTTAGCCACGATGATCATTACCAGACTATGAACTCGGTAGCAAGGGGAAAGGGACTTGCCACTGTCACATAAAAAAACAAGACAGTCATGCCTGTGTTGCTGTTGTTTGCTGATTTGAAGGCTTACGATTTGTCCAGCACTGTGCTAAATTCTTATATGCATAATCTTATTTAGTTCTCCCTACAAATTTCTAAGATAGATACTGTTATTGTTATCCCAATTTTACAGGTGAGAAAAATTTGAGCTCAGGAAATCTTAAAAACCTGGCCAAAGTCGTAACAGCAGCACTGGATACAAATCACAGCAGTCTCAGTCCAAAGCTCATTCTCTTACTTCTCTGCTATACTCCCTCCCAAATGAATCCTGCTAAATAAACTTATTAACGTCTACAGTGAGAATCTAAGCTACCTGCATCAGATTCATCTACGATAAGTAATGCCAAAAGATTTAGGGGTAAATACTACAACACTCACATTTCATAAAAGTAATTACATGGAGACACATGCAATGGTAAGACTGTTGTTTTTTTTTTATCATTTTATTTTATTTAAATTCAATTTCACAATATAGAGTATAATACCCAGTACTCATCTCATCATATTCCCTCCTTAATGCCCATCCCAAATACCCCATACCCCTACTTACCTCCCCTTTTGCAACCCTTTGTTTCTCAGTTAGGAGTTTCTCATGGCTTGTCTTTCTCTCTAATTTTTCCTCACTTGATTCCCTCCCACCCTTCCCTTATGGTCCCTTGCACTATTTCTTAGAAGTCTGTTGTTTCTGAAAGCAAGCAAAGAAGAAAATAGGAAGCAGAGACACAGGATCATTTATTTGGGGAACTTCTCAATCTCCATGAGCATGTAAAAGAATCCCACATTTGTTCTGATGGCTTTCCTAAAGCTATGTCTTTTTGGAGACTTTCCAGAAGCATATATCTATCTTTCATTCTACAAGGGAAGAACAACAGTTGGGCCTCAGTATAGAGATGAAAAAGAAAGCCTACTGATGGGACATAACATGGAAGTGCAGCGTCCACAAGGGAAGAGCAAGAGGGGGCTTACTTTAAATTACATTTTCTTTGAATATAGAGTCCACCACCAAGATAAACCAGATTCTACTTCCAAAGAATAAATTGAATCTAAAGAAATCAAAGCTGTGGGTCTTTTTTTTCCCTTTTTGAAGTCATACATATATTAAGTTCTAGACAGCTTTATGAGAGATATGCCAAGTGCAAAGTAAACGCTTGGTCATGATAACACAAAGGTGTGGTTTTCTCTTAGAATCATGCAAACTACAGGGATTGGTTATTTTATTAGCTAAAAATATATAGAAAGCATAGTACTGGTGCAGGTTTTACTGTCATCAGGAAATTAAGAAAAAGGAATACCATAGTATTTCAGAGCCGTGTCATAGTATGCCTCCAGTTCTAAGTGGCAATGTGAGTTTATTATCCACTTACCTACACACCTAACTCAAATTCCCACCCAAATGATCAAAACTGCGTAAAAATAATCTATTTAATAACAGAAACCATAGGAGAATCAGCCAAGTATTTGCAATTCTAAGAAGTCTATCACCATAAATTAAAGTTAGCATGTGATTGCAGAAATAAACAACCAAGTAACTTCACTTATGAAAGAAAAGTTCCCCAAATGAAAGAAACTATGAAAAAAACCCCAGAGCATATAAAGGCACAATTGGAAAAAGCCAAGTGGTGGGAAACAGGGAAAACTACGCCATGTTGTTAGAGGGCAAGGGAGGAAATAGGAAGAAATGTTAATCTTCTTAATGCAAAAGTCAAAGAAACAGTGTTCATTTATTCTTCCAGGTTCTGTTTTGGTGGTATGATCAGTAAAGGAAACAGAAAATATTTGAACAGAGAAACACATAAACATACACACACAAACCAGGGGTGCCTGGGTGGCTCAAATGGTTAAGTGTCTGACTTGTGATTTCAGCTCAGGTCATGCATGATCTTATGCATCAGGGGATGGAGGCCAGTGTGGGGCTCTGTGCTCAGCAGGAAGTCTGCTTCTCCCTTCCTCTCCCTCTGCTCCTCCCCTCTCCCCCACCCACCTGCAGACATGCATGTGCGTGCACTCTCTCAAATAAATAAATCTTTAAAAAAAGCCATACACATATGCCAAGAACACAAACAAAAATGCTAAAGTAAACCCAAATATCTTGTGAATAATCAATATGAAAATAAACAGCCTTATTAAAAAGACAAAAGATCTTACATTATAATAAAAATATTAACTAAATGCTAATCCCAGGAAACATAAAATAAATGGTAGAGTAGAAAAAGAAAAGAACAATAAATCATTTATGTAGCATTTAATGCTTGGCAATCACTGTTCTAATCACTGTATAGTTTTTATCTTATTCCATATTAATAACCACACAAGGTATGTACTATTTTATTATTGTTTACAAGTGAGAAAATAGAATCACAAGGTCACTAAATAACTTTCTCAAAGCCTACAGTCTACTTGGTGGATACATGAGTCTTCTTCCTTAAGGGCAAAAAAAAAAAAAAAAAAAAAAAAAGGCAAAACATAGCTGGCGGATAAAAGCAAAAGAAAGAAAGATGTGCAATATTAACATAAACACTACCATTTGTCCATTTGTTTGGCGCTGAAATATTTAAACAAGAAATTGTACACACATCCCTATAAAACAAAACAAAGAAAAAGAAACAAACACAGAAAACATACGGAAGACAAACAGGTTTAACAAACTTCAAGTGACTTAAGATACTTATTAAAATACACAGAATACAAAGTAATTCAACTCAATTATCAACAGTATCTACAGAATTTTAAATAGGTAAAAGGTCATATATGTAAATGCCATCAGTTTTTATATAAGGAATAGCCCCAATCTTTACAGAGAGAGTAGAAACCAACCATGTATGATTTGTACATAAATAAATGAAAGAATACATGAATGAATGAACACCTCTTTCAGTTTCGGACAGTCCTAAGTTGACTAAAAAAATCATTTCATAAATGTAATATATATACATATATATTTTAAAAATTTTATTTATTTATTCATGAGAGACACAGAGAGAAAGAGGCAGAGACACAGGCAGAGACAGAAGCAGGCTCCATGCAGGAAGGCTGATGTGGGACTCGATCCTAGGATCCCTGGATCATTACCTGAGCCCAAAGGCAGATGCTCAACCAGGCGCCCCTATATTTTGTTATTTAAGAAAACACATATATAATTAAATCCAAAAGGCAGAAATTTCCTGGCTATTATGTAACAAATAATTTTGACCAGAAATAAATAAATCACTTGGTTTAAGGATGTGTAATATTATATCCTATGAGGTAGGTGAAAAAGCAGATGCATATGTCTGCATATAAATGTAGTAAGAGAAAGATGTAGGAATTGAATGTTAAGAACACATCGGTGAATTTTTATTTTCACCAATGTTTCTGTGTGCATTCATTTTTATGGATATGCATTAAACTGTTGGAAAACAATGTGTTAAATACATCAATTTCTTGTAATTCCTGGAGTGTATATGTTTCCCTAACATTCTATATACTATTTCTCTGTAAAGTCTTCAAAGTATTCTCATAAGTAAAAGACAGTTTTGTCCTATAAATAATCTTTCTCTCCCCCTACCAAAAAAGCCTCACTGTGCATGTTAATTTTTCAAGGAATGTAAAAATAGTGAAATTAATTTTATAAGTAAAATGTGAGCTTTTTAACCAGGAGTTATTGAAATAAATTGAATAGCCATGCCTTTATGATTGCTTTTAAGAGATTCTTTTTTTAAAGTATTATAGATATATTCATTTTTCTATCTTAACACATTCCTTTAAGAAAAAAAATATACAGTATCTCTTTTTCCTAATTTAAAAGTTAATTACTGTGCTGTAATTGTGAAGTTTGCTTTTTTTAAAAAAAAAAAAAAGAAGGAATTTATCTCTTATCATCTTTAAATTTAAAATAACTTGATGGCAGTAGAAGTAATCATTACATTCTTCTAGTGTCAGAGTCCCAGATGGCATGATAAAAAAAAGGAATAATCAATAACAATTTAGCACTCATTATGTTTATAGAAAATTATAATGGTTAGATTCAACTTGTGCACATATTTTCCAAAAATGCATTTATGCATAAAATTATATTTTAATTTTAATTACATGTTACATTCTTTTAAAACGTAATTATCAAGGTATATTCTCCAGTTCCATAAATTACCCCATGAATAAAACAACAATTCAAAGTACCATTAAAAAGGTACAAATGAGGGTATATATGATCCAAGGAAAGAAGACCTCTTAAAGGCTTCAGGGAGACGGTTGCAATTTTTATGCATGATTATTGGTGCCCAGAGTTTCCAAGAATAAAGACATGAATGAGGACAAAGTTGTGGCATATAGATTCCTAGGGCGGGGGAGGGAATATATTGTGTTCATGTCAGTTAGTACTGTTACCAGAATCATGTGTTTTGAAAAGAAAATAGGAAATAGAAGAAAAATTTAAATGAAGAATATGGCTAAGAAAACATTTTCAACAACTATGAATCAGTGACTCAAATATTTTTACCCAATTCGATAAGTGATGGGGATTCATGATGGCTGTTTTAATAGAAAAGGAGCAATGTATATATAGAACTTCACTTGAGGAATACTTATTTGAATATGTATTATTAAAAGATCGAGGAAAGGAAGCTTAAATTCAAGGCAGTCAATTGAATTATGACTCTATTCAGGTGGTTCTTAAACTTCATGCATTAGAATCACCTGGAACATCGTCAAACTACAGATTGCTGGCACTCAACCCTAGAGTCAGATTCAGTAGGTCTTGCATTTCTAGAAATTCCTAGGTAGTCCTGATGGTGCTGGTCTAGGGACCACACCTAGTGAGCCCCTGGTCTACTAGTTTAGTGAAAGCTTACAGAACACCTGAACTAGTGTGGTTCATTAGGATCATACTGAACTAGAAATGACAGAAAATTTAACAGTGTGCAGATTAGAATGTGTTTATTTTTCTCCCTTACAGATTCTGTAGGAATATCTCCATGGCTCATGCATGCAGTTGGTCAAGAATGTCACTAAAAATAGTCAAACTCCTTCTGCATGTCAAAGCTGTATGGTATATGGCTTTTATCCTCATGGTTTCAAGATGGCTGCTCTACCTCCAGTCATTATATCCCTGTTCTAGGCACTAACAAAGCAAAGAATAAAGTACTCTCTCCAAAAGAGGCTTTTTATTTTTATTCAGAAGGACTATCTTCCACAGGGATCTGGGGAAGCACATATCTCAAAAAAGTGTGCTCCAGGACTTTCTCTCTCCAAATCTAAAGATGTCTGGATAGAAAACAAAGTAAATTATCGGCTGTCGCATTTGTCCTTTTGCATAAAATCAGGATTCTGCTAATAACAAGTAGTCATGAGTATTATTAGTAGGTGACTAGCAATGTCTGCCACACAGAAGGTAGAAGGTGATTGTGAATATGAGAGGCTAGAGCAAGAATGTGTAGATCTTAAATACTGATTTTCTCAATCTCTCACATCCTTCCAACCTCAAATCACATATAACTCCTGCATGAAGTCTTAGGGGACCTACAGCTTTCAGATTAAAGTCTCCTATGATTTAGTCCTATGGCAACTAGAATAAGCACTAGGAAATTGATTGAAACACAGAACATTCAAGCAGAAAGGGTCCCACCCACAGACAAGAGGTATAGCAGCACCTTTTGGCCTTAGTAGAACTGCTTTCCTCAGGGAAAGTCATTATCTGCCCAGAAAAGGGTCCCCATTTGAGTGTTGGAGCCCAGGAGAGAGGTTAGGTATATAGGCACAGCTTCCAGTTAAGGAGGGAAAAACACAAAATGAAGGAATTTCTGTCCTATTTGTCTTCAGGAGAAATATTGTATCTACTAAAAAGAACAGGCTACTATTAAAAAGGAGCAATGAGAAAAATTTTTAAAGGAGGGCTTCAAGGGTGCCTGCATGGTTTAGTCAATAAAGCATCTGACTCTTGATTTCAGCTCAGGTCATAACCTCAAGGTCATGAGACAAGAGGCCTGCGTTGGGCTCCACACTCAGCACAGAGCCTGCTTACAATTCTCTCTCACCTGCTCCCTATGTCCCTCCATCCCCCAATCTTTCTCTCTTAAATAAATGCATAAATACATAAATATAAATAAATAAAGGAGAGTTTGGAAGTTTAGAATATGACACAGAAATAAACAATTCTATGGAGAGACTAAGAAAAAGGGCAGAGTCATAGTAACATGTCAGACGAAGCTGAGCACGTTTCCTCCATGAGAAAACTATGGGAGAAAATAAGACAGAAATTAAAAAGATATGAATCAAAAGATCCAAGAGGCCCAGAATTCGGCTAACAGGAGTTGGAAAGAGAACAGAAATAATGAGAGAGGGAAAATAATCAAAGAATAATAGAATACAATCTCCCTTGCTGAAGAAAAGTATCTATCCTCAGACTAGATAGAAAGAAATAGGATAAATTCAGAATGCTAATAATAATGAAGAAGATTCAAAAATACTAACAGAAAATGGAAAACAAAGAAACAAACCACAAAAAAAGACATTCTTCCTACCAAGGAACAAATAAGACTGAGTATCAGAATTCACTCAGAAACTCAGATCCTGGGAGACAACAAAGTTCAATGCCCCAAAGTTATAACAGGAAAAGACGTTGAACTCAGAATTCCATAATCTTCAAATCAATAATAGAAATGTATAATCAATTAAATTTCCAATCAGGAATGAAGCCAAAGGAAAGATGATACTAGACATGTAAGAATCTTTAAAAACTTACTATCAATGCACTCTATATATATCTTCCAGTTTTATTGAAATATAATTGCCTTATAATGTTGAATTAGACGAAGATGTACAACATTTTTTTAAAGACTTTTTTTAATTTTTTTTTTTTAATGATAGTCGCACACAGAGAGAGAGAGAGAGGCAGAGATACAGGAGGAGGGAGAAGCAGGCTCCATGCCGGGAGCCTGATGTGGGACTCGATCCTGGGACTCCAGGATCACGCCCTGGGCCAAAGGCAGGCGCTAAACCGCTGAGCCACCCAGGGATTTGATATATGCATATATCACAAAATGGTTATCATAATAAGTTAACATCAGCTCTCTCACATAGTTATGTTGTTTTTTTTTTCTTGCTGAGTACTTCCCTCTCTTAGCAACTTTCAAATATGCCATATGGTATTGTTAACTATGGTCAGCATGCTGTACATTACATCTCATAACTTATTTACCTGATAACTAGAACTTTTTATCTTTTGAATGCCATCCTACATTTAAAAAAAGAAAGAAAGAAAAGAAAATACTCAAGGAGATAACCCCAAAAATTTAAAGGAATACCACCCAAAAAAGAATATCATAGAATATCCTAACATGCATTTATTATTTCCATATTAAAAAAAAAACAAACAAACAAACTCTAAATGCAGGAGTGGACAGAGGGGTTAAAAGAACCAAGGGAATAAACAGTCATGCAAACAAGAGAAGGAGATGATTTCAGCAAGTGATGAGGAAAAGCTAATAATAAAAATTAGTGCAGACATTTTTAGCAATTGTGTTTAGAAAAGTTAACGGGATGTGACCAATATGCCATCATAAATCATTGAAAGACGGAAGATCTCATTGGGGTGAAAGGGAGAAGGAGAAACAAAACTAGATTTAAGATGCTGAGCATGATAGGGGTGAGCAAAGAGGTTAGAAGTGAAGCCAATGAACTCTATAGAATTTTTTAACGTTTTTTTTTTGGAGGGGACAGATATAGGGAAAAATGATGGTTCAGTGAAAACAAGCCCATGCTTGACTGAGAAAAAGATTTGTTACAGAGAGAGACACTGAAGACACAGGGTATAGCATGATCAGGGGAAAAATTTAATCTAGCCATAGACTCAGAAATGTGGATTCAAATCATGACTCCACCACTTATTAGCCAGGTGACCTTAGGGGAGGTACAATTGAACTTTGGTTTACTGAATCAGTACTGAATCAGATTCAGTACTCAATCTGCCAATAGCACTAATAATATGCCAAGAGTAAAAGAAATAATGTATGTAAGAAGTCTGACACCCAACAGACGCTCAGTAAAAGTTCATGATTACAGCTACTATTATTCAGCAGATGAAGCCCTGAGGTGGAAACATCCTTGAGGAGACGTGACCAAGAGGACACGAAAGGAATTCGGCTTTAAATAGAACAAATTTATTTCTCTTTCAAACCTAATGCAGAGAAAAATGGAGAAGAGTAAATGTGTAAGTGCAGTGGAGAGTGGGTTGGCAGCCATTTCAAGACAGAGATGAAATTAATTGAGAGAGGGGATGTTTTAGGTAAATGCAGACTGAGGGTCACAGGGGCCAAGGGTGAAGCAGCTCATTGTGCTATGGGCAAGTCTGCAGATATCTCCTCCCTACCCCTTTCTCATGAACTATTTCCAGCTTTTTGAGACAAGAGCACTATTTAATTCATTTTTGCATATCTGCATCTTGTAGAGCCTGATAAATACTTGTCTAGTAAATATTTGGTAAAGAAAAGAAGGGAAAAAGAGCAAGGTTGTTCTATTTTAGGGATCAATTCCATCCCATGCACCTCGGACTGGCATAATTGAAACTGGCAACACATTTCCACAGATTGGATCTATTCCATCACCTCTAGACGTTTGTGTACCAGCCCAGTCTCCACTGGGAGCAAGTACACTGTTCAAATGCCAAACCACAATTTGTATATCACAATGAGGTCGGGATGCAGAAAGGGCTGGAAACGGAGGGAAATCACCACATAAGCATGTGGGTAGCCAACTCAGAAGTGGGAGAGGCAGCCTGAGAGTGCATTGCTATTGCTGGGAGGGGGGATTTTCAGTTTCAGAATCACAGGGGAGCAGTTTGCATTGGATTATGCAGTTGAATGAGCAGTCATCTGAGTGAGTGGGCTGGATGGCATGAAGTCCATTGGAGAGAAGGAGGCTAAAGAACAGTGTGGCGGGCAGATGTCAAGGAATGCTCGCCCGCGCTGGTGCCAAACCTCTGCAGTTCAAATCCATCTGAATCACCCATGTGAGGTCGAGAGGACACAGCATGCTTTCTCTTAGCACTCCCTTGTTGAAAACCCCACAAAGGCTTCCCATGGGACCTTAAACTCTAAAATGAATATGGCTGCACAGCTCCCCAGTCTCCTGCAATCCCCATGCCCACCTATTTACAGCCACTCCAGTTACAGAACGGCCCTCCTCTACGGCCCAGGAGTTCGTAGTTCGGTCCTGCTCCCCAGAGCCCATGCATGTGATGCATCTCTGCTTATAACACCCACACTCTTCCTCTGCTGACAACCTCCATTCACTCTTGTATCTCAGCCTTACACACTCCTCTTTCCAAAGGGATCTTCCCTATGGCCCTGGGGCACCCTCTGGCAGCACACTTCTCTCCACCAGGACTTTTGTACACTATAATCAGAGTTATTTGCTCACATGTTTAGAGTTTCTCATCTCCCCTGAATTTTAGTCCTCTGTGGGCAGAACCAGGTCTGTCTTTGTACCTGTATCACAGGGCAGCAGTGTCTAACACACATATTCTCTGTGGGAGCACTCTCACCTCCAAGAGAGAGAAGTCCATTCTTTGGGGAGGAAAAATGAAAAGAAAAGTCTTACTTCTTTCATGCATAAAGCACCGATCTACATATAGCTCAAAAACAGACCATATATTTTGTGGTATTAAAATTTCATGGGGCAGGAAGGCAATTAAAAATGTCCAAGAGTTTAGGTAGATGGTAATGAAAACAAAACAGAAATCTGAGGGGTCCTGCTGTAGCACAATGCGTGGACATAGTTGGCCCTTCAAATATATAAATATTGAGTGAAAAGAGCCAAGATAGAAAAAAATCATCAGTTTTGGTGTGGGCCCTGATGAAGCATTCTCAGTTGGCCATCTTCCCCAGACTCAGAGCAGAAGGAAGGACCGCAAGGCAAGACAGGATCCATGGAGGAGCTTGGTGTTGCCTTTCTTATCTTAAATCCACAGAATTTTAGATGTTGCTTTTTAAAAAACAAACACTATAAACAGAGCAAAGGGAAAGAGAATTCCCAAAATATATGTCAATTGCTCCATAGCTCAGGTTTGCAAATGAAGCCAATGCCCATGATTATATGTAAGAGAACTTTTGGGTTTGGATCTGACCTTGACCTTGCTGGATGCCCATGATGCTCTACTTTGCTTTCACAAAATTTCCACACTTAATATTATCATGTATTTGTCCCAGTAGACAGAAGCCTTGCAGCGAGCAGGGGCCCCGGCTAATTATACAAGATAAAGCATATTCAGACAGAGTCTAGCATGCATTAAACACTCAGTAATTATTAACATTATTATTTTTCTAATAGTAGTGGTAGCAACGTTGTTGGTGTCGCTATCATTAATTCCGTCACGCTATATTGGCACACCAAGCCCAGCATTTAAGTAAGCACTTTGTTAATATCTGACAAATAAATGAAATAAAATTCCAGCCAGGGACTCCCTTTCCTCCCCATTTTGACCCTTTCACTTTTTTGAAACCCTTATCAGACACAACCAAAACACGAAAGCACTTAAACATTTTTTTTAAAACCATGGAACACATCTGGGATGGAGTTTTAGCTGGTTTTCACTTGATCTCACATTATACCGGATATGTTTATGACTCTTGAAATTAATGCAAAACTTGTTATTATCATCTCATTTTTACCCAATGAGCACAGTTCTCACTAAATCACAGCCTTCCCATTTAGACACAGCAGCTGATAAAGTCCATACCTGACCTGGCATAATCGTTGCCACTTACTCACGATGAGGCTGTCATCATACAGGCCACCAAATATTAATGAGAAGGGACTCAGGCTTGTGGCTGCCTCAGAGAGCACTCAGGATGGAAAATCAATCTTGAAGCCAGCGTCAGAAGGAAGACGGTCCTCAGCAGCGTGCCGTGCTGACTACATGCTGAAAACTCAGTACCTTTTACTTAACAGAGATGACAAATGAGCCTCGGATGAAATATGTCTGTCAGGTTTTAGCAGCTCGACAGTGAGCACCCAACTCTGAAATATGATAATTATCAATCAATGTTAAATGCAATCTGGAATCCCAGAAACAGACTGTCATTTGCAGATTATAGTCGACGTAAGAAATTCATGGGTGTCAGTTGTCTGTGCGTGTATGCGACATATATGTGTCCTTTCCTTAGAAGATGCGTGGGAGTGCTTCAGATGGAAAGATCAGACATTTGGACAGAAGAATTCTGTGCCCCCTGCCCTGCTGCCTCATAAAAATCACGACTCCTTCAAATGGTGTCTGTTTGCATGTATTACAGAGGGAAAATAAAAAAAATAAAAAAACAAAAAACAAAAAACGAGCCATTCTTTGAGCATTCACTGTATGTCAAATGCTCCATCAACCTAATTCACCACATTTCATCCTTCCAACAGTCCTATGAGGTAGGGCTTTCTCTTTCCATTTAGTAGATGGGCAAACAACCAAGGTGTGAGAGGACTAAAGACTCTGGCCACAGATGGCAGACTTGGGCCTGTCTCAAAGCTTATGGCTTCACTCAGTGCATTATATGGAATCATTGGGTATTTTCTAGAACAAAAAGCCATTTTCCATGGTAATAACCAAACACAAAGTAAAGCACACGGTGAATTACCTGGCTATATATCTGTATCTCTATATCTCTATCTACCTACCTACCTATCTCCCCTTTATATTTAGTAATATAATTTAAAACAAATTTGTTTCATCTTTATAACTTTATCTTTAATATACTGTCACATGGCCATCAAATGGTTCCGAAGTTGACAAATGATACATTCAGGCCAAGAATACAGCTTAAAATAAGATTGTTTCCTGGAAACACTGGGACCCAGATGGGACTCTATGTAGAAACACACAAGGAGTTGATGCAAAGATGCTAAAATTCTGTATCTAATATAACCATTCTTGGAGATGACCAGGTGAAGTATGAGTCCTTTCTGGTTAATGGTTGAACCCCCACTGGCATTGCTACATTTATAACCAGTAAAAACCTGTAGTATCATTGTTCCCACTCCTTTTGGTCCATTCTGGGATAATCTAATGGGCTTAAAAAAAGACAAATATCTGAACTCTATGCCTAGGAACTCATATTTGATTGGTCTGAGGTAGGATCCAAGCGTTCATATGTTTTTGAAGCTCCCCCAAGTGATTCTCACCTGCATCCTTAGTTAACATTTACAGATACTAAATGAAATAGTAAGAAAAAGGATGAAATTTAAATAATTGGCAAAACAGGAGAAAATATCCTTTCTGCTCTCTCTCTCTCTCTCTTTCTCTCTCTCTCTCTCTCTCTCTCTCTCGGGATTAGCAGAATATTCTTGATATATTAACCTTGTGCTTCTCGCTAGTATTTCTCTTTTCTCCTTGTGCTTAATCTCTGTGCACTACTGTACTTCTCTGCCAATTCAGAGAAAGTATGTAATGGCAGAAAGCAAGAATAAAAGGAGGCTCCATTGGATTCTCGATTTTTTAAGAAACTGGGGAGCAAAACTTGTCCATCTCTCCCTAGTAGAAAAAACTCCCAATACAGGCAGAGGGGTAAATATTGGAGGTTGAATAATTTAAGTGTACACACCTGTAGTATAGACATTTGAGAATAAACATAGTCAAGAGAAAAGAGCCATGGACAACATTCTTGGAGACTAAAGATTGGTCAGCTCCCAAAACAATGTGAAGCGTGCAAGGACAGAGGTGTCCTGGGCCTTATTTCTTAGGTTAGGTCCCAGGGAGGCAGGATGACTCCAGAGGAAGAAAACAAGAGCATATATCTCTAGAAAGGTGATTTAAGCAAATTCCTATAAGTATTCTATACAAACAGTATGGAGTAGAACAACGGAGAGGTTCTATCACCTAAAAGGTACTGAGACAGCAGAGGATTCCTGGCTCTGGAAGGAATTAGGGCATCTCCATGGTAACCTGTGTAGAAGGCTGATCACCTGAAGAGGGGGCAGGACTCAGCATAGACTGAGAACAGGATGTCTGTCCCTCCTCCCAAGGCCTTTGCTTTTTTTCTAAGTAGGCCCCACATCCAGCATGAAGCCCAAAGCAGGGCTTGAACCCATGACCCTGAGATTGAGACCTGAGCTGAGATCAAGAGTTGGACGCTTTACCAACTAAACCATCCAGGCCCCCCTGCCTTGCCATATAAGAATTAAATTTTTAGGGGAAAAAAAGGATTTAGCTCTGCGTCTCTGGACTGATACTGATACCCACTATACCTCAACTCCAATAAGCTCGCTGTACTGCACTTAGATCCTCTGAGTCATTCACCACACCTAGCCAGCTTCAGTGCGCTTCTGCCTACAAATACTACTCTTGTGTTTCCCTTCAGAAAACTCCCCTTGCCTTCTGAAGCCACTGTGCCCCAGACACATTTTGTCTTTCCAAGGGCAGCCTTGAGCCAACAGATGCATGAGTATAAAAGCCCAGCATCCTTGCCCGAGGCTAGCATGACTCCCAGATGTGACTCCAGAGTCCCAAGCAGGGTTAGGCTGTCTGCCCTTTGTGGGATTTAATTTCTCCTCCTTTGCTGTTCTGCTTCCCTCACTTTTTAGCTATTTCTCCTGGAAGCACATCCTCCACATAATAAATTTCTCATGGATCCTCATCTCAGGATCTGCTTCTGAGGAACCAGACAGGAGAGGAAGCCATAGCACTGCCCTATGCAAACTCTTTTTCTTCAGGATGCCTATTTCCTCATGTCACATTTCCCTTCTGCATGACAACCTCCGTCATACAAGGCCTTTATTAACCTGATTGGGGTCCACCACTCTGCTTTCTTTCCTCTTCAATCCCTGCCTCACCCTTTAGAATCTAGTGACACTAAACTATAGTCACTGAAGACACAGAAGATTTATGTGTCCACATTTCTCCTGCGCCAATTACTCTGCACAAAGAGCCTCTCCCTCCCCGGTCCTCCTGGAGAACTCCTATTTCAATGGTAACACACAACCTTAAAAAACCTGTCATGAGTTTTGTAAATCATCACTCTCAACCAAAAAAAGAAATCCCTCATTTTTACAAAGGTTTAATCACTCCATCTCTATGCTTTATTTCCACCTTGTTCATAGATCTACCTGATATCTAGCACATTTGGTTTTAATTTGTTTACTTGCCTTTGCTATTGGACAGGAAATTCTTTGTTGACAAAAACTGTACTCACCCCCCACTGTCCTCACTACATAGCAAATAGCCAATAACAGTGGGAATGTTGTATTATTTCTCTCTTCAAAAATGTTTTCCATCACCTCCCAACATGATTAAATCCTAACAATTATCCCTAAGTCCACCTCCTGATATGAATATTGTTTCCTAAAACTTTCAAATATATGCAAATTTTTCTCTTCTGCATAAGTTTAAAATTCTGGAGTTCTTGTAATCTATAACACTCATTCTGCCATTTCTCCTGAGCTTTTCCACTCTGCCGCTTAACACTTTTGTAAATTCTAGGTTTATCCCCTCTCTGATGAGGTCAAGGACTATACCATATTAATCTCTGTTCCCTCTAAAATGCACTTGCTAAGTATGTGTCAGATGAGTAAATGAATAAGACAAATAAACAAATGTAACTCTTGCTTTCCTGATATTTCAAAAAATTTCACATGTAGACTTATGGCTTAAATTTTCCTTTGTCCCCAGTAGGGAACAGTGGCTTGTAGATGCTCAATAAATAGTTGCTGAATTGAAATATTAAGTGTTTTAACAGTCAATTTCCACATGAGTTAATTCCACACTACCTTATTTTACAGGAAGTGGAATGTAAGTTATGGGGAATCTGTCCAGAATTTCAAAAAGCTCCAGTGAAAAACTGAAGATTAGAGATCACGGCTTTTGATTCATGACCAAGAATTTAATCCAAAAAGTCACTAGGTCTCTTTAAATTATATATAGTCAGCTCCTCATTATACCTTACAATATTAACCTAATGAATTATTTATGAACCTTGATTTACTCTCCATCACCAATTCCCAGCTGGTTATCATATTGCCAACATCAAGGCCACTACCAAAGAGCCTCCATACAGAAAAAGTAGGAGAGTGTCTAAGCTCATGTCCTCAAAAACTACAATTTATTTAACACCTACTGTATGCTAGGCATTGTGTTGGGTGGTTTATTACATAAGCTTGTTTCATCCTCAGCAAGTCCTTGGGAAGATTCTAGTATTATAATTAAGGTGTAGGTTCTTAGATAACTAGACTTCATAGTAATAGAAGAACAATGCTAACCTTGTCCACTTAATCCTTAGTCCTGGAACACCGTATTATAGATAGTAAGTGCCCAGTAAATATGCAGTGGATGAATGAACTTGCCTGAGGCTATGAAGTTAGTAACACAGGAGCTAGGATGTAAACTGAGGTTCCTCTCCTCCTCCCATTATGTCATGCTGCATCTTCTGTAGTTTTGCACCTTGGGGCATAGTGGTCAGCACTTTTAATGGGAGTTTACTAGAAACGAAGTCTCATCCTTCCACCCTCAGAACTACTGAATTAGAGTCTGCATTTCACAAAAATCCCAGGTGATCTCTGTATGCACAGTAGCTTGAGAAGCACTGCTAGAGGACATGTTTCATGGGATACGTCCAAAATCTGTAAGAACTCTCATGATTTACTGACATCTCACTCTTTTCCAACAGAAGTAGAAATCAAGAATCATTTGCTAACAAGAAAACATTTAAATGACAAAAATAGCCAGCTATGGTAATCTCCCCTGTGCCAGACTCTGTATGACGGACCAGAGGTACAAATATCAAGAAGGACAGTTCCTCTCTCTCTTTTTTAAAGACTTTATTTATTTATTTATGAGAGACACACAGAGAGAGGCAGAGAGAGAGTAGAGGGAGAAGCAGGCTCCATGCAGGAAGTCCAATGTGGGACTCAATCCCGGGACTCCAGGACCACGCCCTGAGCCAAAGGCAGACACTCAACCGTGAGCCACCCAGCCGTCCCCGAATTCCTCTCTTTAAGGAGCCCAGAGGTCAGTGCAGTTCTTAACCTGGGGTCTATGCATTTGCTTCCCCCACCACTGGCAGCCTGCCCTTTCCATCCCATACATTTTGCATTGTACATGTATGAGGGAACAGATGCACATTTTTCATGTGTAAAGCTCCAAAACATTCATCAGACTCACAAGGCTAACTAAAATTCATTTAATATCAAAAATTAAAATAAAAAATGGACCACTAATGCTAGCATAGAGGAAAATAATTTTAAAAATTTCACTGGAGGGGTGCCAGTTAATGGAGCGTCTGACTCTTGGTTTTGGCTCAGGTCATGCTCCACATCAGACTCTGCGCTCAGCAGAGAATCTGCTTGAGATTCTCTCTCCCTCTCCCTCTGCCCTTCCTGCTTGTGCTCTTTCTCTCTCTCAAATAAATAAATCTTCAAAAAATTTCACTGGAGCTTAATTATACATATAATATCATAGCTACATATACATACCCACATACATATGCTTAATATGTACATATATGTGTGTGCATATATGTGTATATATAATATACATTTGTATATATAATATATGCATATATATGAACATTTAACTGTGTTATATTTCTACTTAGCCATTAGTCCTTACAAATAACACAGCAGCAATAGCTAATACTTTTTGAGACTCTATCATATGCCAAGCCTGATTTTAACCACTGCGTTGTCATTAATGACAATTAAGAATTACATGAGAATTAGGAATTATTCCCATTTTACGAATTAGCTGAGGCTGTGGAAGTAAGAACATTGCCCGAGGTCACACAGCTGGAAAAGTCAAAGTTCCAGGACTCAAGCATGGACAGTCTGGCTCCATAGTCTAGGCTCTGACACCACCCAGCCTCCTACTAAATGGAAGTGTACTGAATATCTTCAGCAGAGTTAATGGTGATGTTGCTAATCACACTAGAGAAGGAAGAAGCAGAACAACTGAGAAGTGGTGCCAACCCACTTGTAAGCCTAGCTTAGGTTCTACAAATCTGTCACTTCATTGTGTCAGACACATGTGCATAAATCAAAATAGACCATATACTTGTGTGTATGCATAAGACAACTCCAATTATATAGACATACATGTATGTACAAACATGCATGTATGTAGATGCACACATGCATACACACATTAGTGGTCTTAACTCAGGAATGGAAATCATTTCAATTTCTACTTCTGTTTCTTTTGCTTAACTTTTCTGCATATTCCATGGTAACCAGATCATTTGTTCTACACTGGTTCTCAACCATACGCTTCTAAATTACTGGAGGGGCTTGTTAATAATTCAAATACCTGAAACCGTCCCTAACCTACTGAAAAAACTATCTTCAGGGTTGGGCCCATGCAACTATAATTTTTAACAAGCTTTGGGAATACGTACTTTTTAAATGAGCTCTTTAGGTATTTGTAATTCTCCGCTAAGTTTGGGAACAAATGCTCTTTATTGACCCTCAAAAGTGCCTTAAAGTTACCTGACAATCTTATTAAGATGCAGCTTCTGGTTCAGTAAACCTGAGCTCAGGCCTGAGAGCCTACAATTCCAGCCAGCTGCTGCTGCTGATCTTGGCAGCACTTTTGAGTACAAGGCTATGCATCAATTGGTTTAATATTTATTTTCAGTATACATTTTGGGCCTAATTGTAGTAAAACTAGAAACAATGCACTTCACCGGTTTGAGGACCAAAACCGCTTTGTAGGATAGGAGCATCCTGGACCGCTAAGGAGAACATACAGAGTTTTTTGCTTTGATGGGTGTTTCAAATGAACCAGATAAAACCAGGTTATTCATTGCAGGCAGGCAGGACTGCTCCCTGTCTGTAATACCAAAGTTCCCTCTGTGCTTGCCAGCATGGTTACTTGCTAGAACACAAAATGATAATCTAAATGTTAACAAGTTGTCATTAAAGAGTGATGACCACTTTCAAAGAACAAGTAATCCCTGACATCCTATAAAGAGGTGATGGAAGACATGATATTTTATTCATCCCAAGGCTTCATTAACAAATCTTCAAGGAGCTGGGACTCTAGTGCCTTATCTGAAGAGCTTTGCCACTGACTGGTGTAGTCATTAGTTAAACCTAAAAATTGCGAAGACGTATTGGCAAGGGGTGAATTTCATGTGAAGTAGAGAAGCACCTCTGGAATGGAAGCATGCAAGGTCTTTTGTCAACTGTATGCAGCAAGGGCTGAAATCGCATGGGTGGAGGCATGCTGATATAAGACTTTGCCCGCTCACTGTGCAGGGGTTAGAGAAGCAGGGTGGAGGAAAGCAATCTAGTTCCCCACCTGTGCGGCCCCCATTTCCAGGGATGACATAGCAGCAATAATAAGAGATTAATTACAACATAATACCAGAAGTAACAGCAATCATCATCATCTTTATCACCACCACCATCATGCCATGGAAGTTAGAAGTGATAAAACCCCAACTCAAACTGGCTTAAGGAAAAAAAAGAGTAATTTATCTACTTACGTAATTTCAAAATGCATATGTGGATTAAAGCGCCTTAAATCACTAACACTGTATCTTGCTTTCTCCCTCCTTCTGTTGTTCTATTTCTTTGTCCTACTTTTCAGTGTTGGTATCTCTCATAGGCAGACCCTCTCCACGTAGAGGCTTATAGGAACATCGGGTCTCATTGGGACATCCTGGATTATATGTCCATCCCTGAACCAATCAGTTTGGCTGGTGGATGGAAAGTGCCCATGGGCCTGGGTCACATGATCAACTCACGACTCAGGCAGGAGTCAGGGTGGCAGTTTTAAATCTACTAAATGCCAAAAAGCAAAAGAAAGAACTGTTATCAGAAGAGAAAACCCGATCTAGAGTGGACTACCATTCCATTTGATCCTCACGACACTGGAAAAGAGATGTAGATGACACTATAGATACACAAAGAGGGACATGCTCTGTTCTTAGAATGTAAAAGATGAAGCTTAGAGAATGTGTTAGCAGGATTCCTTTGGTTTTAAGAGATGGAATCTTCATTCAAAACCAGAGGGGGAGAAAAAAGCCCAAAATCATAGGAGAGAAATACATGTTGGTTCACACAATTGAAAACCTGAAAGTTCTGTCTCCTATCACAGCTGAATCCAAAGGCTGTGTCTTCCCCCCATTCATCCCAGTATGGCAGGAAATGTCGGCACTCGCCTACACAGGCATTAAAGTTAACGCCTGTAACTCCATGACAGTCTTGTCTTTGTGGTGAGACTAGATAAAAGATTAGTGGTTTCTTAAAAACTTTAGTAATTTTTCCTAGAAATAACTAGGATTTGTGTAGTTTATAATGTATGAACCATCTTTACACCAGCCGCTGTGGGATGGGTTATACTTACCAGCCTGAGTCACATCATTTTGTTGCCAAAAAACCATAGGGATGTGACTGTCAGTTCCACTGGGAAAGCAAGGGGGCAGTTACAGAAAAAACACAGCCCAAAGAAGTGTTTCTAAAGTGCTGATTGGGGAACCTGGGTGGCTCAGTTGGGGAAGCATCTGCCTTCAGCTCAGGTCATGATCTCAGCACGCTGGGATTGACCCCACATTGGGCTCTCTGCTCAGTGAGGACTCTGCTTCTCCCTCTCCCGCTACTCCTCCCCACCCTGCTCTCTCACCCACTCACTCTCTTTCTCTCTTTGTCTAAAATACAACCACAATCACAACAACAAAAATAAGGGACATCTGGGTGGCTCCGCAGTGAGCGTCTGCCTTTGGCTCAGGGCATGATCCCAGTCCAGGGATGGAGTCCCACATCAGGCTCCCTGTGAGGAGCCTGTTTCTCTCTCTGCCTATGTCTCTGCCTCTCTGTGTCTCTCTCATGAATAAATGAATAAAATCTTAAAAAAAAAAAATGAAACTACTAAAACGTATGAAAACAATGGTCTACAAGACACTGGACTTCAGCCACAGAGGATGCTGGTTCTCAGTAAATATGGGAAGCCAATGAAGTAATCCCTATGATTTCCCCAGTTTACAAAATTGAGTTTTCCAGCCTTGGAAAAGGGAGAGGTAGCTTGGTGGAGGCGTGTGGACTCCTTGAATTGAGGAAACAGAGACAAGAGAAAGACACAATGGAGGTCAGAGTTCACAACACAGAACCTTGAAAAAGAGAGAGAATCGCAGAGACCTGCAGAGGGGCCCAGTGAGAACCAAGGCAGGCATGCTTGTGAGGAAACCCTCCAAGGCTGAGGCAAGAACCACTTAGAAGAATTAGAGGGAACAGTGAAGAGTACTTACACAGGGTCAGACACTGTTGGCCACTCCCATGAGCCAGGCTGAAAAACCCTTCTCATCATGGGGTCTTTTGTTGGAGGGTACCCAGAGGGTCTTGATTCAGGAGTTGTGAATAATTAGCCCTAGGCAAAAAGCTAATACTTAGTTAGGTCCCACCTTACAAATCTTAAAAATAAGACTTGAAAGGATCAAACTATTTCTAAGTAATCTAACTTGACCCGAAAGCAGAGCTCAAGAATCTACACAGAAATACAAAAATATGTAGTACCCAATAAGATAAAGCCCATTTGACAAAACTTTCTTTCTTTCTTGGTGGTACATAAAATCTGGTGGCATATTTTAATAAGTGGCATTTTAGAGCTGATGAAATATGGTTTTATTATAAGCTGGTCTTCCCGTTTTATAAATCATGCTGCCCCACTGAGTCTTTGACAACACCCAAAAAAAACCCATGACGTTTCAGTCTACGATTCTCCCGCTGTGACATCCAGCCACTGCATCTTGACAAGACAAAATGTTCCAACTCGTTCTTTTATTAGCCACTTTGTAACCCCAGCTCAGAGGCCTAGATATAACATATCTTAAAAGCAAAAGGAAAATTTTATCGAGAGAAATAAATTAATTGGAAAACTTAACATAGAAAAAAAACAATTTAGAGGAAAAGAGAGTCATAGAGATACCAATCATCTTACCATCGCCCCAGTTCTGCTGACTCAGCACGTGGTCTAGAACTCTATTGAAAAACAGCAAATTCCAAAGTATGTTCTATAGACAGCTTCTCAAGTGGCCTTTAAAGAAGACTGGTGATAATTAGTAAACCTATTGCATTTTTTTTTAAGATTTTATTTATTTATTCATGAGAGACACCGAGAGAGAGGGGCAGAGACACAGGCAGAGGGAGAAGCAGGCTACGCAGGGAACCCAATGTGGGACTCGATCCCAGGACCACGCCCTGAGCCAAAGGCAGACGCTCAACCACTGAGCACCCAGGCAATCCACCTATCGCATTTCATATAAAAGGATGAGTGAAAACCCTTCCAATTTGGACATTTTTTTCTTTCTAATTTGGATATTTCTACAGTGTGAAAAATCATTTTTTTGAGATTTTTTTTCATGTTTTTATATTTTTTTATATTTATTCTTTTTAACATTTTACATTTTTATTTATGCAAGAGAAGGTGTGAGCAGAGAGAGGAACAGAGGGAGAGGGACAAGCAGACTCCATGCTGAGCAGGGATGTGGGAGCTTGCTCTCCTGACCCTGAGATCATGACCTGAGTCAAAATCAAGAGTTGGATGCTTCACTGACTGAGCCACCCAGGTACCCCTGCTGCTGTTTTTAAATGTAGACTCTTCTTCTACCCTTCCCTTCAACCTTTCCTTAAGAGAATCACCATCTCAGCACCTGGCCAAAGGGCCATAAATCCAGGAGTGTTAAATTTAAAATAGTTCGTTAAAACCCCAACATTTTCTTGGTGGCCATATACCAAGCTTCAAGTACTCTCTTTTAGACAAGTGTTGGCAAAATATTCTACCCAGAATTAGATTTATGAATAGTGCAGGATAAAGTGACTAACTGGCAAAATAATGAAGATGGGCAGGGAGTGATGGGGGGTGGGCTGGTGTCGCTTTGCTTACAGAGTTAAGGTTCTAGAAATAATAGAGGATAGGATATGTTCCTCAGACATAAATAGTTATAATGAGTGTGGTAACACATAAAGGATAACCTACTTAAACACATGTTGCCTGTTGAAGAAAATGAACAGACCGGAACTCATGGGACAAAATAAAATCATCGCTTTTGAGGCAGCAAATCTTTTGCTTCCCAGAGACCCCTTATAACAGATGTCACTTAATTAGCATTCCACTGGTTCCACTCCATCACAGGGGAACTTGACCTCTCTCACCTCCAAATTATGGAGTGGACCAGCAGAAAAAATGTTTCCTGCTCCCAGAAAATGGCTTGCAAAAGGAGAAGAGTCTAGTTGTCCATATAACATAATTCTTCCCAGGCTTTACTGGCATTTATTTGTTTTTAAAGATTGCATTTATTTGTGTGAGAGAGAGCACAACTAGGGTGAGGAGCAGAGGGAGAAGCAGACTCCCTGCTGAGCAGGGAGCCTAACACGACGCTGGATCCCAAGACCTCAGGATCATGACCTGAGCCGAAGGCAGATGCTTAACGACTGAGCCACCCAGGCGCCCCTTCACTGGCATTTAGAAGTTAGAAAGTGGCCTGAATTCTGAGGGCTAGTTCATGACACAACAAGAATTGGAAATTAATCAACCAATTAATCAATTAATCAATCTGGCCCCATAATCACAATTCTATATGCTACTTGGATAGAAATAAGATACTAATATCAGTACCTAAAATATAATTGTATGAGGACCTATAGGAATGTCCACTCTCTCCTTTATCAAGTGTTTACAAGTGTTTTGGTGAGACCCGAGGGGTATTTCACATTGGTTCAGGCCTGTCCTCCAAGGATCTTCTAGATAAGGCTCCTTGTTGATGTCCTTGAGGTAGTCAGAATTCTAAAACATTTCCTGAGATTTCTCACCACCCTGGTATACACACCTTGCATAATCCCTTGGCTAAATATGGTAGATGGATTTTACTGTCTGGTGAGGTTACATTATATACGTGATATATGGCACAGACGACTTTAAGATATGGAGATGACTCCCCATGGGCCTGACCTAATCAGGTGAGTCCTATAAAAGCAGGGAGGTGACAGGGAGATGCTCAGAAATGAGGATAGGAAATGAGGACCACCACCAGGAGTGGAGACTGACCCCCCAGACTAAAAAAAATTGGGACCTCAAGATCCTGAATGATACTGAAAGTGGACTCTCCCCTCAATAATCTGGCCTCCAGATCAAACCAGCCTGGCCAACACCTTGATTTCAGCCTTACGAGATCCTAAGCCAAGAACCCAAACAAGCCCACGTGGACCTTTCACTACAGAATTATGAGATCATGGGGTGCCTGGGGAGTTGTTGGTGAACGGTCTGCCTTCAGCTCAGGTTATGATCCCAGGGTCCTGGGATCGAGCCCCACATTGCACTCCCTACTCACTGGGTTGCCTGCTTCTCCCTCTCCCTCTGCAACTCCCCCTGCTTGTTCTTTCTCTGTCGTGAATAATTAAAAAAAAAAAAAAAAAAAAAAAAAAGGACTGTGAGATCATAAATGGGTGTTGTATTGAGCTGCTAAATTTGTGGCAATTTATTATGCCCCACAGAAAGGGAATACAGTCCCTGAGCCACAGTGAGTTAAGGGAGGGGCCCAGCATGGTCAGCTTCAGAAGGCATCCTCCTTGAGAACATCTCTGTGCTCAAGCCGTCCTGCTGCATGCAGAGCAGAGCCTTCCAGGAGGAACCAGGCCAGCTTCCTGCAGTGCTCCCCAGGGGCCAGTCTCTGGGCATCTCACAGAACTGGGGAGAAATTTCTCATAAATCTCTGAATCCTTCTGCCCCCAGGACCTGAGCAGTACTGCCTGTGCCTGAAAGCAGCCAGCCTCCTGGGGAAAACAGCCCTGGCCCCCTTAACTTTCAACTCTGTCTTTCCACAAACCTCAGTCCTGAGCCTGATGGAGAACCTGAGAGAACACTACCTCCTACTTCTTTTCTCTCTCCTCTCTCACCCTAACCACAGCATCAGGATGTCAGAGCCAGACACCAGCTCCCTGATTTCTGTGCAACAATGTGAGCAAAAGAATGTTAGGGACAGCAAGTCTGTGTCCTCCCAAATTCATATATGGAAGCCCTACCCCCACCCCCTCCCCGCAGTGTGATAGTATTTGGAGGTGGGTCTTTGGTGGGAAGTGATTAGGTTCAGATGAGGTCATGAGGGTGGGGGCCCATGATGGGGGGTAGCACCCTCCTAAGAAGAGAGAGGCTTCTCTCCCTTGTGTGCACATAGCAAGAAGGTGCCCACCATCCACAGAACAGGAAATGGATTCTTAACCAATACTGAGTGTGCTAGGACCTTGATGGTGGACTTCCCAGCCCCCAGAACCATGAGAAGTAAATTGTTTAAGGCCCACCCCCCTCATCTGTGGTATAATTTGCTATAGCAGCCTGAACTGAGTAAGACTGAGAAGCTCTTGGGGGTCCTCCCCCTGGGGCTACTGCAAGGCTCCCTGAAGGCCTCAACAGTTTGCAGGTCACTGTTACTCTCTGGGAGACCCTGCCTGAGAAGGAAGCCAGCCTGAGAAAGGAAGAGTGAGTAGGGAGCATGGTGGGGGGTGGGAGAGGGCGTGGCAACAAGACCTTGAACCTGGATTCCATCTTTTTATTTTTATTTTTTTTATAGATTTTATTTATTTATTCATGACAGAGAGAGAGAGAGAGAAGGAGGGAGAGGCAGAGACACAGGCAGAGGGAGAAGCAGGCTCCATGTAGGGAGCATGATGTGGGACTCGATCCTGGGTCCCCAGGATCACGCCCTGGGCTGAACCACTAGGCCACCGGGGCTGCCCTCCATCTTTTTAGACCAGAGCTAATGAATGCATTTTTTTTTTCCACTCAATCCTCTTTGAGTTGGGTTTTTAGCACTTACATGGAAAAAATTCTGTCAAAGCAGTATGGTTTGTTCCCAGAGAATTCCTCTGGCCTCCTCACCCAATCAGCCCCAGTTCTACCACAAGCACCCTCCCTCAACTACCCTTATCACATCTGACTCGCTGAAACGTCTGGTTCACGAATGCAGCATTATATTCGCACCCTGTTTAATGTTTGGTTTCAGGCTGATGGAGCTTTCTACATTTTTTTTATTCATTTTTTTTTTTTAATGCGGCATTGTCTTTCCTAAGTCATCTCTCCATTATTCTGGACAAATAATAACCAGATAAAAGTTTCCTAATGGCTTTAATTAAAGTTCATGAACTACTTCTTCTAGGGAAATTTAGCCAGCTCTCATGGTCAAATAGTTTATGATCTTTCCGGGCCAGAAGTGCAGGAGAAAGGAAGATGTAGAGATGCCGTAAACAAACAATCGCCCGGGGCCCTCGGTTTGGGAGATGAGACTGTCAGGGGAGAAATAGTACATATAAAAGTAAAAAACGACTTTGGTGTCCATGCAAGGGTGTTTGTGTGGCACTTATATTGGAGATTTGGAAAAGCTCTACAGAAGCTTTAAATGGGGGAGAAATGCCACACTGTCCAAGAAGTCATCTCTGTAGATGCGCTGCTTCTTTTAAATGAGTTCCTGCACCCTGGTGAGCCTGAGAAAGTTGCTATGAATATTTTTTTCCTAAGATTTGAGAGAGTATGCATGCACGCACACACATGCGCACACACAAACACACATGTGTAAGTGCATGCGGAGGGTGGAGAGGGGCAGAGCGAGAGGGAGAGAGAGAGAATCTCAAGCAGAGACAGGGGCACATCTCACGACCCTGAGATCATGACCTGAGCTGAAATCAAGAGGTGGACGCTTAACTGACTGAGCCACCAGGTGTCCCAAGTTGCTATGAATCTTAACTCATTATTTTATTCACTCTATTGGGGCAGAGTCAAACCTGTTGCACAAGTGTGTGCTGCCATTAGTAAACAAGATCAAGCGTAATCATGATAAGCTTTCACCACCACTTACTGGGCACTTGATTGGTGGTAGGCATTGGGCTACACACTTTACATTCAGGCCTCTGCAAGGTAGGGGCACCTGGGTGGCTCAGAGGTTGAGTGCCTTTGGCTCAAGTTGTGATCCCAGGGTCCTGGCATCGAGTCCTACATCAGGCTCCCTACAGAGAACCTGCCTCTCCCTCTCGCTGTGTGTTTCTCATGAATAAATAAACAAAATATTTTTTTAAATATGCAAAGTGGGGGATCCCTGGTGGCTCAGCGGTTTAGCGCCTGCCTTTGGCCCCAGGGTATGAGCCTGGGGTCCCGGGATCTAGTCCTGTGTCAGGCTCCCTGCATGGAGCCTGCCTCTCTCTCTATCATGAATAAATAAATTTTAAAAATCTTAAAAAAATATGCAAAGTGAATAATAGTATTTCCCCTTGGTGAGTTTCAGGCAGGTTAGAGTACTTACACTTACAGTATTCTATCAGGTAGCTAGTCTGTGTGCCTGGGTGGGGGTGGGGGAGGATTCCATCCACACATGAAATGTATAGTATACAACTGCTATTTTCCTAATTCACAGCATCACCTTCTACACAGACCTCTATGCACTCAACACAGGCACACACGTGTGTGCACACCCACTTCCCGCTCCAATAGCTCGTTTTGTTTATCCTCAACCCCAGCATTTTGTGTTCTAAGGAGGAGACCCCAGACACAGCCTGAAGCATTAAGTATTGATCCAGTTGAGCCAATCATGGCAATTTCATCCCCCTTCTTTAATTTGTTTAGAAAGTGGTCTATGACCCAATTCTGTCAAAGGAGATACAGTGAGAATACATGGCCAGAGCTTCCTGAAAATGTTTCTTATCTCTTTAAAAAGGAAGAGATGCAAGGAAGAGAAAGGCTCTTTTTTCTGCTTCTGAACAGTGATGTAAGCTCAGGACCCACCACAGCCATTGTGTGATCCTGAGGGCAGTGAGACGTTATGCCAAGGATGACAAAGCAGAAAGTAAAAAAATAAAAATAAAAAATCTGGGCTCCTAATAGCATCATTGAAACTCTGCAGTGGCCAACCTAGAAGCTATTTCAACTTGAGATTTAATATTTGAAAAATAAATCCCTTTATTTATTGAACATTGTGACTTGGATCTGGTGAGTCTTGAAGTCAGACATTTTTTAAGATACTCATAATATTTCACTGCACATTTGTGAGAATTCCAGTAAATGAGATACCCACTGACTGACATTCTATGCCTCTTCTCCTCACTTTGACTCCTCCTATCCTGTAAGCCATAATGGTCTGTTATTCACTAAAATATTTTTTTTCCTACAAAATAAAAGAAGGCAGCCACCCAACCTAACACATGATTATTTGACACCTGGTGGCTTCAATCATGATCCTAGGATCCTGAGATCAAGTTCCACATCAGGCTCCCTGCAGGGAACCTGTTTTTCCCTCTGCCTGTGTGTGTGTCTCTCTCTCTCATGAATAAATAAATAAAATCTCAAAAAAAAAAAAAAAAAAGCCTACAGCACGCCCATCTTGCTGGACTCCTTTATTCCCATGACAACCTTGATGAGCAAGCAACCACATTGGGGAACCCCCAGCAACAAGGAGCTTTAAGAGTCCTCCAGATGTGCAGGGTGACCTCCAGCAGACAACCAACAAGCTGAAGCCCTCAGTCCTACAGCCACAAGAAAGTGAATTCTGCTAACTGTGAGTTTGGAGGTGGGCTCTCCCACAGCCAACCTTCTGGATAAGTCCCAGCTGGCACCTTAAAGGTGGTCTTACAGAGGACCCAACTAAGTCATGCCAAGACTCCTGACCCACAGAAACCGTGGGAAAAGGAAGAGGTGTTGTTTTAAACCCCTATACTTGTAAGCATTTGTCATGCAGCAATGCAAGCTACCCTACATGTTGGCATTTGCATCATGCAAACAGTAGGCATTTCAGGCAGCTTCCTTGTCTCACCCTGGTTCCCTCCTTGACTTAACATATTTTGGCAGCTACAGAGTTTGGGAGGAGGATTTAACAGAACCGAGTCATATCTCGCCTATTTGGTTCAACTAACTAAACTAGCACTACTGCTCCCCCTCCCTTATGAGGTTTTAAGCACAGTGATTAAGAATATTTAGTGCTTTGTAGTTTTGACCTAATTCTATTTTATAAAAAGCAGAGTTTAAAAAAATAATACCAGTAATCCCTGGGTTCTGTCTGTATCCATTTTTACAAGCATCTAACAGCCCAAGAAAGTACCTCCTCTTTATTTCTTGCCGTCTCTGGCAGCTCCTGGTAAAAACCAGCGTTCGAGGAAAGAATTTAGCGGTGATCAGGATGCAAGCCACAACAGGCTGAATTTCCAGGTGCTTTTTTTTTTTTTTTAATATAAAAATTTCAGAAGATCTGCAGTCAGAGAAACTTGGGTTTAATTCGAGCTGCTCCATAATTCACAAGGTGTAGGACTTGAGAAAATTATGTTTCTCCTAGCCTCCTGTTCCTTATCTGAAAAACGCAGAGCCCAATAATAACTGGCACATCCAAAGGCCTTCAGGACATAGTACCAGTAGCGTTCTCGGCACAGCACTTGGCACAGAACCCGCAGCCAAGAGAGGACGATGACAGAAAACATTTAACAAATGCCACTTCCGTGTGAGATACTGAACCAAAGTTCTACTTCCCCTAGTCCGTTACACTCTTATTACAAACGTAGTTGTATCATGACCCATTTTACAGATGGCAACACTAATCCCTAGAGGGAGCAAGGGACTCAACCCAGCATTCTATAGATCATTAGTGAACCAAAAGGAAGCAGTTTAATTTCAGAGCCGACTCCACCAGGCTCCCCTCTCCTCCATACTCTCCACTGTTAACTGCTGATCTTTAGCCAAGATTTGATTTCCCTGAACTTTCTTTTTTTGAAGCCTATTTGCTAATATTACATGCCCCATATTAACAGGTAATGATACAAGGAAATGTCTCAAGTTGTCCTTTGAGATTGCTTTGCTAGAAGTCACGCTTACATCTCCTTAGCTTTTAAGGAAAAAAAATCCTTTTCTTTTTAAAGGGAGAGATTTGGGCTTCTTCTCAATTTTACTTCCTGTTCAGCTCATCAGATGAACCTTGCAAATGATGCACCTGCTCCGCCAAGGTGCACTGTGTCTGTTCTCCATAATCTGTTGGCGATCTTAATTGATGTAGCACTGAGTGTCTCCGGTTGGACACACAGTTCATTTCATCTGATGGACTCTTCAAAATATCCAAGTATCAATTAGTGGAGTCACTGGGCACTCCAGGAGGATTGTTGCCTTTCTTCACACAAACGCATAATGCCCTGAAGGAGACCCCCCTCTTTCTTCACCCAGTCCCACCCGCTCTAGTTCACCCACACAGAGTAGGAAGAAGAATCTTAGAGATTTCATCCCCATCCTCTATTTGCATTTGAATAAACAGATTACTCTTCAATGAACTTTGAGGAACAAACAAAAATGCAAAACCCTGAAGTCAGGAAGACTAAAATACAATGATTATGAATAGGAGTAGAGGGAGAGTCTGGTCCAGGTAAACATACATTAGTCATGAGTTTCATATAGGCCAGAAATATTTCCTTCTGCTCTCACCCATCAAGGTGGAAAACTGATTCACCTGCTCTGTCAAGGCATATTGTGTCTGTTCTCCATAATCCGTTGGCAATCTTAATTGATGTGGCACTGTCTCTGGTTGGACACATAATCATAGCCTTAGTTCTATTATGTATATTCTGCTGTTGGAGGATGAGGAAAACAATCTACAGGTGTTACATTGCAGAATTTCATTAAATTCTCTCTCCAACCTGCCCTCAAACCAATCCAGTGGCTTATTAATTTTGTAAACCTAGATGTAGTTCATTAAAGGTAGGACATTCAGGTATTAAATTCCACTGATCATACTGGATGGAATAATTTAAAAAGAAGCTGGATTACCTTTTCACAGAACTTATATTCAGAATTTGCAGTCAATGTTCGCATCTTGCCTCAGCATCTATTTTTTTTTTTTTTTTTTTTTTTTGGCCAGCCACCCATGGATTTTTAAGGCATCTTCCCCTTTCCATTCTCAACATAACCTCATCAATCCTAGAACTGAACCAGAGTCCTGAGCACACTCAGATTTGGGCATGTTATCTAAGCCCGATCAGCAAAAGTGAACAGTGAGGCTTTCCCTAGAAATATTAGGGAGAAAGGGCTCGCTTTTCTTCCCTGGATTTGACTTTGGTAGGATTTAGCCTGAGGTTGTCCTGGCAACCACGCTGCAAATAGAAAAGAAAGGTTGTCTGGGAATGGAATCAAGAAAAGATGCAGAGTTGAGCAATGAAGAAAGAAAAGAAAGTAACTTTTAACAGTGTGAGTCCCTGTTTCCAGCCCGACCTGAACTAGATCTTGCCCTATTCTGTTCAATTGTTTGAGCCAGTAAATTTAATTTTTCTGCCAGCACAAATGGGAATGGATATTTTGACACTTGCCACTAAAGGAGAGCAAAAAGATATAATTTCTGATAGTTGTTAAATGAATACAGATAATTTCCTTGTTCATTTTGATTAAAGCATACAAACAAAAAGAGGCCCCACTACACATCTGATAGGCATGGCTGGAAGCACTTTCTTTCCGAGTCTCCCAACTCTACGTTCTAACCATTTCTTCTATTGACTCCATGTGACCCATAGAGTGTGAGCTAAGAGCTCAGACTAGGCAGCCAGACCAGCTGATTCAATTCTTGTTTCATTAACCACCATGAAACCAGCAAGCCCCTTCTTACCCCCTCTGGGCTCCAGTATCCACATCTATAATAAAAGCATATTCCTCCTAAGGGTATTATAAGGCAAGAATGGGAAAATTTATGAGAACCATGGAACAGTATCTGGCACGCTCTTAATGTAAATGAATAAAATGTCAGTCTTAAAATCTCATTCACCTGAGAGTTGTCATATTTATAATAAATGTTCTATATCAATTGACATGAATATATAAACCATGGATACCAATTTTTTAAATTTTTAAATTTACTTCCTCGTCTAATACCAACTCTTCCCTACTAGCTACCCACAGCCATTTTGCTCCCCGTGGTCCACCATCCCAAATTTACATCTAAAAGAAGGTTATAGAAATTGTTCCTCTGCTTTTTCCCAAACAAATTAAACTTAGAAAGGCACTTATAAACTGGTTCACATGCCTGTGAAAATACTTGGTTATAATTAATGCATTGACCTTACTCTATCTGTATGTATAATCCACCTGTTTCAAAATGAAGAACATGCCCTAACAGAAGAATAGGTCACTAATATTAGAGCCTGAGGGATCTGAAATAGGCTCATGGAGCAGTTACTATGTGACAGAGGAAAGTTACCTGAATACAAGAAATACTTCGGCTTACATGGTCACCTTTTTTAGGGTCTACTTGGATCCACGATCCCCAAAGAGACATTTCTAGTTAAGGAACTTAATTAGCAGAGTCTTTCATTAATCCTCCTATATCACAACAATTCTAAGCATCTACTTGCGGGAGAGACGGTGGAGTTACAAAAACTGATGGTATATAATCCTCCTCGTGGAGTTCCCACTCTAGTGGAGAAGACAAAACCAAAATAATATAAAAGCAATGTGATAATATATCTCAGTAACTATGTTCCAATTCCCTCCTAGGAGCTATATTAAATGCTGGTGATACAAAGATGAATTCTCACATAAATCGTACCCTTGGAGAACTCAGAGCCACGTGCCTGTGACATATGTAAGACGGTAAAGCCAAATGTAATGCACTACTGTGGCACACAGGGGATGCAAGCAATTAATGATGTCTCTGGAGAGGAGGTTGGCTAGAAGGGTTGTCCAAATTCTGTGATAGTTTCTTAATAGGATGCTCTCTGGGGACAGGTGGTTTAGGAAGATTTTGAGTGTTCTCAGACTAAAAGGAAGCCTAACCATGACTGGGTCCCCAATGTTTAGCATGGTACTTCATAAATAAAACTCAGCTTAACATGGAGAGCGCCACTGTATTCTTCCTATCCCCAGGAGTGTAAATTTTATCTACTGAGAAGCCATCTTTATATAACTTGGCGAAAAGACCCACTCAGATGAGTAGATGTCAGCTCTCCTCCAAAGAAGGCAACCTCAATGAGCAGAAAGAAAAGACCACAGGACTTCCTCTAGGGGCTAAGTATTGCCAAGGGCAGAAAATTAGATGAAATCTAAGAACTCCGTATAGCACATGCTCCATAAACAAAATTAAAGATTTATCACAACACAAGGTTATGTGTTTGCAGAAAAGGGCTGGGCATCCTTATAAATCAATGAGGAAAGAAAGAACATTCCCAGAATATAAGCTCCAGGAGAACAGGACCCAGGTATGTCTAATGTGCTATGTGTCCTCCATGCTGAACCAAGTGACCAGCACAGACAAGGTGTGCAATAAACAGTCTCTATATAGATACTTGATTTTAAATCCAAATTACTGAAGATTTACACACTATAATTTCCAGAATGAAAGGGGAAAATGATCTTTCAAATGCCATGGTGGAAATATAATTTGATGTGAACTTTAGAGGTTTGAAGAGAGCAAATTGGCAGTCTGTATCAAAAGCTTTGAACATGTGCTTCATCATCATCATCATCATCATCATCATGTAAGCTCAATACCTTTTAGCTGACATGTCAGGCACTATGCCAAGTACTTAATATGTATGCGTTCATTTAATCCTCATCACAGCTTATGTGCTAGATATTCATAGTAACTCCAGGCTTACACGTATGGAAGCATTCTTGAAAAGAGACGTGTCAAGTTACAGAGCAAGCAAGTGGCTCAACCAAAATTCTAACACAGCCACTTCTGATGTGAGGCTCAAAGCATCTCAATGCTATGGTACATTGTCCCTAAATAGATAATATAATGCATTTTTTGATTGTGCTGTGTCATTTCTACTAATTATATGAGAATAATTAAGTCTGTGCTTCAAAATCCAGTCAAAGTATAAGTTTTGCTTAACGTTCTTGCTATGTCATTTTGTGTCTTACTAAAATTATATTACTTGAGGCTCTGGTTCACATTTCTTTGCAAAAATGTCATTTCCACTCAATAGTTTGGAGAATCTGGGGGGTAATAAGGCAGCTTAAAATTAAACATCAGTTACCATATCTGTTAAAATCTGTTGGAGCTCCACATTGCAGACCCCCTACTGGCTGTCTCTCTTCTTGGATTGCCATGCCATTATATTTCTAGAATAAGCTTCCTCTATACCAAGTCACTCTTCTCATTTGTTTTTATATTCACATCTACAGACCTCCACTTTTGGTAAATAGACCATTTAGTGAATTAGCTTTCAATGAACTAGTCCATACTTTCTACTCTACAGCCACCAGGGGAAAATATACTGAATTCGTTCATTATGCAGAACAATTGACCTCCTTCAACTCAATTGCTCCATTTTAGACTAGACTCTGGGATTGGTTAAATAATTTACAGTATAGTAATACAATAGAATACTATAGAACAAATAAGAATTATGTTGTACAAGGACAGTTAAAAATCTGGCAAGACATTTAAAAAATATTGAGTGAATACATACATTAAGGTTACAAAAAGAATAAAATATATTACACCACATCAAAGGAAAAATTGAAGTTGCATTTGTGTTTATAACGATATACATCACAATTTTTAATCATAGTTTTGTTTTATTTTTATTTTTTTTAATCATAGTTTTTTCTGCATTGTGGGATTATAGGCTTTTTAAAAAACCTACATAAACATATACAAAAATATGTACAATTGTATACATTGATGATACCTGGAAGAAAATTCCAAATACTTATCTGTATTATCTAATTACTCTAAAATAAATATTATAGGATGTGACTCCACAAGGGCAGGAATTTCTGCCTGTAACCCATTCTCTAGAGTGCTCCCAGAAACGTCATAGGTACTCAATATATAATTTTTGAAGGAATAAATATATATTCTTTTATTATATAATTTTAAAGGCTATTTTTTCAAATGATACTGAGAAAATTAATCATCTGTAAAGTAAAAGAACTGGGTACCTAAAATATACCGTGTACCAAAAATAAATTGCAAATAGATATAAGGCTCGAATATAACATGTAAGTCTCTTGTCTACCTCCAATCTATTCCTGATACAGTCTGAGCGATCTTTCTACAACACACTTTTGGGCATCTCACTCATCTGTTTAAAAACTTGGAAGGCTTTCCCACTACCTGGGTATTAAAGCTTAAAATGTAAAAAATACTCAGCACAGCCTTGAGGCCCTTCATGGTACAGTACCTGCCAACCACTCCCATTCATCTTGTTCTCTCTCTCTACCCCAATTGCAATGGGATTGTTCTCTTCTCAGAGAGCTCAAGACTCTTTGCTTTAGGGACTTCCCACATGCCATTTCCATCCTCCTGGAATGTCTCCCCACAGAATTCTCATAAATAACCAATCACTCCTCATCTTTCAAATGGGTCTTCCTGGATATTTGCATGGTTTCAAAGTATCACCCTATAACATACACATTTATTAAAAAGGGAAAAAAACTGTAACTTTATAGTACAGAAGCCGGCAAACATTTCCTCAATCAAGGGGGCAAATCTTCCTCAGGGTATAGATTAAAAAGAACACAACATTACTTCTATAGTATTCCTGCCAAGATGCATAACCTGAAGCTAATTATGAGGAAACACCATCAAACCTAAACAGGGATATTCTCTGTCCTGCCATCACTCTTCAAAAACAGCAAGGTCATGAAAAACAAATACTGAAGAACTCTTCAGATTAAAGGACACTAAAAGACTCAACAAATAAATGCAATGCAGAATTCTAGATTGAATCCCAGACCAAGAAAGGACATTGGTGGGCCAAACAGAAGAATCTAAGAAGATATGTTGATTAAAGCTAAAGTGTTATTGTTGTTAATTTCCTGGTTTTGTTATTTGTAATCTGGTTATATGAAAATATCGTTTCTTAGAAAATACACATTGAAATATTTATAAGCGAAATGGCATCATTTCTACAACTTACTGTCAATCATTTGAGAAAATAAATATATGTATACACACACACACACACACACACACACACAGTGTAGCTCTAGGTTATAAGGCAAAGTAGTAAAATGCTGACATTTGAGGAATCCAGGTGAAGGGGTTATGAAAATTCTTTATTCTATTTTTGCAGGATTTTTGATTAACACTTTTATTTTGAGATAATTATAGATTTGCATTTACTTGTAAGAAATAATGTGGAGACATGTCTCACACACTTTATCCAGTTTCATCTAGTGGTAATAGCTTGCAAAACCATAGCACAGGACTACAGCCAGGCTGTTGGCACTGATGCACCTGGCACCGATACAGAACTTCATCAGCACAATGCTGCTCATTGACCTTTCATAGCCACACCTCTTCCCAATCCCTGGCACTCTGACCCTCCACTGACCACTAATCTCTCCCCCATCTCTATAATGTGCTCCTTCTAAGAATTGTTTAAAAATGGACACATATGGTCAGTATGCTTTGGGGACTGGCTTTTCAGACATAGTAAAATTCCCTGGAGATTCATCTAGGTTGTGGTTGGTATTGATAGTTTGTTACTTTTATTGCTGAATTGTATTCCATGGTATGTATATATTAGTTTGCTTGAGGTTATTGAACATTTGGGTTGTCTTTTTTTTTTTTTTTCCAATTTGGTGCTGCTGTGAATAAAGCTGCTATAAACGTAAATATATAGGTTTTTAAATTGAATATAGGTCTTCATTTATTTGAGATAAATGCCCAGGAGGATAATTGCTGGGTCATAGCCTGGTCACATGTTTATTTATTTATTTAAGAAACTGCCACCTTGCTTTCCAGAGTGGTTGTTCCATTTTCTGTTTTTCTCAGCAATGTAGGAGTAATCCAGATTCTCCCCATCCTTACCAATATTTGGGATTACCATGATTGTTTTTCTAATTGTATCCATTCTAGTAGGCGCATAGTAGTATCTCACTGTGGTTCTAATTTGCATTTCCCTGAGAGCTAATGTGGAACATCTCTTCATATGCTTATTTTCTATCTACATATCTTCTTCTTTTCCCCTTTGTTGCTATTATAAACAATGCTGCTAAAAATATCTGTGTTAAAGTCTCTGCATGGGCATATTTTTAAAATTCTCTTGCATGCAAACCCAAGAGCAGAATTATGGGGTCATATGGTAATCCTATTTCTGAAATTTTGAGCAACTATCAAACTGCTCTCAAAAGTGAACAGTACAATTTTACATTCTAACCAGCACTGTATTAGGGTTTCAATTTCTACAAATCCTCACCAAATCTTTTCATTGCCTTTTGATTTTAGGTATTTCTAAAATGTGAGTGTAAAGCTTCTCACTGTGGTTTTAGTCTACATTTTCCTGATGACTAATGAGGTTGAGCACATTGTCACATACTGACTCTGGTCATTCAGACACTTTCTTTGGAGAAATACCTAGTCAAGTCATTTGTCCACTTTTTAAACGGGTTACCTATCTTCTTACTACTGAGCTGTAAGAGTTCTTTGCATATTTTGGATATGAGTCCCGTACTTACCTGATCTACAAATATTTTCTTCTAGGCTGTGATTTGTTTAACTTCACTTTCTTGGTTTCTATCTTTTGAAGGACATTTTAAATTTTTATGAAATTCACAGGTATTTTTAATTTATACATAAGAATATATAATTTATATATTGAAAAAATAATTATTTGGAAAAGATAAACTGAAATATTAACATGGATTCGTCATATACTTACTTGGCTTAGGATCACAGAGATGAAGTAAACACAACATACAGTTATAAGGGAAGCAGTCATAAATAGTATCCATATTCAAAGTATCCATTCTAAGCCTCACTACCAAATACGTCACATTACTATTTATATACACAAATCCCTAAGTCTGATGTAATATCATCCTACCATTCAACAGGAGGATTCACCCAGTATAAATGTCAGTCTTCTTCAGTGAATCATAAGGAATGTCATTAATGGTGACTACACAGGACACTATGAAGCCAGTATAGTGAGTACAGATATTTTAGTTATAATTGAAATGCCACTGAGACATTCTAATTAAAACCTGAACTTTTTCACATAACAAATCTTTTTACTATTCATTAGGCCATCTTTTGATAAAAGGTTTGTATGAAGTGAAAAAACAAAACAAAACATTTCTCTCATAAAAAAAAAACATATCATCTTGAAATGGAAAAACACCTATTACAAATGAAACCTGACCAATAAAAAAAATTATATTCCAAGACCAATTTATGAAAGTCTCCAGAGAAACAATATTCCTTAGGTTCCTTAAATGAGTAACAAACTGATGTTTCAAAAAATTCACTTATTTTCAAAGAATATATATTTAAGAATTTCAACACTAAAAATAATGGAAAGTGGATGTTCGAAAAATACATTTAGAAAATTAGCCTTTAAAATTGCTTTTCCTCAGAAGAATCATCTTGAATCATCAATGAAAAAACATTGCAGCCCATCTCTTCTCACTACTTGGGAAACAGAGAATGATGTTAGTTCCATGTAAGAGACATAAAGAGCCAATAGTTAGATGAGAAATGGACTACCTGCAGATGGTTTTATCTAGAAGAAGGATACTATGCCCTAAAAATGAAAACCAGACTAGAATTCCACTAGGAAACTGTTCAAATGATCCTATCAATAATTTATACACAATGATGTTGAATGAAATTTTTTATTTTAACAAAGAACATTGGGTGTTGCATGTTTAATAAGGAACGAGCATATCTGGATACGTTATAAAATGTTATCCTACATTGCTTTGCTTTTTTTCTCTTCAAATAGTTATTAATAAATTATTACACTCAGTTAAACTGAACATCAGTTTATAAAGTACCAATTATCAGAATAATTATTCTGGGATAATCCTTGGATATTTGCTGACCTGGAGATTCAATATTTGTTCAGTGAGGCAAAGTGGTATTGTCCTAGGGTATGTCTTTTAAACATCTACATTTTGAGATGTAGATGTTGTTCCCCCTGTCAAATATTATTTGCTATTTGATAAGCAAAACCCATATTAAGCATTAATCTTGACTGCCCCCTTTTCATGCTTATATTCAACAAATTTATATATACCTGGAAGTATGCATGTTGCCAATGCTTGTAGAAAACTTACTAACATTTAAGCACTATGTATATATTTATACAAAAATCCTGTATGAATGGAAATTAGGTACTTCATTTTAAGAGGAGGAATTTGAAGCATAAAGAGTATCAGAAGCTTTCTCAAGAGGTCATACTTAGTAAATGGAAAGTGGGCTTTTTGTCTTTAGAGCTCAACTCTTTAACAACCACACCATACTGTCTCCTTATTAAAAATTTAAGTGTTTTCCAAGCAAACACAAGTCTACAATCCTTTATCTGAAGCCCGAGGGGCGGAATTTGATTCTGTGTTGAGAACTTTTCAATTTTAGAAGGGTAATATACTTGTCTGGTAACCAATCATCTTACTGTTTCTGCAGTCGAATGTATGAATGAGGGTTACACCTGCCTCAACTCGGCTTAGGTTATGTTTTACCAACACATGAATTTTGCCTATGATTTTTCCAAAAACAAAAAGTCTGATGTTCAGAACCTTGTGTACTTGAGAATTACAAATAAGTAGTAAGTTGCCAACTTAGCATTGCATGGAGTTCATCCAAAGGCTCACGACACATTACGTTATCCATTCTGCCTAAGTTGACTCTTCTGCAAACCACAGCCTCCTTTAGAGACATTGCTACTGTATACACTCGGACTCTGAGCTTCCACAGCCCTGAGACAGCCCTATCCTATCTTAAATTTGAAGCACCTGAAGTAACATGAATTTGGGCGGTTGGGGGGGATCTCATTATCAAATAATTTTTTTAAGTAAAAACTTGAAAGCATTTTTTTTCTTTAAAAACTTTGCTTAGGAGTAAAGAAAACTGCTTACATTTTTATATATAAAAAAACTAATATCGGGCAGCCCTGGTGGCTCAGTAGTTTAGCGCCACCTTCAGCCCAGGGCCTGATCCTAGAGGCCTGGGATCGAGTCCCACGCCTGCTTCTCTCTCTGCCTATGTCTCTGCCTCTCTCTCTCTCTCTCTCTCTCTCTCTCTCTCTCTCGGTCTCTCATGAATAAATAAATAAAATATTAAAAAAAAAACTAATATCACCTAAGTCTACAAGTATACCCACAATAAAAAAAAATGACTGAAAGATATACTAAATTGTTAGCAGGCTGCTGTTAACAATGATTTCTCATTTTACCTTTCCATATATATATTTTTTTCAGTTTTCTATACACATTTTCACTCACTCAGTTAACATAACATCTGTGTTACCTGCTGTTCAGTGAGTGAATACTGGGTGCTCAGAAAAGAACAGAAAGTTTCTGATTTCCTAATGTTTACAGCCCACTAGAAAACCAAGAATGAATTTCATTAAGAAAACATATAGGAGGGCACTTGGGTGGCTCAGTGGTTGAGTGTCTGCCTTTGGCTCAGGTGATGATCCCAGAGTCCTGGGATCTAGATCCGCACTGGGCTCCCCACAGGGGGCCTGCTTCTTCCTCTGCCTATGTCTCTGCCTCTCTGTGTCTCTCACGAATAAATAAATAAAATCTTAAAAAAAAAAAAAAGAAAGAAAAGAAAGAAAGAAAGAAAGAAAGAAAGAAAGAAAGAAAGAAAGAAAGAAAGAAAGAAAACATATAGGGAAAAATTCAACCAGTACTTTAAAATAGATATACTAAAATCTCACTGAATTACTTAAATTATGAGAGAAATAAAGATAAATATGAATTAATTTAAATTTATATTTCTTTGAACTTAGTAAAATGCTTACAGGGGGATCCCTGGGTGGCTCAGCGGTTTAGCACCTCCCTTCGGCCCAGGGAGTGATCCTGGAGTCCCAGGATTGAATCCCACACTGGGCTCCCTGCATGGAGCCTGCTTTTCCCTCTGACTGTGTCTCAGCCTCTCTCTCTCTCTCTCTCTCTCTCTCTCTCTGTCTCTCATGAATAAATAAATAAAATCTTTTTTTAAAAATGCTTACAGTTTCATAACTTTCAACAATCTCTACTAATATTATCAAGGAAATGGAATAAAGAAAGTGAACATTGTAAGTGAAACGAAAAGTTACATTCCAGGAACATAAAAACTGTTGCATTGGAAAGTTGATTAAAATTTACTTTCAATTATTTATCTTAGTTCATTACTCATTTCCTTTACAAACCCCTTTTTAAAAATTGTGCAATGATACATTTTACCACACCAGGCCTGAAACATGGCAATTTTCAAAAGTATGATTTCCAAATTAATATGAAATGCAGTAGAAATCTTGCTATTTGCAAGGACACAGATGGAACTAGAGGGTATTATGCTAAGTGAAATATGTCAGTCAGAGAAAGATAAATACCATATGATTTTGCTCCTATGTGGAATTTAAGAAACAAAACAGATGAACATAAGGGAAGGGTAAGAAAAATAAGATGAAATCAGAGGGAGAAAACTATAAGAGTCTCTTAACTATAAGAGACTGAGAGTTGCTAGAGGGGGAAGGTGGGAGGGGATGGGGTAACTGGGTGATGGGCGTTAAGGAGGGCACTAAATGTAATGAGCACTGGGTGTTACATATAACTGATGAATCTCTAAATTCTATCTCTGAAACTAATAATACTCTGTATGTTAATTGAATTTAATTTAAATTTTAAAAATGTTTTAAAAATACATGGAATGCAGTATCATCTGCAAAATACCTAGTAAGTGATCAATACCCACTAAATAAACCAAAATATAGCTACGGTATACCATACACAGCTGACCCTTGAGCAACAAGGATGTTAGAGGCACTGACCCTCCACACAGTCAAAAATCTGCATTTAACTTTTGACTGCTCTAAAACTCAACTACCAATAGTCTGTTGACCAGAAGCCTTACTGATAACAGCAACAGTAGATCAACACATATTTTGTACACTACACATCTCATACACTGTATTCTTAAGGTAAGCTAGAGAAAAGAACTTTATTAAGACATCATAAGGAAGAGAAAATACATTTAGAGGACTGTACCGTATTTATTGGAAAAAAATCTGCACATAAGTGGACCCACACAGTTCAAACCATGTGGTTCAAGAATCAATGGTGGGGCCATAGCATATGTCCTATGTCCTATAGATGTATCAATAACATCTAGCTAAATACGACAGTGTAGCTAAAATGACATCTTGAAACAATTCAGTAACAGTCCCTTGGCCTATCCTAAACTGCAGTTTCTCTGTTTATGGTTTTATAATACCTGGTGGTAGAATTCAGTTAAAATTCCACTTTTGATCTTAAACAAAAACAAAGACTTAGAGTGATGGATCATTCTCCTTACTGAACTGACCATTTGTTTACTCATTTGTGGTCAACTACACAACAGAAACAATTGTTTCAAATGATAAATTAACCAGCAAACATGGATACTATTTCTTTCTTCCTGAGCAATTATTACATGCCAGGAACTATCCTAATATTATAGAGGACTATTCCATTTAACCTACAGTGTAACCCTATTAGAGAGCAGACACTATTATAAAGTCAAGGAAACTGACCTACAGAGAGCTTAAATAATTTGCCCAAATTATACAAATAATAAATTGTGGAGCTGGGATTAGATTTGAAACAAAATTATTCCAAGTAAATTACTTCCTTAATTCGTAAATCAGTTGAGAAGAGCTGAAAACAAAATTAAAATGAGTTTAGTATAACGATTTAAAGACTGTCCAGACATTTGTCACCACAATTCCCTCAGAGATCTGTTTTTCTTGCTTCCAAAAGTGATCAGGCCCTGAGACAAACTGAACATTATTAAATTCCAAAAAAAACAAGGTAGATATAATGGCAAATTATTAATTTGAGAAAAAAGTCCAACTGTCAAAGGAATGATGAATGTTTGGGTTGACAAGACAAGAATATATTTCTTTTGTTGTTATGTAAAAATCAAGCTTCATGTAAAATTAAGTCATAATCAGAAGACATTTGAAGAATATGCAGTAAAAAACTCTTACCATATAGACCGGAATTATTCAAAGTCCATTTGTTGAGTCCTTCAAAGGATTACATAGAAATTATAATACTGTTGATAAAATGCAACAAACAAGTAGCACTGGCTGCAGCAAAAATGCTTTTGTATCAGCTGAGATTCACATGTTAATTCCTTAAGCACTGACTGAACTCCAACAATATGCCAGAGACAGGGACCAGTGAATAGGACATACCAAATCTGATAAAGACCTAACCTGATGTCTGACAAAGACATAAGGAATTCCTTCCACACTACAGTCTGTTTTGCTTATTTAATAACCATTTATGTAAAAGACATTGCAACTAAATGTTTTGGCAAATATTAATTTGTTTATCACAACCATCCCATGAGGCAGTGTGAAAGAAAAAAATTATTCATGATACTTATTAAAAGGATAAGGCAGACTTTTTTTCAGGGTAACTAGTGTACTGTGGTTTATCAGCAGGGAAGAAGGATTAGGTTCAGTTTTGAATGCAACAAGGAGAAATGGGGATTTATAGAGTGGAGAGGGTTAGTAGCAAACAGAAGATTACAAGGGGGTTAAGGTCATTCTTGCTAAGTAACCTAACAGGTGAAGACAAGCCAGGGTGATGAGATACCAAGATATTCCCTGGGGGATGAGGAATTTGGTCAGATATCAATGGAGATCATGTACCATGGGTGGGAGATTCTGGCCAAACTGACTTATCAGGATTCTTGCCAAAGGTAGGGACATAAGCCCAAGGTCAGGCAGAGGGCTCAGAGGAGCTCTACTAAAGGTTGGTCAGGGACAGAATCTCTACTAGTAGGTATTACTTTAATCCGCATTTTATGAAAAAGGAAACCAAGGCAAAATGTGGTTAGGTAGACTGGTTAATAGCATACAGCCCGTAGATAATGGAGCCAGGAAATTACTATTAATGCTGCTTTACGAATAAAACTGTATATTTTGTCTTGACAACACACATGTGCACACACGTGCTCTACATCATCTTCATATGCATTAAGCTCTTTAAATCAGATTTCCTCTCCTAGGCAGTACTTGGGATGGGAATTGCCAACACTTCTCATGAACAATACTTTTACTCTGTTTTCTCTGCTTACTGACATTTTATGAACTAAAATAAATCAGGAACCTAATCTGAAATGAGTTGGCATTCGTTCTGCCCTGCCTAACAATATGTCGATTTTATATGTTAAGAAGGCACTATTGGCTGTGTACAAGCATCTTTTCACTTATCTTTTTCTAAACAGCAATATACTCAGATAAAAGGTTCACTTCCCCAAATCTCCTTTTAGGAGGGGTGGACCTGTGATGGAGTTCTCATCTATAAAATTTAAGTGGGAATCTATTGCATGGAAAACTCTTACATTCCTAAAATGGTGGTAGATCTGCCTGCACTTCCCTGTGGCCTCTTCTCTTCTTCTCTCCCTGCCTAGAATGCACGGATCATGGCCATGGCTTCCGTAGCCATGCTGAGGTTGTGGGTGGAGGCCCCACAGTTGAGAAAAGCAAAGCAGAACCACAAATGCAATTTGGATCCATGCCTGCATCATGGAGCTACCATCTCATCTTAGATTTCTTCTTTAGCTCACTTACTTTGTGAAAAAAATAAATGCTCATTTGATTAATCCACTGCAGTAGAATTTGTCTCATGCACCTGAAAACAAGCACAAATAATACACGCACTTTGAAAGGGAAATTATTGATGTGATTTTCTCATCCTTGGTGAACATCTCACTATAACTATTAAGTGCTTACAGTAAATATTACCACTGACAAAACTTTATTCAATAAAGTGAGGTACATAATTTTAAGCAACAACAAGCAAAAAAAGAGAGATATTACTCAGAAATTGCTTTCCCTATTGTTTCTAGCACTCTTCTTCTGGTTATTTCAACATATGACTGCTACAGAAATAAAAGTTGCATTTTGAATTCAGGCCCTCTGGTATTGACCAGTTACTTGGAATAATGGTAACCCTAGAAAAATTAAAATGGAGGGGTTAGAGATTCATATTCTGAAACATCGATGGGATACAATGCAAATCGTGCAGCCTCAATCTCAGATATAATCTGGCCTGAATTTAAAGAATTTAAACAGGTCCTTAAATTCAGTCTTTGTGAAAAGGACTGTGAGGTTTTCAAAAGAGAACACATTCAAGTATATTCTGACTTCATTCTGAAAGCCCACTCACTACTCTTCAAGCACCTTTGTTTGCCTCAAAACCCGCTGCTTCCAGAAATGCAATCTTCATCTGTAAGTGGTTTTGTAGCAATGATTAAGGAAAGAAGATCAGAAAATCCAATGGCCCAGATTATTTGAGGAGAGAGGTGGCATGAAAAATGGTCCCTGGCATATAATTTCACTTTTGAGAAACAGAAACCTACAGGGAGGAAAAAAAAAAAAAAATACAGACGCTAAGGTCTCTGAACTGCCTTAGAAAGAGAAAAACAGTTTAGATTGCTCTGCTGCCATAACAAGCACCGGAGTTTATTGTTTTGTTTGCAGACTGAGGTCTGCAGAAAATAAATATCCGTAGCTGAGGGAATCTAGAGATAATGAACATCCAGAAGTGCGACTACACCCCGAGGTATTTGGGCAATCGTCTTACTGACAGAAAAAAGGAGATAAAGTAGCAGAAAGAAACCTTAGCGGTGGTGAAACAAAGAGGGAGAGGTTACAAGAAAGAGCAGCGGATGGGTAAGGAAAAGAACTCCATTACCAATCGGCAGCCACATCTACACAAGGCTTATTAAAGAACAGAATTCACTTGAATTCTGCTGTATGGCCTTTAGCATCTGGAATGCTAAATCAACCAGAGAACCAGTTACAATCCCACAAAGCTGACCCCCATCCTGTTTCATTCTCTTCCATCAGCTCCATCTCCTTGCAGAGAGCACTGTAAGACCATCACACCCGCCCAGGAAGGTTCCATTCATACACATGGACAGAAAACGCTTCTAAGTCAATGGTACCGAACAGCTCGTGGTACCAGAAAACTCAAGTCAGTAAGTTCATTTCTCTTCTCTTTTATAAATTCTGTATCACTCTACGGAATGACTTTTTTAAAATGCTGTGTTGGGAGGTTTTGGTTGTTTTTAATTCACGTCTCAGGTCCCAGATTATTTCTAATACCTTGGCAACTAACATGGAAAATCTGGGTTATGTGGTGTTCTAGACAGCAAAATCTTAATATTCCTAAGGCGAGGCTGGGTCATTGCAAAATGGCCAAGTGTCTGATGAATTAAGCACCTACTTGAATTGCCTTTATTCACTCACATATGAATTTATTGATTCCACGACCATCTATCTTGTACCTCCTATACCCAAAGCAATCTTCCAGGTGCTGATCCATACAGGCAAGTGTCCTAAACATAGATTTTGCCCTCAGCACATATAAGATATGTTAGAAAGAGAAAATAAGCATATTTATAAGAAAATGTAAAAAGTAGGTGATAACTTCAATGATATAAAATAATCTGGGAAACCAGTATGGGAACATTTTCATCTATGAAATAAAGAAAAACTTTATGGACACAGTGTGTGAACTTGACCTTTATGACTGTTCAGAATTTAGTTATGATGACATAGGAGCAAGAGAAAGGAAACAGTCAGCTAAGGCATTATAATGGAAAAATGTATTGTTCATGGAGAAAGGTAAGAATATGTCTGGAGAGCAGCATTCATCAAAATCAGGAAGTGAAATCATGTCCTAGGATTCTCTTTCTTATTATTCAGTTATATCTGTACTGCCGATATGAAGTTTGCATGTCAACTCACTTTCACTGACTTAGTATTTTTTTGTTAAAATGATTTATTTATTTTCTTAACAATACATTGTACTTAAAAACATTACTGGGACTCCTGGGTGGCTCAGTGGTTGGGCGTCTGCCTTTGGGTCAGGTCATCATCCTAGAGTCCCGGGATCAAGTCCCACATCAGGCTCACTGCATGGAGCCTGCTTCTCCCCCTGCCTATGTCTCTGCCTCTCTCTCTCTCTCTGTCTCTCTCATGAATAAATAAATCAAATCTTTTTTAAAAAATTACAAACATACAAAAAAATCAGTATCATTTGGCATAAATACAAAGTAAACATACATAAAATTTAACTGAAAATAATGCAAAATTTCTTTAGGCCTTGTTGGTTGCTAGAGGTCTGTTGTCAAGGTTAAGAATGCAGATTACTGAGAGTCAGGAAGGGATTAGTACCTACTAGAACCAAACCAAGAGTTTCTCCTGGACACAACGTAGGAAACGGAACCAGAAGAAAAGAAAACCAATGTCTCATCATTGAATGCAGCTTAGTGTTATGTCTGAGTTCCACAAAAACACAGCTCATATTTACCAAAGAGGTAAGTGGCGCATTTTGGGAAAATCAACCTACAGGAAAATCAACCTTGGTTTCAAATCACAACTCTCAATAAAATAACCAGCAATCCTATGTGTTAAGCTTTGTTGAAAAGGTGCCTACCTCTCTCTCTTTCCCCCCTTCTCTATGTCTCTGTCATAAATGTGTGTGTTATATAACATATATCATCACATAGAATTACATACAGCATTATAAATATACCAATTATATATAACCTATGTCCTATGTAAGCATATATAAACATTGATATATAGAGATAGATATATATAATTGACCCTTGAACAACACAGGTTGGAACTGTGCAGATCCACTTACATGTGAATTCTTTTTTCAAAAAATATAGTACGGTACTGTAATGTTTTTTATCTTCCTTATGATTTTTTCTAGCTTATTTTGTTGTAAGATTAGAGTATATAAAACATGTAACATACAAAGCATGTGTTAACTGTTTATGTTATCAGTAAGGCTTCCAGTCAAGTTTTGGGGAAGTCAAGTTATACATGGATTTTTGACTGTTGGGGGAGGTAAGGAAGGGAAAGGCACCTCTAACCTTTGTGTTGTTCAAGGATCAACTGTACATATGAGAAGAGAAACAGAGAGATAGAGATATCTAAATGTAAATTTACATCTGTATCATTTAATGTCAATATACACATATATACAGATATATCTATATAGAGACATAGGTAGATAAATATATAAAGAGAAAGACATATATAGAGAGACAGGTAGATATCCAAATGTACAGCTGTCTATCTAACTGCCACAGATAGAGAAAGAGAGAGAGACTGGTATATGCTATACCTGCAATATAGTATTACAATCCTAAAAATAAGCCAGGTCAAAGTTTGGGACCAAATCATAGAACTTCAGACCAGACATCACTAAAAGTACTATTTCAGAAAAAAGAAAAGCACATCAGAAAATGAGTATAGTATCATAAACAAGAAAAACCATAAAAATGGTCTTGGTTAGTGCTAAAAGGGAAATAAAATGGCAACAGAACTTACAAAATTCTAATTTAAGCGCTCATCAATATTCATGTCTATAGATATAATCACATATAAATTTATTTAAATTTCAGAAAATTTTGAAATAGGTTACATATATTAGTCATATCAAAAATCTTCAGTAATGCTTTAAATCTCCCAGGCAAAAAGAGAACAATTCAAATAACCGGCTGCCATCTATAGACCTCATCAAGCAATAATTTTGTCCTTTTGTGGGGGATGGTATTCCCCCAGAGATTTTACTGATCTCTTTTTTGTTTGGTAAAATGACTAACTGTTTGAGCATTCCAGCAAAAGAACATAAATGACTGTTGCTTACAGTCAAGACTCAAATATCCATATGCAAATAATTTCCAATGTGTTCGTTATCCCAGTCTGCCATTATCCTTCTGCCAAGAAGAGTTTTCTAGGCCAATTTTCCCCACTGCTGATTGGGATATACTTAGAAAATTCACAGTGGTTTCAGCATGAGCCTCAGCAAACCATAATTAGGTGAGTCTGCTGAAACAAAACACAGCCAAACTAAATAATGCATTCCAAGACCAAGTATCGACTACAGTAGATAATATAAGCCTCTGAGCTGCCATCCATTGGCATAGATAAATGAAAATTACATTTTATCTTCACTTTATACTTGAGTCTATATGAAAAAGGAGGAACAAAGTGCTTGATTCTCACATCTGCCCTTTTCACCCTAGGTATTCATTTAGAAAAGAGTGTTGAGAAAGTATTTGTATATCCAGAGGAAACGTCTCGGTCTGTGATGTTCATAAATCCAATTTGTCATTCTGTCTTTATTTATCATCTAATTAGAGAAATCATACCATTTCTGACTCCTATTTCTCCTCACCTCTTTCCCACAGAAAATAAGAGCAAAAGAAGATGCATCTCATTTGATGATATGAGTTTATAGTTCACAAATTAATCAGTAGTTGGCTTGTCCATCTAGTGATTCTAATGGAAGACAAACTGATGATGACCTTAACTAGAAGAACACATTGTAGGCGAATTAAAACAACTTTCATTTTCTGAGAATTAACTATGTGGTAGACACTTTGCTAAGCATTGATAAAATGAATTGTGTTATGTAACACTGTAAGGTAGGAACTGTCGGTATCCTCCTTTTACAAGTGGAGAAACATACTCAAAAATATTAAGTCCCTCATCCAAAGACATAGTGAGAAAGTAGCAGAGGCTTGGCATGAACCCAGGTATGCCTGACTTCAATGCCCAGCTTCTTCCACATTCTTTGCCATTTCCAGATCCATGGACACTACAGCACTAAACAATCACAAGCCGGAAATGCTCAGTAGGATCAGTTAAAGTTAAACTAAATCACTTACATCCTCAAATACGATTGAAGTTTGGAGTCCTTGCAAAGCAGAGAAACAGAAGATGGAAAAATCTCTAGTGGCCAGAGAACGATAAAGGCCAGAAGCCTGAAGGTCATGTCATCTACCCTGCAGATTTCTATGTTGGCTGTTTCAAAGTTGCTGCTTAATTTTGTTGTCTTTTCTAACCTATTTATTCAAAAAAGGTCATTTCAAGCTCAATGTCTTCTTGATGGTGACATCCTGATCTTTATCAGAATTTCCAACTGGATTTACTAAAGCCTGAGAAGGTCAATGGCACTGAGTCATGGGCTCTGACCACCCTGTAGTTGAGACTATTTGGCTCACTGCTCTTTGCTCTTTCACTAATCACTCCCACTATTTGTTTAACATTGTGGTTCTTCAGATAAAATTCTTCATGTTAGGCTTAAGGACTCAAAGATTCAATACTACTTCCCATCCAATGTCTGCTATAATCAAGTTTCAATTAAATAAAATGATTTGGGAAAGGAAGAAACTGTATTTTATGTAAGAGGAATCTCATGCGTTAAATTTATTGTTAAAAAAGTGCCAAAGCATGTGCCAGATGCTGTGTAAGGAAAAACCGCAAGTTTTCTGTTCACAGGGAGATGGCATGCTTGAGGGTATCTCCTGTATATACACCAATCCCCTTTACATCATCTTCTCATTAATGAAAACTGTCATTTGAGGAACCACTGCTCTGCCGGAGTCCACATGATTTGGGTTAATCTGGCCCAATCCTGGCTGCTGAAGAAGGGTAGTGTGTAAAAAAAGGATGAAACACATGACTCAGTCCTGGCCAATTGGCACCATCCATTCCACTAGCCATATTGATGAACTCCAAGATGGGCTATGACCCAAGTGGGGCAAATGAGACTTATTTCAGAACTTTTTTCTGGAAATTTGAAAGCATGGCTGCTAAATCCTGGAGCAGCTGGTAACCATCTTACCACTATAAGGAAAGAAAGTGCCTGAGAGAGAAGAATCCAACACACACAGAGTAAAGAGAAGTAGAAAAATTCCTATAATGCTATTTGATCCCATAGATCCAGCTTAAGTTGTGTCTATCTCAGGGCCTCATAAGTTATAAGATAATGAATTTTCCTTGTTTCTTTTTTTCTTCCTGGGCTAGATTAAGGAGGAATTCTATTCACTTATAAGCAGAAAAGTTCTGATTAATAACTCTAAAAATAATCTTAGCTTTTATCTTTTTTTTAAAGGCTATTTTTAAAATGAAGAGTTCTATTTTCCTGCCATAATAAATACAGGAAGGTATCATAAGCTTTCTTGCTAAGTTAGGGTCTTAGGCTGAACATCCAATTTCAATCTTATCAGGGGAAGAGACTGGCTATAGTAAGTTTTGGCTCTGAAGCCACCCTGGAAGTAAGGGATTATAAAAGAAGTAGCTGGTACTCATTTATTTTCCTTTTTCTTGAAAAATCAAAGGAAGCATTAAAAAATGTTTATTTGTAATATATATGTAATTGATAAATGACTTTTCTGATTGGTAGAGACAGAGGCAATTTTATTAGATCTTGAAAGCCTATCTTCTACTTTGGCAAGGTTGGCTTACATCTAACCTGATTTGTCATCTGAGAAGAATGCTTCTTTCCATGGCCTAACTTCCCAAAAGTTAGAGTGGCAAGTATCCTATCTATTTTGGTGAAAAAGAAATTGGAAGACGACGTAGCACCAGTCACCTGAGGTTGTCGAAAAGGATCTGCCATTGTTTTTCTCTAGTCAACCAAGCCAACCATTGAAAGCCAAATGATGAGAAAAATTTAAAAAGAAACCAGCTGTCTGGGGGTAATCATACAGATCTTTGGTGATACAAAGGTTATAAGAGTCATAGATTGTCTAAGCCTCAATGGCCTCTGGGACCATCTAGCTCAATGGCTTCATTCCACTTTGGCTCCCTACAGCCCATTTTTCCTTCATCAGCAGAGATACCTTAGGTGAAATAAATAGAACAATACAACAATTGAAAAATTGAAAAATCTCCAACATTTCCCCACTATGCTTGGGATAACATAAAAACCCTTAACTTGGTCTAGCAGATGATTCACATTCTAATTCATGCCCACCTATTCTCTTCATCTGCCTAGACTCCCCCTACTGCCTTACTGACTGTTTTTTCTCATTTTCTGAAATGAGTTCCTTCCAGACTCAGGCCTGTTTACTTTATTCTCCTTAATCTCTTTCACCTGGACAATTCCAATTCCTCCTACAATCTTGGCTTACAGTTAATTTATTTAGAATTGTTCTTTGGCATTACTAAAACAATTAAAACTGCTCATGTAAATGTTAATTGGACTTGCCACATATTCTTTACATTTCCCATAATCTTTCATTATTTAGTTAGTGTATACATCTTTCAATGTTTGTTTGCTCACTGGTCTTTAAGCTATAAGGCCAAAGAAAATGTTTGTTTTACAACAAACTAATGGTCCTGGCATATAGCAGGTATTTAACAAGTTTCTTCAAAGAATTAGTAAAATAAATTGGAACTTCTAGAGAAGTGAATTATCTTCCCCTTGGAACCAAAAATGTTTTAGATATTTCCATATTTTTGATCCATGGATTCCAATGACTCTCTAGCATTTGTTTTTAGTGGTAATGAGAGATTGGCATATTTGTGTAAGTCATATATATATTTACATATACTATAATTTCTTTTCAATTTTCTGCTAATTATATTAATACAAAATTATAAATTGTAATATGTTAGGAAAGAAAATATAACTGAAAGTATCAGAAGGTACAGTATATAGTAAGGTGGATGTTATCTCATATACAAATGTTTTATATAGGGACACCTGTGTGGCTCAGCAGTTGAGTGCCTGCCTTTGGCTCAAGGTGTAATCCTGGTCCTGGGATCAAGTCCCACATCGGGCTCCCTATGGGGAGCCTGCTTCTCCCTCTGCCTATGTCTCTGCCTCTGTGTGTGTGTGTCTCTCATGAATAAATACATAAAATATTTTCAAAAAATGTTTTATACAGAATAGACATGGGTCTATCCTTCATAGGTACACATGTATGCACATACATACATGCACATCTATACACACATCTGGATATAGTAAGTCACATTACAAAATGTATCTCATTATAAATTACAATCAAAGTGCTCAAAAATCACAAAACTAGCCTTCCAATGAATGATAAGCCCTTATTAGCTTCTAATTCTTCAAAAGCATTTTTTTTCTCTAGTCTATCACCACACTTATAAAAGTCACCATTGGTATCCTGGGGCACTTGGGTGGTTCAGTTGGTTAAGTGTCTTTGACTCAGGTCATGATCTCAGCATCCTGGGATCGAGTCCCCAAGTTGGGCTCCCTGCTCAGTGGGAAGTCTGTTTCTCACCCTCTCCCTCGGGCCTTGCTCCTGCTTACGCTCTCTCTCAAATAAATAAATTTTTTATAAAAATTTTAAAAAGTCACCATTGGTATCCTATCTTGTATTTTGTGTCTTCTGTTACTCAAAATGGTAGAATGAACTTGGGATTCATAACCAACTAATATTCATGCAGAAAAAGCATGCATCCCCATTGTCTGAAAGTACCTTTCAATATCATGAAACAGTAAGATCAATAATTCAAAGCACATGTTCCCAAATCCAACCAAAGGCTTAGAAGTTCTAAGTTTTCTAAAATAAAGTACACACACACACACACACACCTCACTGAATATTTATTTTCCCTCAGTCCTTCAGGGAGTGGCTGCCCCCAGAGAAACTAGTTTCACAGTTCAACTGAAAAAACATGGACTTGTAAGTCCAGGAAACAAGTACTTCTTAAGTGAGGTTTGGGCGACCCAACAAGGAATTATAAATGAAAGAAGAACAAAATCCTGTGCCTGAAAATCTGTTAGGAATCTGGTTCCTATTTCCAATTAGTCTTATGTCCGTGGTCTTCTTTAAGAGGCAGGCTCTAGAATCTGCTGGATCTTAGTTAATCAATTTTAACTGGACCTTTAGTAGAGGCCAATATATGATGGAAAGGAAAGAAAAGTAGCAGTGACTAAGAAGGCATTTTTTAAGACCAAAGTGCCTGAATTTAAATTCCAATTCTGACACTTCCCACAAGGGAGATCTTCAGCAAAGTACTAGAGCTCACCTGATCTCAGATCTCTCATCTGTAAAGGGGACAGGCCAGGGCCTTGCCATAAGGACAAAATAAGGGCATTCAGGTAAAATTATAAGCTTTGCAGCTGGCATGTAGAAAGATCCGGTGTGTATTTGCTACTGTTGTTACTTCTGTTATATTTATGGTCATCATTAATAAGCCTACTACAGTCTTCCCTAAAATATAGCTCCTCTAATTTGTCATTGTACCTGCATATTTCAATTTTATGTTTCTGTTCCAGTATATTGGAAGATGTAAGTTCCAATTCCATTCAATTCAACACCAGACAGATTTGTTGAGGATCTACTATGTGCAAGGCAATATGCTAGGTATTCGTGATATGGACATGAAGAAGATACAATGCCTGTTTTCTTAAAGATTCTCTTTAACACTGTATTCTTTAAAAACTTCTGCCATGATGGGTGATGGTACATTTTATGTCTACGGTTTCTTCTCTTTCAGAAAGACTGTCAGTAAAAACCACTGTAATATATTACCCATATAACAACAGTGCAATAATATTGATCAATTCAAAAAGTAAAGAGTTGCTTAGCTGCATTTTAAGCAAAGCTTTAATAACCACAAAAACGAAACATACTCTGTTATCAAAGCTTATCTTCTCAAAATCATTAAAGCCAAGTGAACAAAAACATTTTTAGGTGCTTTCATCAGACTGAAAAAAAAAAAAAAAACTTGATATTTGAATTAACTTTTACTAAGAAACAGGACATCTGAAGGTGATTTTGCCCATTATTTGATTTCACAGAAATAATTCAAAGTTCAATTCTACAGCTAGTTAAAAAATTTTTTTCAAGTACTTATTTAAAAATAAAACCTACACAGTTATTGGGCACCTGGGTAGCTCAGTGGTTGAGTGTCTGTCTTTGCCTCAGGTCAGGACTCTTAGGTCCTGGGATCAAGACCTGCATCGGGCTCCCTGCAGGAAGCCTGATTCACCCTATGCCTACGTCTCTGCCTTTCATTGTGTGTCTCTCATGAATAAATAAATAAATAAAATATTCAAAGAAAAAAACCTACAATTATTGTTCAGTGAGTCATTCGAACTGAGGGTTTCAATATCATTGGGTCAATCCACAGTGTTGAAAGCACAAAAGTAACAGAATGGTAGAAAGCATACATCACTTGCTTCTAGAAGGATCAGTAATCAGTCCATCTTAAATAATTTTTTTATCAAATTGGAGAAGTCAACCCCAGGGGAAAGCATGATATGGTCTGCTCTGATTCAGAACAGAAATGCTCACATTTCAGATACTTCACCTTGCTCCCCAGCCTGCATGTGGTATATAACTGGGCTGGGTGTTCTGGAGGGGGAGATTGGGAAGACCAACATGTTAGAAACCCCTGCCCTATCCCAGGCTCAACAGCTATTATTCCACCTTACAACGAAACTGCTTGACAGATCAAAAATGTTGGCCATGTCTTTGCATAAAAAATGTAACATCTTTAGCTTCCATTTTTACTTAAAGATGATCTACCATTTTTGCAATTACTATAGTTGGATTTTCTATATTTTTTAGGAAGGCTTAGCTCTCCTTGGGAGCAATCAATTAAGCTAGAAGTGGCCATGGTGCAAAGGGCTCAGACCAACCTGAAAAGCCACCAAGATACAAAAGCACACCACCTTCCACACCAGGATTTCCCCCACATAAGAAAGCGCCCCCCCGCCCCCACCCCACTCCACCCCACCCTTGCTGCAATAGAGGATCTCACTCTTATATTTAAAACTAAACCCGTTCCCTCTGGATCTCATCCTGTGTCATCTACTCAAACTTCTCCCAGATTTCCTCTACCACCATTGGAGCCAAAATGCCCTCTGCTCTACCCAATTACAATTTAATTTATTTAATTTGCATGTAGCTCTTCTCTGAACCATCCTGGCATAAAGGGCTGGTGGAGGGGCATCCCATAATGGAAACAAACAAGGAATGGGCTACACAGGCTCAGCTTAACTGGACCATTCCACTCGGCCAAACACACTCGTTTTTTTTTTTTTTTTAAGATTTTATTATTTATTCATGAGACATACAGAGAGGGGCAGAGACACAGGTAGAGGGAGAAGCACAGGAAGCCTGATGCAGGACCCCATCCCAGGACCCTGGGATCACGACCTGAGCCAAAGGCAGACGCTCAACCAACTGAGCCACCCAAGTGCCCCAAACCTTGTTATCACAAGACTGTAATGACTTTGCAGTCTCTCCTTTTCCACCTTGCTCATTTTTCTCTCAGCATGTACATTCTCCTTAAATTTCCTTTTATTTCAATCAATTAATGTGTATAAAAATCCCTAAGCATACAAAAATCTCGTAATTTATAAAATCTTGTACCAAATAAAAAAACTCTACAAGAACTATTTTAAAAGCACCCATGTATTCAATTACTTCTTATAAAACTCTCATGGGTAGTTACTACTACTACCTTTGTTGTATAAAATTGAATAAAGAGGCACAGAGAGGCTAAGTCACTCTCTCAAGTTCTCACTGCTGGTAAACTCTGGTGTTGGGCTGCAAATGCAGGCATTTTGAATGTAAAATTCACACCCTTAAGTACAATACTTACATTCCATATATTAAATTCCTTAATTCAAATACATAAGAAAATTCCAAATAGCATTATTCATCAAACAATAGGGAATCATGTGGAAGGTGAGTCTTGGTAGTACATCAGATGACTAAAAAGCAAATTCATGCAAAGTAACATCCAGACAGATGGATTAGAGGCTGCCATAATCTCCTGCACTAATAACTGCCCCCGCTTCCTCACTCCCCATGGGGAGAACCTTTTCCATCCTCTCAAAGGCTTATCCCCAACAAGCCCTGACAAGTAGGCAGTCTTGTCCGATCTCACTGCCCCACAATCACCAACAACCCCAGTTAGGCCCTTGAGGATCTCTACCCCAGAAATTTTCAAACTGTATTTAAAAGATTCACTTGGGCTCTGAACTTGAAAAGCTATGTACTGGTAGGTTGGGATGGCTTAGCTACAGAGACAGAGAACAAATTATATCTACACAGACAAGCAGAGATTCCATTTGAGTCATGAAAGATAAAAAGATTAACTTTAATTTTTAACTTTATAGTTTTTGGTTCCATTCTCTCAAATCTGTGTATATTTTCTCCCCCTGAGATCTTAATACACTCTGATCCTCCCAACATAGTTATACATACACAAACACGTGCAAATATTTTTTGTTTCTGGAACTTAATCAAGTTGCATGAGGTTTCTGTTGGAACCAAAAATTACAGAAAGCAAGAATCAAAGTTATTATAACAAAAATAGCAATGAGGCTAATCGCTCAGTGGAGGCTACTCATCATAAATAAAATGCTAACATATCTATACTGGCAATTCAGTCAACAAAGATAACATAAAAAAATCAAACACCCTACAATTTACTTTGGTATCTAAATTGGCCATACCTCTTAATGACCCTTCTTTCATAAAATAGACCAATTTTATGTCTGCTTGCATTGGTCCACTGAGACAGAAGTGTTTGGGTAGCCTCAGAGTCATAGATTAGGACTAAGAGGTGACACTGGGTCTAGCTGACCATGTAAGAGTCATAAAATTTATAGCATCAAGACCCAATAAGTCAGCAATCTGAAATGTGGGATCCACGTTGCCACAAAAGTCCTATGGCCCACTGCCCTGTGAGACCCTGTCTCTGGTCCCTATGATGTTATAGGGACATCACAGGAGAGACGTGGTTTCCCTAGCGAAAATGCAAAGTTGTCTTAGCAGCCTACACTGCTCTTTCAGTCATTAAATGGTTCATATTTTTTAAAGATTTTATTTATTTATTCATGAGAAACACAGAGAGAGAGAGGCAGAGACACAGACAGAGGAAGAAGCAGGCTCCATGCAGGGAGCCTGATGTGGGACTTGATCCCAGGAGTCTGGGCTCAGGATCACACCCTGAGCCAAAAGCAGAGGCTCAACCCCCAGCATCCCTAAATGGTCCAGATTCTTGACTGAATACTTACTTCCATATTAGATAATGTGCTCAAAAAATCTAAGGTAACCACAACTGCTGTGAAGGTAAGAACATAGTTCTCTGGCACCAGATGGATGAGAGACTGATCACGCTGCTCCTTTAGGGCTGTAGGACCTTGACTAAGTTGCTTACCTACTCTGAGCATGAGGCTCATGGAGGTAAATGAATAGAATGAATGAACAGAATAATTTTCCTTTCATAAGGTTGTTATAAAGATCATATGTGATAATGTTTTGAAAGTTCCTGGAGAAGCCCCCCAGCAGAGAGTACGCACTCATAAATGTGAGTCATCATCACCATCGGCCCTGTTAGGAACCCCCCCCAGCACATCCAATTCTTCATGGTAGCTGTTAGATTCAGGTAGTAAAGTGTGTCCCTCTCCTGCTGTGAATCCACTCATATCCACTTACCCACAGTGTTTACAATTAATTTAACACTTATAGTCATGCTTATTTGTGATCTAAACATTTAAGACCAAAGGCTCTCATTTCTGAGCTCCCTTTTCATACATATCTTATTTCTTACCCCCTCAAATCCTGGATTCCTAACAATGAACTCTCATACAATCCAAGAAATTCTAGAGGACTTGATGTGGAACTAAATGGGCTTTCTTGTGTCTCCTTTTGAGAATGCCTCTTGCCCTTAAAGTTACTGACGGGTCATTGTTATTTCTTAAGCAACTGATTAGGAAAACATGCTGGTTTTATGGGGTGTAATGTTTGAGACCTGAAAGCAGGAAACCTAAAACCACTCAGCTTTTTAAGAGACAATACTGACACTTGGTTCAAGTTGCCCTTGGGACCTACAAAACTGACCTTAGGGCAGTAACTCCCAGAGCAGAGAAAATACATAATTTTAGAGACTGTAGCCTCCAAATGCTGTTGACCATGTTCAAACTTTACAAGACAGCTTTCCTGCATTTCCCTGTATCATTCACTCATGTCTTGTGGTTAATACTTGTATAGTTTCCACTGTTACTCTGAAAACCAGGTGTGAGGTCATGTGGCAGGTACACAGTGACATTTTGCTGCTTTACACTCCAGCACATTCCCTAATTAAAGTGAAATGTGTGGTCCAGGAGAGGATATTTTCTAAATGAAACCAGTGATAATCATTTCAGAGATCTATTCTGAAGCTCATTTGCTTTATCTCTTTCCAATTAACTATTTGCTTTCTCTTCCCATACTGTTTCAAAACACAATTCCTTTCTTGGGTTTGGCACAGTGCAATATGCATTCTTAATGTGCAAACTCCTCTGCTTGGACACTATATAAATATGAATACCATCTCCATTCCTACCATTTAGTAATCATCTGCCTCCAACTGTTTAATCACAGGTGGCCTTCTGTGAGGTGGGAAACTCTAGAGGGGAACAGATGGACCAACAGGAGCAGGGTAGAGCTCCAGTGGAAGAATTCCATATCTGAAAAGCAAATGGCCCAATGATGTAACATGTCCCACCTCTCACCTCCATTTCTATGTGGCCATCAACAAAGTTCTCCTTCCATTTAGAGCAGTTTATGTTTATGCAGAAAATGAACAAATGCAGAGTTACATCCAGGAACCAGCATATGCTATGACCCTTACTAAGGTACATCTTTAAAAAATATTAGCTTTGATTTCTTGTTGGATTAAATAGAGGAAATCCAACTTGCCACTTAGTGGTTTCACTGAAGGTCAGAATTTAGGATTGGTGACAAGCTCTAGGAGGAAAAGGATCTGGAAGCTAGGACTAAAGCTTGCCTGGAATGTTTAAAGGAAAACAGAAACTTTATCTCAAACATAAAGAAAATGAAAAGTATGTACCAAAGATGTAGCTTTATTGCTATTGCTACAGAAACTATAGGCCAAGATTTTTAAAGTGGCTTTATCCATGGGCCTCGGATTATTTCATGGTCATTGTCAAGTGTCCGTGGCATAGCAAGCCTGCAATCTTTTCTTGCCTTTATTGTGGATGTCTAGAAAACAAAGTAAAGCACCTCAGTCAAATCTCCTTGAAAATACACTAAAGATGGATCAACCAGCAAATCCATGATTGACATTCACTAGTAGAAGCATCCTTATCGATAAAATGCTTTCAGTATAGTGTACCTGGTCTGTTTGGGGGTAGTCAGTGGTCTGACTCAATCTGGACTCAAAGGCTCTATGGGGCATGGTTCTCTGAAAAATGCCGAATGAGCTATTTAGCTATCCGAGTGTAAAATGGAGATGTTTGTACAAGTCATGTACCTGCATACACTTCTTACACACCTTGCATGTTAAATTTGGCTGAAGCATGTCCAAATATAGCAAGAAAGGACCTGGGGAGCCTCACTGACAGTCCTTGGCTTCTCCTTGCTTTGCTGACACTTGGTGATCACTTGTATCCTTGAAGTAATCAGGAAATCTTGACACTAAGACCTTAGATTCTGCACTCACTTTACAATTTAATCAAAGCCTCAATATGCAAAACAATAATGCAGTACTTAACGGTATAAATCTAGTTACTGCCCTTCAACTAGTTACATTATTTTACTTATAAACTCAGAGTGAAATGCAGATTCAAATTATTAAATTACAGTTTGAAGATATACTAAAATACCATTTATTAGAAAGTACGCATACACACTCTCTTATAAATACTTAGGAAATATCAAACTGTTACAAGTAGTGGCTATCGTAGATTAAAATTGAGTGGAGGAGATATGAGTCCTCTTCCTTTTTACGCTTTTCAAGTATAATCATGTATTATCAAAATAAAAATCTAGTATAGACACATTTAAAGTAAAAGAGTTAAGTATGTTATATGTAATGCAATGGCTTTGAAGAGCACAACACATTCACATTGGTGATTAGGAAAGGTAGCTCTAGGTGTGCCTGGGTGGCTCAGCTGGTTGAGTCTGACTCTTGATTTCAACTAGGGGTGTGATTTTTGGGGTTGTGAGAGCGAGCCCCTCATCAGGCTCCATGCTCAGATTCTCTCTTCCTCCTTCCTTCTGCCCCTCTCCCTGCTCTCTCTCTAAATAAATGAATTAATTAGTTTTTTTTAAAGTATAAAAAAAAAAAAAAGGAAGAAATAGTAGCTCTAATCTCCTATGATTCTCATCATCCAATTTATTTTTGGTTTTTGCATTGCATACCCTACAGTATCAAGTCATTCCTGGTTTATACAGATAAGCAAATCCAAATGCTAAGCATTTTCCAATTTCCTTTCAAACTTTAGTCTTCAGTTGACTCATTCAAAAGCATGAGAATAAGGTCGTAATATTTGTTTCAAAGTTGAAAATTAAGAATAATAAATGATTACTCAGAAATTGCTTTCCCTATTGTTTCCAGCACTCTTCCTTCTTCTGGTTGAATAATAAATGCTTGATGTAAAAATAAATATAAAAGTGAGACAAGGAAGTATAGTCCAACGATTCCATTCTTACATGTGTGCCCTGGAGCAGCTCTCACACATTTGCCTAAGGAGATGTGCGCAACCATACACACTGTACCAGTCTTTGCAAGAATGAAAACTGTAAACAACTTATATATACATCAATTGAAAGATAAATCCATTGGGATATATTCTTACAAGAGGATTACTGCACAGTGATTAAATAAATGAAATAGGGATAATTTATCAGCCTGAATAAATCTAAAAAAAAAAGTTCAGTGAAAAAAGGAAATGATCAGAGGATGTTGCAGAAAGATATATTTAGCAAAATATTATTTACCTTACTTAACAACAAAAATATGATACTACATTTTAAATATTGTCCTGTGGACCATACATTTATGTTAAAATATTAAAATCAGTGATGTAGATACACAGCAGCTTCAAAATAGCACTAACTAGAGGTGGGGAAAAGAGGCTGATAGGAGAGGAAATGGAATAGTGTAGAGATAATTGCATCTGTAGTGTTTTGTTTCTTTAAAAAATTAAACATTTAAAAAGTTAATATTTATTATATCTGGGTTATACATAGGTATTATACTATTTTACTATTATCTGTATTTTTATCTATTTGTGAGATATTTCACATCTCAAATGATATAAAAATGATTTTATGTAATATATACATATATAAAATACATGTATCTCTAATGATACGTATGTTTATATAAAACTATTACTATATTGCAAATGTTCATGTATTTGTACATACAAAACAGAGATACTTATGAAAGATACTTTACATATAAAAGATATATAGAATATATAATGTATTCAATAAATATATAATTCAAAACGGGAAAATTACAGTGCTCACTTCAGTAATGCATATACTATGATACAGAGAAGATTTAGCACACCCCCTGAGTAGGAATGACCTCAAACTCATGAAGCTTTTCAAATTTTTGAGTACACTCATCGTGACCAGCACTGAGTAATGTATAGCATTGTTGCATCAGTATATTATACACCTGAAACTAATATAACGCCGTATGTTAATTATATCGGAATTAAAAAAATTAAAAGAGAATGACAGAACACAGTACATACCATATGTTATTATCAAATGAGAAACAAACAGGAAACACCCCCGAAATGAGATGATGGCATTCTGCTAGATGCTATACACTTCCTGTTATCTCCTGCCCTTGCACCAGTAACTAATACTATATACAGTACCATATGGACAGGGCCAGGGCAGAGCTGCAAACTTTCCATATGAATGATGCATTGACAAAGAGTTCACGCGGGTGAAAGAGATGTCAGGTTAATTCTGAGCTCTGCACAGCAGCAGCTGCAGTAACAAATAAGACCTGACACTGACCTGGTGTCTCCCTGCACCAGCCTGTTCCAAGGGCCTTACCTACTTAAGTTCATTTGCGTCCTACACAGCTGGGTGACTCAGGTGTTATTACCGTGCCCATTTCCCAGATGAGGAGCTGAATCACAAAGAACACCAAGCCACCTGCCATACCACACAGGTCAAAAAAAAAAAAAAAAAAAAGCAGCCGGGCAGCATCTGAGCCAGGTGCTCTGGCCCCAAAGTCGAGATTCCTAACTAAAGAGTTCCCTTGGCAGCTTCACTCACTTTCACTGGTGTTTTCAAACCATTTTAGGCAAGTTTTAAAAATAAAATATGGGGGGTGGGGGGGCTGCCAGGCTGGCTCAGTCAGTAGAGCAAAGGGACTCTTAACCTCGCCTTATAAGTTCGAGCCCCACAATTGGTCGTAGAGGTTGCTTAAAAATAAAATCTTAAAAAATAAAAATCTAAAAAAATTTAAAAATATTAAAATCAAAATTAAATTTAAAAAAACAGCAAGTTTTCACAATACCCCCTTAGCAGCACTGACAAAAAAATATTACCACTCATGGCAGGAATCTTTGCTATTGGGCAGGTGTAAACCAGGAGACCTCCCTGAACCCCATTTTCAAGAATAGCAATCAGCACAGAGCACGTGCCTCCCGCACCCCCCATTCCCTCCTCCTCCCCCCCACTCCCTCCTTCCTCCACCCTATCCCTTCTTCTTATCCCCCCTCCCTCCATCCTCCTCCCCTCCCCCTCTACCCCATTCCCCCTTATCCCCCCTCCCTCCACCCCCCTCCCCATCTCTCCCCATCCCCCCTCCCTCCACCCCCCTCCCCATCCCTCCCCATCCCTCCTGATACCCCCCTCCCCCCTCCCCATCCCTCCTCCTGATACCCCCCTCCCCCCTCCCCATCCCTCCTCCTGATACCCCCTCCCCCCTCCCCATCCCTCCTGATTCCCCCCTCCCCCCTCCCCATCCCTCCTCCTGATACCCCCCTCCCCCCTCCCCATCCCTCCTCCTGATACCCCCCTCCCCCCTCCCCATCCCTCCTCCTGATACCCCCCTCCCCCCTCCCCATCCCTCCTCCTGATACCCCCTCCCCCCTCCCCATCCCTCCTCCTGATACCCCCTCCCCGCTCCCCATCCCCCTCCCTAGCTCCTTCCCTATCCCCCCTCCACCCCCTCCCCATTCCTCCTCCTGATACCCCCTCTCCCCCTCCCCATCTCCCCTCTCCTCCTACCCCCCTCCCCGCCCCGGGTCAAAGACATCAGGGCTTAGGAGTGTACCCGGGGTTGAACACGGGCTGGCCATGTTCCAGAAAGTCCAAGCCCCGGGCACTGCGCGGCTGCAAGCCCACGACCACCGCACCGAGGCCAGCGCAGCCCGCGAACCCGCAGGCCCTCCGGACGCCGGGCTCCCTCCGACCACCGCAGGCCGCGGTCCTCCAAGCGCAGGTCCCGCCTCCCAGAAGCAGCCCCGGAGGCGCACCAGGCCCCGGTGCGGTGACAGCTCCCCGCACCAACCAGGCCTCTTCACCGGCCCGGAAGCGGTGTGCTGGGCGGGGCTAAGAGGTCACGGCCCCTCCGTGCTGGCCCCGCCCCATCCGGGGAGTGCACGCTCGCGGCTTCCGGTCTTTGCAGCCATTTTCCCCGATCGCAAGCCTGGAGTGAGCTCCCCGGGGGTGTGGCCCCCTGTTCAGTGCTCGTGGCTGGGCCCCGTGGAAGCCTCTAGAAACTCTTTAATGCTGAGGGGGTCAGGGAGGAGCTGAGATCTGCTCTCTGGCCCAACACCGGCCTCGCGTGCACGTTCCCTGGCGGCGCAGGTGATGCGGCCTCCTCCTACCTTTCGCCTGGGGGGGTCCATGGCTGGTTTCTGACGTCACCACAATCCCGCGGGTGGAGCCAACATCCGGTTACACCAAGTGAAGCAGAGGCCCCTGGGGAGGAAGGGAAGCTGGGACTCTCCTAGCCGGTAAGCAGAGCGCCTGCACCCCGGGACCGCTGTGGCCCCCACCCCCTGAGAAGATGCTGCGGCGGCTCATGTTCTCATGACTCTCCCCTGCGACGCTCTCTCCCCTTTTCCCAAGCTCGTCCGTGCGCCTTCTTGCCAGGGGCCTCAGCTGCGATTCTAGCCCCACCTGTATTCTCTGCACGCCTCTGCCCTGCTAGATCTTCTGAGAGAAAATCTGATGGGACCAGTTACCAGCTCCCCCAGACGCAGAGCATCCTCCCCAGCAGGACCCCTCCAGCTCCCGGCCTCTCTAGGGACTGGGCCGCTTCCAGGTGTACGTGGCCTTAGGAAGTTCCTTAACCTCCAGGAGTTATCACAGCGTATGTTTTCAATGAAATGATACATGGGGGGCAGCCCGGGTGGCTCAGCGGTCTAGCCCCGGCCTTCAGCCCGGGGTGTGATCCTGGAGACCCGGGATGGAGTCCCACGTCAGCTCCCTGCATGGAGCCTGCTTCTGCCCCTGCCTGTGTCTCTGACTCTCTCTCTGTCTCTCATGATTAAGTAAAATCTTTAAAAAATAAATAAATAAAAGAAATGATACATGGGGAGGTATTCAGTAGCATGTTCAGGTAGTATAGGCTCTGTCCTATACCTGAACAGGTTGTCGAGGCTTGTCACAGCGTAGTATTAGTGAAGCCTCTTTCTCCCTCAATACTGGCATAATTTTGACCATGTGTCATTTTGGGCATCTTACCTATGCCCATGTTACATTTACTTTTGGATCAAACATCAACCTCCAATCCAGGTAGAGAGGGCTGGGTGTCATAGTCCCTCCGCTCAAAATCTGGCTATGACCTAGGAACCCTGCCAGGTGTTTTGTGGATAAGGACCATGCCGGCATAACAGATTCTCAACATGTCACAGACTCCTTTCTATGAACCCATGAGTAGTACAAACCACTGATACCAGGCCTCCAAGAACAAGCATTTTCTATAGAGAAGAACCAAACCTGCGTTTATCTGGTAGCATATATACGTTAGGACCTTTTATTTGGTTTTTAACACCCTTAAACATTTGTGTTAACACCAAAAATAAATTGTCTCGTTTCTCTGGGTTGAGCTGAAAAAGGAGAAACCATGCCTCGATTCTCTTGCTTTCCTGATGGATTAGCTCTGGCTCTTCCTAAGGCACAGCTAAGATCCAGATGACCTTTCTCCTAGCCCTAGGCTTCTCCAGGCCATGCACATAAGAAATCAAAAGCAGAGGAGAAGATGTAACTTGACAGTCTCTCTATGCAGAATGTCGAGAGGTACTCCGAGCGGCTCTTCAACCGTTAAAGGCTTCAGGATTCCAAATGGCCATGCAAGGCAGTCTTGTTCAGTACTTAGCTTGTCATGGTCCTTTGGGTCAAAGGAAGTTTCCAGAGAAAGATCAACAAAGTCAGTGCCTGCACGCCAAGATTCAAGAGACCAGAGCGAACATAACCATCTGTACTTTTTTATTGAACTGGGGAAAGTGGCAGAAGGAGAAACTGGCAGCTACATCTGTAGTCTAGAATTTATTAAGCTTGCGTACACATATATAGAGTCTTGAAGTTAATTTTTTTCTTGTGACTGACACATACTATAATGATATCCTACACTTACTAGAACACAATAGCAATGTTCACATATACCAGGAATGAATTTCACATACCAGACAAATTTCTAAGAGGGGGGAGATTAGACAACTCCTGGAAGCAGGTATTCAGCAGCTAAAAGAGCTGCTAAAATAATTGAAATAGGGTATTTTTATGTGTCTGGAAAGAAGTATTGAAAACACTATGCATTATTTATTTTTTAAATGGTGTATTTTTTTTATTGTGTCAGCTAAAAAAATTTTCTTCTTACTGCTGGTAAAACAACAAGCACTACAACAGAAATGATCCTTCACAGAATCAAAGATAGAGGGGAACAGAGAAATCTGATTATGGTGTCTAGCTTTCAAAATCGCACCTAAAGATTGTACTCCGTGCTACATTTGCATGATCTAAGTCCTAATGAAAGGAAAGCAAATAAGAATTAGAAAAACTTTCGACCGTTTTTTTTTACTTTGAGATGCAGTCCTCTGTGCTCATCCTATAGGCCTTGAAAAACTCAAGCTAATAATATCATTTAGAGGGAAATTGAAGAGGATGTCAAAAATCTTAATATGGAAGTCAAGATACTTAAGGAGGTGATGATTGCTGCAGAGGTGATGATCTTAAATTTGTGGAAAAAAAAAAAACACCCAAGATAGCAATGGCTTAACTACTTGCCTATTTATTTCTCTCTTTGTGTGTCCAAATTTCCTCTTGTAAAAGGGTACCAGTCAGATTGGATTAGGACCCACCTAATGATCTCATTTTAACTTAATCCCTGTTTTAAGTACAGTCACATTCTGATGTACTGGGGGTTAGGTCTACAACATCTAGATTTAAGTGGAGGGAGAGAGACAACAATTCAGCCCATAATGGGTAGGTATGAAATAAGCATCAAACACATCATTGGCCTCCTGTTAGTAGCGAAAGAATGGATTCTTGTTTGGAGTCCAGTTTGTCCCCGCTGGGTCTACCTGGATTGAGTAGAGGTCCCACACTGGCTTCAGCACACCTTGTTCTGCAGGCCACAGTAATGGGTTCAGACATGAATCCAATCAGAGTGGATCCCAGCAGTTCTGTAGGGATGAGTAGAGGCTTGCTGTTTCTGGGTAGACTTTAATCTATGAGGTTGTGCAGAAGCCAACTTGCCATCACTAAGTGAGTTCCTGGAATGGGGTAGTGGGCAGCATGGTACACCCCATGGACACTGGCCATAATTTCAGTCCTACTGAATGAAATACTGAGAGATCAAGTGAAAGTTCTACTGACATCATGTGAATGCTGAATCTGGCAACATGCCTGGAAGTAACATGATTCTCAAAGTGAATTTGAGTTGTTATTTTTCTCTTAAAGCTGAAAAAAGTTCTAACCAATCTAATAGGTACCATACATTATGGAGATGTTAAACTTTGAGTTGTTGCACTGACACCCTCTTTCTTAGAAACGAGGAAAAAAATAATGACACATTCAGGGATCCCTGGGTGGCGCAGCGGTTTAGCGCCTGCCTTTGGCCCAGGGCGCGATCCTGGAGACCCGGGATTGAATCCCACGTCGGGCTCCCGGTGCATGGAGCCTGCTTCTCCCTCTGCCTGTGTCTCTGCCTCTCTCTCTCTCTCTCTCTCTGTGACTATCATAAATAAAAATTTTAAAAAAGATAAAAAAAAAATTTGTATAATGACACATTCATGTCATGAAACAAGTTTAGGCATTAGGAATGTTGCTAAAGTGCATTGAAAAATCACCTTGAATTATTTGAAGCCATGTCAGATCAAAATTGCCATCTCTCTAGTAAATAACAAGGATCTCACTTACCAGACTTGAACACATCCATGTCTCAAGATGTGAGGCATTCTGAGGACCATTTTGCCCCCCCTCAAATGGTCATTGATTCTGCAATTCTTCCTTGAGTGTTTATAATAGACTACAGTTCTCTACAAAACATAGCATCATGTTATCCTCTTATCTGAGGTCAACATTTTGGGCAAAAGGCTTCAAACATATTGAAGCTACCATTCCAGCAACTACAAGATCAAGGATACCTGCCGGAAAAATGAATATGCAACATTGTACACACATATCTAGCCTGTTGCTTTGGAAATTTAATGAAGATAAATGTCATTGTTAGCAACTCAGTGTTGCACTCAGGTGGCAGGACAAGCCATTCTTGTATGAGCCAAGCCCTGAGTGTACATTATGGGAGGATGTTTATTTATGATGCACTGCAACCCAGCCAGAATGCTACCTTGGCATTGCTGGTCTCGAGGAGAAGGAAACCCCAAAGCAGTTGGTCTCTACAGACTTAAAAGTAAAACAGAATAAAATAAAAACGAAAGCCTGTAGTCTCTGCATAATATATGTGTGTGAGAGAGAAAACACACCCATTAAACTGCAGCCTTTCAGAGCATGATGTCACAAGTCAGATCCTATTAAAGGAAGCAGAAGATGAATGTTTGCTCCAGGCAGCTGGAAGGAGTCAAAAATAAAATACATTGTCAATCTTTCCACTGGGTGCCTAAATTGTAAAAGATGATTTTCAGCATCACACAGATGCCTTCCAATGAATAACTTCTTCCCAAGGAAGAAATTCCAAGCAGTCAGTAAATATAATATATGGATAGTCTGATTAGCAGAGGGGGACTTGTATGTGATACAGTTTATTGGCCCAAATCAAAACCTGACTGATTTTTGGGGAAGAAGAAGAAGATAGATCTGGGGAGGACTGAGAGAAGAGAAAGAATCCACACCAAGCAAAGTGGATGGTTAGAGCACTCAGAGTAACTCAGTTCACATAAACTCCCCAGTTGAACACATCATATTCCTTAAAAGTGGGGATGCACTTGCAATGGCTCCCTCCAACCAGACTATATATATGATTACCCCATCTCTCCACTTCATGCAGTCACCTCTGTGAACCCCAACGACTGGTTTCATTATCCGCAAATGATGTTAATGTCATTTGACTTGGGAGAGTTTTAAACATTAAAATTAAGAATGACATTGGGCCTGTCCTCCAGCACAATTCTGTAGGCACACAAGGAGATAAAACATACACCCTACACCACAAGTATGTTGCCAGGGAGAAAAGAAGGTCCTCCAGTAGCCAATATATATGGAGGAGGGAAACCCTCTTTGGAGTAGGACCAAGAACCAAAAATCAAAGCTACTGTCTAATTTCAAACTATCACTAAACATCTCTCGTATATTATATACACACATCCGCACGCATCTGGGCAGAGAGCCACAGCATACGTCTTTACTTCCACAAGTGCACCACAATGATATATGCCACCGAGAGGCTCAGGTGAATATGAAGTGAAGGGAACACAAAACAGTGGGGGCAAGAAAGAAGAGAAACAAGAGAGCAGATGTAAAAGAAGTATGTGGAGAACAGAAGGACTGAGAAAAGGATATGAATGGAAAATGGCAGCGTCATCAGTTTGCTTTATTAAGTGTTGTTTGGCATGCCTCCAGATCAGAGACTCACGCTCTACTGAGTTGAAATTAATGAATGACTGCCATATTGAATTGCAGAGGTATTGGATATTGGATAGAAAGTTAGTTTGAATTTAGAGTAGAAATTTAATGTTCCAATTTGTCATTCTAAGATAACAGAATTTCCCTCATCTCCTAGATATGTTGATTGACCCTAACATCTTTTGGGAAGAGGAATTCTGTATTTTCAGAATTCAGATTTTCATATGGCATTGATAACAACAACTTTCTAGATATCAGCCTTTAGATTTTAGAATGGCTGTTACAAGATAAGATTCTGAGGGATATTTTGCAATACTCCCAAAGTTTAAGCTAGCAAGTCTAGAAGTATCTTTTAAAAATAATAATACTAAAACATTAGCAAACCATAAGGATTTACTATCTAATATTTGATAAAAGAGTGACAGGTGGACCGATGTCCAAAAACAAAAGAGCAACGAGAACAGAATCAAACACCAGATTTTGGCAATCATCTACAAACTTAGGTGGGAAGGAACTCTACAAATCCCACTCATGTGGGAAGGAACTCTCCAAAAGTAAAGTACAAACTCTACTCACCTGGGAATGAGAGATATTCTTCAAATTCCATGTCAGATCTAGTTCCAAGTCATTATCTGTGTTAAGAGGGATTCTGAGGCTAAATGGAAAAAGAGCTGGCTTTCCTTTCCTCACACCACTTCTGATATCAAACGTATTTTTTTTCTTCCTCTGACCAATTCTTCAACACCAGCTGGGTGCCAATTCAATTCCAACATTATCTACCTGGAGTTAACACCAGATCTCAAGCTAAGGGCTTAGTCACAAAAGATTGCCTCTGTTTCAGATGTTAATTACAAGGTGGAGCCTCCCATGCTTCTGACCAGCTAGCTATAAATTGGAAGTCCCCAGCATCCCCTCCTCAGGTTGCTGTAATGGCTCAAAAACACCTAAAGGAAACAGTTATATTTACCAGCATATTATATAATACAGGAAATCATAAAGATTACAGATGAACAGACAAAAAGATATATAGGGCAAGGTCCAGAAGGGTACCCATCTCAAATTCTGTCCCTGTCGAATTGGGGTGCATCACCTTACCAGCAGCTGGATGTGTTTGCCAACCTGGAAACTCTCTGAACTCTGCACTTCAGGGATATTCATGGAGGCATAACCGATTATTAACTCAGTCTCTGGCCCCTTTTCCCATTCTGGAGGATGGAGGAGGAGAGAGGCTGAAAGTTCCAAGCTTCTAATCATGCTTGGTCTTTCTGATGAACAGCTCCATCTTAAAGCTATCCAGGAATCACCTAATTAAAACAAAAGACTTCTGTCACTCAAGACATTTATAAGGCTTTTAGAAACTCTGTGTCAGGAACTATGGTCAAAGACCAAATAACAAAAGAAGTTTCTAGCATACCTCTATCACTCAGATTTTTTTTTTTAAGATTTTATTTATTTATTCATGAGAGACACAGAGAGAGAGGCAGAGACACAGGCAGAGGGAGAAACAGGCTCCATGTAGGGAGCCCGACGTGGGACTCGATCCCGGGTCTCCAGGATCACACCCTGAGCCAAAGGCGGTGCTAAACCGCTGAGCCACCTGGGTTGCCCTATCACTCAGATTATAAGGATTTTAAGAACCTGTGTCAGAAACTGGGGGGGGGGGGGGGGGTGTGAAGGGTGGTGGAGACTAGACCAAGATATATGTGTGTGTGTGTATATATATGTATCCTTATTGCACAAAGGTTCAAGAAGAAAAACTATAGTTGTGAATACAGGGAAGTGACAGCTCCACCTCATCCTACTTAGGTATTTCTGTTAAAGCTAAAGAAATTGAAGCCCTCATCTTTAAAAATGTTAAATAATTTTCATAACACTTCAAAGTGAATGGCTAGAAACTCTCTTATGAGATCCTAAGTTTCATGATATTCTTACCACCATCAGTAGAGCATTTGCTGACAAGCTGTGTTACCTCCTACATTGATGGTCTGGTACATTTAATAGAGAGTTGGATCAAAAATGTAATCAACTGAACATTTACAACTGCAGATGGCCCATTATGAACAACCACGTTATGAAAATTTAACCCAGCCAAGCCATCCAAAATATGACCTCACTAGACAAAATGGCTACCAAGAATGTTTCCAAGTTATCATCTTGATAAGGGAATTCCCAAACTACAAATGAACTCAATTCTTCCTTTACTCTGTAGTTTCCTAAATTGCAGCACAAGGAACTGTAAAGAGAAAAGGAGATGTACGACACATCTTCAAGCAGAAATGTCAACCTGTTGGCTTCTTGTGGGTTGGTGATTAACCAAGATCTCCTCACCATGTTTTAAAAAATAACACACACACACATACCCACACACCAAAGAGAAAACAAAAGCAGTTGTGCTAAGAACTTGGTCATCTATACGTGTTAATAACGGGATTTGCTTTAACCTAATTGAACTTTTGCTTTTATGCCTATTTCATGTTGTCTTTGATTTTGACCTATCATTTTATAATCTGAGGTATTTTTCAATGTGATTCCATTGGAAGCCCTTGCTAAACTTGGGTCATTTAAAAATGAGAGAAGCATGGCTTTAGAATTCAAGTTGACATTCAGGTAAAAAGGCAATTTGGAATGCTGATCTGGCATTTAAGCATCTAATTTAGCACGTAGTATCATAAGATAATAGAAGTTATCTCATACCAACAACCCAATGTGGACTCATCAGTTAATATACACTGGCCATTGTTAATATAATCACATCCTACATAATTGTACTATCATGTAGCTGATTTCTTCCTTCTGTCCAGTAATATATGTTGAAAAATCTTTGCCAAATATTTCCTTCAATCTCAATATATCTTCTATCTATGCCACTCATCTGTTTTAATAATTTGATTTACCATTTTTTTTTTTAGTTTGACATTTATTTTTGTTAACTCACACTAGGGAGTAATCAATTCTTAGTATGCCTGCTTGTTTAATAATGCATTCCAATATATTCCGGTGATTGATCTCAAACATTCTGGTGTATGGTTCCCAGAAGTGGCAATTTACCACCTTTTAGAAAATTACTACACGTCTGTCTCCAAATTTGATCCTTCACTCAGCCAATACCATCTGTTATAGATGGATGGCAGAGTGATCCCTGAGCCACGTGTCCAAGTTTTTCAGTATGTTATTATAATTTAATAGTAGAGAATGTCATCTCACATTTAAAGTGACCAAGTGATCTCTTCTTTTGGGGTCAGGAAACTATGGCCCATGGGCCAACTCTAGCCCAACACATATTTTTATAGTGCACAACAACAAAACCTTTTTTTTAAAATATTTCTAAAATGTTGAAGAATTTAAGAATAGAATGACATTGCATGACATGTGAAAATTACATGAAATTCAAATTTCAGTTTCTCTAAATTAAGTTCTACTAGAACACAGCCACCTTACTGATTTACATATCATATAGGCAGCCTTTGTGCTGTGACAGCAGAGTTAAGTAGTTGCCAGAGACAAGGCTCCCAAAGCTAAAACTATTTAAAGGTTCTAGGCCTTTCCAAAAAAAACTTTGCCAATCCTTGACTTATTTTAATGTTGTAATATGTCTTTAATCTTCCCCTTAATGATGCCTGCTTGACACTTTTAGATTGAAAGTCAGATTTCTTGGTAAAGAAGATGAAGACAAAATGAATGAATGGCTGTGCCATCATTTCACTTCCCACTATGCCCGAAGCAGATGTGCCACTTCCAATTTTTCTTGCCTGACACATCACTATGAAGCATTTTCCCCTTTAGATAATATTTCTACAAGGTTTAATGCATCACAACCTTCGTCTTCCTAAACCTCTTCCTATAGAACTGTGACTACTTCCCTCCTCTGCTCATGTTCCTGAACACTTCAGAAATCTACCTGCCCACACACATTGGCTTCTTCAGTTCTTTCTTTCCCACATGACCAGGTAATTATATATTAAATCTAAATAACTGGTTATCTTCTTTCAGTGACAGTATGTTTTAGAATCTCTTTTCAAGTGATTTTATTTCTACTCTTTTTAAATCTGATTTTGTATAGGCAAATATGGGAATTGAACTTAGGTGACACCAGCCCTCCACTCTAATTCTTCAGACATCATAGACATTGCTAAAAGTCGAACGTGCTATTCACTTAGCCCCCAGCCCATTGTGATCTTAGACCTCTGATTGAGTAGGAGATTAAGAGACCAGTTAAAGTCTGGAAGCCCTGGGTTAATCTCACAGTCTGAGAAACAGAAATCCCTCTTTCAAAACCAGAATTTAGTCCTTTCCTTCTGTGTAGGGACTGATAGTATTTATTGAAAGTTGCAAAGTTTTTGAATTACACGTCTGGTTCACTAAAGTTCTATAGCCTCAAGATATTAAAAAAAAAAAAAAAAGTAAGGAAAATGCCTGCTCAGGATTTGCTAACGTGGAAATTTTAAAAACCAAAATGTATTTGTTAGGAATATAATCTTTATCTCTCAGTGTAAGAACATGAGAAAATGCATTCTGATAAGAGACTTCTTCCAGATTGCAAATATATTTTTTCACGGCAAGAAGAAAGAAGGCATTTGAGGGGAAATTGATCCAGATTCTCAAGTTATTCCTGAGAAAAAGAGTCACCTAGCTGCCCATCTGAGGAATGTATCATCTGTTTTGAACAACATTCTGGAAAAAATTAATAATAAGGCTTCCTTTTTCCTTTGTAAAAATGTATCTATTATAAGTAGATGTATGATACATTCACTAACAGGTATACAGAGCAAAAATCTCAACTATTAGTTGAACATATGAAAATTACTGGTATTTGACAATTTTTAATCATTACAACTATAATTTGATGCTCAAACCTAATGTTTTAGAAAGACCCAAGTATGAAATACACTCAAACCTAAAATCATTTTGAATGGAGCTTGAAGTGAAAAATCCCGGTGACAGCATATATAGATTTTTTTAACCAAAGAACAACTTTGGAAGCTCTACTTGCTACCAGTTTCTTCATTTATTAGTATTATACAGACTCCTATCAGTTCATTTTTTTCCATATAATAGTTTTTAAAAATTAGAAAGATTTAAGTTTAATTGGAGGCCCTGTTTAGACTCTTTGAAACATATCCTAAAAAAGTAATAACAGGGACACCTGGGTGGCTCAGTGGTTGAGTCTCTGCCTTTGGATCAAGTCATGATCCCATGGTTCTAGGATTAAGTCCCACATCAGGCTCCCCAGAGGGAGCCTGCTTCTCCCTCTGCCTATGTCTCTGCCTCTCTCTGTGTGTGTCTCATGAAAAAATAAATGAAATCTTTAAAAAAAAAAGTGATGACAGGCTTTCAGATAAGGATGTATTCTAATGACAATCACCAATCATCCAGCAAGATCTCCCACAGAAATAGCCCATGAAACAAAAGGCAGCTTCAGAATTGGAAATGATAGTTTGTCATCCAAATACCCAGAATCTCTAGAAATTTCTGTAAGAGAGTACATCGAGTTTCTGTAGTTTTAAGAAGCCTCACAAAGCTATTCTCCTTCCGTGAAAGAGTTATTGCTTGGGATATGCTAGGAGAAGACCCTGGAAAAACTCCACTAACAAACATGAAATCACACGATGTGCACGCTGAACTTCACAACTTATATATTTGCCTGATGGAAGATGGAGAGGAAAAGTGGTAGAGGGAGAAAGAGAGGTGGGAAGAGAGAAAGGGAAGGAAAGAAGTCAAGGGTTAAATGAATTATATCATCAAAAGGAACTGAAATCAAGGAGGGGAGTAAAATAATGTAAGATGGTTACATTAAACACTAAAAAAGATTACTGAGAGAAATCAAGTAAGAACTAGATAAATTGGTATATATACCACTATTATTTGTTGAATCACACAACAGTATAACAACAACCCCAATCATAATTCTATTGGTTTTTGCTTTTGTGGGTTTTTTGTGGGGGTTTTTTGTAGAAATTGAGCTGAGTCTAAAATTTATAGGAAATTCAAAAAATTTAGAATATCCAAAGAAGTCTTGAAAATTAACCAAGTTAGGGCAGCCGGGGTGGCTCAGGGGTTTAGCACTGCCGTCAGTCCAGGGCGTGATCCTGGAGACCTGGGATCCTGCTTCTCCCTCTGCCTGTGTCTCTGCCTCTGTGTGTGTGTGTGTGTGTGTGTGTGTGTGTGTATGTGTATTCCCATGAATAAATAAATAAAATCTTTAAAAAAAAAAAAAAAGAAAATTAACCAAGTTAGAGAGCTTCTATCACTTGACTTCAAGGCTTATTGTAAGGCTAGAGTGCCCAAGACAAACTTGATTATGATCCACTTGATCAACGAGCCATCTACCCATCCATTCATCATTTATTATAATGCATGCCCCAAATGGGGCATTGGATATACAAAGAATTATACATGATCTAATTGTCAAAGACTTCTCAGCTTAGTTGGTGCTTTAAACATGGGCAACAATTAAAATACAAATATATATACAAATGTAGATAAATTTAAATACATAGTATTGTTGGAGTATAGAGGAAGTAGTAGAGATGCCTTAAAGTGTGTCTAGGAACCTGAGTAGGCATGTAAGGTGTGGATAATGGAGAGCTATTATCTGGAGGCTCTGAGGGGGACAGTCCATCTCCAGGCTCATTCAGGTTGCATGTAAGGTGTGGATAATGGAGAGATGAAGGAGACAAGGCCGGTAGTAGGATGAGGCCAGGACACACAAGGCTGTATAGGTCTTCAAAGAAGCTTTATGCAACAAAGAACCAGTGTTTAGTTTTTTTGTTTGCTCATTTTGGTTTTGGTTTTATAAGCGGATGATGTATCACAGTTGATTTTGTACAAAGATAACTTGGTAAGATGAGTCAGCAGATTTGCATGGCATGATTAAAAGCAGGAAACCAGTTATGCCATTTAATATGTAAAAATGTCCCCCAGATATATTTTCTCACTTGAACACTGGCAAGACAACTGATAACCACTTAGAATATGGGAAAAATTTTATTTCCCTAAAGTGTATAAATGTACATTGCCATCAGTAAGTGGAATATTGGATGATTGATTACACATTATTCCGTCATTATGCAGCCATCAGAAGGCATTTCTGAAGCTTATTCCCATTTGGGAGCTCATAACAAGTTATTAGTGCATCAGCATGCCGTGGCAGCCATTTTTTTCCCAAGCCCCAGTGAAATCCATGTGAGGAACATGTGCTTACTCTACCATTGATACTTCGAGACCAATACCAGGAAGGAAATACAGTATGAATATAATTTCAGGTTAATTCAATTAACATTTTTCATTTGCCTTCTGGACCTGGACTCCTTTTTTTCCCATATGAAAACTTACATAAATAAGTAATGAAAACATCAAATGTGACTTGGACCTATCAGTCCCCCTTATAGACCTAGGGCAAGGAATTATATCTCAGGAGCCACCTCAGCCCTGGTGGACCATACCATCACAAGCTCTGATGTGGAAATAGAATGCATGCTATCTAATGCAGCAGTCTTCAATTATCTGCTCTAGTGGAAAGAGTAATCAGCTTTCATGTTATAGTGTAATTTGTATCTTTACATTCTGGCCCACCTAGACTGGGGAGCTCACGGTATGGTAAGAACATCCTCATGAAGTAAGAAGAGCATGAATTTTGAAGACAATATTAAGAGGTTTCCTTTACCTCTGTAAAGCATATCTGTTGTGTCCGCTAATCCTCATCTTTGATCCTTCCATCTGGAAGGCACATTGGCTTGAACTGCACCTTGATATGTAATCAATAGCTTTACTATACATCACTTATAATAGCTCGTTGTAAATGTTAGAAAATCCCACATGAAAATCCAAATTTTCAGCTGCTGTTGAAAAATTAAAAGATAGGGCAAGCTGGTTCCTACACTCCCAAAGACAGTAGTCAGCTGTAGCCCAGTGGTGGCTTCCTTCATTCTGATGTGCAGCCCTATTGGCCATCAGCTGACTGGTCTTCTAGGTGTTTCATTCCACAACTCCTCCATATGGGAAAGAGAACATGCAACAGTTCATTACATGGTTTCTGGGCTCATAGAGACCCCCATTTGCTTCCCAACCCTGCATTATACTGTGCTGTGTCCCCTTAGACTTGGCCAACCTATCTCTAAAGTGGCAGTGAATAGAAACACCTTCAAGGATGCTACAAAGAGTTAAGTGAGCTAAAACATAAAAATGTGCTCATTAGGGGCTGTATTGGTCAGCTGGGGCTGTCACAATAAAATATCACAGACTGGCGACTTAAAAAATAGAAATCCATTTTCTCACAGTTTGGGAAACTGAAAGTCCAAGGTCAAAGTGCCAACAGGGTCTGTTTCCGAGGAGGCCTCTCTCCTTGGCTGGCCCGTGCTGTGCCCTTACATGGTGTTTTCTCTGAGCGCATGCACTCCTGGTGTCTCTTTTTCTCCCCATCAGGACACCTGCCCTGTTAGATGAGGGCCCCACCTTATGACCTCATTAACATGGGAGCTCAGGGCTTCAACCTATGACTTTGGGGGGCGGTAAAAGGTGGGGGGAAGGAAACAATTTGTTCCATAACAGGCACTTTACACAGATCAGCTTAAAACAACATGGAAAACACTTCGCTACACATTTTACAGAAGAAGAAACAAAGACAAGGTAATGAGGTTGTTTGCCTAACGTCATACCACTAGCAAGTGGAGGAAATGGGGTGAAAACTAGATCATTTGGGTTCAAATTCTGCCCTTCTTCCTCTTTTCAGGACTATCCAATCAGCTCTCTTTGTGTCTTTCATTCCCCTCATCTCTGTTTTCTCTTTCTTCATTTGCAGGAATCTGCATAGACATGTCCCTGCTCTTTCTTAGAAACAAATTTCTTTTAAGTTTCCTTTAAAAGGGAAAAACAGGGTAAGAAAACTATCAGCTCGAGCTAACCAAGATAGACACTGGCGCTGTCCCTTCTGCACCACACTTTGTAGACATCATGGGCTTCATTAGAGATGTAAGCAACCAATACATTGTGGGATTGAAACATTCAGTTGGAAAGACAAGGAAAATGTGTAAATGTGATAGTTATTCAGGAGTCATAAGTGGAAGCAAGGGCATCACTAATGGCATATTCACTTCATCTATCCACCCTCACTAACCTCATATCAGTGTGGGATTTCTACTGTAACCAATTACCACAAAGTCAGGGCCTAACGCAACTCACATTATCATCCCACAGTTTTGTAAGTAAGAAGTCTGGGCAGCCTCAACTGGCTTCTCTGCTCAGGGTTCCAAGTTAAGCTTCAGCCAGATGGGGATATTATCTGGAGGCTCTGAGGGGGACAGTCCATCACCAGGCTCATTCAGGTTGCTGGCAGAGCTCAGTCCCCCGTGTTTGTATGACTGAGGTCCCTGTTTCCTTGCTGACTGTTGGGCTGGGATATTTCTCAGCTTCTAGAAGCTTCTGCACATATTCCTTGACTCATAGCCTCCTCCTTCTCCCAAGCCAGCAAGAGCGTATGCATTCCTCCTCTTGCTTCCAATCTCTCTGAATTGTTCCTGCTCTTAAGGGAAATCTAAACTTTGAAGACCCCTGTGATTACACTGGGCCCACTCTGATAATCCAGGATAACTTCCCTATGTTAAGATCAACCTATTGAGGTTTGCTCCGTATTTTAGCAAACTTAACTGTATCTGCAAAGTCCCTTTTACCAGGTAGCATAACATTCCCAGGCATGAAACTACAGACATCAGAAGGGCCAAAATTCTGTGCCTACTGCACTCACCCAACACACAAACATGCCTGAGTATAGATCTTCACCAGTCATGCTAATTTCCAGCTCATAGAATTGACAATAAAGTTTGAATGCATATAAAACTAGGGGGGAATGTATCACTTCTCTTCTAGAATTACTTTTTTTTTAATGCATAAGGAATCTTGGAAAAAAAATAAAAGATTTATAAAATTTTTTTAAAATGCATTAAGGAATCTGATTCCTACTATGAAGGGAGTGCAGAAGGATTGGGTTAGGGTGGGAAAGGTTAAATGGACATGTGTGCAATAATCACTCATTCTAAGAGGGAGGTAGATGGGTTCTGCAGAGGCTGAAATCATCCACCTGAATAAGGAAGAATCTTGTATATATACAGTTCTAGAAATCTCCATAAAGTTTGTGAACCCAAACCCTTCCATCCAGAGGTATCCACAAGAATAGGGTTGTGTTTTTTTTTTTTTTCAACTAATCCTAACTATCGCCCTGATATTATGATGAGCCGAATAATGCCCCCTATAGATGTCCATATCCCAATCCCCAGGACCTGTGAATTTGTGACCTTTGTGGCAAAGGGACTTTGTAGATGTGATTAAGTTAATGATTTTGAGATGGGGAGACTATCATGGATTATCCAGCTGGATCCAATGGAGGGGTCAGAGATAGTGATGTGCAGAAGAAGCAGAGGTCAGAGATAGAAAGATTTGAAGATTCTGGGCTGGTGGCTTTGGAGATGGAGGGTGTGGGCTTTGAGCCAAGGAAATCAGGTGGCCTCTAGAAACTGGAAAGGGCAAGGGAACAGATTCTCCCCTAGGGCATCCAGACGGAACACGACCCTGCTAATACATTGATTTTCCAACTTCTGACTTCCTGAACTTAAGATCATAAATCTGCGTTAAGACACCTCATTGGTGGTGATTCACTATAGCAGCAATAGGAAACTAATCCATCTGGCCATATGTTTGAGTCACGGAAGCCCGTTAGCCTCTCACTCTCCATGCTTTCCTGTTACAATGGGGAGATCTTCCTCCCTCTCAGGATAATGGTGAAAACAAAGTATTTCAAAGTAGACATCAGATAAAAGTCCATTCCCTTACTTGACAGATAACACTCAGTCGGAAAGAGGTCTCCTGCCTCACCAGGCTACATTTCCTTTTCTTTGCAACTGCATTTTTAAAATTTATTTATTTGACAGAGAGAGAGAGAGACCACAAGCAGGGGAGCAGCAGGCAGAGGGAGAGAGAGAGGCAGGCTCCCCACTGAGCAGGGAGCCTGACGCAGAGCTCGATACCAGGACCCTGAGGTCATGCCCGGAGCCGAAAGCAGACACTTAACCCACTGAGCCACCCAGGCGCCCCTGCAACTGTATTTTTAGGGAAGGTACAAGAATGAGAGAGGAGACAACAGACTCCAGAATTTTGTCTCATTTATTGAAACAGTCTTGATGGATTTTTATCCTTTTATTTTTTTATTCAACAACCCTAAACTGGTATCAGTGTGAATAAAGTGAAGGTAGGTTTGTGCAAATAAAATAGTGGGAAATTAACATTTTATTACATGTAAGAGCTCACTAATGCCACAGCAAAACTGCCACCTTAGCATTAAATATCTGTGCAAAGTACACGATGTAACTCGGCAGGTGGCCACCAGGCAGCTTACTTGGGAACACAGTCACCAAGTTTGGAAGCTGAAGCCAGAAAAAGAAACCATTTTGCCAGCAGTTATGCTGTGGTAGCATGCTGAAACATCTTCCTGGACCCTCTGGTCCTGAAAAGTCTTTGCTGAATCTTGAAGCTTCAATGAGATTTCATCACTTTTTGTCCCTGCCTCCAATTTATGGCCCCCTCGTAGCAGCAGCTTAAGTGACAAGCTCAGCTCTTGCTGCTCCACCTTCATATCCGGTGACAGATGACAAACAGGACCCCAAACTTTCTTACCATGAAGTTTATTCTCTCCTGATGTCTCCATTGTGCTTTAATGCACACCAAGCCGAAATTACAAATAGAAATGTAGCCCTGGTTCTGTGAAATGACATTTTATTCTTTGGCTCCTCTCTCTGATAACTGTTTTTGTTATCCTATTAGCCAGATGCAGACAGACTCTGAAGTCATCTACACAATGCTTATGTGCTTGTATCGTCTTTGTATGAAAACAGGTTTCGCTCCCTTTCTTTGTGCGAGGAAAAAAAGATTATATTAACAGTTTCAGACACCTCTGCGGCAAAAATGCAGAAAGGCCACAATTAAACCTCAGTCAAGGATAATAATCTGGAAGTTGCATATAAAAAGCCACCCATGCCATCATGGATAAGGAACTGTGGTTGCAAATAATCTTTAGAAAGTTGCTTTTTCTGTAACTTGGGCTAGACCGAAGCTGTGACTCAATCTTCCTCATCTGGTAGCATTTCTTTTTGCTTTGATTTTGGCTGTCTGGTTCACAGTTGTAGTGATAACAAAAGCCTTGCAATTTAAAAGCAATGAAATTCTCAGTTGATAGGGCCCGGGAAGCTATAACCAGCGAATTTGATTGTGTTACAAACAAGTTCACTCTCAAAAAAAGGCAGCAGATGCTGCAGCTGCCCACCAACCAACCCAATCCCCACTGAACTCCACATCTACAAAGATAATTAAACTGTAATTAAATGCTCTGTCCCCTTTTAAGCAACGGATCATGCAATTTAAGCACTCTTCCACTGGGATTGGACAGTCACGTGTCCTGGGGAAAAAAGACGACTTTGAATTGATTTTGCTTCACTGTGTGAACAAGTAAATGAAATAATCCATCTGAGAAGCGACGGGCAAGAAGTAACAGGCTTGCTCCACCCCAAACCTGGTCTCAATGAAATTTGCATGGCATAGGGTTACTCAAGATCATTTGCAAAAATAAAGGATAGAGCATGGTAGAGGAAATCACCCCAGCCAGGAAAGGTTTGAGGTGGTTGACCCTGGGAACCGAATCTCAGTTTCTCAAGAAACTGATGGTAAAGCAAAGAATATTTCAAAAGTAGAGACTTGGGGCTTTAATAACTTTTCCCTCTGCCAGTGGTTGTACATACACAGACATACACACCTTTTCCCCTTCGGTCCAACAAGGATGGGAAGATACCATGATTTGCCTGGAATCACACTGTCCAGTTATGGAAATCCAGCTTCCGATCCCTGACCTCTGCACTCTGGCTCACGCATTCATATCTCACTGTCCATACACCTGCTTCTTCCAGCTCCAAAATTTGAGTATTTATTGAAAGACTCTATGAATAGATTTGTATCATTAATTATGAAAGGATACAAAAACTAGGAGAGGTTATTGCAAGCATGCCTGTCAGGTTCTATTCTAAAGACTTGGTATGTACGCTCAGTTAATCCTCATAACAACCTTACAAAGCAGGTTCTGCCCCTGATATTTACCTCCTCAAAGGGCCTCCTCCAACTATGCTTTCTAAAATACTTCCATTCTACTTGTCCTTCCCTACTTATCACCAACTGGCACCATGTCACACGAGTACTTGTTATTTCTTTCTTCTTTCTCTCTCCTAGTGACATCTAAGTTCCTTAGTCATGGACTTATTTTATTCACTGAGTATTTGTTGAGTCTTCTAATGAATTATAATCTTTTGTTCAAAAATGTATGGTACCAAAGGTAATAGAGCTAAAGTGGATCTAGGATTCTAACTAGAGTTCATCTGAATCTTCAGTCAATGTTTTAAATTACAAACCAGTCTTTTCTTCTTAAACATGGCCTGCCATGGTCCCACATAGATAATACTCTCTACTAAATATGGTTGGAAAAGAATCGAGAAGCAAGATTTCAAAAGGCCAGGGATCCAGGTTCTATATTTAACTCATGATCTTCTTAATCCCAAATAGATAGATGATAGATAGATCTGTATATAAAGAAATATATATTTACTTCCCTAACTACATTAGTCCTGCCTCTCCTCAGATTCGATCCAGGGCATTTATTCCAGATATTAATAAGTAAGATGTTTCCACAAAACGATGACCAATAATGTTGGCCAAGAAAGTGTTCCCTAGTGTTTGTAATGATGCTGAAGAAACTGCTGCTGGTAACACTGGGCCCACGTCATACCCATTCAGTACATTCAGAGCCATTTATCAGGCACAAAGTTAAGAACTTACAGTTATTATCCCATTAAATAGTCACACGTACTAAATAAGATGAGTGTTAGAGTTATCCCCCCCCCTTTTAAAAGATTTTATTTATTTATTCATGAGAGACACAGAGAGAGAGAGAGATGCATAGACACAGGCAGAGGGAGAAGCAGGCTCCATGCATGGAGCCCGACGTGGGACTCGATCCCAAGTCTCCAGGATCACACTCCGGGCTGCAGGCGGCGCTAAACTGCTCGCCACTGGGGCTGCCAGTTATCTCCTTTTATAGAGGAAAAATTGAGATATAAAGAGGTTGAAGAACTCCCCCAAGGTCTCAGAGCCCATCAATTTGTACAGCTTAAACCATACCAAGTCTGTCACTTGATCTTTCAAGCACTAGTCTGTGTTATAATCTATTTACTTGTGGTTCTGAAGCAAACACATGATTCTGTATGAAATAAGTAGAAACCAACAATTAAAACTCTTAAAATATCTCCAAATGAGTGAAATAGGTAAATTAGAAAAATAGTAACTGAGGACATTGGGGAGCAGATAGTCTAACATACTGTGAGTAGAAAGCCCTTAGCCCTTGTACTGTGTAATTCAATCACATCTTGTAATACTGAATTATATTTATCATTTAATCTAGCAAGCCTGTGGTGGGCACACCACAGTGACCCACAGTGAGTCATGCCCTTATATAATCTCTCCTCTTTAGTGCAAGCAGATCATATGGCATGCTTCTAATCAATAGATTATAGAAAAAGCAATGGGATATCACACCCATGATTAGGTTTTCTTAATAGATCAGAGGGAGAGAGGTTTACCGTTCACCTTGAAGGAGGAAGCAGCCATGTGAAGTCTGTATGGATAAGGCCACGTGACAGGAGCTGTAGGTACCTCTAGGAGCTGAGAGGAGCCCTACACCAATAGCCAACAAGAAAATGGGACCTCAGTTCCATGGCTGTAAGAAAATGAATTCTGCCAACAGTCTGAGTGAGCTTGGAGGTGGATCCTCCCCCAATCGAGTCTCCAGATGAGAATATATCCCAGAAGATGCCTTCATTGTAGTCTTATGACAACCTCAGCAAAGGACCCACCTGAGCCATACCTGCCCCATAGCAACTGGGAGATAATAAATGTATATTGCCTAAAGTAGCTTTATGTGTGGTGCAATTCATTTTGGAGATTCTAACTTAAAGGAATGAAGTAGAAGCACATGACGATATATGTTCAAGGGTATCTGTGACAGCATTATTCATATGGGAAAAGTGGGAATAATCTGAACACATATCAGTAGTGGAATGGTTGAATAACTTGTGGTTTATTCATAGTATGGATTATTATATAGATTAAAAAACAGTAAGTTATCAATTTCTATTGACCTGGAGGAATGTCTGTGATGAATTAGTTTTAAGAGGGGATCTGGAATAACATTAATAATATAATAAAGAAAAAGTAAATATTCTTGTTTGTTTATATTTAGCATAGAGAAATATTTGAAAAGATAAACTCTATGCTATTAATATTGGTTATTGGGGATCCCTGGGTGGCTCAGCAGTTCAGCACCTGCCTTTGGCCCAGGGCGTGATCCTAGAGTCCCGGGATCGAGTCCTGCGTCAGACTCCCGGCATGGAGCCTGCTTCTCTCTCTGCCTGTGTCTCTGCCTCTCTCTCTCTCTCTCTCATGAATAAATAAATAAAATCTTTTTAAAAAATTGGTTATTTAGGCAAGATAGAGGGAAGCTAGTGGGAAGTTAGTGGGAGACAGAATATGAAGGTATATTTCATCTGTGTCATTCGTTTGTTATTACAATTGATATTAATTGAGCATCCATTATGAGCCTTGTTCTAGGCATGACGGTAACTTTCATCATCTTGTTATAGGAGAAGCCAGACAACTGAATTAGCAAATAAATGAGCAAGATCATATCAAGTAAGAATAGTTGCTATAGAGAAAATAAAATAAAATGTGAGCCAGACTGGGTGGTCTCACTCATCTTACTGAATTCCTAGTATTCTATATCAGAGCTCTTTCAAAGTGTCTTAGGATGCTAAGCTTCCAAAAGGGATGCCATCCAGTTTTGTGATTTTGAGTTTATTTGTTGTCAACCTTTAGAACACAACAATTTAGGGCTGCCAAACATTTTTTTTAATTAAAAAAAATTTTTTTTTCAAATTTTTAAATACATACCAGAATTGAAATCAAAATTTCAATCTAGTCAAAAATAACCTGTGCCTTTCCTGATGCATTACCGCATCTTTGATGCTGAATGGCAGTCATCTGAAGGGGTTTTATGTCACCATTTGTGTTAAACATGTTTTATTTGTATAGTTTTTAACAGTAGTGTTTTTTAGGACACCTAAGTGGCTTAGTCAGTTAAGCATCTGACCCCTGATCTCAGCTGAGGTCTTGACCTGAGTCATGAGTTCAAGCCCCGTGTTGGGCTCCATGCTGGGCATGGAGACTACTTAAAAAAATAAAATAAAAATACTTTTTAAAAAAAAGTAGTGTTTTTAAACTAAGAAGAAAAACCTACGGGAATGCAAAAAAAAAAAAAAAAAAAAAAATGCCAGCCTTGAGAATGTTCAACTAGAACTCTTCCTCATCCACAGAGCTTGCCAGAACTGCCTCACATCTGCCTTCCTTCCTCCCACACATCAGGTTTGGCGACTACTTGCATGCTGTTCCTGTTTGCCAGCTGTGTAGACGGTAGAGCTGTTCCTCTTTTACTTTCCACCCCTTTTCACACACTGGGGAGAACTCAGGCTGCTAGGAATGTTTCTTCACAAATACCTTTCCTTCTTCCCTAAAATTGTCTCTCCCTGATTCACCCGCAACATGTAGACATGTCATGGTTCATATCATATCATGGTTTTGATGTAGAGCTTCAGAGCCACAGAGAACTTCAGAAATCGTCACAGGCAAAGGTAGCATTCTACAGAGGAAAGAAACAAGAACTCAACAAGCAGAATAAAAAGGTTGACAGCATGGATTTTGGATGCTGACATTGAGTATTCACATCCAAGTTGATCTACTGCCTCCATGACCTTGGGTGAAGAATTTGGTACCATTTCATGTGTTGTGGATTCAATTCAAATCAGTAGATATTCATTAAACACTGTGCTGCCACATGAGGCGCACTGAGGAAAAGCAAATGGGCTCTTGTGTGTGGAACTTCATGGAATTAATTTACAATCTAGTGGACATAGTACTACTTACCTCCTAGTGTGGCAGTGAAAATTAAGTGAGGAATATTAGTAGAGCGCTTAGAGCAGTCGGTGGCATGTAATAATAATGATAATGCAATGGTTATAATCATACCATCATTATAATAATAATAAATGTTGTAATGATAATTATTGCTATTATTGCTGTCATTTTATCATTTAATAATAATAATGTATATAATCACCACATCATAGGGTCACTGTCAAGATCAAACAAATAATTTATGTAAAATGCTTAGTAAAAAGCATCCAGGAATCATTCAGTGCATTATATCTATTATGATTATTGCCCTGTCAAGTGGTTTTGCCAAAGGCAGAGTCCTGGCAGAGCTGAGTTGAGAATTTCTGCCACATGCTCAGGCCATTTTCCATACCTAACAGGCTGTCCTACAGTTAATTGATTTTCTGCCTGTCTCCTCCAGTCAGCCTTGAACCCTACATTTTCTCTGGCTCAGCTCATCGTGCCAGGCCCCAAGTGAGATCTCCACTCACTATGGCCTAACCGTGAAAACAAAACCGTGAAACATGATAATTTTAGAGACCTTCTGGTACCTTTGGGGACCTTTTATCATTATTCAGTTATTCAACATTCACCTGATATTTTGTGAACTCCTATTCAGCACAACCCCCTCCCAGATGAAGTGAACCCCCCAAGGTCTGTTCTTTATTCCTCTCCTTGTTTTCATTAGGACCCTTACCAAAATTTGCAATTATTTTAGTGTTTGTCTATGTGTTTTTGTCTGTCTCCCCAACGGGATATATAACTTCTAGAGGGACGGCTATCACTTATTCATCGGCATCTCCTCAGCACGTGGTGTGTGATAAGTGTGCTGCATGATCAATATTCATGAATTGGCAAACAGGCCAGATCACTGCCCTTGTTCAGATCAAATTCTGGCAGAGGACAAACTGCTGGTTTGTGCTACTACATGGAAGCACCTCAAAAGCCGTAGGGCAAGTGATGAGCCAGGCACAAACCACCAGCAGCTACTAGCTGATTCTGTCTATGCACAACGCCCAGAATAAGCAAATCCAGAGAGACAGGAAGTAGACTGACAGCCCCGTGGAGCCACGGGTGAGAATGGGGTTGCCCTGCAAATGGCACTAGGGATCTTTTGAGGGTGAAATAACTGTTTAAGAATGGAAGATAGTGATGGTGGCACACCTCTATACATGTGCGAAGAAGGGTAAATTTGCGATATATAAATTATACCTCAATAAAGCAGTGGGTTTTTTAAAAAAAGATTTTAAAATCTTTTAAAAAGATTTTATTTTATTTACTTATTCATGAGAGACACAGAGAGAGGCAGAGATATAGGCAGAGGGAGAAGCAGGCTGCCTGCGGGAAGCCCAATGCGGGACTCGATCCCAGGATACTCAACCCCTGAGCCACCCAGGTGCCCCTCAATAAAGTGGTTTTAAAGCCAAACATCCCAGTGGAGGAACAGACCTTAGACAAGTCATGACTCAGTTACCAATTTGATTCCAGCTGTGATAAGTTCTGGGAAGGGAGAGTCCAGGGTCCTGATCACATACCATGCCCTGCAGCCTGGGGTCAGGGGGGCAGGAAAAGCATCTCTGGGGAAGGAGGGTTTAAGTTGAGTTGGGATAGGGTAGCGAAGGGATTATTAAGGGAAGGGTAAGAGAACAGGTTGTGAGGGCCTCAGGCATGAGAATGAGCATAGCTGTGGTGGCTGTTTGAGGAAATGAGTGAGGAAGGGGGACATTCATATGGCTGCAGCAGAGACTTGACAGAGGATAGGAGGTCCAGGTGAGGCTGGAGAGGGCTTGGGGTGACAGCTTTTAAGGACTGACTCATGTAAGTTCCATTTTGGAACACTACTGATGGCTGCAGTGTGGACAATGGGATTAAATCCAGCAGCTGGGCAAGAGTCACTGTAAAGACTCATGAGGGAGCTGTCCTTAACTTTGAGATTGCCTTGGTTTCCTCCCCTAGTTAGCCAAAGGATGGGCTTTTGCATATAATCCCCATAGAGACTGACCAATGTCCTGTTCGTTGCTGGTTCAGATCACATTAGGAAGAAATCAGAAACATGTCCTGCTATGCAGGTCAGAGTTATAAAATATTTAAAAAAAAAAAGAAAAGAAAAAAAAGACATTTATTTTAGAGAAAGAGAGAGAGCGTGCGCAGGAGGCATCAGAGGAGAGGGAGAAAGAATCCCAAGCAGATTTGGGTGCTGAGCATGGAGCCCAACACAGGGCTCAGTCTCATGACCTTGAGATCAGAACCTGAACTGGATGCATAACCCATTTCACCACCCAGGCACCTCTAGAAAACATTTGAATCCAGACAAATTTGACTCACCTCCTAATTGAAAGACTTCAAAGAAAGGCTCCTAGAATTTCCCCCACAGCTCGGATACCTCTGCCCTCACCAGTCAACTTTCAGGAGGTGGTCCATTAAGAGCAGAACAATGGGAGAGAACCCAGGTTTGCAGTCAAGCCTTGGATCCCTGGCCAAAGACACTGGGCAAGATCCTTGATTTAGACAAAATATGCTCCCCAGACTCTCACTCAGATACCAAACCAGATGATTTTAGTTGTAGGAGAATCAAAACACCCATTTTCAATAAAAGCTATTTTTTGAAGAAATCTCCATTTAAAAAACATCACACACGCACACACACACACATACATCCTATCTGAAACATCCTGTGGTCTCATTGTGAATTATTTCTTTTATTCTCCCTCATTCTTCTAAAAATACACAGTACTTCATTAACACCAGAAGGCTCTCTCTTGAATCATTTTACATCGGTGGAGAAACAAGCATTCTGTGTAATGAGAACACCAGCTTTTCCCAGTGCATTCTTACAGAGCCATACAGTGATCAAGGACATCTTATAAATCATTTTCCCTCGCCTGTGTTTCATGTTCCTTATCCAGCCTTTTCCACCCTTTCTCAAGCATCCCCGCTTCCAGCGGCTGCTTAAGAAAAAGGAGGGTGTTGGTGATCCCTCTCTGCTCAGATGTCCCCAGGAAGGCTATGCCGTGTGTCAGAACCTCAAAGGGGTTTCCACGACGACTTCCTTATTTCAAAGGTAAATGAATTGTGCACAGGAGAGATTTAGCGGAAAAGGGGTGTATAGACATAGACTTCAATTATTTTCGAAGTATATGTGTAACGTACATAACTTTGGAAACACACCTATACACACACATGTACTTACATGCTACTTTACACACGTACATGTCATATTCCCTTTTAGAAAAACAAGGAAAATGGATGAGCTTCTTTAAATGATTATAGTCATAGTAGGTAACACCTCTGCTTAAAACCCTTAAAAGCATCATATTTCACTCGGAATGAAATTCAAAAGATAGAGCCCGCAGAGCTTTTTAGAACCTTTGTGATCCCCACCCTCGTGTCACCAACCTCCTTTTCTACCTTTTTCTTCATACATCATCAGAGCCGTACTGGACTCCTCGCCACTCTTCTGACATATTCCTTCTTCTACCTCAGGGCCTTTGCATGTGTTGTTCTCACTGCCTGAATTGTTCTTTCCCCAGAGAACTGCTTTGCTGCCTCCCCCAGCTCCCCACCAAATATCACTTCTATCACCCAGCTCTTCCTTCTCACTCCCCTTAATTTTCTCTCCTAGCCTTAGTGCCACCTGTCACATTGTATATGGGTCATGCATCGCTTATATCTACCCCACTTTAACGAATTCTCCATGACAGCTGGAATTTTGTCAAACTCATCTTAGAGCCCCTCATGCCTAGAGAACAGTGTTGGGAGGAGGCTCTGTGATGTTTGCTGGATAAACGAGGATGGTCTGATCCCATGGGACTAGACTACTGCCAATCACAAAACTTAGAGCTGGAAGGGATTGGAAAACAGCAACTCATCCATCTGGCCCGCCAAGGTGGCAAGACCACACCCACACACGACACCCAGCTGAACCCGTGCCCTGAAATCAAAGTCCTGAGGAACATCGCAGTCTGGAAAGGGCAGCTCAAAGAGCCAGCTGCCGCCAACAGGCCCTGTCACCACAGACCCTGGGGAAGGTTCTGGATGCCAGATCCTTACCAAGGAGGTCAGTGTGGTTCTCAGAGCTGTGGGTTAAGTCTATGGTACCCAGTAAGGAGGAGCAAGCAGGGCTGGGTGGCCGCATGCTCCTTGGCAATAGGAAATCTATGCCTGGTTTTCAGGCTTGCTGTCTCTCACTAGGCTCACTGATAAAGAACCTGTAGCCTAAAAATCAACTGCGCCAACTACCTGCAGACCAAGCGGAGTCTTACACACAAAGTCTGTTGCAAAGCGATACAGTCTGCTGGCCACAGTTGAAGCTCGCAGGGCACCATGTGGCCAGGAGGATGTCCTGGGCTGCTGGGCCCTTCCTCTGATGCCCAGCGGGGCCCCTCCAGGAGGACAGTCGCAGGCCAGCCACACGTGCCACCCCTGTGGGGCCGATGCTGAAAGCAGCTCTGGTCTGCATCTCCTGCTCTACCCCCCCCCCTTTTTTCTATCCCATCTCACCCCAGCCAGGGCACAATCCACCTCAAAGAGATGAGGTTCTTTTACGTGGAAAAGGACCAGTCTTGGCTCCATTTTTCATGGTGGGAAATCCAGGAGGTTTGCAGGCAATAAATGCACACGATCACCTTCTCATCAGTGAGCAGAGGAGAGGGGAGGAGAGATGGGGAGAGGACGGCCAGCAGGGGCCAACGGACAAGGAGGAGAAATACACCAAGAAAAAGGGGAAGAAATGGTTTATTCCCATTAGAGGAAGGGAGGCAGATTGTGAATGGACGGGTATGAGAAATAGAACTGGACAGCGGGCAGGAAGAAGGGCCCAGCACTGGGGTTGGGGGGGGCGGCGGGCAGCCTCAGTAGAATAAATAGATTAAATCTATTAACACAACTTGACCTCCAAGGAGAAGTTACTGACACTGGCTGAGCACTTCTTACACGCTGGTCAGAGCTGAGGATGAACTCCTTCCTAATGACGTGTCCTGGCTCAACACTGTCATTTGGGGATTGAGGAAATCTCCGGGGGTCCCCATCTATGGGGGCAGAGAAACAAATGAACAGTTCAAAGCCTGCCTACTGGGTGCTCACTCTCTCGCTCTCTCTCTCTCTCTCTCTCATCATCCACTTTGCCCTCCCAGCTCTGGTGTTTGCACCTTGCTGGCTGTCATGCAGACACAGCCATTCACTTCTGATTGGGTGCTTTTGTGCTGAGCTTCTCCAGGTGGACAGGCTGAAAAAAAATCTTTTAAAAAGGGTTGCACATCCTATGGCTTTAAACAGGTCTTTTGGCAGCAGCCCTCCTGTCAGAATCCACGGGTCTTAGAAAGTGGAATGGAAGCCACAGTTTGGTTTTTTTTCTGCCTCCATCCTCGAGACAGTTCTCCAACCATCTATGAACACACGCTTCTATTCTTTCACGTTGGCAGCTATGCTTCTAGAGAGGGTGCCTAGAATAATACAGATGCCCCCCCCCCCTTGTATACAGTTTGCATAGCAAATGCTACAGAATAAATATTATGGTCTTGGTGTGGCAAGGATCTAAGCAAAGTGCCCTAAGACAGATAAAAAAGGAAAAGTGTGTAAGCTATTTTTACTTTATGAGCTATAAACCCCGGCTTAGGCAGGAATCAGAGAACCCAGCAGACATCATTAAACAAAAAGTTGCTTGGGCTTTGTTCCCTTTTCCTTTTTTTCTGAATGAGAACACCGCCACCTGCTGGGAAATTTCTAAATTGCTACCAGCAATTTTGGAAACAAGCAGGAGACGGAATTTAAACCCAAACGCGACCTCACGGGTCAGTGGCTGACAGCAAGAAGGAACTGTAGATAATAGAAGGAGCACAGATTTCAAATTGCTTGCTGACCCTTTCCAGTCCCTTATATATATGACTTGTTCCCAGGAGACCAAACATCTTCCAAATCCTTCTTTGTTCTTCTACAACTCATCTTCCCTGCACATGGTTGCCCAGGTCTTGGGGCTCTTCTTGCTGCTATGACTCACATTTTCCCCATTATTTAATGCCTGGTGCATTACTCATCATCTCAAAGAATGCAGAGACCACCTCGATGGTCCACACTGGAGTTCGGTCTTCCCAAAGGAGCTCGTGCACCATAAGACATGCAACTTGATAAAATAATCTGCTCGGCTCATTACCCCTGGGAAGTTCCAACTTTCTCCTCAACTAAGGTATGAGCTGCTGGGTCTCTCTCTCTCTCTCTCTCTCTCTCTCTTTTAAAGACTTTCATTTATTAATTCATGAGGGACACAGAGAGAGAGGCTGAGACACAGGCAGAGGGAGAAGCAGGCTCCGGCAGGGAGCCCAATGCGGGACTTGATTCCAGGACCCCGGGATCATGACCTGAGCCAAAGGCAGATGCTCAATCACTGAGCCACCCAAGTGCCCCAGAGCTCCTGGGTCTCTTAAATGCCTATGCCAAGGTCTCTTACTGGGGGCTACAGAGACAATCCAGTCTGGAAATAAGCTGGGTTTGGACAAGCACATTATCAAAACAAACAAAAGCCATTGTTTCAACATTAAGAGATTTCCCATAAGAATTTGGAAATCTTAGTATCTGCCAGAGCTAAGTCCACACGGAATAGGCATGTTTCTTTTTCCCCTACAGTCTCCACCCTTCCCTATTGTCCCATTAATATCAGGTGTGAATTTGACTTGCCACTTATCATTATGTCGGCTCTGAGTTTTTTCTTATGTTTAAGAAATATTTTTATAACCATGTCTCTATTAAAAGTGGGGAGATAAATGATAAATGCCCAAGCAGAGCATATAACCAAAAAAACCCATGGTAGAAAGCATATTTCTCTGGGATCTTACCCAGGTGATACACAAACATACAATCCACTTCATCCGTTTCTGTTACTTGTCTGGCCTTTGTGAACCTTGAAGTTCTAATCTCCGGTTTGGGGTAAGCAGCTAGGTTTTTGCTCCATCCAAAATCCAAAATGCTCTCCCCACTGAGCCCACCCAATGCGTTTCTCTCCCTTTGCATGTAGAACAGTGACTGGGAAATTTTTTTCCCTTAAAGAGCTAGACAGGAAGCATTTTGGGTTTTGTGGGCCATATGGTTTCTTTCACCACTCGACTCTGCTGCTGTAGCACCAAAGCAGCCAGAGAGGGATGCCTGGGTGGCTCAGCGGTTGTGCACCTGCCTTTGGCCCAGGGTATGATCCTGGAGTCCTGGGATCGAGTCCCACATCGGGCTCCCTGCATGGAGCCTGCTTCTCCCGCTGCAGGGGTCTCTGCCTCTCTCTCTCTCTCTCTATCTCTATCTCTCTCTGTATGAATAAATAAATAAAATAAAAAGAAAACAGCCACAGATAATATGGAAACAAATGAGCATGGCTGTGTGCCAGTAAAACTTTATTAACATAAACAGACAACAGGCTGCCAATCACGGAAATAGGATCCCTATCCATCGTTGGATCTTCCTTTTGACATCATTTCCTCCAGCTTAGGTCAGGCCGCACCTGCCATATGTTCTCAGTGAAATAACTCTTGATTTCAAATCTATTCTTCCCTGCTAGGCTGGACGCCCCAAACTCCAAGGCCAGGGACTCCTGTATCTCCAGGGCCATCGGCAGTCACGTGATACGTGAGGGTGTAGCTGAAAGAATGACCTTGTGAAGGAAGCCAGGTGAGGGCTGTAACAAGGGCCAAAATGCTTTTGTTGCAATGAGATTGAAATCGGCTGCTTCTCTCTCTGGAAACACCTCCGAGCAGGAGCCCTTCACAACCGATATGGGGATACTCCTGGCTCAGGGACCCAGGCTCCCCCTAACTTGTAGTTCTGTCCCCTAAGACAAGACACCCAGGGGTGTTGTCCGGGCCCCCGTGTCAGCTCCCCACACCGTGCTTGCGTGGCAGAGCTGAAACGCCAGAGCACGGTTCTCTAAACGCAGGTGAATGTGGGTGAACGTGCAGAGGCGAGGTCATATCATGAGACTGCCACAACCCTTTTTATTTTATTGACTCCTCTGCCTATGGAGTAAATCCTCAATAAGAATTAGCTCTTGTTACAATTCAAAGCATTGCCCTACCTCAGACTTCTGCATTGCTGCTGCCTGGAATGTTCTTCAAGATTTCCTATGACTCCTTTCCCCCAACACAGGCAACCCCCCCACACCCCCTTCTCTATCAATTTGCTGTCATTTATTTTCACAGAACCTAGCACCACCCGATATGTCTGCTTATTTGCTTACCATCTGTCTCACATCCAAGAGTAGAAGCCCCAGGAGGACAGGAAGGGCCCGCTACCCAGTAGGCCTTCAGTAAATATTGGCCAACAAAGGAATTACTGTTGTTGTCATTATTTCACAGCAAGGAAGAAAGGAAAAGAGAATTCCTAATGCTGTACGATTCACAGAGAACTGAACACCCCGAGCCCAAGCTCACCCTGGCAGTCCTGGTTTGCTCTGAGTCCAGCAACAAAAGAAATATCCTTACTCAAGTCACACCCGCTGCCTACATGCTGTTGCCCACTGGTGCTGCATTAGAGCCTTGCTTCTTACGACTGTGTCCTCTGCTAATGTGTGTATGGCTGGAGAAAAGAGCAATGGGTTAATCATTACAGGATGCGCTAGAGCACCAGAGCTGGATGTTTAAAGAAGACAAAGGTATTTACTTATGTATATACTATCATCCCAAAAAGGACATTAGCGGAATGTTAATTTCATAAAAGTGAAAAGTGCACAGTTAGAAATTAATTTCTTTGACTTCGATATATCCCCTTTCTAATGCGTGCTACTTCCATGTCGTCTGTCTCAAACCAGGATGCTCAGCCTCGCCAAAATTTTCTATTTTCCAGATGTGGCATAGAATCAGTAGAACTTCTAGACCTCAGAGGATGATGTGAAGTGAGGCAGAAGGTATTTCAGAGATAATCAGCAGCTGCTTCTTAGAGCTTTGACAAAAGACCCCAGGACCTTCGCTCAACCCAAGCGGAGCACGAGCCCTGGTAGTAGTGGAGGGTGATTTACCTATGAATCCAGCTGGATGAGGGCCCAGAGAAAAGTTTAACTTAGCTGGAAAGAAATTTGGAAATATCATATCTAGCCTTCTTGAGTTTAGGGACCCAGATCCATGCCTCCCATCCAATCTAGTCAGAGAAGGAGGTTTCCATGTACCTAGCACCAGACTCATCCCTCTGCCAAGCCAACAGAAGGCAGAGTACCAAGAGCAGGGATAGCTTCACTTCTCCTGGGGAAAAATATATCTTTCTACTTGAGAGGCACAGATTGAAGGACAAATGTGCTTGAGCAACCCCTTCCCTGGAGGACCAGAGTCATCTCCTCCGTACCGGTCTCCACACTTCCATCCTTCTGCCCCAGAGTCTCCTCTCCACAGAACAAGGATCCCTTTAAAATGGGACCACTCTATTCCCCTTCTAAACTCCCCCCACCCCCCACCCCCCGTGGCTTTGCATCAAGCCTGGGGAAAAGTTACATCCTATGGTGACCTTCAAGGTCGATGGCAGCCACCCTGGCCTTCCTGCCACAGCGCCTTTGCTCTCAGTGTTCCTTCTGCCTGAAAAGCCCATGCCCTCAAAATTTCTCATGGCCATCTTCCTCACTTTATTTAGGTCTCAGGAAGATCTTTCTTGGCTGGTCTATTTAAAATAGCTTTTCTTGTGACACCTGGGTGGCTCAGTGGTTGAGCATCTGCCTTTGGCTCAGGTCGTGTTCCCGGAGTCCCGGCTTCTCCCTCTGCCTGTGTCTCTGTGTCTCTCATGAATAAATAAATAAAATATTTTAAAAAATAAAAAATAAAAAATTGCTTTTCTTTCCCATCTCTGCCATACTCTGTCTGCCCTGCTTTACTTCTCCTGTAGCAATAATCATACGTGACATGTTAATTATTTATTTGAATGTTGTTTGCCCTCTCTCTTAAAATACAGCCCTTGGAGAACAGGGGCTTTGTCTACTCCTGTTTCCCTAGGAATTGGCCTGACATAGAGAAGGCACCCAATAAAAACTACTCAGTGAGTGAATCCATACATCCAAACATTTACCTTCTAGTATTATGTTTTATCAATGGAATGTTCTAAGAGGTAGTGAGCTCACCATCACTGGAGACACCCAAATGGTAACTGAACTAATCTCAGCAGATTTTTGGAGTGGAGATTATGGTATTTGATATACCGAGAGGAGGTTTTATATCCTAAGACACATGGACATCTACATGAATAACTTCAGGGAGTCTGAAATCTTGTAGGTTATCTCAAAGTTTCATGTGCATGGCTGGATTTTTCCAAAGAGAGATTTCTAGACGTGTTTGCTGGCTATTCATCAGACATTGATGGAAATGCAGAAGATTCAGGAATGCACAAGGCAGACACAAGTCACTGCTCTTGTGAACGTTCAGATCTAATGAAGCCAACAGATGACAAAAGGTCCAAAAGAGTGCTTGGGGTCCCTAACTGAGGAGTTCAGGGGGCCAAGGCAAAGGCCCTAAAATCAGTCTTGGGAGTCAAGGAAATGACTTTTGCCTGAAAACACCAGAAATGATTGGCCTAGGTCAGGCGACGCTGGAACCAGTGACCTGGAAGACTCCTTCCCAAACATGGCGGAGAAGCAGGCCCAGAATGGCCCCATCAGGTGGATGATACTCATGCTCTTTAGAGCTGACTCTCCTTGCTCCGAAAGGCAGAAATCATCATTTTCCCATAAGCCAAAGTTTGACAATAGTCAAGACACCAAATAAGGCCTCTAAGAGCAATGCCCGCAGAAAGTCATCATTAGCACTTAGTGCCACCGAAGATCAATCTGTCCCTGTGAACGTTAATGAGGACAGGAGGATGTCACAGGGAGACCAGGGCTTGGGGAGCCTGGAGGAGTCACATTATTATGCACCATTCAGAGCTCCACAGGAACAAAGCCCAGACCATTCTTTGCCAGTCCACGTGAGCACAGGGGTTTGTCTGTAGAAAGCCTCCAGAGCCCCGGATGCAGAGAGCTTACCATTTGCTTAGTTGACTCTCCAGCCCATGGGAAAGGCTTTGTACGAAAAGATGCCCTTCCACCAGTGGAAGCAGAAAGGACCCACCGAGAAGAGTAGTTTCATGTGGGCCTGCCAGAGCCTGAGGCCAGGGGGAGCCTGCCCCGAACTATTCAGGCTCCAGAGCAGTCCATGGCAGTGCCCACCAGCCCCATGGGTGTGGAAAATTGAAACTCCACATCCCTCAAGTTTCTAGCCAATATGATGGATGTGAGTGTTACCTCCTCCATCGAGTTGTAGATAAGAAGAAATCAGAGGTCCTGTGGGCAGGTGAACTGTTGCCAGTTCTTTCTCCTCCTTCTCTTGAGCTTCTGCAGGAGCTCCTAAAGCACTGCCTCTCTGGGCTCCGTATAAAACAGGCTTAATTTATTAGGCGCATCTTATGCTGGAATGAGGACCAGCTACATAATTGGTGGTGCCAATTGGAACAAAACCAAACAGCAAAATCAAACCCTTGTTCAAGAATTTCCAGGAATTTCAGGATCATGACAGCAGAACCCTATAAACCAAGTACAGGGTCCTTAGTGCTAAGGGTGAGATCCTGAGTGATGGTCATACAACCATGAAGCCAGCCCTGGCTAGAAGAGCAGGTTCATAATATTAAGGCTAGTTTTTATGCAACTACCACGATTCCTACTACCATGATTTCCTGATTTCTTAATTTGGGATCAGACTCTATTTTGGTGCCTATTCTCTCAATCCATCTGAATAATACCAAAGGGAATGGATGGGACGTGAACTCTTAACCTCTCTGTTCTACAAACAAGGGAATCAGGTCTCAAGGGTTTGTGTGCAGTTGAGGGAGATGTCACAGGCTTGGGATCCAGGTCTTTATGTCTGTAACAGCAGCAGGGATCCTCATTTTAGGCTTAACTACATATGCAGACACATAAGATGACCAGCAAGCACACTTGACCCTCAGGCAGAGGTGGTCTGGGAAGGCGAGCCAGCCAGGTGTGCAGCATGAGCATTGCTCTTCAGTGGGAGGAGAGGTTCCATGGGAGGAATGTGCCCAGTGACAAGAGTCATCACCCAAAGGGGAATGCAGAATTGCGCTTCCCATCATACAATTATGGTTCACTTGTGGCTGCTCCCAGGCCCATGCACTCTTCTACTCGGTGGTCTTTTTATGCTGATCAGTGTTTTCTGGTAACACAGCTGGCATATCTTCTGTAACAGGTTCCCAAGAGAACAGAGGTGGAAAGTTAGTCCAAGGCCAAGTATGTCCCCCGCAGAAGAAAGGATTTGGTACCCTGTGCCCACAAATGCTCTTTACCACCACAAACAATTCCTTAATATGTAAGGAATTCTTCCTACTTCAAGGCCACAGGAGAGCCAATTCCAGGAAGGACGTTGCCTGGTATCCTCCACTCTATCCTAGCTCCTCCGAGTGGGTGCGCCATGATTAATCTCTTTAGCCAAAAAATTTGTTTTGCTTACTGGTAGTATTTGTTCCTAGCAAGGAGGAAGTCATAACAAAACAAACAAACAAACAAAAAATGGAAAACATGTAAATTTAACTATTTTTGAAAATGTCTAGGGTAAAATGCACCCTTGGCTCATTGGTACCACTTCTAGGATTCTAGCTAAAGATGAATGTTCATGGGTGCTCACTGCAACACCACTGATAGGAAACATTTTGAAAACAATTTAAAAGTTCAAGTGTAGGGGATCCCTGGGTGGCTCAGTGGTTTAGCACCTGCCTTTGGCCCAGGGAGCGATCCTGGAGTCCCGGGATGGAGTCCCGCGACAGGCTCCAGGCATGGAGCCTGCTTCTCCCTCCTCCTGTGTCTCTGCCCCCCCTGCCCATGCCTATCATAAATAAATAAATAAATCTTTAAAAAAAATAAAAGTTCAAGTGTAGACCAATAAAAAAATTCATGGGAAATACATATATTGAAATATGAAACTAATAAAAAGCATGTGTTTTAAGTTGCTCTTTTTTAAATATGCTATTTATTCATTTGAGAGAGCGAGCGCATATGCACCCAATGTGGGGAGGCACAGAAGGTGAGGGAGAGAGGGAGAAGCAGGCTCCCTACTAAGTGGGGAGCCTGATATAGGGCTTGATCCCAGGACCCCAGGATCATGACCTGAGCCAAAGGCAGATGCTTATCGGACTGAGCCACCAAGCCTTCCCTTAAATTTCCTTCATGCTCTAAAGACAATCATTTTGAATGAAAAAAAAGCCACTATTCATAAGTATAATTATAATTTCTGAAATAGGGATGGACTTTACATTTACGCACAGAAGTGACAAAGGAAACCCCAAAATGTTGAAAGTGGTCCGACGCAGTCAGTGAGAATACAGCTCGTTTTATCTTTCTTACGCTTCCCTATTTCTGCATTTTCCAGAATTTTCCCTCTTTGTGCATTTTCCACAATGTCCTTGCTGGAATGTTTAAAAAAGAAAACAAGAAGCTTATATAAACAACAGCACAGGCATAAGAGTTTAATAATTCCAGGGAAGCTGAGCGGTAGGGTTTCCAGCTAATAGGGAGTTAGGGGCTAGCAAATAATTACTCAGTCTGGCATTCTGGGGGGTTTTCACTGCCGGGTTCACAAACGTTGCCGTTGAAAGAGCTTCTGCATCCTCACAGATGGGAAGCTCCCTGAACTGGGGGCTGTCCTGAGTGGGCCCTGCATGCCTGCCCTACAAGATTTCTTCGCGAAAGAGCAATTAACCACCTCAAGAAAGCCAAACGCACTTTGCTTTAACCATCTCCTTTGATAAAATCAAATGAGAATACATCCCCTAGAAAAAAGCAAGAATCCATATTTTCTACATCTTATGATTTCCAGATTATGAAAGCCTTAGTCCCTGCAGGAATTGGACAATATCAATGGACATTCATAAGAAAAGTTTAAACTAAAAAAAAGAAAAAAAGAAAAGTTTAAACTCACACTAAGCCCCACAACCTAAATATTAATACGGAGCGTATAGGCTGTGTGGCGTGCTTCCCCCCCGGGTTGTGTGTGGACACACGTACTCGCTACATACATGCGTGCCTTCACTCTTCACATACACGTATATCTATGTAAATATATGCACGTATATAAATCCACAACTTTCCACACAAATGGTGTTAGATGTGTCCTGTTCAACCTTTTTCACTCAGGAACATGTCATCTAGTCAACAAATATTTGCTGAGCACCTGCTACATGCCAGATATTCTCGTGGGTGCTTAGGACAGCTCACTGAACCGAGCAAAGATCTTTGCCCTCATAGAACTTAACTTTCTAGGGAGGGGACATGGGAGCAACCACAAAGTCATGAAAAGGGGATTAAGGTTCATGATGTGTTAGAAAGGGATGCATGGAAAGGGAAAAAGACCCACTGACTGGGAGCCCTGGGGATCCACGGTCAGAGGCGGGCAACAGGCATTTTTAAAGAGAGCTGTCAGGCTAGGACTTGGAGAAGCATTCATTTGAGCAAAGATCTTGACAAAATCAAGGAAATGAGAGATGGGAGTCGCCAGTGGAAGGCAGTCAGGGCCAAGGTACTGAATGAGATGCAGCTGCCTCCAGGAAGGAGGGGGGGTTCAGGAAGGATGGGGAGGGGGGCGAAGGTAGGAGACAGGGTGACGCAGAGCGGGAGGGAAGGAAGAAAAGCCGAGGGGTGGGGGACCTCAGAGTGGCAGCCTGTGTGGACTTTGTCAAAGGCCACTGTTAAGGACCTTGGCCTCTCCACATGGCAGGAAACAATATTGTGATTGATCGGGGCTGGCCACCGTGGATATGGACGTGGAGACCATGGGTGTGTAGTTGTCATCACCAACAGTGAAGGTGGCAACCTTGGGCCATCGGCCGACGATCCCTGTCAACCCACTAATTTATGGACAGGAAAATCTGGTGAGTTATGCAACGTGGGCTTTATATTTCACATTTGTGATGGGTACAGTGGACGTTCCGAGACCTAATTCAAATGTACCAGTAAAAAGTAGATTTAGCTTTCTCATGCAGTGATGGGAAAGGTGCATGTGCATGCACGCACGCGCATGTGTGCACACACACACAGACAAGGGGAAAAAGGTGGCACAGGAGACAGGTGTTGGAGGAGATCAGTGGATCGGCACACGTGTTTTTACTAGTGAGTACAGACCCTCCAGCAGTCAGGGCCTAGAGGTCGACATCTTCCACAGCTGCCCCTGTTCCACGGGCTGGATCTAGTCGAAGACAAACATAGGCAAACATAACGCTCTCTGGGCCTTCCTCCCCTCTGTCTTTGGAGCGCTGTTCCCCACACATGGCGGGTCCCTGCACCCTGACCTGCTCTCCCATCCACACCCCACCCCCAACAACAAGCTCCCTTCTCTCCGGCCACACTTGGTCCTTGACACCCCTGCCTCTGGGCTCCTGCCCTTGCTGCACCCTTCTTAGAATGCTCTTCCTCTAGGCTCTGGGATGTTGACCCACTTCAGGTGGTTGCTCAAAGTCATCTTCTTATGGGAACTCTCCATGACCACCCTATTCAGATTTAGGACACACCGCCCAGAATCCCCATGCCAGCCCTGCTTGGCTTTCTCGGCGGCATCAGCAGCTGCCATCCCACAAACACTGCCTGTTCTTTACTTCCCTTGACTAGAATAGAAGCACCGTGAGGGCGGAGAATTTGGTCCTTTTTATCCACTGTGAGGTCTTCCATGTCTAAAGCACGTAAGAGGCCCTCAATAGACACTTGCTGAATGGGTGAGCGAGTGAAGGCTGTAAGGAGCCCTGTGCTGTACAGCTTTGCCTCTTCTGTGGCATCACAGCATCTGCTCTTTAGCAAAAAAAAAAATCAGATATCTACCCAATAGTCCCTTGAAATGAGGTAGAAGGGGCTTCTACACACGGCAATGAGATGGGCAGGCTTCCTGCATGCCACTCCAGAGAGGGGGGCATCGGGGGCATCGGGGACCAGACACTAGACTCTCTCGTGCCATGGCCAGACAGCTAAGTCTACCTAACTGTCTTCATTGCCTTTCTTTTCCATCAGTTTTACAATATTATCCTTCTCTTCCATGGCCTCACCTTCCTCTGAGGCTCCAAAAATCCTCTAGCGTGTCCCCCTGTCCTCCTTCCACAACACCTACCTGCCCAGGGCGGGCAATGCCTCTTAGGCTTCATCATTCTTTAGGTATCACCTCCTTCCAGGAAGCCCTCCAAGGCCATTCCAGTTAGGATTAGGTTCCCCTCTTCTGGGCTTCCAAAATACTCAGGACTCACCTACCACCAGAGCCTGCTCAACACGCTGAGCTTGTATCTCTGCCCTCTCAAGCTCTCCCTCCACAATATTGAGTGACTTGAGAAAAATCACTTCAATATGTGGTTCTTCATGTTCCCTGCAACCTCACATGATGCTTGGCACATACCAAGGGCATTAGTCCATTTAGGAAATGAGTGGATAAATGAATGAATGTATGTGTGTGTGTTACTCTGGGCTTTTTTGATGAAGACAATGCGATCATTCAATAAACTATTACTCCCTGCTCCGCTGGGTACGTCCAACTTTAAACAAAATGGTATGTTGAGAAAAGACAAAATGAAAGACACAACAAGGAAACATCTGGGGCACTCCAGCATCCCGAATGTCCCCAAATTATTCATTTACATAGTCAAATAATGGGTCGAAGATGTTTGGAACTGCAAACCATCAGATGTCTTCAAGCAAGTGCCTGGTGCGCTGCTAGGTACACCGCTGGCATCCTCGTGGGTGAAATAAGGAAAAGAACATCCAGCCTCCAGGATGGCCCCAAGAGGGTACACTGCAGGTCCCCACCTCCCCACACAGCTGGACAGTGGGGAGGAGGTTGGGCGATGGCTGAGTTAACTCACTCCACATCAGCAAGGCTTCAATGGAATTACCCATGCCACTGGCACACACCTCCCTCTCTGCCCCTCTTTGGGATTCCTGAGCCCCAGGGAATAGGGGGGCTGAAAACAGGCACATTTAGATAGCAGAGGGAAGGTGATCTTGAGTCTCTGTCTCCAGCAGAAAAGAAGCACTGCTATTTCTTATAGAGAATCTGAGTAAGTTGATACAAGGGAAATGTCTCCCTCTTCTCTCCAGGCAACTCTGCATTAGGAGGCTTTCTTATCACAGCAGGATCTATCATGCATTTGTCTCAAATTCACTTGCTGTGTTTTTCTGCATGCAATTGAAAAAAATAAATAAAACTAATCTTTTGCGTCAGATATTTGCATACAAATGATATCTGGCACTTTTATAACATCGTATTGAATCTTCAAGGCGCTCTGATGTGGCGCCGTATAATCTTATAATGGGAAAATACAGTTTTTTTTAATAACCAATTGCTTTTTTCACAGATGGATCTGTAAGGGAGTTATCATAAGGCGAGAGAGAGAGAGAGAGAGAGAGAGAGAGAGAGAGGGAGAAAGAAAAAGAAATCCTACAACAACAACAACAAAAATAAACCAGGTCTGCAATTCTGACAGCTTCTTCCAATGAAAGGTAGTTAAATGGGCCTTTGAATTACCGGATCCTACACCGCGGATTGTTTTGCTTAGAGAATGAGTTTTGCAAACACTTCTACAGAACCAACATGATTAGAGAAGCGATGCTGAGACAGCTCCGTGATGACTGTGGGAAGGGTCCCTGGGCCTTAACTAAATTCAAGGCGAGAGTATGGCTCTTATTGCAAAAGCTAGGTTGATCCCACCTTGGGAAGACGCCACTGTTGAGATGCGATGTGTCACCCGGCGGGAGACAAGGAAGCGTGCAGTGGGCTTGGAGCTCCCAGCCCCGTGCAAGTCACTAGGTAGCAGAAGGTTAGCTGAGGACAAGGCACAGGCTGACACCCCGCAAATGCCCCCCCTCCCCGGGGGGGGGGGGTGGATATGTGTGACATTCCTCAGGTACTCCTGCTGCCCCAAGCATTTTTATCAATAACTTTATCAATAAACTTCTAGGAGGAAATGTACAATTAAATGTCCTTATAACCTGCAGCCCATTGACAGACACTTGAATCGGGTGGAGTGTACTGTTCCTCCAGGAAGTTCCCAACTATCTTAAGGTCTTGCTAGAAGGAAACACAACCTTACCTTGACAATGGCAAGGCCTTGAAGAAAAACAACGTCAACTGGCTATGGCAAGGCCTCGGCTATCCTGAGTCTTCTTTAACATACAAAAATCCTTTTTTTTTTTTTTTAAACAAAAAATAAGACCATCTTATTCATGAGAGACACAGAAAGAGAGAGAGAGAGAGGCAGAGGGAGAAGCAGGCCCCATGCAAGGAGCCCGACACGGGACTCGATCCCGGGACTCCAGGATCACATCCTGGGTCAAAGGCAGGCACTAAACTGCTGAACCACCCCGGGATCCCCCCCAAAAAAATCCTTTTGAAACCTCCTTTTCTTACCTCCCCCAACACCCTGGTAAATAATCAGCCACCCCTCACAACCCCAGGGCAGCAACTCTTTCTGCCCCCAGGTCCTGTCCCTGGGCTTTAATAATGTGGAGGCTGAGAAAATTAAGGCCATTCCAACTCAAGTTTAGCATTAGCACAAGTACAGCCATCTTAGGCCCCTGTGAATAAGAGCTGAACTTTACAGGAAAAACTGCAGAATGTCCCTGACAGGGAATCCCATATCAGAAAGACAACAGAGCTCAAAACAGAGTTTTTACAGGAAAAAACTGCAGAATGCCCTCGGCAGAGAATCCCATATCAGATCTTAAGAAACTCCCCCACCCTTTCCCCCATATTGGAATGGAAAAAATTCCTCCACCCCTTCTGAAAATCCCCTAGACCAGCCCATAAAAACCCACCTGTAACCCACTTTGGGGTCCAAGCCCCTGCTCCGCTGTGTCGGGTATACTTGGACCCAAGCTCGAGCTTGTAAATAAACCCTCATGTGCTTGCATCAGTGTCAGCTCCTTGGTGATTTCTCAGATTTGCAATCTTTGGCACAACAAATAAAACCATCATTTTGCACCAAAGACATCTCAAGAATTCTTTCTTGGTCTTCGGCCCCGGACCTCACCCCACCAAACCTCACCTATATTCCAAAACGACATCAGAAGGTCGTCAAAAGCAACACTGAGTGCCAGACCCTGGGCTTCGTGCTCATCAACTCCCAGGAGTCTCCAAAGAGCGCCCCCTGCACACAGTGCCTGCTGCACGCGCGCCTTCAAGTCCCTGCGGAATAAACACATGAACCTGTCCATCCATTTTATGAAACCGAGGCCAGAAGAAACTTGCCTAAAGTCCTCCTGGGATTCAAACCCAGTTCTGCTGAACACAGATGTCTTTTCCCTTGCATCCTCTGTTGGGGAGAGGCGTGTCCTTGCAGCCACGGAAGGAAGGCTCAGGCACAGAAAATGAGCAAGACGCATAGACCGATGCATTCTTGAAATGAAGAGATACCCCCAGGTCACGTAATGACTTTCATGGGCCATAAATACTTCTGCCTTCATGGGCCCCTTCTTCCATAAAATGCTATTAAAAATTATATGATACAACTGAGTTTGTAAAAAAAAAAAAAAAAAAAAGACCAATATAATCCAAGTTGGATTTTTCTTCCGATTTTAAAAGAGAGCAAAAGATTGTTATGGGCCTTTAAAAGTATCATGGGTCCCAGGCACCCCAGGCCGTGCACCTACTGTGTCTAACAGAGAAGGGCACCCCGTAAAGGTGCCATCAACTAGAAAACCCACACACAAAACGGATATACTAAGTCCACATGCCTGCAAGCTGGTGATGCTCATAGCACTTGCCAAACACCCCAGAAATAAATACCTGACAGCTCAGTTACGGTTATGTTGGCTCCGGATCCTAGAGACCCATCCCAGGGGCTGCCCACACAGCAACTTTTCATATGAAATCATTCCAGCCAGGGGCAGTCCAGGGTTGGCACGGCTCCGAGCGTCGTGGGCATCTGCTCCTTGAGGAAGGCAAAGGCCATCACCTCCGGGCCTGCCCCCTGTATTCAGATCAAGAGGAGAGGCCAGGCCTCAAGGCCTAAAGGCTTCGCCCCGCAGAAGCCTTGTTTTCCGGGGGGAAGGAAGCCTTCTGCAGGCCACACTGGGGCTCTGTGATGTTCCAGAGAATCTGGGAAAGTAGGTACTTCCAAGTGCAGTCATTACCTCCCCCAAACAAAATCAGGTTCATAAGAGAAGAAGGGCCAGTGGGGGAGAAGACCGGAGCCCAGGCAGGCGCCCGGCAGGCGGGCAGCAGTGTCGGCTTCAGCAGCCCCGAGTCCTGTACACCGAACTCTCTAGTCCCCATGAGAGACCAAGTCTTCGAGAACGGTGCCCAGGCCCAGGAAGCTGGGGGGTAGCAGAAATCGGGGAGGGTTGTTCGGTTTCCAGCAGAATGAGAGAGTCCAGGCCACGCGGCCCTGGGTCAGCACCAGGGCAGCAGCAGAAGACGAGCTGCTGCCCTGCTGGGCGCTTGCTAACGCGGCCGCACCAATGTCCCCAGGCTGCCGTCAGTTGGTCAACGGCTCACTTGCTAGGACAGGACCGGGCACTGTCCCTCCGGGCCCGGGATGGGCCGCTGGGCCGCCGGCATCCACTGCTGCCCGGCTCAGTCTCACGGCCTCGCTAGGTTTTACCCTGAGTGCTATTCCCTCAACAAGAACGACACCCCTAGGTGCTCTCCAGACCCGGAGACTCAAAACTCTGCTCAGCGGGGCCTCCCCAGGGGGTGGCGGGCCGCTTGGAACCGTGGCCACTGAGCCCCAGTCACGGTCAGCGCCCGTGAGCTGAACCGGGAGCAGGACTGGACGAAGTACTGAGCTCTTCTGCTCCGTGGGGATCCGGGCAGCGGCTGTCTGGTTTGCTTTCCTCCAGGGGTCCTCGGGTGCGGGGTGGGGGGACTCCCCAGGGGACATGCGGCAACAGCTGGAGATCATTCGGGGTGGTGGAGAGGCGCTGCAGGCACCCAGCGGGTGGCGGCCAGGGAGGCTGCTAGACATCCAAGGGCGCACAGAACTGGCCCCCCTGCGCCCCATAATGAAGAAGGATCCAGGCCCAAATATCCCTACTGCTGAAGTTCAGAAATGCTACTTTATCTGAATGTGCAGAAAGTCTTGTGAAATAGGAGCTCAAGGGTCCTGGGAGGGGTCAAGGGACCCTCAAGTGGCAGAGCAGGGACTACAATCCAGGTGTGAAGCCAAAGGCCGTGCTCTCAACTAGCCCGACTTGGATGCCCTCCCGTCTTACCTGTGGGCTCACACATCTGCCCCCACCTGCTCGGTGCTCACATCCTGCAACAGGCCTTGGCGATTGCCTTGAGGTATTTGCCCATCAGCAGTGTGGTCATCTAGAAGCAGCCAGAAATGGGACTTTTTAATATTTTTACACCTATTCTTTTGCTCTTCCATCCTGTTGACTGTTGACCCACATGCCTGGTGGTTAATCTCCCACAGTTTGAATTTTCACTTTTCCCTCTGTCAGTTGGGAGGACTTGATCTGGGCTCCCTGAAGCTCACCGTCCGCATCTGTAAAAGGCAGGTAGGCCTCGGCCCAGGCTTGTGGGGAAGATTAAATGAGATAATGCGTGAGCTTTGCGCCTGGCACATGGTGAACACACAGTTAATAGCACAGTAAGTCCTCTTGTTCCAATCTCTAGTGTTCTGGCCGAAAAACTGGCGCTGATGAAAGGTGAAATGGAAGTTATTACCATGTAGCAGAAATCATTTTAAGACAATTTAGAGTAGGATTGGTTTTTTTTTTCTTTTTTTTAAAGAGACTTTTTATTTTTAAAAAATTTTTATTATTTTTTGAGAGAGAGCACGAGAGAGAATGCAAGAGGGGAGAGGGGTGGGCGGCGGAGGGAAAGAGGGAGAAAGAATCCCAAGCAGACTCCCTGATGAGTGTGGAGCCCAGTACAGGGCTTGATCTTACTACTCTAAGATCATGACCTGAGCCAGAATCAAGAGTCAGGATGCTTAGCCAATTGAGCCACCCATGCACTGCATGATTGTCTTTTTTCTTTCGTTTTAACCTTACTCATTCTGGCACACCGTGAGAAATGTAGCTTATGTTATGATACAAAACATACACACACACACCCCCCAAACAAAAAGTTTACATCATATACTTAAGCATTACCAAATAGGGTTCATTCCGATTTGTTTTTTTCCATTTCACTTTTAAAAAATGCTTGTTGTAGCACATTACATTTATTTTACCCACAGGTTAAGAATACCATACGCTGTATGATTCCATTTATATGAAAGTCTAAAACGACAAAACTATAGGGTGAGAAAGCAGTTAAACTATTTCCCAGGAGTTCAGTGGGGGTCTCAGAGAGCAAAGGGGCTAGAGGGACATTGGGGGTGATGGAATGTTCTAGATCTTAATTGTGGTGTGGCTACAGGACAGTGTATATTTGTCAAAATTCATCAAACTGTACAAATAAAAAGGGTGGATGTTATGTTAATTGGAGTGTTATAAATGCTGATTGTTTCAGAGTATTGTGATGGTTAGTTAACTAGCAGTGTTCAGTTCTACTCGATTTGGAATTCCCTCACGTTCATAGGACATATTACAGGAATACGCATATTAACTATCTAAGAAGCCAAGAACCACGCATCTTTGTTGGCCAGCCATAAAAATAGGTACCCATTACCTTCAAAACAGATACCAGGGCCTTATTAGCTCACTCAGTGATCACAACCATACTTTGAGTTAGAAGTTGTTTCAGTGATTTTAGAGAGGAGAAGACTGAGGCATGTACAGGTCACATTACCCATCCAGATTTTTGTAGCTAATAAGCAGTAGAAGGTGAGACTCAGCCCTAGGCTCATCTACAATAATACATATTTGGTCTTTGTCTAAACACTTGTGATCTCCAGGTGATAGAGTTTAGGTGGGGACCGGTTGCCAGAAAGACATGATTCGAAGAGTAGAACTTTCAGCCCAACAGAGAGACCAGAAATGGAGTTCAATCGCCAATGGCCAATAATCTAACCAATCATGCCTAGACGATCAGACCTACATAGAAATCCCTAAATGACAGCATTTGGAAAGGGATTTGTGAACACCTTGTGGTCCTGGGAGGGTGATGTGCTCCATGCCCTTCCTTCATACCTCGCCTTATGCATCTCTTCTATTTGGCTGCCCCTGAGTTGCATCCTTTATAATAAACTGGTAGTAGTAGTAGTAGGTAAAGTGCCTTCCTGAGTTCTGTGTGTGCTGATCTAGAAAATTACTGAACCTGAAGAGGTGTCCTGGGAATCCCAGATTCATAGCCAGTTGGTCAGAAGTGCAGGCAGCAACCTGACACAGGGGTAGTCTTGGGGGCCAAGCCTTCTACCTGTGGGGCCTGCATTAACTCTGGGGACACAGCTTCAGAACTGAATTATAAGACACCCAGCTGGTACCAGAACTGATGGCTGCTCTGGGGAAAAAAAAATCCACACATTTGGTATCAGAAGTGTTGAGAGTGAAAACAAAGCTGACGGATCCCAAGGCCCATGGTTTAACCTCCAGGGGCAGGACCTCCCATCCTGAGGAAAGTCTTTATTTTCTATTTCCCTCTAAACGCTCCCAGAGTCATTTGGCTTCAATGACTATTTGTCATTCTTAAATGTTGGATCCAATCTGCTGCTGCCACTTGAAGAAATAGATCTTACATGTTTTGACAGATGTTAGATGTTACATATCAAGGAACACTACAGCACCAAAAGCAATACAGTTTGGTTTTCTATAAGAAGGCTGATGAATAACAACAAACAAACAAAAAATTTTTTTTTCAGTGTTTCAGTGATTTTAAGAGACACTAAAGCAAAGACCAAGGTCCCAGCATTTGCAGTCTTTCCAGAAAACTGTGGTTTCATCACACCAGCTAGTCAATTAATAACGTCTGGACAAAGGTATTTACTGAACCATCACGCCTATGACAAAATTTCCCATGCTACCATTGCTAAAGAAGATGAATGTTTTAAAGTCTCAGAGTGGCTCAAGGTGGAAAAAAGGAACAAAAATATTAAATAATTAGGAAAACAAGATTAAAAGAAGAAAGGTCCCCTCATTGTACCATGAGAATCATGGAGACATTTCCCCGTGTATCTCACCCCTTGGTCTCTGTCCTCACCTGTAAGCTTATATTAGTAATAGCTAATAGTAATAATCATAGTTAATACCAATGCAAACCCAATTTAATTTGGGGGGTTTACATGGAAGGCCTACTGTAGATTTCAGCTCACAGGCTTTTCTTTTTCCTTCTATTCTTGGACCTATGAGGCATTAACTAGATTCTTTTTATATTGGTTTATATTCATTTCCAGTATTTAAACACTGGGAAATTTCACAAATCTAGAGTTCCAGCTTTTAATTAACCAAAGACACAAAAACAACACCCCTGATAACTTAGAAACCCCCAGTGATTTAGGAACTCTTGGTCTCACATTTCTGCATGGCAACACTTGGCTGTCCCACTGAACTGGGGCTCCTGGATTCCACTGCTACCCAAGCTCCACCCAAGCTCCCTTATTGTATTGCCTGTCTGGCCTCTACAGGCATGTGAATTTGGCCTTCAGTTTAAATAGGACCATTACTAAATTACTAATTATCTTAGTAAAAACAAAAAACAACAAAAAAACAAAAAACAAAAAGAAAAACAAAAAACCAAAACTAATGCCATCTCTTACTGCTGACTGACAGACTGTCCAATGAAATAGTGGCAAGTCCACTTGTTTTGTTTTGTTTTTTTTAAGATTTTATTTATTTATTCATGAGAGACACCAAGAGAGAAGCAGAGACACAGGCAGAGGGAGAAGCAGGCTCCATGCAGGGAGCCCAATGCAGGACTCGATCCTGGGCCCCCAGGATCACGTCCTGGGCCAAAGGCAGATGCTCAACCACTGAGCCACCCAGGTGTCCCATGTCCACTTGTTATTCTCATCAGTACACTCTGGATAGGCAGTCAACATTGTCCCATTGCGTAGCAAGGAACACAGAGGCCAAGCAAAGCAATGTAATCGTTCAGTGTAGTAGAAACCATGTTCTAGAATTCTGACCGGCTCAATTCAAGAACATTCCTACTTACCGGCTCTCAGAATTTAAGTAATTACTTTTGCCCTCTGCCTCTCAGCTTCCTCTTCCTAAAATAATACCACTCATATGTAGGTGAGGGTCAAACAAGATAATTTATTAAAAAATCTCTGGAAAACAGCTATTTCTCATTCAGTAGTATTCCCATTGTCTCTTTTCTACAATATGGATATTATGGTTGTCTCATAAATAAGGCCAGAAGCATCTTTCATTTTATTTTATTTTATTTATTTATTTTTAAAAGATTTTATTTATTTATTCATGAGAGACAGAGAGAGAGGCAGAGACACAGGCAGAGGGGGAAGCAGGCTCCATGCAGGGAGCCTGACGTGGGACTCGATCCCCGGTCTCCAGGACCAGGTCCTAGGCTGAAGGCAGCGCTAAACCGCTGAGCCACCCAGGTGTCCCATCTTTCATTTTAAACATAGTCTCTCATTTCATGCCATCTTGGAGGAGAGGTGCTTGATTTGGGAAGAACTCCAAAGCTGAAGTATTTTTACAATTTTTAAAGAATTTCCATACCTATGACTTCATGGGGTCTTCACCAAATGGACAGGAGAATTGGTGCTGTTATTTTGTAGATGGGGATATTGGGTCAAGAGTCTGCATTTCAGCTATCTCTGGAACTTTTTCAGTTTATAGTAGCCGGCAAGGCAGTTTTGAAAATAACTTTGATTATTACCCCTACTTCATTGAGAGGTTAAGCGCGTGGTGCAGAGTAACACAACCACATAGTAACTGAGAGGCTGCCAGATAGAGATTTTTTTCCTCCCACTCATCAGTTCTTAAAGTGGGGTCCTTACAACCCCAATCCTAAAAGATGCTCCATGGAGAAGAGCTCTCCTAAATTTCAGAAACTACTACAGTGTCTACAATGAGCTTTAACATAATAAAGACAGCGAAGAGGGTGATACTGGAGGACGTTTGTTTTAATCTACATATTTAATACCTGCAACACTCTAGCTGGAAACTTGCATTCTAAAATTTGCCAAGCTGAGATCTTCAAGAAGAACAAAACAAAAAAATACTCCTCGAATCCCTCACTCCAAAAGCAGCTTCTGTCTTTAGTCTACACCAGAAGCTTTGGTAATTAGCATAATGGGCGTTATGAGTGGTTTTTCTTGCTGAATAAAGGGGTATCCAAGAATCTATGGCATCACTAGAAAGGATCCCTTTGAGGATTAGGGAACAGGACTCTTGCAGAGCCAAGAACCTTCACCTGGCAAAACGGTGCCCTTGCAGGCTTAGGATTCCCCACGGGTCCTCTTTTTGATTCATTAGCCAGGAGTCTCTCCCTCCTCCCACTAGAACATTAGCTCAATCTTGCTGCTAGAATATGGTCCCACCTGCCTCAGTGAGCTCTTTACCACACCGTACAATCAGAATATCTGAATGCAGGGAGCTCATCACTCGGGCCGCATCACTGTTTCTGTACCTGATGGCTCTTACTGTTAGCAGGTGTTTGAAAATTTGGTGCAATTGCATCGTAAACTACTATGCAAGGGCCACGTGTGACAGCGCGGAGACCTGCCTTCACCTACCTTTAGTCATTGAAAGCCGCTGATTCGGTATCAACAACAACCAGCCAAACTGGTGTTGAGTCCAGTTGCAACAAAAATTCTGCATCTTACAGCCTAGACTATTACATTTACCCGGTGTCAGGTGCCAAGAAGTTCTCAAAGTAAAGAAACTAGTTTGACTCTACACTTCCCAAAAATTCACGTAAGGACCAAACGCCCCCCTCCTCCCCCCCAAAAAAAAACCCCCCAAGAACCTGAATTGGCAACTCACGGAATGCGCTTGGGGAAATCCTGGTCTAGAGCGCTCTGACCCCTTTGCTATTAACTGACATTCCCCCCAGGCAACGAAAGGCCCAGAATTAGATAGTGGGCTTTTATGACTTCAGAGCTGAGTCCTTCCTATTGTTCTCTGCTCTTTTCTTCCTTCTCCAAGTAAATCACAGGATCATCAGAAACCCTATTGAAGCTGCTCCAGGACTGCACTGTGATCTTTATCTTCAAAGCCATCCTGCCAGGCCTCTGGCTCATAATTTGCATGACAGCTAAAGGAAAGTAAATTTGGGGGCTGGCTTTCTTTGATAACCAAATGCTTCTCTTTCTTTCTTTGTTACGAAGGTACAACTTTAAAAGGAATTCAGTGATGAGGAAAATAATTCTATGGTATTTAGCGCAGTGCAGTCACTGTGACTGGCTCGGGCCATTTGCTCAAAATAGGACCGGTGCCCTGGTGTCTTCAATAGAGCTCAATTATCAAATGACTGGCCTGGAAGGTTTAAAAGGCGAGCAACAGTTCTGGGTGGGAGCCACGTGCGGAAGCAGGAGGGAGGCAGAGAGAGACACCCGAGGCATCATCCGCTGTCCCGCTCACCTTGGCCTTCCCTCCACACAGGACTGGCCTCGGAATTTGAGACCAAGCATAAAACAAAAGTGCAGAGCTCCTTGTTTGAAAAGCAGGAAAGAGGTGCCACTCGAGGAACTGGAACATCAAGTGTTTTCCTTTCTCCCTCCCCCTCCCTTAACTCGTCTCTGTGCTTCTCGCTTGCTGTTCAGGTCATCGTGAGAAAAATGAAAATTTTAAGCTACTCCCATGAGTTTTTTTTTTTTTAATTTTTTAAAGATATTTATTTATTTATTTATGATAGTCACAGAGAGAGAGAGAGGCAGAGACACAGGCAGAGGGAGAAGCAGGCTCCATGCCGGGAGCCTGACGTGGGATTCGATCCCGGGTCTCCAGGATCGTGCCCTTGGCCAAAGGCAGGCGCCAAACCGCTGCGCCATCCAGGGATCCCCCTACTCCCATGAGTTTTACGGGTCACCTTTACACTGTGCAGTGCCCATCTTAAATGTGACTATAAGAACATTTAACTCATGGGGCGCCTGGGTGGGGAGGTTGGTTGAGCGGCCAACTCTTGGTTTGGGCTCAGGTGGTGATCTCCGGGTCCCGGGATGGAGCCCCAGGATGGAGCCCCAGGATGGGCTCTGTGCCCAGGGTGAGTCTGCTTGAGATTCTCTCTCCCTCTGCCCCTCCATGCTTTCCCCTACACATGTACTCTCTCTCTCTCTCTCAAATAAATCTTTCTTAAAGGACATTTAATTCACATGCTGAATCACCAAAATTGCACTACTAGCATTTTGTGGCCCCAACGTGCATATATATTTTGTTCCTGCCAGTACGGGGGGGGAACACCGCACAAGATGAACACAACTATTTTTTATTTCACACCGTGATGCGTGCACATTCTAGCAACAACATTCTAGCTTAGGTTTAATGATGGACAAGAAAGGACTGAAGGCAAAAGGAACTCTGGGTTGCCCGATTTTGCCTTTCCCTTCTAACTCCTATAGGAAAGTGACTTAAGATATGACAGGCTGCTTTGGTTGTTTTCTTTGGTTGCTGTCTTCTTTCTGCATTTGAAGCAAGTTCTGGTTCAGAGGGAAAGTCTCCCTGGTTCAGAAGGAAAGGCCCCTGCTTATCTGGTGATGGATGTAACACACTCATCTTGAACTCGCTCTGGGTCCCAGTGACCTCCCACACACCTTGGGTCCTCTGAACTTTTATGCACCTTGAGTGCTACTTGCAAACAAGGCATCAAGGCACAGTGAGCGGAGGCTCACACTTCAGTTGCCTTCTCTGCTCATACACATGCTCCACTGTCCCACTGGACTTTACTCACAAACACAAGTTCAAAGATAAAAGCACAAGAATTTCAAGACGGCTACAGGAGAGCATTAACCAAGAACGGGACCCTTTGGAGAATGGATCCGTGTGTGACTGCCTGGGTCGCATCCATAAAACCGCCCTGCTGTGGGTTCTAAATACAGAGCCGGGGTCTTACACCCTAGGGCCTACATGTGGGGCTGTGGCAAGGCAGAGAACATAATGTGGGGCAGAGATTCTCATATTTTCTTGTCTACAGTGTTTTTAAGATCTCAGGAAATTTCCTCTTAACACCTTTAGGCCAAAAGAAACACATAGCAGCTCCATTTCTCAAGTTGCTAGGTCCAAACAACTTCAGTATTTATGTCCTAACAAATTAGTAGCCATTTGAAAAAATACACCTAAGTCAAAAGAAAAAATATTTATATTTTATTCTTAACTAACCACAAATCCTAGGTAAGGGGATGTGTGTGTCTGCCGGGCACTGAAGCTCCTCAAACCCTGGGAATAAGATGATTCCCACTGCCACCCTCACTTTCTTGCCCATGTGATTTTCACACAGTACTTCTGCTTTTTATCAGAGCAACGACTCAAAACCCAGCTTCACAAAAATGGTATCACGGGAGTTAATTTTTGTGTGACCTAATGTTGAAATTGAACAGCCTCCAGCCAGTAGTCATTCCCAAGGGTCTAATACATGTTGAGTACCATGGTCTCCTGCAAAAAACTCGATATATCCCGCAGCACCTCTGTGAGTTCCCTGTGGCACCCCAGGGTACCTTAGCACACAGTTTGGGAAACAAAAGTGCAGCAGTGATGAGTGTGGGCGCTGGAGTTAGACTGTCCTGGAGACAGTATACTGCGATTTCATGATGCATCCATGGTGGACTCATGTTCCACTTCTTTATTTACAAAACCAATATTTACTGAGCACCCACTAATTTCACTAGGTGTTTTGTTTGGTGCTGAAGGTACAAAGCTAAGGCAAGTAGACGTTAACACCTGCCCTCAGGGAGCTTGAGAAGCCTGGAAAAGGCAGACAATCCAATAACCACAGGAAAATGTCATTCTGGCTGGTGGTTTCTTAGTAAAAGGAGCAGGGTGGGAAGCCCTTGCACATGGGGCATCTTAGAGAAACAAAGAAGGTCAAACTCTGTCTCCTTATTAGTTGTTATGACAACAAAGAAACTATTGCCAAGGCACTGAAAATGCCACGTGGGAGCCCACGTCCAGGGCCATGGTCACAACACATCTCCCCTTTCTGTGTGCAGCCCACACATAGGATCACACTTGTACCTGTGTGCCCGAGATCCCATGTCTCCTGGCATCCCAGCTTCTCCTGCTGACTTCCTGGAGGGGCCTTGGGGAAGAACACCTTGCTGATTTTCTCTAAGGGCCAAATAGCACCTGGTGGGAACTCTCCATTTCTATTTCCTCAAGGTCTAAGGCGGGATTTTTCTCCCACCCACCCTGGAATTCCCCAGAGATGCTGATTTGAAAAGGTAGAACCATGGGCCCCACCCCAGATCTACTGAATGAGCATCTTTTGCCAGCATTTGACAACTACAAACTCAGAGTAGAATGTGGGTGGGGCCATCTTAATCCAGCACAGCTGTGGGCAAATGAGTAGCGCAAGGTCCAGCCTTGGCTGAATCGAATTATCACAGATTGAGTCAATGAGCTTCCTCTGACATCAGCCAACTGTTGACTTTCATCAGAAGATGGGCAGCCTTACCTCCAATATTTAACCGAAAGAACTTAAAACCTCAATATGAATGGAAAGTATGGAGTTGGCTGTGTTAATGGGAATCTGAGAATGGATATATTTTTTCTGGGACTGAGGGGAAGGTTTTGTTAACATGGTTGACCCTTGAACAACACAGGGGTAAGGGTCACTGACTTCTGCTCCATTGAAAATCTGAGGATAACTTGATTCCCTCAAAACTTAACTACCAACGGCCTACTATTGACTAGATGTCTTACCAATAATACAGTTGATAAATACATATTTTGCATGTTGCATGTATTACCCATTATATTCTGCTAATAAGGTATGCTGGAGAAAAGAAAATGTTAAGAAGAGTATGAGAAAATACATTTACAGTACTGTACTTATCGCAAAAAAATCCGCATATAGGTGAACCCACACATTTCAAACCTGTGTTGTTCAACAGTCCGCGATAGTTTGTATAGTATTCCCCATCTCCAAAGTCAAGATTGTCCCCAGATGGAATTATAAAATGTCACTTTATGTAAATTTATATTCTCTCAACCTTTGTTCTGTTTTCTGAGCTATAGGCTGAAATACTCTGAGCCCATGGGCCAGGCACTGTGAAGCCAGGTACACTGCTATGGCTTCATTCACACCATTCCCGGCAACTCCAACACACAGCCTGGCACACTCAGGGATGATCCTGAATAAGCACTTGGTAAATGAATGAATGAATTTCAGAAACCACAATAGTCTTACCCTGGAAGGCGTTTTAATAACTACTACATTATTGTGCCTTAAAATGAGTAAAAGATCTTTATAGCACTGGTCCTGCATGCAAAGGGGACACACAGAACATAGATTTTACTCCCCATTCCCCCCCCACACCTCCCACAAAAAAAATAATAATACTGCTTTTCTCAGTATATAATTGAAGCAGAAACAATTCTGCAGCTTAACCTCCAGAGCCAGTTCATTTCTAATGTTGGCACGAGTGCTTTAGAATATAGTTTGAATCATGTACAAATCCACCATGGCTTTGAAACGCTCCCCTTGGCTTACACTTAGGTGGTCACCACCTGGGTTAGAGATTAGAAAAATGAAAATAGAAATCATTTCAAATCCCTATTCCCTTTACTTAAGGCCCAAGATTAAAGTGTTTAAATTTCTCATGGTTTCTATCTCAAACCAGAAACTAATAAAAGGGAGTATTTGAGGTTCTTATGATTTAGGGTAGGGGTTGGCAACTATAGTGTGGGTGACTCCAGCCTGCCACAGGTGTTCGTAAATAAAGTTTTACTGGCACACGGCCACACCTATCTGCTTATGTCCTGTCAATGGTTGCTTTTGTGATGCAGCAGAAACAGAGACCATATACCTTAAATATTTATATTCTTGTCTTTTAAAGAAAAGTGTGCTGCCCCCTAAGGCAGCACCTGTTAGGGCCTTATACAGGAGGCTCAGAAATCGGATTGCCTGGGTTCAAATGTGAGTCTACCATTTAGTAGCTGTTCAAGGATGGGGGCAGCAGGTGGCTCAGTGGTTTAGCACCGCCTTCAGCCCAGGGCGTGATCCTGGAGACCCAGGATTGAGTCCCGCGTCAGGCTCCCTGCATGGAGCCTGCTTGTTCCTCTGCCTCTCTCTCCTTCTATGTCTCAAACAAATAAATAAGTAAAATCTTAAAAAAAAAAAAAAAAAAAAAGGATGGGCGGTGCTAATGCCCTGGTAGCCTCTGCAAGCAAACCAAAATGTAAGCCCCAGTCAGGGCATGGGAATCCAAGAAAATGAAATCCAAGCACAACGAATCATGAGCAGCCAACTAGGCTTTCTCAAATAAAACCACACTTAAATTAGAGTCAATCCAATAATTTCCTTGCTTTGCTTCCTCATCTTCTCTATAAAAACCCCTCCCTGGTTCCTGTCCCCGGAGCATCGCTAACCACCTTTGGTTTGGCACTGCCCACTTCAAACAATTTTTGCTCAAGTAAACTTGAAACTTTTAACATGCCTCCATTTACCTTTTAACGAAGCTAAGAGATCTTGGGCCTTATTATTTCAATGCTTTAGGTTTTTTAAAGCTCAGTTTCTCCATCTATAAATTAGAAACAAGAATTATACTTACCCCATGACCTGTTGTGGGGACTAAGTAAAATAATGTAGGGAAACCACTCAGAATAGAACTCTTTTTTTGGTCAATATGTTTCTTTTTTATAAAGTCCTAAAGGAGGTTCTGATGTAAGTTTACTACATTCAGCGACATTTCTTTGCACGTTCATTAACTTTAGACTTAATTCAGCAACTTTGACTTCATTATAACTATAATTATTTCTTGAATTCCATCCCATTTATCTTCTTTAGCTTAAGCCCCCTCAGCAGCCAAGGTCCTGGGACCCTGGGAGAACCTCTTATGAGACCGTTTTAGAAGAGAAAGAAAATAAAACAAGAGCCAGCTAGAGTCAGGACAATACATGGTGAAGAACTTGTCAAACGTGTGGCAAACCAAATTTTTAAAATATGAATTTGGATACACCTGGGAGAAGGAGGATGAGCTGACATAATGTGGCAAGTAGCTACACAGAACACAGAGAACACAAATGCATTCCAGCAGAGCCATTAGCACTGTGTCACTTATGTGTCCCTCATCTGCTAATTCTTAGCTGAATTTAGCCCTCCTTCCCCCCTGATTTTTCTCCACCCCTGAGACAGACACAGACTAACCAACAGTGTCCTTGGAAATCCCAACTAACTCAGATCCAACAGGGATTTTTGCTAGGCAGACCTGGATTTTGGGGTTTCATTGGTCAACCTCCATTTTGGAGGAGGGGGAATTTTGGGAAATTATGCACTTTTTGGGAAGAACACAAATGAAAATGAACCTTTTTATGGCCCTTGCTTGGTGCTGAGTAAAATTCACTTTTTTTTCCCCCTAGAAGATACAGGGTAGATTTTATTGGGGGAAATCATAATTTTAGAAGGGCCTAGCTCAGTGCCCAGCACTGAGAAGATCTACAATCAATATTAACTTGCCACCCCTTATAGAAATAATTCTGTCCTCAGAATAGGAGTTTATTCATCTATCCTTTCAATTATCACATATTTTTCAAGCATGAGCTATGCATAAGGCATGGGTCTAGAGCCTGGGAAATAAGATCGCCAGATTTAGCAAAGAAAAGTACCAACTGGGCAGCCCAGGTGGCTCAGCGGATTAGCACCGCCTTCAGCCCAGGGTGTGATCCTGGAGACCTGGGATCGAGTCCCATGTCGGGCTCCCTGCATGGAGCCTGCTTCTCCCTCTGCCTGTGTCTCTGCCTCTCTCTCTCTCTCTCTCTCTCTCTCTCTGTGTCTTTCATGAATAAATAAATAAAAACTTAAAAAAAAAATACCAACCTTCTCATCAAATTCCAATTCTGAGATACACAATGAACAATTTTCGGTGTTTTTATTATCTTATGCAATATTTGGGATATCTTTACACTAAAAAACTAGTCACTGTGTATCAAATTTAGTTGGATGTCCTGTATTGTATCAAGGAACCCTACTGACAATAGAGCAGGGACCGACACCCCCCACCATCCCTGCTTCCCACGCAGCCATAACCATTCTGGCCTCGGCACCTCCCAAGATTTCATTCCCATCTGGCAGTTCCTAGTGGGAAAGCCTGGGGAACACAGTGACCGTCTCTTCGGAAGCACATGGCCCCTGGGGACCCACTTAGCAGCTGTCACTCTGTATTATAATTGCAACTTTATTTCCCTGTCATACTCCTCGGCACTTAAGGTCCTTGGTGATGGGGACCACGCCTCTTTGTCCCTCCATCCCTGGATTCCACCTAGCACGGTGTCTGGGACTAGAAGATGCTCCCTACAGACCAGCTTAATGAACAGTGGGCAGATGTGTCAACGGTTGCCTTGACATCAAGTGCAATCCCAGACATGGCTCCTAGGGAAGATACTCACCTTCATAAATCCTGAAGCTGTAAGAGAAAACCAGATTGCCAGAGTCCAAAGAACATATGGGTGAAGAACGCTCTTTTATTTTTAAAATGATTTACGAAGGTAGTCCAAACAAAACCAAGGCTTTAAAAAAAGGGGAGGTCGGGGGTAGGTAGGAGGAAGATCGTGTGAGAGCAAAACTGTCAGCCTGAAAAGAATACTAAAGGGTCCTTTGAAGTCACTTCTAAACCTGATAGGTAAGAGTCGGTCAAAGCATTGATTTAACTAACTGGTAATGTAATAAAAGATGATTTCCGATAGTTAACCAGAACCATAATATCAACAACGGAGGGATACGGCATCAACAAATAACAAATAATGAAGAGCCATTTTATTGTCAGTACTGACTGTCATACAATTGAAACACTCAGAAGGAAAAAATCACAAGAATCCACAAAAGGAGAGATTCAGAGAAGTGCAAGGGACACGGTATCTACAATAGAAAATCATTCTGTGGCATTGACTCCTTTCTGTCCAGCTGTAAAAGAGGGAACAAAAAGTCGGTATCTATAGAGCATGTTTCAATCACGCTAAGATTTAAAAATAAAAAAAAGAAAGAAAAAAGAAAAGAAAGACAAATATTGCATTGCAGTTTCCCAAATGACCACACAATCAGGCAGGACTTTCAGCCTCTTTCCTTCGTGGCTTCTTTCCTCATTGTCATCCTGGTGGCTCCGCAGCGGCCAACACTTCACAAGTGTCACAGGAAGGTTCTAGGCAGCTCCTGTCAGTGTTCGGATCGGTAGGCAGGGAAAGTCTCTGTCCGATGAAGCTTCAGAGGGCTGGATACATCTTTTCCAAAAAAGAATTTAAAACCAGCGGTTATATTTCAAGAAAGCCCACGATGACATGAGCTAGTAACAACAAGTGTCTTGGTAACAGAAACAAGTAACAGGCAGCATTGGATACCCGCCCCCCCAAAACCAGGGCACTTGCAGAGATATGCAAATAAGGGTCAGGAGAGCCATCACGATTAACATATTATTTGCATGTGGTCTTTGCACCGAGCTGAGATAGGACCACTAGCAGCTACCCTCCTCCTAGATTTTTTAGCTTCATCAACCCCTGTGTTCAGGATATTTAGGGGAAATGAGAAGGAATCACAGGACTCTGAAAAAAACTTCTGTTGAGGACATTCTCTGGGAACCTACCCAGAAATACGGCATCATTACACTTCTACTTAGGAAGTTTTGTTGTAAGGACTCTCTAAGATCCACACGGGCTTTATTATTTCAGGTCTAGATTCCAAACCAAGGAAAGTGAAGAAGTCCGGAAGGCAACACGCTGCGGGGGCACGGTCAGCAGCCTCTGCGAGCCAGACAGGGGTTAGCAAAGCTTCTTTAGAAAGGGCCAGATACTAGAAATCTTGGATTTTGCAGACCACCTGGGCTCAGTGCACCTACTCCACTCTGCTGCCCGCAGCCGAAAGGCAACCGCAGTGACTACAGTACTCTTGGGCACGGATGCCTGAGCAGGCCCTGTTAACGGGGACAGCCAGCGGCTGGATGGGCCGCAGGTTCAGGCCATAGGTTCAGGCCGCAGGCTCAGGCTGCAGGTTCAGGCCGCAGCCACCCGCCCACACGGGCTCGATTTGACACAAACTAGAGACTTTTCTGCCACCTGCTGGCTAGAGGCTGCCTCTGCCAGGAAATTCACGCGGGCGCCTGTGCCAGCCGCTCTCCGGGGAGCACAGCAAACCCAGCATACTGAGGACAGCATTTTTTTCTTTTATTAAGATCTTATCTATTTAACAGAGAGAGAGAGAGAGAGAGAGAGAGAGAGAAAGCATGAGCAGGGGGCAGCAGGCAGAGGGAGAGGGAGAAGCCGACACCCCGCTGAGCAGGGAGCTGGATGCGGCTCCATCCCAAGACCCCAGGGTCCTGACCTGAGCTGGAGGCAGATGCTTCAGGGACTGGGCCACCCGGGCACCCAGAATACAGCATTCCTGGGGGCCAAACGTGTGGTCAACACCTAACACAGCAGCGCAGCTGTGGCTACGTGGAGCACACATGCCTTGCAGGACACATTCAGAACAATGATGTTTTTATTTATTTTTTATTTTTTATTTTTTTTATTATTTTTATTATTTTTATTTTTTTTTTCAATGATGTTTTTAAACAATGAGCCAAGCCAAAAAGGTTTATGGTGGCATTTTGGCCTAGTTAATACGCCATCACCTTGTCACAAACAGCCCTGAGCTCCACAGAGACCCGTCAAGAAGTCACGGATTTGCATATTTGCCAGCCTCAAATCTGAAGCGTTAAGGAAATGACAGACCTAGTGAGACAGTCGCTCGCACACAACAGTGGCGATTATTAGAGAAGCTTGAATATTCAGATGTCTCAAATTACAAGAAATTTAATTGTAATTAATTTTTAATTTAATTGTAAATTTCTTCCGACCTCCTAACCATTTTGAACAGAAATTACATCTTCTTTCCACTACACACGCCGTAACACAGAGCAACTGTGTTAATGAGTTTAAATAACACAAGGGGAGCCTGGCCGGCTCAGGCAGTAGAGCAACTGACTCTTGACCTCGGGGTCGTGAGTTCAAGCCCCACGTTGGGTATAGAGGTTACTTAATGAGTCTGAGCACCACAGATAAACATCCAGCACATCTTTATTACAGTTTGATAAAAGTTCCCACAGGAAGCCGACAGTGTACAGTGTTGATGAAAAACCCAAATCCCTGGTCAAGTACAAAGCCCCTCCTGAGCCTTCATCCGTTTAGCTCCTTGGATTGTAAAAGTTTGTGAGAAAAGTGACAGATAAAAATGAAAATAAAAATGAAAGCACCTGCAGCCTCTATCATCACGCTGGCTCACTGAGCCTTTCTGGCTTGGCGTGAGTGCTATTTTTAGCTTAAAGCCAGGAAATGGATAGAATCACCTGTCCCACATTTTGCAATTCACGCAAAGGTCATGTAGACCGTGTCTGGGTCCAGACCTGTTCTCTGGCCTGCACAGGTCATAAAGTATTTAGAATTGCCTGTCAATATTTAAATAACTTCACACTTTCATAGAGGTGCCGATTTGCCTGTTCTCTTACAAAACTGGACGGCACACGGTCCTATCTGCTGCCCCAGGGCCCCTGTGATTCGCCAGGGACCCCAGCACACACCCCCACACCGTGCCCTGTTTCACTGCTTGCACGTCCTCCCTGATCCCATAGACACGAGAGTCTGAGACCCTCATTTATTTGTTACATTTTCACTTACATTTCACTTCTGCTCAGATCTTAATCTCTTGTCTCTTAACTGATGTACAGACCATGTCTGTGACTACATTAGATTTAATACTGAAAACCCAATGTCAACGTCTCTGAAGCAGCCACTTGCCCTAGGAAACTACCACCCTTATAATAACGATGTAGGGCAGCCTGGGTGGCTCAGTGGTTTAGCGTCGCCTTCAGCCCAGGGCCTGGTTCTAGAGACCTGGGATCGAGTCCCACGTCGGGCTCCCTGCATGGAGCCTGCCTCCCTCTGCCTGTGTCTCTGCCTCTCTCTCTCTGTGTCTCTCATGAATAAATAATAAATAAAATAAAATAAAATAAAATAAAATAAAATAAAATAAAATAAAATAAATAAAATACAATGTAAATTGCATGAGCTAGAACCAGTCCCCTGGGGGAGCCATTTCCATTCGATGGTATGTGCCTTTGAAACAGCCACGGTGGTGGAGTTTCTGCTCACAGGTAAGAACATAGGATAAAAGAAAGAAAGGAGTCCCTCCTCCAGTCCCTCCACCCAGTAGCCATGTGGTCTTCAGCAAGTCTTTGACCTCCAAGGGTCTCAGGTTCTGCCTTCACTGAAATGGAGAACACAGTCCTGCTCTGGCCAATTCAAAGTGTTGCAGGAGAAGCAGAGACGGTGACATGAAGGATGCCCGGCAGAGACTACGACACAAACATCCGGTGCCAATCTTTGACTACCTAAAACTACGCAAAGTCGAATCTGATAAATGATGCCTATTTTCTTCTTGTTTTTAAACCAGCGACACTATCTTCCAAGGCAATTCCAACAGAAGGTTTCTGGAAATATTAAGCAATGGAGCACTTTGGAGTAAGGGTAAAGATTCCTAAGAAGATAACTCTGAGATGGAGGTGTGAGTGTTCAAGCTGGATGCACCTGCTGTCTCCGACTGCCCCTTATGTCCCCGCCACAGGGCCCCCGTTCTGATCTTTACCCCAGCCCATTTCTGTCTCCGGGCCTTTGCAGTCGCTGAGCTCTCTGTGGAGAATGCTTTTCCCTGGCTCTCAGTGTGGCTGCTTCTCCTCTGACTGCAGGTCTTAGGGTAAATGCTGCAGGCTCCTGTGAGCACCCCATCTAAAAAAAGTCCCTTTGTCATCAACCTCCCCAAACCAAGAACTTTGGCTTTGCTATATTTTCCATAACACACACTTTCTTTTCAATGTGACACGGGCCAAATTTAAAATTATATATATTTGTGTAATTATTGTCTGTGACTCTTCCTTAGACTTGGGGCTCTAGGAGGGCGGAAGCGTGCCTGTCTGGCAGCCTGTGTATCTCCATCACCTAGCACACTACTTGGCATAGAGTCGATGCTCAAGGAATCCTTACCAACTCAATGAATGAGTGAGTGCTTGAATGAAGAGAGAAAGGTCACTTTCTCGGTAGGTGACCTCAGACACACTACTAACCCTTCAAATTCTCAGTTTCTTAGTTGCAAATGAGAATAGTATACGTTCATGTAGCTGCTCTAAGGACTAAGTGAGACCAAGTATGGTAAGTACAAAGCCTGCAATGCAGCAGGTCTTCAAGAGAAGCTATCTTCATCAAAGACACTCGTCCAATATATATTGTCTGACTTGTGAGGAACAAACCTAGTGCTTCACCAATGTACATGAAAAAAAAAAAGACATTATGTACATGCAAAAAATAAATTTGCAGAGCTCTGGTTTAAGCAAGATTAACCAGGTTCTTTTTTAGGACATCTCAAAACCTTGAAGATAGTGGTTGGCATTCTCAATCTCCAAAAAGACATTTTAACCTAACATGTAGCATTTCCCCCAAACTTACCGGACACAGTACTATTTTGGGAAAGGGCCATATCTACCGGGGTTAGTGCTCCACGGAACACACTTGGGAACACATCACTCGGTCTTATTTTATGCGATGCGCTCCTGAAAGAATCCCGTAGTTACAGTGTTCAACTTGATAAATGCTTCTCTCTCTCTTTTTTAAAAAAAGATTTTATTTATTTGAGAGAGAGGGAGACCACTAGCAGGGGGAGGGGCAGAGGGAGAGAGAGAAGCGGACTCTCTACTGAGCAGGGAGCCTGATGTGGGGCTCGATCCCAGGACCCTGGGATCATGACCAGAGCCGAAGGCAGACGTTTCACCGACTGAACTGCCCAGGTGCCCCAGATAAATGCTTCTCTTTCATGATTTTCTTCCAGTATTCATGATAAACATCTTTCACCTGTTGATTTTGCATATGCTCAACCCTAGAAGGGAATTTCTATAGGAAAACTGGAAATGGGGCAGGAGAAGCAGTGATGATTAAATATGTCTTCATACACGGGGCCATGTCAAAGCCAGCACCTCTTCCCCACCGCAGTAATAATAATTCCAAACCTACCCAGCAGGTGGCTCTACAGGACTAAATTTGAAGGAGAAAATGATCTGTTCTCCAACCAGATGGACAAATGCCCCTGTAAATTTGCATGCCTTCCAAGATTAGCTTCCAGATCTGTCATCTGGAAAAGGCATCCTGCAGTACCCCCAGGTAAATGAGCTGGCCAGAGGAATCACAACTCACAAACACCATCACAACAAGAAGACCTCATCTGCCATGTGAGCCCAATACACGACACACACAGGGCAATGATGCCATTCATTTTTTTTTCCAGTTTCAGTTTTATTCAGGGTGTGGGAGGAAAGAAGAAGGTAGGTGGCATAGGAGGAACAACAGGTGGACTTATCCTATTTGTCATGTAAGCGACCACCTCTGATAAACAAGATAATTTTAGGGAAGCTGAGAACTTTTTTTTTTAAAGTAATAAATTACTGGTAAGTTGAGTCCCATTCTACACATAGACCACATATTGGCCCTGTAGCTCAATGAATATTGGTGCCTCAAAAGCGATCCACAAGATAAAACGAATGCAGACAAATCTACGCAGACCATGCAGGTGAAGAAATCTCTCAGTAAACACTGGTACAAATTAAATATGGAAATAAAGCACAGGTAGCAAAAGTATGTAGAAGCAAATCATCTGATGGAATAATTAGTACAAAAACATAAAGCAAAAAGTAATAATAACTCTGAAGCAATTATTATGCCATTTTCATGCATACGGATAGTCTAAGATACTAGGATATTCACCACGTGGTATCAGTGTGCCAAACAGGGAGACTGTAAGAACTCAAATGGAAATTTGTGTTCAGCGAAGATCATAATGTGACAAAGAAAAAACAATAGAAGTTTTAACTCTCATCTTCAAAACCTAGGACACAATCATCTTCAAAACCCTACAGATCATCAATACAAAGCTTGATAATCCATCAGCTCTGCAGAAAATCTGTGGTAGGACTTCTCATTACAATTGCCATTAATCTCACTAGAAACTAAGAAATCACTATCTTCAAATTACTGGTCTGGAACTACTGTGACTGTGATCACTTGAAAAAATCTATACCAAGGCTCTTGAACCTAATTTTACAATAATATCTCATTACTTTCGAGTGATGGATTATAGGGCTAATTAATAGTAAAAACAGTAAAGGGAATACACCAAAATTTAATTTTGATGAGTTGTTTGATTTGCGCCATGCTGGTTTTGATAGAAAGAAATAATGGGAACTTCTCAAAGAATGCAAATTTTTTTCTTTGTTGTGATGCTTTGTACTGCTCTGCTCTACCTCTAGAGGCAACATCATCACTATTATTATTTTAGAATTAGTGGATTACTAGTCTTTGACAATCATCCCAGACCCGTGAGCTGTGTATGGCTTTCCAACTGTAATATGGGCTTTTTGCATGCAGGTAAATTCACAAATTTTATTCTTTGTTCTTGAAAAAAATATTTATATGCTGGAAATAGAGCTATTTCCTTCATAGTATCCAGAGGTAGACATTGTCAGAATAGTCATATATACCCTAGGAAGATACAGTGTGTAACAGTATCCACAACATCCTCTTTATACCTAAAAAAGATTTTTTGGAGCCCAAAAATATTTTGTAAAGTATTATTACACCGTTAGGGTCCTGATAAGACCCTCAGGCCTCACCGTTTCTGATGAATGTCTACTCATTTTGGTTATGGATAGTTAAATTAGTTAAGGATAGGAAGGTGGGGTATGCTCTTCATATGACCTTTTCTATGTCCTGAGGATTCTCAATCTCTGGAATATTAAAAAAAAATCGAAAACTGCATCATATCCAAGTGTTCAGGACATCCCACCCTCAGTGCACCTTTGCAAACATGCTATTCTAGGGAAATCCCGCCATACATCACCTTTGCTGCAAACTGACTTCTCCAATTACTACTCTGTATCTCAGGAATTAAGGTCACTTATCAATTTCCTCCCTACGCCTACATCAACTTTGGTTCTCAACTTTGTTTTGCAAGCCAGGCACACAGCATCCAGATATACTTTTTTTGTAAAGGTCATCTTGGCAAGTGTAGAAAGTCAAGTTACAAAGCAATTCAATAGCTTTGTGTGAACTTCTGTTATGCATGCTTCTTCTAAGCTTTCAATAATTACTATTTATCTTATTTTATGTTAAAAAATATAGCCAGGTGCTAGAGTAGTATAAAGGCAGTAGTATAAAGGCAGGTTGTCAAGTGGTCTTTGTGACAACCTGATTTACCCCAACTCTCTCTCTCTCTCTCTGCTTATGTTCTGGCAAGTAAGCTTGTCATCAGTTATTTGTGAGTGTAGTCACTCACATAGGCACTCGGGATATATTTTCAGAGTATCCACAGTGTGCCATGCCCTCTGCTAATGAGCAGGACTTAGAGTCACAAAGACGAGAATGTAAGTACCCTCAGTGCCTCTTTTTTTTTTTTAGGATTTTATTTATTTAGGGGATCCTAAATGAGCCAACCGCTGGGTGGCTCAGTGGTTTAGCACCTGCCTTCGGCCCAGGGCATGATCCTAGAGACCTGGGATCGAGTCCTACGTTGGGCTCCTTGCATGGAGCCTGCTTCTGCCTCTGCTTCTGCCTCTGCCTATGTCTCTGCCTCTCTCTTTGTCTCTCATGAATAAATAAATAAAATCTTCACTGCTTCCTGGAAGAGGAGTCAACTGGCCATACAATTCAACACGGCATGAACACTGTGCTAAGGACTATAAAGAAGAGTGTCAGTGCCCTCGTCCTGGGAGCACACATGATCAAGATTCCACGCCAGTGATCAGGGAGCCGGGAGGGTTTCCTTGGAGTCAGGAGGTAAGATCTGGAGGTGACCAAGAGGCCTAGGATGGGGGCAAAGGCACAGAATTCCAGAAAAAAGAACAGGAAAAGCTCTTTGGGGGAGAGATAGCCAGCAGGGGGCGCTGAAACGATGGCTGATGGGCGAGGGGACAGAGGTTGCCACTTCAGCTGAGGCCACTGTTTTTTATGGCCCTTCATTTGTTCTTAGATTCATTTATTCAGCAAATTTCTGCATATGGACTAGATGCCGTCTAGCGTGTGCCCTTCAAAGTTCTGGTATCTTGCAGCTCATCATGGAAAGTTCTTCACCTGGGGTCCCCCGTGTAGGCCTATTTATTTTTTCTTTTTTTAAAAATATTTTTTTATTTATTTTTATTTATTTATGATAGTCACACAGAGAGAGAGAGAGAGAGGCAGAGACACAGGAGGAGGGAGAAGCAGGCTCCAAGCACCGGGAGCCCGACGTGGGATTCGATCCCGGGTCTCCAGGATCGCGCCCTGGGCCAAAGGCAGGTGCCAAACCGCTGCGCCACCCAGGGATCCCCTATTTATTTTTTCTAAGTGACATACGCACAGGCTATTCTTACAAACTATACAACAGGGACGCCTGGGTGGCTCAGCGGTTGAGCAGCTGCCTTTGGGCCAGGGCATGATTCCGGGATCCAGGATCGAGTCCCACATCCAGCTCCTTGCAGGGAGCCTGCTTCTCCCTCTGCCTATGTCTCTGCCTCTCTCTCTTTGTGTCTCTCAAGAGTAAATAAATAAAATCTTTTAAAAAAAACAAACAAACTATACAACATAAAAGCTGCATTTGAAAAGAGGAAAATACTTAAAATTTGTGTCTCATTGTTCCTGCTGTCCCCTCTGTGTGCTCTTCTGTATCCTGTCTCTGAGGCCACTGTTCTAGCAGACAGGCTTCTCAGGGTTTGCTTGGAGCCCGGGCAGGACCAGAACCCAGGACCCCGTCCCAGTGCATCTCTTTCCAACAGCACATGCTTCCTAAGCTTGAGTCGCCTGGAGGGCTTGAGAACACACAGGTGGCTGGGCCCCCGGCCCCTGAGCTCCTGATCCTGTAGGCCTCAGAAGGGGCCTGAAACTGCATTCTGGCAAGTTCCCAAATGCTGCCGCTGAGGGCACCAGACCGTTTCCCGAAGCGCAGAGCGCAGCCCTCTGGCCCCCACGCCGTGCAGGGGCCGGGCCCAGGGGGGTTTGCTCAGCCACCTCCTGGGCCTGAGCACCGGGGCTGCCTGGAGCGGAGGGCCCAGGCATCTGCATTTGGAGCAAGTCGCCCAGGATGGGGCGACGGAGGCCAGGGCTCCCGGGGCTGCTTACCTTGCAGGCGGCAGAGCTGCCCGGCGCTGCGCTGCCGCGTGATGTGCTGCCAGTAGGCGCTGCGGGGCAGGGGCACCATGGTGCTCAGGGAGGCGGCCCGCTCGCTCATCTTCATCTGCAGCTGCAGGGAGGGAGGAAAGCACGTGTCAGCGCCCCCGGGACTGGAGGGGTCAGTCCCCCGACAGGGGAGACCGGGACCGCAGGCTGGGAGCCGGGACCGCAGCGACCAGGTGGGACAGCCACTTGCTTCTGTCGCTGGGCGGCATCCGCTGGCCCCGCGCTGGCCACAGTGGCCACTCCCTCTGGCTCCCTCTGCGGAGCCTCCCTGGACCCAGCGCAGCCCACCTCTCACCACTGATCCCCGGGGGCCTTGCGGACCCCAGCCGGGCCAGTATCACACGACCCCCCGGGAACATGTCTTGGGACTTTTGCAGAAGAGAGAATCAATAGAGGCAAGCCAAGGGCCTCTTTTTTGTTTTGTTTTGTGTTGTGGCCTGGTTTGTTCACTGCTGTCTCCCCCAGGTCTAGCATATTTCCTGGCACATGGTAGGTGCTCAATAAATGCGTGTTGCACTGAATGAATGGGCCTCCTTGCGGGGTGGCTGAGGACAGGAGATGGACAGGAGCCTGTCTTGGAACAATGAGGAGAAAGCAAGCCAGTCAGTGAGCTGATTCAGAGGGAGACAGCCAAGCAAAGGGGGTGACCGTGGATCCCACCTAAACCTGGAAACTAGCCCTGGACTTCTCAATCAGGTGAGCCGATCACCTCTTTTCAGTTCAAGCTGATTTGAAGTGGGGACCTGTCACTAGCATCAGAACTAAATAAACCCTGTCTGCTCCTCCAAGCGGCCGATCCTTGTTCCTGATACTCAGGGAGGCAAGGGGAAGCCGGGGCTCTTGGCCCAGGTGCTGGGGAGTAGCCCGGGGCCTGCCTGACACACTGCGGGGACTGATCTTACGAGGGACGTTTCAGGGAGAAGGTGGCCTCACAGAGTGGGTAGGAGTTGAGTGGAAGGTACATGGGGACATGGGGACAATACAGCTGGGAGAGCGCGAGTGTGACATGAGCCCTCCCGCCACCCTCTCATCTCAGCCCGCTCTCAATGCAATCACGGTAGAGCTTTATTTCGCATTAACAGGAGAGGTGAGTATTTGCAATGTTTGAGTTCCTGGAGTTGTCTGAATATCAAATAACCCACCTCGGTGTTAGAAATTGTGCCCAGAAACGCACAGATCTGCACACGCATTGCAGCAGGACACAGGTTGCAAGCAGGAAAAACTGGTGGAAACTTGATTCTCTACCACTGAGGACCTGATTAATCACACTGTGACGCTATGACCTATTCGGCAACTGCAAACTAGAGGAAGGAGGATTTCCATCAACTAAAAAGGAAACATTTATATATTGTATTATTAAGGAAACAGTGAGTCCCAGACCATGGTGTCTAGTGGAATGTCATTTTAATTGCTCATATGAGAAGCAGTGACATTACACACCTGCCCACTTGGCTTGTATTAGAGTTCAGTGACTGCTTAGCACCTGCCTAGCACAAACTAGGTAGGAAAAAATGAAGGAATTATTATTATTATTATTATTATTATTATTATGAATTGCAAAGCCCATTTAAAGATTTTTTTTTTTTAAAGAAAACTCTTGATTCTACACACCTCACCAGTATGACAGATCCAGGCCTAATATCTGTCCATCCATCCAGTGAAACCAAATTAATATGAGGCTTCATATCCTGGAGACCAAAACCCATTCTAGTTGATGAGATTGAACTTGAAAAAAAGATTATAACCATTTATTCCAGAGATAATTTAATTTACCTGTGTTGCATTTACACACAATGGATTGAATTCTCGGTCCTCTCATAATAGGACAAGTACCAAAATGTGTCCCCAGGTAGAATTAGATAGCAGGAGGTTGTATGGGGACATTTTTTCCCCCTAAACGTGTCCTGTTAGATCAAAAGGCGAAGAGCCGAGAACAAAGCTTGTAGAAGAGTTCTGTGGCTGTTTCTATACTTCTGCCCAAGTGAGAGTCTCAAAGCTTAAGAGCAAAAAACAAAAACAAAGAAACAGAAACCTATTTGCCAGTGACTTCGGGTGACTTCCGGTGACATTCAACCGCACACAGAACACATAAATAAATAAATAAATAAATAAATAAATAAATAAATAAATAAATAAATGGAGGGAAAGAACTGGATTTCCAAGGTACTGATTATTGGATTTTCTTAATAAAAAGAGATCCTAGGTAATATAATAAAAAATTTAATATGAAGAAAACATTCGGGAAATAGCCATCGCTTCAAATTATTCACTACAGCGCTGTGAACATATTTCTGCAAGCCAGCATGATTTGACTGTATTTTTAGAAAGCTTATTTAGGAACAAGAATGCAACGGCACCAACATCATGTTTCATGGAGAAGAACACTGCACAGCCTGGCTCTCTCTACGTCTTCCTCAGCTCTTTGAGGTTTAAAAACCCTAGTTTATGAAAAAAAGGGGCATTTGAATGGTCTCTGGAGAAGAATAATGAAAAAAAATCTTATTTAGCAATGCGATTCTTTAAGGGCGAGAAGTCATTCGGTGAGATGTCTATCAGGAAAGTTTCCATCTTCATTCTTTATTGCTGCAAGGCACTCGAGCCTTGGTCTCAACACCCAGTGCAGGGGGCGGGAATGGATGCTCACTGACACCAGGGGTGGAAATAAAAAGTAATACTACACTTTCGGAGGATTTAAAATTAGGTCATCTTGAGTACATGGAGAGAAAGGTTGTATCCTTCCTCCTATTTCTTTTTTTAACCTTGCACACTTCTATATAGCTTGGTTTTTTTACATTTATAAAATCATAGTAATATCACATTAAGAAGTAAAAAGTTAAGATTACCCCAAACCATAAAAATTTAAAGTACAGCCATTTCTGCTATATGGACGTTTCTGAACCCCCCTCCCCCATCTGCAATACTGTTGGGAAAATCTGTTTCTGAGATGACCCCTCAAAACATATGCTGCTTTCTAACCGAAATCCTTGCTCCTCTGAGAGACAGCTTGGAGGCTGGCGGTTTTGCAAGGGTTAAAAAAAATAAAACAGGAAAACATTTGGTTAGAAATGCTGTCTTCAGAAGGCCGGGCTCTACAGATGGAGCACAGGCTCTTCCCAAGAGGTGTGTACTGCTGGGTGTGTAGCCACAGGAACGAGAGCTGGGCCAGAGCGGGACAAGGTGGGGATGCACCTCTCTGGGTAGTGCCTTCGATTCCTCTGCTCATTTCCTCTTAAACTGCAGCTGGAAGCGGCTCTGTCTGGGCAATAGTTTATTGAGGGCTTTTCCCTCTCTTGCTAAAGGTTATAATTCCACTCCTGCTATTTCAGGCTTCCCTTGCCTAGAAAAAAAGGCAAAGGTTGTTGTTTTTTTGGTTTTTTTGTTTTGTTTTGTTTTTTGCACCAATACACTTTGATATGAGAAAGAATCATTCTTAAATTTATCAAGTGCATTTGAACTCCATGTGAACACAGAAATGGTGTTGGAAGTAGAACTTTACACCATATCTGACAGTCTTATTCCCACCTGTCCACCAAAACAGGCATCCTTGAATTCTATATATATTTTAAAAAGGACAGGAAAATTATCCAAATCATACATTTTGCATCCTGCAACTATTAGGAAAATTTAGTACAATCCCGGAACACCAAACTATGGGACTATCCAGCCCAGTCTCCTGGGTTAACAAGCCCAAAAGCTAGCACCCAAGTTCCCACAGCAAGGTGGCAGCTGGCACCTGCTTCCCAGGACCTGAGCTCCATCTCTCAGAACATACAGATGGGCCCCTATTGGTTCTCCACATTGACTCAAGTTCAAGGTTAAATTCAGATCACCTCCTAACACTTTGGCTGCCACATGGGGAGCAGTCTTTACATGAGCTCATAAACATTCGAAGTTTGATTTTCCCAGAGATGATAAGCTTACAAAGTTTGGCCACCTGATCAAATAAATGGAGAGTGCATTTATTCAGCTTATCATCAAGTGCTTGTTGATTTGGAGGCACAGTCTACAACCTCAAAGAGCTTTTGTCTAAGGCAGTACAATCAGGGCAAAGCAGAGGAAATCTGGGTGCCCTGGGACCACAGGAAAGCAGCATCAGAATCTGAGCAGCAGGAGTGACAAGGGATGGAATAGTCAGAGAGGAATCCCAAGAGGAGCCGTCACCCACACAGTCTAACCCCCAGGTGTCTCTTTCTGGGTCACTGAGATGCCAGTAGTTCTGCACGCTTAGTACAACTCCCAGACTAGCTCCGGTCTGCAGGAGGGCCGAGGATGTCTGAGGTCAGACTAGGTGTCCTTAGTTGCTGCTTCTACATGTTAGACTCTTGCCCAGATGTGTGTGCACTAGCAGATGTGGGGATGCTACGCCCAGGGAGCCACGAACGCGATCTGTGCAACGCTTGGAGACAGCAAAGGAAATGTGGAGATCTAAGACTGGTTGGAGGATCAGTGACTAAAAATCAGAATTTTAGAACCAGAAGGGAATTTTGCTATTTGTTTTGTTCACTGACGTATTCTCAGCTCTCAGAACAGTGCCTGGTAAACAGTGGCTGCTCGGTACACTCTTGCCGAGTGAAAGAATGAATCCAATCAACGATGCAGGAGAGTTGGCTCAAACCAGCTTGCAAAAGCCAAGCGTTACATTTTTCGGGCATTTTGTGAGCTGGTTGTTAAATACGGCCAACGGTAAAAAAACTAAATTATACAAATTTACAGTTAAATAAATTGTATATATAACATACACACAATCGTATACCTGTTATTCAAGTAATAACCTATTACTCAAAACTCATCACCTCCTGGTTTGTCTTACTATCATCTCTGCTCTGAGATAATTTGCGTCTGTGACATCTACTTGGTAGAAACGCTGTATATCACTTCCCAACTCTGTGTACACAGGCATGCGCTTTTTTCAGAGAGCCATTTAAACATTTGCCAGTACATGAGTGAATCCAACCATAAATGTAAAAGAAGGGAGCCAACCGAACATGGAAGACAGACCGGCTGCATGTGGTCTGTGTGCACCCCATTTCCCCACTTCTCACCTGGTTGATGCCTACCTTCCTTTCAGGAGTCCGCTCAGGAACCCCTCAACATTTTCCTGCTATCTCTTCTCCCTTAACGACATCAAGTGCTCCTACCAGACATCTCTAGCCCCATTTCTTTTTTGAAATTAAAAAAAAAAAAAAGATTTTTATTTATTTATTTGAGAGAGAGAGGGGAAGAGACAGAGCATGTGCAAGCATGAGTGGGGGGAGGAGAGGGGCAGAGGGACAAGCAGACTCCCCGTTGAGCGGGGCTCAATCTCAGGATCCTGAGAGGATGACTGAGCCACCCAGGCACAACTCATGCTCCGTTCTTACTCCCATCATTTCACTATTTTTTTTTAAATTTTATTTATTTACGATAGTCACAGAGAGAGAGAGAGAGAGGCAGAGACACAGGCAGAGGGAGAAGCAGGCTCCATGCACCGGGAGCCCGATGTGGGATTCAATCCTGGGTCTCCAGGATCGTGCCCTGGGCCAAAGGCAGGCGCCAAACTGCTGCGCCACCCAGGGATCCCCACTATTTTTTTTATAGCTGCTAACCTCACCTCTACTGTAGACCAAGAACTCCTGGAAAGTGGTATGTATTTTATCTCCATATCCCCAACACCTCACTAGGGCCTCCAACGGCTTTACAAATACAGAAGAATGAATGAATGAATGAATGAATGAATGAACCCCACTTTTGCCCAGGTAGCAGGGAACAGTTTTCACAAATCAATCCTCATCAACTCAGCAAATGGGAAGCATGGTTAGCCCAAGTTTGAATTCCAGTGGAAGCTCTAAGTCCAGGGTAAACTACCACAGCTCTCACTGGCTGTGGGGGACGTGGTAGTAAGAGTGTGCTTCATCCTACTTTGCTATTCAAGTGATGATCAGCAGCAAGGCCTTAGGGAAAGATCTGCCTACGTGCAGACGCACAGTTGGCCAGGAGAGTCCAGCAGCAGGGACAACACATTTATTTATTCTATTAGCAATGTTAGCACAAGATCCCACCAGGGAAGAAAGACAGACTTTGTGAAAGTCAAACAAATGCCTTCTTGTGATTGAATGATTGAACTTCCTCCCTCAACAGCAGGAGTACATATAGGTTTCTTCCTAACTCCAGCCTAAGTGAGTTCAGATGCTGCCCAGTGGCCGGAAGTACTCAACCAATCAATGGATGTAACTGATAGGGTTTCGAAGGCACAGAACCATTATGTTGCTGGGAAGAGGGACTGACTATGGAAAAGGAAACCGTGCTCCAGTGTAGGCTGTGCTCCCCTGGAACCATGTGATATGGGACACATCCTCCTCTTGTCTTAGCCTGAAGGCATCCTTCAGAACTTTCCTTAAAAAAAAAAACTATTTATTTATTCATGAAGACACAGAGACAGAGGCAGAGACACAGGCAGAGGGAGAAGCAGGCTCCCTGCAGGGAGCCGGATGCGGGACTAAATCCCAGGACCCCAGGATCATGACCTGAGCTAAAGGCAGATGCTCAACCGCTGAGCCACCCAGGTGCCCTTTCACAGAACTTCCCTTTTAATGAGACAAAAAAACTAAACACATAAGAAATAATCAGATTGCAGTAAAAAAGAATGAGGCCCTGCTACCTGCTACCACATGGATGAACCTAAAATCATGATGCCACATGAATGAGGCCATTTGCAAAAGACCATATGTTGTATGAGCCCATTTATATGAAAAGTCCAGAACAGGCAAATCCAGAGAGAAAGAGAAGGTCAATTAGTGGGGTTGCCTATGGCTGGGCAGGGGATGGCTACAGGAGACGGGTTTCTTTTGGCAGTGATGGAAATATTCTGGAGTTGACATTGGTGACGAGAATGTATGTGATTGGTTATGTGAACGTACCGAAACCATGAAATTTTACAGTTTAAAGGGTGTAAGGCATGTGAATACATATGTGAATCATATCCCAGTAAACTGTCATCAGAAAAATAAAACCAGACAGTAGGATGTGCTATGCAGACTATTAAAAAATGCATGATATAATAAATTAGAGGGCGGTGACTTCCGGTCAGTCAGTCCCAGGGGAAGTGATGTTTAAACCTGAGTGACACCAGGCCCCAGCATGGTCCCCCATCATTATCACCGTCAACAACACCTACAGATCCTTTTAAATACCTCCCAGTGTTCACAGTGAGGGAAATGCCAACTGCCCAGCCCCTTCTCTCATAATGATGGGCAAATCCTATCAACCCTCTTGGGAGAGAAAAAATTCTAATGGGCTCTATAGCTTTGCAGTGAGCAAAACAAATAAACAACTGTCCTCCACGCCAGTAACCACAATTTTGGTTTCTGTGTTCTTCATTTGGTTCGGCTGACACTTGTTGCTTAGGCCCTTCTTTTACAAGTGTGAGACGCTGAGTACAGAGCAGTGGTGAGTCTTAGCCAAAATACTACACCATATTGTCCTTCTCCGGGGCCCAACTGTTTTACAGCAGAGTATTGTGTTTTGCAAAATGGAAAACAGCACGACAGCATGTAACTACCTGCCGCCGAGGGGGGATCATGAGTACCATATGCCGTGTCTGGGACATCAGGCTGGACCCATTTGGAAACAGGCACACATCATCACGATGGCAGGTCAGTACGTCAAACCCTCATTCCCTCCTCCCCCACCTCTTCTACTTGCACCAGGTTGCTCCTTAGAGGAACTAGAGCGGGGATTTGCCAAGAGCAACTCTGCATCTGCAAAGCAGATCATACACTTCCAGCTCCCCAGCCCGGGTTCTGGCTCTGACGTGACTGAACCAGGACAGGGTTTTGACAATGAGGTTCAGCTGTGAGTCAGAGCCGCCTCCCCACCAGAACGTCTGCTCAACCTGACAGACTCCCAGGGCTCCTGCAGTTCTGAGAGCATCCTCAGCTTAATGAAGTATATAGAAACCAGCTTATTTTCTACGGATATTTTAAGCACAGAATGTGGGCAGGGTTGAGTCAGAGGGACAATTCAAGAGAGAAATAGTAAAACTGTGTTCCCCCAAAAAAGGCGGCCTCTCAATAACTCCTTTATCCCACCCACCACTTAGCCTTGTTCCCACTACACCCCTGTTCATTGACGTTCTCCACTGGGCTTTTTGAGCGGTGCCTTCACGTTCTGCTTCCTTATTCTCCAATGAAAAGAATAGCTAAAAATATGCCTTACCTCTGCTTTCCAGACCTGGAGGTCAACAGTTCTCCAACTTTAGAGCAAGCAGAATAATCACGGGAAGGTTCATTCAAATGCAGATTCCCAGGCCCCACTAATCAGGAATTTGCATTTCTACCAAGTCTCCAGATGGTTCTGGTCCAGGGACCACACTTTGAAAACCACTGTCCTGGGCAGCCCAGGTGGCTCAGAGGTTTAGCATTGCCTTCAGGCCAGCGCCTGATCCTGGAGACCTGGGATCGAGTCCCACATTGGGGTCCCTACATGGAGCCTGCTTCTCCCTTTGCCTGTGTCTCTGCCTCTCTTTCTCTCTCTGTGTGTCTCTCATGAATAAAAAAATAATAAAATAAAATAAATAAAATAAAATAAAATAAAATAATAAAATAAAATAAAAAAAGAAACCACTGCCCTATGTCCTTTGGACCCATCATGCTGGGGAAAGAAAACCCAAAAAACATTTTCCATTGCGGTAATAGCCCAAACTTGGTAAAAAATTGGGTTAAAGTCTGGAGTCTGCATGACTCTAGGCTAGGTATTTAACCTCCTGTACTCCTTACTATATCATCAGTAAAAAAGAGAGAGAAAAATAGCTTCTACTTTGCAGTTAATTTTAAGAGCATCCATGGTTTATCGTGGGGTTCCATAAATTTAGCAATATTGTAATTAAGCCTGTATCAATCAAAACACTGTCTTCACAGCAAGAGTTTCTGAAAAGGGTCCTAATAGGAATATTCACATCTTTTTAAACCTAAATATTTGATACTGGACCATTCCTGGCTTAAGGACAGCAACTTTAAAAACTCTTCAGGGGACAACAACAAAAAAGCCACCCAATTAAACTGAAAACACAAATATGCTTAGAGAATATATTTAATACCTGGTCTCAGTACACAATGAATTCAATGAATAGGTAGGAACAAAGCTCTTAGAGTAGGAAATGGAATAACCGTAGGAGGAGGAGAAAATCCAAAAGCTTTAAAGTCACCCTAAAACCAAAATTTCCATCTCCTCCACCTGTGCAGCTCTACTTTTACATCTGGTAGCATTTTGCTTTAGCACCTGAAAGGGAGTGGGAGGGAGGTTCACATTTTTGTGATGTTTATGACCCATTTTTTAAAAATCTGTAATAAATTGTATTCTTTCTTTCCTAGTACTTATAAAGTTTTATTATGTTCAGGAAATACACAATAGAATATAAGGTAGATTTGAGATAGGCCCTCTACACATCACCTAGGAAAAACAAAAGCAAAGAAATAAAGAGAACTTTTAACATGTTAATAATTATCTTTCAGTCTTTTTTTAAATATGCATATATAATGTGTATTTAACACAAATTTTATGACCATGGATATACTGTTATGCCATCCTCTTTTTTTACATTTAATATATTGTGGACATACCTTACCGTTCCTACCCACTACTATCTTCTGCATGGCCATTTTAATGTCTATGTCACAGCCCATCCTTGGTCTGTGCCATACTTTTTTTGCTTGTTTCCCTAACCATTTATAATTTACCAGATGAGATCATGGAATTAAATTCTGATCCAATCCCCTTCCTAACATTTTTTTTTTTTTTTTGCTCAGCACAATTTTTATTCTGGGACCCACTATTTTAATAACAAGTTTATAAATAGATTTTAAAATTTAATTTGAATTTACATGTTAAATTGAATTTTAGAGTGACTCTAAAATTGCTTTTTTTTGAGTAACATCAGAAGAGTAGAGGAGTTGGTAATTTCATTTTTATTCTTAAGCAAAACTGTCTTACCTTCACATTACTGTGCATCTATACAACAGACTAACCTGCAATCATTAAAAAGAAAAAAGGTAGATCTCTGTGAAGTGATGTTGAAACAATCCTACAAATAAGGTGCCATGATCACTTAGCTATACGTGCTCACAGGGAGAGCTCATCCCTGGGGTGGGTTTAAGTATCATCTATCCGCACTGTGATGATTCTCAAATGCATAGCTGGAGCTCCGATCCGTCCCCAAAACCTCAGACTTGAGTATTTACCATCCCACGCCCACCCATATGCTTAGTAGACATCTCTCATTTAACATGCACATTCCTAAACTACCATTTCTCACTGTCCACTCCCTCCAATCTCTTCCCCTACTAGATACATGGTTCTTCCATTCTACCTGTTGCTCTGTTGCAAGCAGAGGAAACCCCGTGAAGCTACCTTGTTTACTCCCTGTCCTACAGGATTGCTTACCCATCAGCAAATCTTGTTTCCCCAATCTTCAAAATGTGTTGAGAATCCCTCACTTTTCACCATGTCCAGCCCACCATCTCGGTCCATGTCATGGCACTCACCTACATGCCAAGATGGCTGAAATGGCTCCCCATTGTGTCTTCCTGTTGGTACTCTTATCCCACCTACCTGAAGTCTTTTCCAAATAGCTGCCAGGCAGATGGTTTCGAAAGTGAAATCAGCATATCTCACCTTTCTCAAAACCCTCCAATGACCTCCCAACTCAGCCCAGAAAATGCCAAAGTCTTTATCACAGCTACAAGGTCATATAGTGCCTGACTTCTAGTTACTTCTAGACCACACTTCCTAGTCCCCCTCTCTCTACCTTATCCACTTCAAAATCATAGCCTTCTTGACGTTGAACATGCAAAACACAAAACACCTCAGGAACTTAAGGTTCCCTCTGGTTGAACAATTGGCCCTCAGAAATTTTCAAGGCTCACTCTTTACTTCCCTCAGCTCTCTGCCAGAGTATCACCCCATCAGCGCAATAAACCTCCATCATTGTCTCCTGCTTTACACTGTAATGTTCTTCAGGGCACTCACCAACTCTCGGTATAGATTTATATGTCTATAAATTTATAGATCAACAGTAGTTGATTGTCTGTCTCATCCTCCACAACAATGCGGCAAATTTCTTTGAAGACAAGGACTGTTTCTTGTTCTCTGATGTACTCCTGCTTCCTAGAACAGGGCCTGCCACAAGGTAGTTACTCAGATTTTTAGAATGAATGAATGTATTAACAAGTAGACATGTTTTCTATCTAATAAGGGAGACATATTCTAGAAGGATGCAAAAGAATCTGGCAAAGTGTTTGCTCCTGAGAAAGTAAATTTGGGGGTTTGGGGTGATAAAGCATGGGAAGGAGACTTATATTACACTGCAGGTCCTCATGCAGGATCTGCATTTTACATCGTGCACAAATCCAAATTCTTAATCCAAAAGTCTCCTTTTGATACTGAATGCATCTCAAAATAAATCAGAGCTTCCTCTCTCCACTGCACCCCATCCATTCACGAGTTTAAAGAACCCTGTAGCTATGAATAAGGCACTGAGGGCTATGTACAAAGACACCACTCCTCCAAGACCAGGCTTGCACAGAGCAAACATCTCTCTGCTTCCTACACTGTAGCCTGACAGGTCCTCCCCCTCCCCAGCCCTTACCCTTTTGGATCTTCTCCAGATGAGACTTATGAGAAAATGAATACCAGGAGAACTTAAAAGGAGACCAGAAAAAAAGTTCTCAAAGAAGCTAAAACATAATTTCAAATCTCTAGCCAGAGAGAAGTACTTCAAATAGCTCATGAATAGTAAATATGTTTTGAACTGAATCTTAAGATGTTAGGTTTATTCTTACAAAATCCAGACCAAATGTCTCCCTTAAAAGAGAACAGTGGCCTTAGACAATACTTGAAAAAAGAAAAATGACATAAAAATCACGCATGTGTTTGTGGAGCATGCAACCTCTTTACCAAGTCTGACAAATCTCGATTTCTGAAGTTTATCAAACACACTGTAAAGTTCTAGCAAATATATCTTGTATGGTTTGGTGCTAGGAGTCATTTATTGAGATAACTACATTTGCTGCATTCTGTGGGGTTCTTTCTGCTTGATGAAGCAGATTCATTTAATCAATACAAACTGCTTAAAATGCTAATTGCTACACTAAGTGGCAGTAACCAACCCCTCCTGAGCACAGATGCAAATGCTGTTGAAAAAGTTTTATAATCATTGCGGGGCAACCACGGGCTTGATGAAAAGATGTAATTCATTCTCACGGTATACAGAGGTGTGCAGAGAGGCTCTTGGGCCTGCCTCTCCTCCACCTGCTGGACAGGTGTACTCCCCTTTGTGTGGGAGGAGGAATGATTCCTTAAAAGGCACTAGTTTTCTTCAGTAAGAGAGCTTCACATGTTCTTGCTTTCCCAAACTCTGTAAACATAGACCACTGATACACATGTAAAGAGTGGTTAGTGTACAATAATTAGACACAGGCCCACATTGACACTCTGTTCCCAGCAGAGTGGTACGCTCACTGCTTGGTGTATGTCTTCCTGTGAATCTTTATAGATTCAAGGGATGTGGTCCCATGCTGTGCTGTTGCTAGCTCTTGTCCCATTTCTTCCAGGGACCAAGGAGCCAGATCCCCAGTCACTTTAGAGTAGTGGTTCTCAAAGTGTGGTCCCTGGACCAGCAACATCAGCATCACTTGAGAACTGACTAGACATTCATATTCCAAGGCCCAACCACAGGCCTGTGCAAGACAGGCAGTACAGCCCAGTGACCTGTGGCTCAATCAGCCTTCCCCGTGACTCTGACCTACTCTGATGATGGAGAAGCACTGTCCCAAGTCTCCCTTCCCCATCCTCTCGCCCTTTCCCCTGTGCGCAGCCCCCCTGACACCCACATACACTCGGGTCCTAGAAGTCCTCTGTTTCCTACCTTCACAAAGTCCCCAAATTTGATCCTCCCTGTCAGTCCCCATTGAATACATGCCCTTACTTTCCACTCCTCTCGTAACTCCTCACATACTAATTGTGAGCTACTGAGCCTCAGTTTCTCTATGTAACAGACCTAATAGTGCTCCCAAGGAAACACAAAGTACTCTGGTATCTTCAAGGGCAATACAGCAACACCCATTTGACTTAAATAATACTCACAACCTTTAATTCAGCAATCCTGCTCTTGGGTTTAGAAAATTCAAGTAGATTAAGTAACGTTCAGAAGCTCAGTTATAGTTAACATATATAGGAGCACGGACACATGGATGTATGGTACAGAACTGCTTTTTTAGGGCCCCCCAAAATCTGATATTCCTTTCGATAGGCTTAATAAGTTAATGTTCCACCAAGACCTTGAAATATCAAGCATTTCACTGAAATGAATGAAGAATAGCAAGGTTGGCAACCTCTCCTGTCAAGGGCCGGATAGCACGTAGCGTTGCAGGCCATACAGTCTGCAACATGCCAATAAATCAGCACTTTTGTTTTAGTGTGAAAACAGCCACAGCAACATATCAATGAATGGGCAAAACTGTGTGCCAATAAAACTTTACTTATAAAGACAGGGATAAGCCAGATTTTGCTCATGGGCCACAGCTGGCTAACCTTGAATCAGACCTGTGATATATGTCTTTAAAGTATTGTATTTCCATCAGGAATTTACTATTAAATGAGAAAACCAAGAGAGTAGTTTTAAAAATGTGTGATAGGATCACAATTTTATAATACAAACAATGACTTCCAAACACCCATCTGTGTACGTATCTATGTGTGTGTCTATCTCCGTGCATCTGTGGATACGGATTTCTGTACAGGATCACATGGGTACAGAGAAAAACATGGAAAGAGGAGTACAAACTTCTGAGCAAGGTTTAGGAGTTGCTAAGGAGGGGAAGGAGGGAATGGGATGGGATGCATACAAATAAATCACGGAGAGAGAAAATACTGTAGTACTAATCGTCATTGATATGATCATATTTTTGCAGTTAGTTAAATTTTACATACATGTATTTCTATAAAAATAGGATTCAAGAACCAACCCCTATCTCTTAGGATAGCTGTGAAAATTAAGTGAAATACAGCATTCAGACCCTCAGCACAAAGCCACATGAAGCCACTCATTCCAACTTTCATTATCCCTCTATTAGACTAAGCCCTTAACTCGGTTAGCTGCTCCCACTCCCAAACAGCCCTGCCTCTCCCCTACCCCTTTCAATGAATTCTGTACAGAACGTTCTTTAGTTCATTCATTCATTGCACCCATTTATATGCTTTGGGCATCTACCTGTAAGTCATGCACCATTGCCAGGGGCTGGAAACATAAAAATGAATAAAAATGAATGAAAAATGAATGTGGAGGAACATAGTTCCTCCACACCCCAGGATTTCATAGTAAATGGCCAGAGAGTGGAAGGCCAGCTTTGGTCATGTGGTCCACCGTCCACCTCTCCACTGGAGCTCCCTCCTCTACAAAAGGGAAGAGACTCTCATGTAAGCAGAGCTCTCCTTCACGCAGGTGGGGGAGGGGAGAAGATTCCTTGTACGTGTGTCACACGTCTGGTGCCTGACATGATTCCTGGCACTCAGGAGGTAAGCAGTAAGATGTGGATCAATGATTAAGTCACTATGAAACCTCTATAATCTCCCGCCCACTTTGCTGTTTTATTCTTTCTTACTACAAGTCAATGATAACAATAGTTCCAGTTGATTTGTATTGAGTAGGTGCCAGCAGGATGTCAAGAAACCTTTTGCCTTATCCCATCTGGTCAGGTAGGTCCTAATAAAACACCCCTTTCTAGAGCGAGGAGCAAATACTAATGGTGGTGAAGTCACTGGCTAAAGACATCGAGCCAGCATTTACAACCTGGCTCCCTTATCACTCCAGAGCTAAAGTTCGTATCACCATCCTGTGTGTTCTCCTTGGAAGCACTGAGGATGTTACAAAAGCCTTAAAGGATGGGCTCAAATCTTCTTCCTAATGATAAAAAGCACCTGAATTTTATTTCCAAAGCTTAGAGAAATGGCAACTGGCCCAAAGTCTAGGCTGCTTAGAGAGCGTTATGCCCCTGCCATCTTGAGCAACAGAATCTACCAGTGATTCGACCAGACTCTCAGACCCCCAATGTCCCAGGGGCCTTCTCTCAAGTGGAAACTAGCAATCTGCCAAACATGTGGTCTTCCTTGGCTTCCTAATGAAATCCATTCTCATGGCAGTCTGATCCTGATTCCAGCTCTGACAGATGTTTGGCATAAACCACCCAACGAGCTGTCTTTACTTCCTCTGACCCTTCTCCCTTGTTCTGACATTTGCAGGGAAAGTGATGGGTATTCCCATCATCAAAATGTTACCAAGATATCAGAGAATATTATTGAAGTGTCAAGGAAAGAGAACACGCAGAGGCTTACTTAATGAACGCTACAAAGAGTAGAGCCAGGCAGAGAAAAGAAAAAGTAGATACAAGAGCAAGACTGCTTTCCTGTTAAGGAAAAATGCAGCAGGGACACTACACTTGGTGAGCAGAACTCACGAAAACAATGCCTCCTTTGTCCCCCCCCAGCTTTGATAAAGCAGACTGTTACTGAACTCAACCATTTGGGGCCAAATTTCCAAATGAAGCATTTTGCTGAACACCAGATGCACTCAAATGGTTATTTTCATGGGGAATGAAAGTGATTTGCATCAATTTATTCAGAGCCATCTGAATTCTCAGCCACATGCATAAAACAAAATCACTGCTCCCTTTGATTCTGGTAACTTTTTACGCCTCCTTACAAAGGAAATCCTCTTCCCCACCCATATACATTGAAATTGATATCCTCAGGGACTGGTTTCCATAACCTCTTCAAGCAGACTTGCTGGAAACCTGGGCCTTCCTTGGCTTGGCATTAAGAGGGAACTCGATTTAGTATTTGGGCTTATTCTTCTTTTTCTCTATGCTCATCAAATGATCTCTTTGGCCCCCATCTTTGTTCACTCAACAAACATTTAGTAAGCCCTGTGCCATATCACAGACACAGGGAGCCTAGCCTCTGCCCTCCGGAGGCTTCCAGCTTCTCATAGAACGGCCAGTTAGCTTTTGAAGCTAATGCATGAGGCAAAAATCCCATATGGCCGGACTAAACTCTATGGCTCACCTCAACAGGAGCAGGTACTTTTATGACAAGATGCAGTGCACATGCTGGAACTCTGAGACCAGGGTTTGTGTTTTCTGTCTTATACTTACTCTGGGCACAAGTCTACTGAGCAGAGTGGTGGGCTGCTGGCCCAGGTGGGCCATGTAGATATGTTATACTTTGCTTTGTTGCACTCTAGAGTTTGCATAACCAGCTCTGTGCATATTTATGGTGTCCTGCAGAGTACCAGTCCCTGCTGGAGCCCTACACAAAAAGCAGGGGCCTTACTTCACAGTCTGATGCTCTCAGGCTTGCACACATGATTAATACCTTAAGTTAACAACAAACGATAACTTGGCCCCATGGCCCAAATTCCTGATATTGCCCGTTGACATCCCATTGCTTCAATGTGAGTTTCTCCTGGCTCATCCCATGCCAATCTGTGTAAGAAGGGAATCATTACGATAACTCACATTGGTTGAATCTTGCTATGTCCCTCCTAAGTGTCTTGCACATACTAGCCCTTGCAAATCACATCACACTGTGAGGCATAAATACTATTATTATCACCCACATATGACATATACAGTAAACAAGACAAAAGGAGGCCAAGCTACATAGCTCAAAAGTGACATTCAATCCCAGACACATTGACCCATCAATTTCTGGCCCAGCCTTCACACAAAACCTGCCTATCTTTAGAACGGCGTTCCCCACTGTTGACATCTGGGATCAGATTACTCTTTGTTGTGAGGGGCTGTCCCACGTATTACATGATGTTTAGCAGCATCCTTGACCTCCACGCACTAGATGCCAGAAGCATCCCTCCAAACCCCAACCCAGTGTTAATAGCCAAAATGATTCCAGACACTGCCAAATGTCTCCTGGGAGGCAAAACTGCTAGCCACTGAAAATCTCAGGTTTAGGGTGACTATACATTTTAGTTTTCCTGGCTGCATCCTGTTTACATCTGCTTTGCAGGTTTTACTCTTCATCAGGGCCAGCTTCGAGCAGATGACGTGTGCAGTCACACTGAGCCCCACGCTCGATTTGATGCTCTGCCGTCACCATCTTGAAAATCTTAATTTTTGAACAAGGGACCTTATGTATTCACTTTGAATCAGGTCTACAAATTACGTAGCCAATCCTGCTCTTAAGAAGGTCAGCCCTGACTCTCAAAAGTGTCCCAGCTTGGAAAAAACTCCTGTAGTAACCCTACTGATTATACATAACAGAGCCTTTAAAAGCTCACCATGTGATTTTTTGCCTTATTGACTGAAAAATATAAAAGTCTGGCTCACTCTTCTACAACAGGATGCACAGTTGGATTTAGTTACCAAGCAGCACATCCATGCTTACATGTTCAGCATTTTCCATCACAGATTCCCTGATGCATAGCCACCCTGACATTCTCCCCAGTAAGAGCCAGTCTTTGCTACCAGGCAAATGGCCATAATCTTCCCCAAAAAGAGGTATAAAGGAAATAGAGATCTTGGCAAAAATATAAAGGGCAAGAGGTATGTATTGTTCCCCTAAACCAGGGGCTGCAAACTCTAATGCCTACATGGGTCATGCAGGTCTTCCGGTTATTGAGATGACAAATAATTAGAACTATGTAACCCTGAAAGGCATTCATCCTCTCAAAATGGTAGCTGCCACTCAATTTTAACCCAGGCAGGCACTGTGTTACCAGATATTCTCATTTTTTCAAAAGATACATCCATGTATTTTAAGTGAAACTTCCCTATGTATACACTGGAAACTAACTTAATTTAAAAAATACCATTTGTGCCAATACTTTGTAGATCAAACAAAAAGTGGTCTGCATGCACCAGCTCACAATGCCTATGCTATCATCCTTGGCGATCTTAACTTTTTTTCCTTGCTTCGGCCATTTGGGGATCCTACCAAAGTTTCTCTTACTACCGGAAGCTGAACCAATAGGTAACTTTACCCTCTCCCTGGGTAGTCACATAGTGGAGGAGGAATTGTAGTTCATGCTTGGATGGGCTGACAAATATTTGGGTAGGAACCTATGAAGTAACTGATTTCCAGTTCTGCAAAAATAATTGAACCTCCCTAAAATGTTGAAACTTTCATAGTCGGTGACAAAGGTCCATCCTGGCACTATCTTTGAATCCATTCTCTGTACAACATTCTGGTTGTCAGATTCTGGTCATATCATACTCAATCCCTTAATATCATGAAAAAAGAGCCATACAAGGCAAAGCACATCTGCTGGGACAACTAAAAGCTGAAATTCCTATTAAGTGATCTCTTATAATGACTGATTTGGGTTAAAATAATAAACAGCCTCTGGTTTCACTGAAAGGCATTTGGCATGATTGCTTTGCCTTCAGTAAAGTTCTAGGAGAAAAAGCAAATCCATATGGCTTAGAGGAGAGGGGATGATTACTAATATAAGTACATTTGTGTCTAACACCTAAAACCAAGGTGCAGAGGAGGTACCAGTGAACTACAGCTCGCAGGCCAAGTCCTGGTGGCCTATGTTTGTCTGGCCCAGAGCTAAAAATGCTTTTTTACATTTTTAAGGTAAAAAAAGAGGAGGAGGAGGAAAAGGTGGAAGAGGAGGAGTAAGCAGCAGCACCATGTGTGGCCCACAAAACATAAAATATTTACCATCTGACCCTTTACAGAAAATGTTGCCCAACCCGTGGTGGAAATGGATACATTGCTTATTTCCTAACTTCTCAAAATTGATTTAAAATGGCCCTGAACTGATGCTTCTTGTCTCTCCATCCTCACCATCATCCCTAGCTCCATCCCCTCTGCCATGACTGACTTTTGGAAAACTATTACTCACTACTGCCCATCTGGTAAACTAGATGCATCCTGTGCTCTCATATGAATGTCTTTGGGACCTGTCATGAACTGCTGCTGTCTTACCACCATCAGGATTTCCATGGGCTGCATATTTACAGAGGCACCATCTTCAACATTAGTATCAGTGAGGGTGTTTACAAACAAAGCTACAACCCGTTAGCAACATTCAGTTTGTTGCCTTTTCCTGTAGAGACACCGTCGCCAGCTGACAATGTCCATGGCAGGGTCACAGGAACCTATAGCTACGAGGAGGAGGAATTGCATAAGGCAGGGCGGCACGTAATAACTAGGTAAAAGGACTACTAAAATGCACCACCGCATGTCACAAGTTATTAGATTCTTATAAGAGACTGAAAAGGATGTATTCCGAAAATAAGATTTTCTCCTTAATATACTGGAAAAAAAGTCATAGCAAATTTAAGGAAGAAACCTGAGTTTCATCTGTTTCCGTCCTATCTTTAGATTCCTGGCAGTACTATTGCTGGATAAAGAGATATGTGAATATAATTTTGATAAATAAGGACAAATTGTCCTCCAATGCGATCGTAGCAAACTACACTCCCAGGATTCTACTGTTGTGTGCACTGAGGGGAATAAATCATAACTCCTTATCTAAATTATAAACTCCTTTAAGGATTCAGAAGAGTTTGTTTTTAATGTTTATGTTCTCCATAAAGCTCACTATAATGCTTTCTTTGCAACCAGCAGGTAGGTGTTTGATAAAAGGTTTTTGAATCATAATTATTATGCCAAGATATAAAGAGGGTTTATTCGGGAAGGGAGGGAAGTGGACAGTTGCTTGAAGCAGTACACAGTAAACAAAGAAACAAATTAAATAATGAATAAATAAATTCATAAGTTAACCCAATTAACCAGAGCCCTCAGAGATGAGAAGAGATAAAACCTGATTTTTTTTTTTTTTTTTTTTGAGGGGGAAGGCTGGGGACAGAGGGACAAGTAGGTGGTGGAGAATAGTGTTTATATTAAAACAAAAAAACAAAAAACAAAAAACAAAAAACAAAACCCAGCAGGGAAGAGCTTATTTCAGTGTCTGAAGAGCAACGAAATTGATTCTAAGATTTCTTTGATTCTCCCTCTATTAAAAAAAAAATTGAATAGTTTATGGCTTTTTCAATTAGGTTGAACAAGAATTACTTGGTTTCCAGAACTGTGGAAGAATGCCACTTGAATTCTACAAATTCCTTCCACATTCTTTGCAAAACCAAGTTTGGAAGTAAATCTATCAATTAGGCAAAGAAGGAGGTGACGGAGAAAGGTTCAGATGAACTCTCACACCTGGGTGCAGTCCAGGGCTCTAGAGCACAGGGGAGAAGTCGTGCCCCGGGGCCTTGATGTCACCCCGGATGGAGCCTCACCTGCAGCCCCGGGGAGAGCCTCCTAAATCAGTCCTTCTCCACCTTGTCACTCCATTTGCCTTGAAGGAAAGTCTAAAAACGACAGGCCCAGGCGAGGAATGAGGAACATCCCACACACCGCCACTCCTTGGTCCAAAATTAGACTTTGTCACAGACACTGATCTCCAAGGTGGCAAAAATAGCAGAAGCTGCTAGAGGGAGTCCCAGGCTGTCCCGGCAGAGTCGCCCTGCAGCTTCTCCAGCAGGGCAGCTGGCAGCTGGCAAGCAAACAAGTTCTTGCTGCTTAGCCTCATTCAACAGTTGGTCCTTCCCTCAGTACGGGAGCCTCCCCCACCCAGCACTCCCTGAGAGTGCGGAATAACAACACATTGCATTCGAAAAGCAAGAACGTGAGAGAGGAATTTTGGCACCAAATAGCAATTTCTATTGAAAACTACCCAAAGAAACGGGATTTCTTGTAACAGTGATCTTTTTAGGCATAAGTCTAAGTTGATAGATATTTCTGAAAGGCACTTTGATATTCAAGGTAATCTGAAAACACTAAGACAGTTTTTACTGGGGACGTAGAGGGATGTAAGAGCTTTCAGACTCTCCAAAGAAGCAATATATGGTGGGGTGGCCACAAGCAGAGGGTTAGGAATCGGACAGAAGGATCTCGCACTCCTGGCTCCAGTAGTGACGAGCTCGATGGCTGCAGCCAGGTGACTGAACCACTCTGGGACTGAGTTTTCTCATCCCTCTGATAGAGACTGTGTTCCTTCCAGGTCAAGGGTCTTGAATAATAATTGAATTGTGAGCCCAACAGGGGCCAGGAGCCTCCTACTCACCACTGTATCCTGGAGCACAGAGCAGAGCATGTCAGGTCCTCAACGACCATTCTTGAATGAACAAATGGATAGGAATGAATGAATGAGTCCACCTTCTGGTTATGGCAGTGATGAGAGAACTAGCAAGTGCTTGGCATATCTTAGGAGGCTTGGTAAATGGTTCTGGCTGCTAGGATGGAAGCGACTCAAGGCAGATAGCAGATGGCCAGTAAATGCACGGTATTATCAGCAAAACACCCCAAAGTAGGAAATATTTTAAAAAGTAAAATCAAAGCACTAAATAAATATTATTCCAGAAGTGTGTGTGGGGTGGGGACAGACACCATGATGGTGGACTCCACGGTCTGCTCCTCCAGGGGTTCACACCCTGTGCGGGCGCCTTCCCTGACTCTGTGAAGGAAGTGTGACTTGCAACTTGCTTTTAATCAGCAGACAGGGTGATAGGAAGTCACTTGCATGGTATGATACACAGGATTGTGGCCTCCTGTTGGCTTCGAGTCAGTGCTTTGATGGGGAAGCCCATGCAGGAAGGAGCTGAGGGTGGGCTCCATGCTACAGGCAGCAACAACCTGAGGCCTGAAATCCTACTGTGACAAGAAACTAAACCCCACCAACAACCGTGTGACCTCGTGAGTGGATCCTTCCCCACTCTCACCTTGAGACCTGCCTGAAGCATCTCAGCCTTCGGAGAAACCGAAGTCATGCCAACACTCCTGACCCACAGCAACCATGAGATAGTAAATGTGTGTTGTGTTATGGTGCGTAGTCAGTGGTATTTCGTTATGTGGCAACATAAATACACGGAGTAATACAGGCCAGCCAGCACTGTCCACAGCATGGGTAGCCAACGCGCAGAGGAGGGCCACTTGCTGAGAGTACCCACAGAGGGGAGGTGGGGACCGTGGGGGAGTGACTACCCCCAGTCTGCCCAAAGAGGGTGGGTAGTACTGGGCATATCTGATTGTTGTTGACACGTGGGGACGTGAGATCAGTGCCGTCAGACCTTTCCACTTCTCAAGGTAACACAGAAGTCAGAGTTTTACATGAAACTTCTCAATTTTTAAACGTTGGCCACGAATTTGGTATTTTTATTTTTTTTATTATTTTATTATTTTATTTTATTTTATTTATTTTATTTATTTTTTTTTTTTTTGAATTTGGTATTTTTAGAAGAGCAGTAAGCCAATCTCATGTAAGACAAGGAAAACAGGTCTTGAGAGATAATGCAGAAAAGTGGGCGCTATCCCAGGACGCCTGCTCCAAACGTGAGCCCCATGACTATCTAAGCTGGTGGCCTTGGGCCTTCAACACGGCAGTGGCTGAAGGGTTAGAAAGTCCTTAAAATACTGCTTGTTAGAGAATAGAGATGCGATACATTTTATTACTATGGATATCATTATTGTACTAGTTTCCTGTGGCTGCTGTAACAAATTCCCATGACTCGGTGGCTTAAGACAACATAAATTTATCCCCTTACAGCTTTGGGGACCAGATGCCCAAAGTCAGTCACCAAGCTAAAGCCAAGGTGTTGGCCAGGCGGGGTCCTTTTGGAGGTTCCAGGGGAGAATGTTGCATTTAGGGGCACCCACATCCTTTGGGTCACATCTCACTTCCACTCTCAAAGCCATCAGCATACAAACTTCAAATCTCTCTCTGTGTCCCTCTGCTTCTGCCGTCACATCATTGCTGACCCTTACTCCTCCTGTCTCATAAGGCCCCCTGTGATAACACTGGCTCACCTGGATGATCCAGGATAATCTCCCCATTGCAAAAGCCTTCACTTGATCATATCTGCAAAGTCCCTTTTGCCAAGTAAGGTCCCATTCATGGGTTCCAAGGATTAGGACGGGACATCTTTGAAGCCATGATTCAGCCTATTGCTATTATTATTGTTGTTGTTGTTGTTGTTGTTGTTAGGGGGACCCACAAGCCTCCTCTTTACGGCTGCTGGGATTCAGGTCTCAAGTCTGATCCCAACCAAGGCACTAAGGCTACAACTTCAAACCGGTACAGGTCCCGCGTCTGTAGAGGTGGTCTTGGGAGTTTTACAACAAGGCAGCCAACAGAGGGCCAGGGCTTCCTAAAAATGAGGCTGAGCCCAAAAGTTAACATCTCACCATCCTTCTCCATTTATGACCTTGACTATCTGAGAGAAGCGCGCCAGTAGTGACATCCACACAATTCCTAGTTAAGAATATAGCCGGGTCTACATGGATCCATTCCAGTTACCAGAATGTGCAGAACTGTAACTCTGGGAGGGGGAGGCCAGCAGTGTTCTCTTCATTTGCTTCATTGTCATGTGGCATCTCTTTTCTCCCCAAATCAGGGACTGATTCACGTACATCAATTTTAAGCATTTCGTAATCCCCACTTAACTTCCTCGAGATTCATTCAGATCCCATTCTGAAGCTTACTCACCATCCATCTAAAACAGGATGTTTGTTGCTTTAAAAATCATATTCACTTTATGGAACTCGTAAAGCACCCAGCAAATTAAGAGCAAACAACATTATTTTCTAGTTAAATTTGCAAAGGGATGATCTAAACGAATTACTCATATTCCTGATTAATTTTTAGTGGAAGTAATGAGAAGGTTGTAAATGGAAAAACATGTGCATGCAGAACCTGCCTTTCAAGCACAAAACAATTTATGCTAATTGATGGCTTTACCAGTAAGGTATTCTTGGAAAAACCTCTTCAGATATTTAAAGGCATCTAATGGGACACTATACAATTTTAACGCAATGGCATGTTGCCCTGTAAAGTTCCAAGTGACTTGAATTCTACTTTACAGTCACCTGTGTGTCTATCTAACCATCCATCCACCCACCCACCCAACCATCCATCCATTTAGTTCTCTTTTGTGTAAAGATATTTAATTTTTAAAAGATTTTATTTATTTATTTAAAGATTTTATCTATTTGTTCATGAGAGACACAGAGAGAGGCAGAGACATGAGCAGATGGAGAAGCAGGCTCCCTGCAGAGAACCTGATGTGGGATTTGATCCCTGGACCCTGGAATCACGACCTGAGCCAAAGGCAGATGCTCAACCACGGAGCCACCCAGGCGCCCCCATCCATTTATTTCTCTATTGCAAAATCCAAAACTGGTAAGCATATGGGGAAATGAATACCAAGACTGCATTAGTGCAAGAAAACTATTTTGAAATTTGTGGGGAGAAACTCAAGAGAAGAATATTTCATGATGTGTGACAATTACATGAAATTTGAATCTCAACGTCCATTAATAAAGTTGCTTTGCAAAAGAGCCACACCCACTGTAACTGTTTTTACCTCTGCTTGCTTCTGCATGACAACGGCAGAGTTAAGTAGTTGCGATAGAGACCATCCTACTCCATAAAACCTAGAGCATTTACTGGCTGGCCCTTTAAAGAAAGTTTTGCTGATCTTTGCTCTAAAATCCCAGACTACTGCATGAACAAGTCATTTGGGAATAATCTGAGGCCGCTTGGGGACAGATCATATTACTGGTATGCATTTACTCCTCTTTAAATCCAACCACCCCACACGTTTAAATCATAAATTTTCAAACTACCCTAATCTTACTTACCATGCCAACCCAGTCCCTTTTGGTTTTGCAGATTTCCTTCCAGATGTTACAAGCTCTATGCATGTGTTCGCAGCCACAATGCATGATTTGCATTATTTAACTGTGGTGCGTTAAGATTTTGTGAATGTATTCTTCTTAAAGAAGCAATCCATGAATCATAACTCTCTGTATGGATAACAGTCCCTAGATCAATGCAACGAACAGAGTAGGTGTTCCTAGACAGCTGCATGCCCATGTGTATTTGTGTTCGTGCTGTCTTCATACATTAACGTCCATGAAGGTTGATCAACCAGGGATGGGAGATGCATGGCTCCGGCACGAGGGGGTCCCTGGACAGGTTTCCCTTGGCCCACAAACTACTTTGTTGTTGGTTTTAAGTAGAATTAATTCCCAACAATTACAAACTACTATATCCAGACTCAAACCTTGGCTTTTCTGGAAAAAAATATCTATGTCCCACATAGAGCCCAGTCTACTATCAATGGTCTTCTGGTTTTGGGCTTTTGACATTTCACTTCTTTCCCCTTGGCTCTCTTTTCTCTGGCCCCTGTTACCATCTGAAATTCTAATGTCTGGTACAGCTATAAATGCATTCCTAGAGGTAGATAATCTACATAGTTGTGTCTACAGATGTCCATATGCATCCAAATCGATCCTGACGAACATACCGACTCCAGTGGATTAATGATCATGTCCCTTCCCCAGATTTGTATGTTGAAATCGTCACCCCCAAGGTGATGGTGTTAGGAGGTGGGGCCTTTGGGAGAAGATTAGGCCGTAAGGACAGAACCGGCACAACTTGGATTAGTGCCCTCATAATAGAGACCCCAGAGGGATCCCTCGCCCTTTCCATCAGGGAGACACAGAAAAGAGTCATCTATGAACCTGGAACTCAGTGCCACCAGACACTGAGTAGGCCAGCAACTTCATCTTGGGTGATCAGTGAGAAATAAATAAAATTCTAGGGGAGCCTGGGTGGCTCAGTCGGTTGAGCGTCTGCCTTCGGCTCAGGTCATGCATGATTCCTGGGCTCCCTGCTCAGCAGGGAGTCTGCTTCTCCCTCTCCCTCTGCTGCGCCCCCTGCTTGTGCTCACTCATTCTCTGTGTCAAATGAATAAATAAAATATTAAAAAAAATAAAATCCTATCATTTATAAGCTACCCAGTCCTATGGTATTTGCTGTAGGAGCCCAAACTGATGAAGATACATACACACAAGTAATAACTGAGACACAAAGTAGATAAACAGGGACGTACAGTTACTGTGCTACCAGCTGGCTCTTGAGGTTTTGCAAACATGGCATTTAATCCAAGTGATACAACGTTGAGTACCGGAGTAAGCCATCTGCTCTAATAATGCTGCCTATATTTTTCAGCGTAAAGATTCTAAGATTGCATTCTACAAGGGTATATACACTGGGTCATAAGGAAGAAATTCCAAACGTACCATTGAATTTTTCACGCTCTGGAGCAAGCGCTCGTGCTGCTCAGCTATCGCCAAGGCAGCAGAGTGGACCTTCTGGTAGATGGCCTCTCCATCTCGTGTTTGAAAGATAAACAGCCCTTCCCCAGTTTCACACATCCTGTGAAAACAAAAACAAAAAGCTTCTGAAAATCCAGCCCCAAGAACTTCCGTGCACTGAGGGCCTAGGGTACTCCATGAAATCACACTCATTTATTTCACACAAGATCAGGATTCTTGTCCACATTTGCTAAACAAAGTGAGCTAGAATCAAAATTTCCAATGAACTTTTGTTAATATGGCCAGGAAACCATTCATTCTGGACTAACACGGTGCTGATTTTTTTTTTTGTCAAGAAGTAAAGGTTAATAAAAAGCTGTTTCTTGATTCTTAGTATAATTCCAGTATTTGGCCTTTCCCACTTTCAAGGAGGCGCCCGTGCAACTGGGTTCTCACTATTGTCCATGAATCAGATCCTTGGAAACTATGCCATCCGGCACAGAGGTGCGAGAAGGATTCTGTGACCCCCAGGTTCTGTGCTTTCCTCAGAGACAAAGGCTTTAAGGATTCTTTCATTTCCAAAATCAACCTGGATTCCTTTTTTTTTTTTTTTTCCTTTTCGCTTTCCCCACTAACTTTTACTTGGACTCTTTTTCAGCATCCCAAGTGGTCCCAAAGGCCCCAACACTCTTTCTTATGGCCTTATGCTGCTAACGGAAAACAGTAGATGGAAAGGCAGAGAAGGGAAAATACTGAGTTTAGGTTGGGCCTCTCCTGTGTTGTGAAGATAAGGATTCACACATAAGGACATGGTGGCCATACAAATACACTTAATAGTTGCGAACTTCCCCAGAATTACTTTGTCTAAATGATAAGCCTGTCACTCCAAACCATGGATTATGCAATTAGTCAAGAATCTAGAAGACAACTGGGAGCTCAGAAAGCATTAGGAAATTCACTCCTTCCTGCACATAAGTATGTACCAAGGCAGAGTGAAATAAGAGGCAAAGGTGGGCTCCGATTGCTGGGCTGGGGTCGCCCCTTGTCAGCTTGTGAGCCGATACGCGTAACTGAGCTTCTCCACGCCTGCATTTCCATTTGTAAAATAAATGGAGTGATAGTAACCATCACCTAAATGTCTTGGAAGTGTTAGATAGGAGACGTGAGTACACAAAGGAAATCTTAATGTTCTTTATTCCACGGGAAGGGAAACTCCATGTAGATGAGATTTGTTCCTGATTTATTCACAGTTCTTTGACTAGTGCCTACAACAGGGCTTGACCTGTATTTGGCACTCAATAAATAACTGTAGAAGGGACTGTGAAATAGCAGGTGGTGCTAGGGAGAGGTAACTAGGAACTTGACCCCGGCCTCCTTGAAGAAGTTTTATTTAAATTGAGGTTTCATGGAGCCACTGTGAGGAAGGCAGTGCTCTGGCAGAGAAGGCAGGAAGAAGAGTCCCGGAAGAACTGCACAGAGAATGCTTTGAGGTTGGACGGAGTCGAGTGACCCAACACCCCAGGGACAGGGTGGCAGGAGGGGCAGCCCTCCTGAGGACCCAGGGATGAGCATGAGTGCCCCGAGATGAGGGCTTCATTCTGCGGAGCCACCACAGGCAAGGATGCCCAACTTTGGAAATGGTTTCCGCTCTTTGCCAATGACATTTCACATCAATACACTGTATTGGAAAAATACTAATGGGATTGCAATTATGAAAACCAAAATAGGGGCATCTGGGTCGCTCAGTGGTTGAGCGTCTGCCTTCGGCTCAGGTCCTGATCCTGGGATCCTGGGATCGAGTTCCGCATCATGTTCCCCGCAGGAAGCCTGCTTCTCCCTCTGCCTGTGTCCCTGCCTCTCTCTCTGTGTCTCTCATGCATGAATAAATAAAATCTTTTTTTTTTAAAAGAAAGAAAACCAAAATAAATGATCTCCTGGTGCATTGTATTAATAAGGAAATTTAAGATTAGAATGCCAGACGGTTCCACATTTCCCCACTTTCAAGATGTATGTTGTACACATGCGTGCGTGTGTGTGTGTGTGTGTCCCCTCGTGTTTAGAATTGTTGGACACAGTTACAAGCAGGATGTACCTCATACTCAACATGTGTATTTGTGGTACTCTTAAATCAATGTTACATTTCACAGTTACCATTACATATTTGAAAGAATAGCGTACTTAGACAAACATAAGGCAAATCATAAGAGCTGCAGCAACGTATCTAAAGGCAAAGACATGGGCTTTTTCTTTGAGGAGTTTACAGTTTGCTTGGCTAAACAAGATCCATGTACGTGAACAGGTTCAAGACTCACATCATGCTACGATGAGCCACACTGGTCAGAAGAGCAGCAGATAAAGCAAAGTATAGTTGGGCAAAGGGGTGGGTGTCGATGTTACGTCGTAACAAAGAATATCAGGAAGCCAAAAACTGGGGAGACACCAATCGGAAGCACCTTGCAGAAGAGGCACAAAACTGGGAGCAAAACATTGCAGAATGTTGACATTCTTTTGTCTGTGAAAGTGAGGTGAACAGAGTACGACCCCTCTCCCACTCGTGGCTACAGCATGCCAGACACCATGGTAAGAAAATGCACAGAAAGACCACACGAAGTAAACAAGAGGCTTAACCGCATGGTATCTGGTGGCTCCATCTTTAAGAAAAATCTGGGGAAGGGTCTGTTAGGAGCTTATACAACAGGGCCTCTCTACAGGGGCGCACCTGACATGAGCGATATCGTATGGCCAGATCACCCTTGGCTGTGGGAACTGCCCTCTGTGTTGTAGGATGTTTAGCAGCATCTCTGGTGTCCACCCATTGGCTGCCAATAGAATCCCCTCATTGTGACAACTAAAAATGTCCCCAGACATTGGTAAATATCCCCAAGGTGGCCAAAAGGCCACAAAATTTTAGTGGCTGAGAACCACTAAAATAGACCAAAAACAAAGGGGTTGAGGGAGCACCTAACTTCTGCGTTAGCAGTAGAACAGCTGTACATGCAAGGCAGCTTGTGGGTTCAGGGGAGCTGTGGCTGCACCACCGATGGTTTCCAGGTTGAGGGAGAGCTCATTCCACACCTGTGGTCTGCAGGGGCTTGCCTGTTCCAATCACTGGTGCCACTGCCTGGTGATCTCAGCTTGAGACAAGGAGGCAGTTGGCTCTGCAGGAGCCGTGCGTGTGTGTGTGTGTGTGTGTGTGTGTGTGTGTGTGTGTGTGTGTTGGCTGGAGACCAGGCAATCTAAGCTGCCTGCTAATGTCATGACTCTCTCGTCCTTTCCTGAGACCAGTGGGGTGAGAAATAGAAATCAGTGCAGGACACTGCAGGATGCGTCACTGTTGCCACTCCGGCTGCTGGGCGCGGGGCTGCTCTGGGGAATGTCTGTCCTCCTTGGACAACTTGCGCTTGTTTGTCAAATCTTTGTACCGCCTATTTAATAATTTTCAAAATCAACTCAGGTTTCTTCTCCCTTAAACAAATGTATTGTCAACGAGCCACCAAATCAAAAATCATAAGGCGGTAGGCTCCGCCATAAATTGAAGGCAGATGCGAAAATAAATGCAATGAAAACAAAATTCGTCATTGAACTCTGTCTAGGTCCTCTGGTCAAAGACCCGAACGGCACATTTGCTCACTTGTTAGTAACACAGGTAAATTAGAAGGTGTTACAAGATGTGTTCTAGATGTACCAGCACCCCATCGAAATGTTTTTTCTATACTTTTAACCTAAAGGATCGAAAAGGTAATTGAGAAGAAAAAGACCATATCACTGTGAGAATCACATTCATTTACTGTTATGCCTCCGCCACTAAAATCATCCCACAGCTGAGGAAATGGGGGTGTGCTTCCCAGAGCCCTACCCTAGGTGATGTGGGAAAGAAGTGGGGAAGATAGAAGTCTCATGCAGATCCCTCATATGCTGGAATCACCGTCAAGTATCCTGACGTCTCGAAGTTTCCACGGCCTCATATCCCAAATGTGAGCAATAAGATCCCCCAAACCTCTTAGGGAGGTGGGAAATGGTGTTTTATCTTTAGCAAAGGATCTTGCAACAAGGTAAGCCCCGAACTGGGATTTGTGGTTGTTATTTTAACCCTTTAAAATGTCAAAGCCATTGAGGATGTGATCCTCAGGGAAAACTTCAGGAGGGAAAATCGCATTTTGGGGATGGAAGGAAACGTGGGTGACCACATCCTGTGACATCGGGGAAGTGGGCAAAAGATGCCTGGGGGTGGGAAGTGTGTGGCTGGGGATGAGAGTCTACGTGTGAGGCTCACCTGCTATGAAAACAGACGAATACAAACCTCCTCTTTGAGAATGGAAATACGAATTCGGGAATAGGATTGTCCCTTTAAGAAAAGAAGCAGCTTTCATTAAATAAAAACTACAATGCAGATGACTGGGGGTTTTATTTCTCCAGCTCCAGTGACGTAGACTGTGCTTGTTCCCGAGTGTTAGTAACAACCTCAATAAAGCTCATCGGCCGAGTGAGCGAGGTGAAGATAGATAGGGTCCCAATTCAGAGGTCGCGTTGCCACATGCTGTCCTTTCTCCTGTGGCTTTACCATCGGTGTCCCCAGGCTTCCTACCAGTTCCCTTAAGTGTGCACATTATCACATGTTATTGTTTTTCTTTTTTCTTTTTTTAATTTTTATGTATTTATGATAGTTACAGAGAGAGAGAGAGGCAGAGACACAGGCAGAGGGAGAAGCAGGCTCCATGCACCAGGAGCCCGACGTGGGATTCGATCCCGGGTCTCCAGGATCGCGCCCTGAGCCAAAGGCAGGTGCTAAACCGCTGCACCACCCAGGGATCCCCATTATCACATTTTACATTCAAATTCTCACGCCACGTATATGGACTTGAGAGTCCATGAAAACGAGACAAACCTATCCAAAGTCATACCCCATGGCTAGTGGTAGAGACAGTGGTAGTTCGTTAATTATATGTGTTCTTAATCACGTGACACGTGAAGTCAAAGAAACATCCCTTTTCCCCCCTTTGGCTTCCGCAATGCTATGCCCTGACCCAATCGAAGGGGGCATATGGCCCTCGCTCCTCCTGCTACATGTTTCCTCTACTGAAACATGCCCCAAACAAGTCTGATCGTCCCCACACCTGCCCCCTGGGGCATTTCCTCCACAGTTTTAGCGGCCCATAGAGGATCCTGACTCCTCTCTCCCTCTCTCCTGACCCACATCCAGCCAGTCAGTACATCCCTCTGGCGTTGTTAGCTTCGACGACATCAGTATCCCAACACGTAAGCCCATGTTCCTTGTTACCAACATCCTTGTGGCCACTCTTGTCCTCACTGTGAGCATATAAGACCCTCCTCCTAACTGGTTTTAGCCTAAGAGTCTAGTTAAAAAAATAATAAGTCAGACCATGTCACCTCTTTGCTTACCCCTTTCTATGTAGTAAAGACTTTAATCTTGTCCGAAAAACTCTTGTCTAGCCTTTGCGCTGGCAGTCACCTGGGAGGTAATCTGTGTTTGCCTGGGGTTCTTGGGTTGACAAACAGTAACGATGGGGTTTGGGGTGAGGCTTCGGGTCATGTGCTGCCGACTGACCTGGAGGCTGGGTTCAGCCGTGTGCATGATCAATGAATCAGCCGCACATGCATGTAATGGAACCCCGGTAAGAACTCTCAGCGGTGGCTGGGGGGCTTCCCTGGTCGGCAGTACTCTACGTGGACTGTCCGATGGTGATTGGAGGACGGTATGCTGTTCAGAGTCCACACGGAGAGGACACAGAAGCTCTATGCCTGGTACTTCTCTGGGCTCCACCCTCCCCGTGGCTGATGGGAGTTACTCTCTATCCTCTACTGTTATAGGCTTTAACCATGAGTTTCATAGATGTCAGTAAGCTCTGAATCATTCTAGCAAATTATTAAACCTTGGGTGGTTGTGGGGACCCCTCAATTTGCGATTGGTTTCAGATACATGGAAGGTTTTGGGGACCATTCTTTCAAACCTTGCAGTGACCTACCTCTCCCCACCACCCCCAGTACCTCCTTAGCTAAGACTGAAAACCACATGCTTTACAGTGCTCTTCAAGCCCCACACAGCCTGACCTGTTGCATCTCCACCTTTACATACATTGCTCCCTCCTCTTATTCTGCTCCAACCACGCCAGCCACTTGGCTATTCTTTGCACACTCCACAGAAACCCCCCTCAGCATCTTTTCCCAACCTCCTTCTTCTGGCTGGAACGTTCTCACTGCGGCCCCGATCCCTCCTAGATCTTTTCTCAGGCATCTCTGACTTGGCAAAGCCAGTCCCATTCACCCTGTTTAAAATGGCACCCCCTCCATTGGCACTTTCTATCGAGTGACTTTATTTTTTGCTGTGGACTTATACAATCTAACATCTTTTTTACTTTTTAAAATGTCTGTTATTGTCTATACCCCCTTTCCTCTACGGGGTGAATTTCATAATGGTGGAACACTCGTATATTTTATTCACTGCTACATCCACAGGGCTTGGAACCACACCAGGCTCTAAGGGTGCACCCAACCAACATTTGATGCAAGAAAGAAGTGACTCATTTTTACTAGACCCTTCTAGGATGTGAGGTTCCATCACACATAAAGTGGTCACATACACTGGTGGATCATCGCTGCAGGAAGATGGCCGCACCATACACATGGCCAACAGGTACATGAAAATAGGTCCAGCATCGCTGATCATCAGGGAAATCTAAACAGCACGATATCACCTCACACCTGTTAGAATGGCTAATATGAAAAAGTGTAGAGATAATGAGTATCAGAGAACACGTGGAGAAAAGGAAACACTTGTGCACTGTTGGCGGGAATATAAATCAGTAGAGTCCTGTGGAAAACTGTAAGATGGTGCTTCAAAAAACTAAAAATAGAACTGCCATATGATCTAGTTATTCTACTTCTGGGCATATATTCAAAGAAAATGAAATCACTGTGTCACAGAGATATGTGCATCCCATGTTCTCCGCAGCATTATTTACAAGAGCCAAGACAAGGAAACAGCCAAGTGTCTCCCAATGGGTGAAATGCATAAAGAAACTGTGGCATCTGTATATGTATATATACAATGTAATATTAACTATAAAAAAGAAGAAAATCCTGCTATTTGTAACAACATGGATGGACCTCCAGGGCATTATGTAAGTGCAATAAGTCAGAGAAAGACAAACACTGTATGCTCTCACTTGTGTGTGGAATATAAAAAAGCCAAACTCACAGAAGCAGACAGTAGCATGGTGGTTGCCAAGGGGGTGCGGTGGGGGGTAAGAGGAGCTGAGCACAGGGCATAAACTTCCAGTTACAGGGTACGTAAATTCTGGGGAGCTAATGTACAGCACTGTGACTACAGTGAGAAATACAGTATTGTACACTTGAAAGCTGTGAAGAGAGTAGATCTTAAATGTTCTCAGCCACACCCACAGAAGGCAATAATTACGTGAGGTGGTGAGGGTGCTGACTAGTAACTCTGTGGCGGTGATCACCTCGGAATGTACACATACACTCTAAATGTAAACAACGTTCTATGTCAATGCTACCTCAAGAAAGCTAGAAAAATAAATAAAATTCAAAATACACAGAAAAGTTTTCCTTAAAAAGGATGGCCACAAGACAGGATGTACGGATGAGATGTTCTTCCCAAAGGTCATGAGGAAGTCATCCTTTCCTTTAGGGATTTCATGGGCTACAATCACAACAAGGAGGTGGAAGGGACCCGGCCAAGAGTCTTACGTATGATGTGGCCTTGCCTTGTCGTGTTCACACCCCCACACCCAGCACAGACCTCCTGAAGATGATTACTAAAAAGCTTACTCCATGGACTCTCACTTCTATTTCCCACCCGCCTCTATTAATGGGGTATTTATAATACACGTGCATCACCTTTATAACTACAATTACTTTTGAGAGAGTACCAATGGGGAATAAACGGCCACATAAATGGCACAAATGTAGTTTGTATTTTTTTGCAAAAGAAAAGAATCACACTTCTCAGCAAGCCCGCATGTGGGATCCAGCACGTGTTTACGCCAATTTGCCTACTCAACATGGCAGGAAGAACGGAGTACAATTTGCTTTCGATCCTTTAATTAGAACGGGTGTGTGTTCCCTAAATATTTAGGAATGAGGAATTACAAAGCAGCTTAGAATCAAGAAGAGAAACAGAGACTATTCAACGATTTATATTAGAATTGTGGTCCTATGCACTCATCAATTGCAGGGGGAAACAATTTTCTTCTCCACCGATAAATTATTTCACCAATTACTTGTTTTCAGAGTGATGTAGACCAGATATGAGTAATTTCTTTTCCAAGGCTGCTAGGATGTCTTGAATCCAAAAAAAAAAAAAAAAAAAACTTTTCATGAATTTGTGCACTCCATTTAAGAAAAATAATTTGTACATGCAATGTCAATTTTCACATATACTTGGCATACCTAAAAGTTTCTTTTAAATGATGTCAAAAGCACAATAGAGGCTCTCTCTGGCTGGTAAAGAGAAGCACTCATGTGTGGTAATTATTCAGTACATCCTGCCAAATGTCACCTGAGCTTCTTTCACTCCTGCAGGTGCTAAACCCAGGGTATTAATTTGAATCAGTCAGGAGGTAAGACAGCGCCTGCCACTGGAGCATGCTAACTCAGCAGCCAGCTATAAAATTAACACTGGTACTTACTGGACACCTGCCACCTTTCTTTAAACAATAACATTTCAAGAATGGTTCCAAGGGAGATGTTGACACGGTCAGAACCTCATGTCGGTTGGATCTTCCCATAAAAAAAATCAGAGCCCCTTCCAGCCTGATGTATTTTATTGAAGTTTCAGGACTTCGAAGGGGGAAAGAAACAAACAAAATACCAGAAAAATTTCAAACAGAAGAGGCAATGTGTCTCTTGGCCCACCAAATAACCTAACTGTTGTCTCCAGGGGCAAGGGGTGGCAATTAATCGTGTAATTGCACTTCATTAGAAAGCTTCTATTCCAACTCTGGATTTATTCAAGGAAAAAAAGAGCACATATGATCTGATTTGCTTATGTTGCTAAGAGAGAGGGGGAGAAACAAGGCCTAGAAGACTCTAATGACCTATGATCACGATACTGCTGTCCAGGAGGGACGAAGCATCCTGGCTCCATGTGCCTGTTCTCCAAAGTAAAAAAACAAATAGGAGGTTCCAGTAACTGGGAAAATTCATACATTAGCACACATATGAATGGTTTTAGGGAACTCTGGTGATGTAAGAACGCCTTCTCTTCCCTAGCTGTACATGTTAATGAAGAGCTAGGCTCACCTAGTGGAATATGACATTTAGTTGCCCTAGATATCTACAGGGTCTGGAAGTAAGAAGACCTGAGTGTGGCTCCTAAATCCACCATTTATTAGTCTAATGCCTCTGGCCCAGTCATCCAGGTCTCTAAGTTTCGTTTTAAGATGAGAATGATAATATTCCCTACTTTATATGATCGGTGAATGGCTTAAATGAGACAGCGTGTGTAAAATGCTTAGCATAGTGACCTTCATGTAATAATGGCTCTATAAATACCAGTGATTATTTTCAATGTTGGTATGCCTGCCGGAACAGAGTTTTTCAACTGGATAATTGGACCAGAAACATATTTGTTGTGGGGTATTGTTCTGCACAGTGTATGTTTAGCAGCATCTCTGGCCCCTCTATCCACTAGACGCCAATGGCCCCTTTGTCCAATTGTGACAATCAAAAATGTCTCAAGACGTTGTCAAATGTCCCCTGGGACAACCACATCCCTGGTTGAGAACCACTGTTCTGCATCTCAGCACCATTATGGGTGATATTGCTAATTACAGTCCAACAGCTGCTTTGCCCTATTTGCTTTGAGCAATCATTAAGCGCTGTATTGGACACATTTTGTTAGATTTTCTTTTGTTTTAAACCTTACATCTACCTCTCTTCTGATGGCATCAGTACCCCCTTTCCTGCTTTGGGAGAACCATCCCATTGTATCTGTACCCTGTGTACTTCGTATCAAGTTCTCAGTATAGGACTTGACATCTAGTGAGTGTAATGCTCAACAAACGGTAGGAATTTCTCCCTCTTCTATTGGCTGATGGTGTGAGAAGATACCCAAGGTCTTGGAAGCCACTGCGTGGAGCCAGGGCAAAGCCATTCTAGAAGAAACAGGACTGAGAGATTTAGACTCTGAATCAAGTCAAAACTGACACCATCCCAACCTCCTGGACTTTTGGTTAGGTGAGCCAATGAATTTCTTTCTTGTTGTGTCAGTTGGCTTGATACACCTGTCTACTACATGCCAGGCATTATGCCACGTATTTGGGTATGCACCTTATCTAATCTCCATGGCAATCTCATGAGGTACATAGTATACTGTACCCATTCTACAGGTGGCCAGCGGAGCTCAGACAGTTAGTTAGGTCATTCACTTAAGGTCCACATCCAGTATGGGGTAGAGCTGCAATCTCATTTCATTTCCTCCAATTCTCATCCAGTTTATTACATGTGTCAGTCTTGGTGGGGCCACTGAGCAGAAATAACCCAGTCCCAACTCGAACAAAGGCTGAAGGTGAGCAGAACTCTGTCCAAAGTCTCTGGGGAGACTCCTTGCATTCTGGAGGACAAGACTGCAAAATCTTTGCAGATGCATGTTGGATACGTGAAAACTATTTGCCTAGAGAGACTCAACTCCTCTCCATTTATCGACACGAAACAAGGAGAAAATTATATTAGTTAATATGAAACTGGTTTGTTTTGAACACATCCAAAAATAGCCAAGGAAAAAATTATCTTCAGTAATAAACCAAGGCAGATATGAAACCTTCATGCTTGGGGGAACACAAATGATCTTATTATCTTGAACACCCTGATGGTGACTATAAGAATTCATCTTTATTTGAGTTTCAGGCAAAATATAAAATAGTAATGTTACCTTGTGTTTAACACTGTCTGTATCCTGCAAACTCAAGTCCTGCTCCAAAAGTAATCATAAAATATCAAAGACACTACTGAGGAGCAGCCCAGCACCCTTCCAGGTCATCTGCCTGCATCGTGGCTGTTATCCACAACAATTCTGCAAAGAGGTTATTACTTGGATAAACTTACGAGGAAGGTTAAACCCTTTGTTCAAGGTCAACACTAATAATGAACAGAAATGAGAAACTCTGACTTCTGAGCCAGTGCTTCGTCCACCACATCATGCTGTTTGAGAAATGAACAAGATCCCGAGGACACATTCCCAATACTTTCCCTTCTGATGACTCACTCTCAAGTTTGCCCCACAAAGCATGACCACTGAGGAAGAATAGGATTCAGAAGTATAAGTGTTCTAAGTCCCTGCAATATTTGACACACAACACTGTGTGGTATGGGTTGCAGGTATTCTAATCATCTAGTAGCTGGAGATCTTGGACAAAATACCCTAAAGATCAGACCATAAAGAGACCAAAGTCATAGAACAAAATGCTTTCATTTTCCAAGTCAGTCAGTACTTTAGGGTTTTTGGTCAAAGGCCATTGGTATATTTCTGAAGTGTATGTCTCCAATATATCCATAATTTTCATCCACCATTTCTTTTACCTGAGTTACTTCATTTATCTCCCCATATGTATGTACATCTGCCAACTCCATCCCATTGTCCACAAAATGTAAACAAGATTATGCCCCATGCCCTGCCAACACACACACACACACACACACACACACACACACACACACACACATGCACCTGCTTAAAAATCTCTATGGTTTCCTATCACACTTAGGAGAAATATCAGTCTTTAAAATAATCTTCTGGATCCTTAGCAGTCCACTAGATTAATAAGAATAAATTAAACTTTTGCAAGATATGAGTAACATTAAAACCTGAAAGATAACGTCAAAAAAGTTTAACATTAGTCATGAGATACTAAAAAAGTTTACTAAGGTTTTAGCTTTCAAAAATTCTGATAAAAGACATACTCTTCCTATTACTATTCCTATAAATCCAAGGAATAATTGAAAAATTTTAATGTTTGAATAAAAGCTATCCAAAATAGGCCCCAAACATCCTGATCAATGCAGAATTCCACTGTGCATTGATTTGATACACAAGTGGAAGATGAGATGAGGTATACAGTCGATAGAAAAGTCTATTTCTATCATGAAATATTTTTCATACATAGGTTTCACTGGTAACGATTAATACATAAATAATTCCTGAGAACCAAACAGGGTTTGGTTTCCCAAACAAAATCTGATCTTTCTACAGAGACTTTCCCCTAAGGATAATAAACAAGTAATTCTGACAAAAGAACACTGCTCTGAAGATTACAGTTTTATTTCCTAATGTGAGGACCTTTGCCGTCTCTGGAAGATTCACAGACTCATTTATAGCATTTCAATTTCCAGGTACTTATAACAGAATGGGAAAGAGCTGTTTGGGAAAGAAGAGCTTAAAAACCTTCTAGGAAAAAAAAAAACCTTCTAGGAAACCTTGTAGGAGAATCAAATTGATCATATTTCTGAAAAGCAAAGCTTAAATAATTGGGCTTTGCTTATAACAGAATGAGCAGATTAAGTTGAGCAGAGCATTATCGTCATATATTCACACAAATTAGGATCTTAGGTGTTTGGAACTTCTGTCTTTACTCTCCTTATATCAAGTATTGTATTGCTGTCGGGAAGAACCATCCAGTTTTACAAACGAACAAAAAATTTTTCAAAGTCACAAGCTGACTACTTTCAACTTTAATGTAAATGTCAGGCCATTTTACAGAGGGATTTGTATTTCTTAAAATTTAGTAATTTAAAATTCTAAAATATAAAATTAATCTGCGATGTTTAAAAAGACAAAAGAGCCCAAATTCTGAGGGGGAGAAAAGTGAATTCCTGATCAGATGAATCTCTTTGTAGCTAATGATCAACCCAGATATTATTAGCACCATCTTCTCTTTCCAAAATTGACTTCTGAAAGGAAAAAAGGAAAGCCCTAGAAATGCTTATTGGGTATTGATTGCAATAAGCCAGTTCTAGAATCAACCTCCTGGAGTTAGCACTATTCATCACACCATGGATGGAACTCAGTCAATGGAGCCTTCAGAAACGAATGGCCCCTCATCCTGATAATTTACCACAGTAAGCCAACAAAGAAACATAAGCAGAATAACAATATGGATATTTTCCAAAACCCAAGAAGTTGGCTTGTGTTCGGCATGACCCAGTAAATGGTACATTTTCAGCATTTTTACCTAATTCAACTGCAGTTTGTGGAATGGAATCAAACTGTGCAATGAAAATTCATATCACATTCATGAAACATCAGAATCCTCCACAGGAAATAAAGCCATATTGAATATATGACTACTTTATAATACACCTAGCACTGTAGGGTCATAGCTCTACAATAGTTGCAGAAGCGCGCTTCAGGGTGGATCTCATAAACAAACCTGGGGAAAGAAAAAAAAAAGTAGAGGAACAGTCATACAACTCACCTCCCTGCCTCAAAAGTGAACCAAGCAGCATCTCGCCCGTACCGCCGCAGGGCACTTAGCGGCCAAGAGATGAGTTTGACTCTGGGATTCTGGACGTCCCAAAGACAGATGTGCTCATATGTAATCTGCAAGGCACATTCGCCATGTACATCTAAGTTAGGGGATGGCATCAAATACACATTGAATCTCTCTGGGAGAAAAACAAAAGGTTAGTCTAAAATCCCGGGAATAAAACATCAAAGACATTGTAGGAATAAAGAGGCATTTCAAAATAATTCTAGCCCATATTCTAGGTTTAGGTTGAATATTCTGGAAGATAAACCTTTCTCATAAATTCACAGTCTCAGAAAATGATTTTTTAAATGAAGACCATGTCAAGTAACATAATAATGACACAGTCTGGCTGTCAACACACACTAAACACTATTTACATGAGCAAAGACCATTTTTAGAATTTTTAAATTTGCATAATAAAAAAATTTGTATGCCAATAAAAGACTAAAGCAGTGAAACCATTAAAAACAATTTTTTTCCTGCCAAGTACATATTAATTACACCCACATTTTTGTGTTCACAAAAGATGCAGGTGCAAAATAATTGTCACACGATTTAATGATATTAGAGTTTTATTGATCAACTCATAATTTTCATAACTAAATGAATAAAACTATATCCCAAATCATTTAAATAAAACTCCATACCAATTACCATGCACTTAACTGACCACCGGTTTGGGAAAAATCCAATGAATGTATTTGAACTAGTTTTAACAAGAACTCTCCTCAGCCAATTACAAATATCCATTTGCTTATTTGGATGACTGTTAAAATTTAACCGAGATTACTCTAAATAAACAACTTGGCTTATTACTGCAACCAAATGTTCATCCCCACAGATTCAGTCATGATATTTGTTACATTTCTTGAAAATTCATTAATTTAGGAAATTAGGAGTCAAAACCTCTAAGCGAAACATGAAGAAAAATATTACTAACAGCAAATACATTTTCACCTATCCACCATTATGGTAGATTGCCTACATCTGACAAATAGTGTGGCACCAATCATATTAGTGGTATTCTAAATTAATTGTTTTATAATAAGGAAGTCATTAGAATTCTTGTAGATTTTAGCTGAGTTTAGTAAGTAGGAGTGTCATGATTGGATGATTTCATGGATCTATTTTTTCCAATTTTCTAAAGTTATTTCAAACTCCCAATAACTCATTATTTGCTGCCTTCTAGCAACTATTATTTTAAAAGTATATTCTAACGGAGTAACAGTTCTCTCGGGGGAATTCTGGAACAAGTCAGATAGACAGTCATCATTAAGTGAGAAGTAACAGAGAAATCGATAATGACCAATTTATTCATGTAGAAATTCTTCTACAACTCTACTTCACTCAAGAATCACAACAGTAACAGTGGTAAGAGCAATTGGTTTTGTTGCAATTACTTGAAGTCATGCAAGTTAATATTGTAAAATGCCTTCAAAGACATAGTTGAGTTTTGTAATGATCCCTACTAGTTATGGACCAGGGATATTCTTATTCCTATTTGACAGAAGAGGAAATCGAGGCACAGATGGTACAGTAGAGGGAACGCCTAGGCACAGCCCATTCTTGGATTCCATTTGCAGCACCATCAGGATACAGCTTCACAAATATAAATTTGTGAAAAATAGGTGCTGGTCTGAGCACTCTAGATTTAAAGAAAAGCAAAACCTAACATATTTTCCTCCTTGTTTGGCTTCATATGCATCCATCCATGAGGCACTACAGGTGCATCTTCTCCGCCCGGAGCATGCTGATTTAGTGAACCATACGAGGGAGAACCCAGGGCTTGGGTGTTATGACCCTGGAAAATGGCTTGGCTTCTCCGCACCTCAGCTTCCCAGTCTACAAAGAGACTTTTCTAAATTAGCCAAGCACTTGTAAGTCTCAGTCAATAACACCTCCATGGAGATGGATTATGGCAGATATGGTGCATCCAAAATAGTCCCAGACTGTAAATGTGTCATGAAGACAGAGTTCCAAGTGAAAGCAAGGGCGTTTTTTACTAACTGGAGAGTGCACCCATGACGAGGGTCAGTACAACTCCACATGTGCCATGTTTGTAATCAAGCCAGGGGACCCATGGCCTTTTTGGTTGTGTTCCATCCTCACGGGTGAAGTCAATAGGTTACAACAGAACAGGACTCCGGGATCCAATCCGCCCTGTCACAAGGCTTCGTTATTTAGAAACAAAGAAATAATCCCTCACTCCCAGGCTCACACTGTAAACCAACACTGAGTTTTGCTGAAATGTTCATGGGGGTTTTGGTCATTATTACCTAAACTGATTTATGCCCAGGTTGAGTGTTGAGCTCAAGGAGTTGGCTCACGTGTTTCAGTTAAAAAAAAAAAAAATGGACAGAATTAGGTGGGTTTAAACCTGAGAATACATTCATGAAGTGTGGATTCTACTAAAAACATCGGAAAGCTTTTAGTGCAATACTTTCAGCGAAAAATGCAAGACAAAAAACAAACAAACCCCCCATATCCATTATGTGGTCAAATCAGGATATTATGAGGATAGGTCCAGGAATATAGTCTGGTATCAAACACTAGCTGTAGGAATTGGAGCAAGGGCTATAGCTTTTCTGAGCTTCAGTCTCCTCATCTGTAAAACGCAGGAAAGTGTCATGGGGCTGCCAGGCAAACGACTTAATTAATTGCATTTAATGTATTAAAGGACTTAATGCATCTGCCACAGAAACCAGCACATAGCAGGTTCCCCCAGGTTTCTAGATGATATTATTAATATAGAAACCTTCATATTTGTGCCTCGAAAACACATTAAGAAATACACTGAAATAGTAACACAGGATTTAGGTCAAATAAAGGTTCTTTTAACTTCTCTCTTTATACCATTTTTTTTTTTTTTTTGTAATTTCAAAAATTCCACATAGGGAAGACGTCTTATGGTGGGACATAAACAGTGTTAAAGAGAGCGAAGGAGAGAATTTTCTTTACATACCACTCTGTTCTCTCTCAACCCCAGTAGCCAGTAAGTCAGGCTCTCCGAGGCTGATGTCATTGATCCGCGTGCCCACACACTCCATCTGGAGCACTTTGCACCATTCATCCGCCTCAAGATCTGTGGAAACGTCCGAAAGATTAACGCACATGCCCAGCACCTGCTTTGAGCACAAAAAGCAAAAGCCCTCCCTACCTCCGACGAACCTGATTCACAAGCAAAGGTCTTGGAGGTATCATCATTGAAATAAATCCCGATGGCGTGTTTCTTGGTGCTCTTTGGCAACCGAGCTACGTTCTTCACATTGTTGAGCTCTGTAACCTGCAAAAGCAAACCATTGCCAGTCCGATCACACTCCCAGAGTGAGCGTGCCCAGTCACCACCCCCACACCAGTCACCACCCCCACTCCCACTCCGGTGGAAGGCACCCCGCAGGTGAACACCACTTGGCAAAAAAGGGTGTTTTTGAAAGCTGTGAATTCTTTCAGTGTTATCCTTAAGACACAGCAAGGGAGGGGAACGAATTACCTCCCTTTTTCAGTTTTTCTGAAACATAGTAAGTGGCACGAGCTGAAAACTTCATAGAGAGAGAAAACTCATTTTAGGGTTTTTCTCTCCCCAGAGTCTACCTAATGAATAATTCTCGGATCGGTATCCTTGTCCCAGTGGAGACTTTCAAATACTCCAACCCCTGGGGGGACTCACAGTGAAGGTATCCTCCACCCATCCATCCCAAGGAAGGAAGGGAATGGAGGCCCGGTTTCATAAGGGAAGGGAATGGAGGCCCAGTGAATCATCTCACTCTCTGATATTCAAGAATGGAGAGTCAGAAGTCCCCAAAACACCCCTCCACTTGGGGTTCAAGTCACATATTCCAAAACAGACAAGTGGGTTTTCCCATTCTGTCTTACTCTTGGTTTCTCAATGGTTTACAGGGCCTCCGTTTTAGAGCCTGCATGGCACCCTCCATGGCATCACTTTTTCTTATCGTTAGGGAAAGCCTTGCCCATTAGACCTCTTCTCTCTCCTTCCTCTCTCCCACAGTCTCTTGGTCCCTGTTATAAACACTCACAATGTTAACACATTTATAAACCACCCCCCTCCCGCTAAGGGTACTGGTTTATTGTGTTTCCAAAATGGCTGTCCCTCCCTCAGTTACATCCAGATCCCCTGCTGCATTCCAGGGTTGTGATCACTGGCTGCGCGATAGAAGGCATCCATGGCTTCAGGGTATTTACAAGATAAATAACACACATTAACAAGTTTAACCTCCCCTTCCTATCGCTCTTTGGGGTTTTTATAAAAGAATGTATCTCCCATCGGTCTTTGCCTTCAGAGCTCATCTTATTCTAGATTCAAGGAATGCCTGGCTCAGGAAGCCGGGGAGGAGAGAAGTCAATATCCTCCACCTATACCCTAACCTGATTATTTTATTCCCCTACTTCTTAACTTCCACTGGCTCTTTTTATAATATAAAGGCAAATTTCTTGGCATAAAATATCTTAACAGTTGCTACTGACCAAATGTTTGTGGCTCCCCAAATTTACATGTTGAAATCCTACCCCTCAAGGTGACAGTATTAAGAGGTGGGACCTTTGAGGGGCACCTGGTGGCTCAGTTGCTTAAGCATCTATGTTTGCCCCAGGTCAGAATCCCAGGGTCCTGGAATCCAGCCCCGCATCAAGCTCAGCCAGGAGTCTGCTTCTCTCTCTGCCTCTGCCTCCCCACTGGCTTGTGCTCTCTCTTGTGCACTCATTCTCTCTCTCTCTCTCAATAAATAAATAAATAAATAAATAAATAAATAAATAAATAAAATCAATCTTAAAAAAAAAAAAAAAGAGGTGGGACCTTTGGTGGGTGATAGGTCTTGAGGGTGAAGCCCTACTGAACAGGATTAGTGTCCTTATAAAAAAGACCCCAGAGAGTTCCTCATGCCTTCTGCCATGTGAGAAGATGCCTTATATGAACCAGAAAGCAAGGTCTCAGACACTGAATCTGCCAATGCCTTGACCATGGATTTCCCACGTAGATTCTAGAACTATGAGAATTCTATTTCTGTGGTTTATAAGCTACCCAGTGTATGGTATTTTTTTATGGCAGCCCAAATACCTAAGACATCAGTGTTCCCCCCAAAAGCTGGCTAAATAAAGCACTACCTACCTTAGCAGGAAGCTTTAGTAGCTCGACACCACCAACATTATTCTCCAGCTACTCCAAATCCCCCCGAGTTTACCAGATAGAACAGTTTATTTTTTGAAGATTTCATTTATGTATTTATTTTAGAGAGAGGAAGAGTACAAGCAGGGGAAGGGGCAAAAGGAGAGAAAGAATCTCAAGCAGACTCTGTGCTAAGTGCGGAACCTGACACAGGGCTCGATCTCACGACCCTGAGATGGTGACCTGAGCGGAAATCAAGAGTCAGATGCTTAACTGGCTGAGCCACTCAGGCACCCCACAACTGTTTATTTTTTATGTATGTATTTTTGTGCTAATACCCCAATACAAGCACTACTAGCCACAACTACTTATTAGTCTTTCTACTTCCATCGTAACCTCATTAATTCACTGTAAACGCAGCATCCAGACGATCTTTCCACACACAAGTCTGATACCAGCATTTCTGTGCATAAAACAGAACACTTCAGTGACTTCTCTTTGCACCTGGGATAAGCAGCCAAGCCCTTAGAGTGACCATCGAGGCCCTCTGTGGTCTTTCCTGTAGCTACCTTGCCAGCCTCCTCTCTGATACCTTCCCCATGTGTCTCAAGTTCCAGCCACAATGGCTTTTGTTCAAGCCTCAGAAGGCACCATGATTCTCCTGGCATGCTTTCCTTATTTTACTTGCACCCACCTACGGGTCTTAGTTTAAATCTCAGTTACTTGCAGAGCCCTACTCGACACCCCCATCCCTCCACCTAATCAGAGTCTCCAGGCTCTGTCTTCCAGTGACATCTTTGCCCTCACGGCCCTGTAATGGGTATTATGGCCTACAGTTTAGAGCCTGTCTTGCCTCGAGAATGGAAGTTCCCTAGGTTTTTGCTCACCACTGTGTCCCCTGAATCTAAAACAGAACCCGTCACCTTGGGGGAACCCACTGTATATATGTGGATTGATGAACAAAAGACCAAACACACCCACAAATTTACTTGCACGGTGCTTCTTCAAGGTGAATGTCTCTTTCTCCAGAAAAATTTTACTTTTCCTGCAAGGCCAACTTCCTCTGGGAAACTTGCCCTGACTTCAGTGTGAATTACTCATTATCACCTTCTCTCTGTTCCCAGGTATGCGGTATGAAGCTTTGTTCTATTATCTGTTATTGTAATTAATCCATCGATCTCTCCAGCACCCAGCTAGACGTGAGTCTCCTATCAATGACTTACTGATGGTCTGAATCAATGACAGACAATCATCTGAGAATCAACATTTATTGAGTCTGCACCGTATACCACACACTGTGCTTGGACTACTTTTACATAATATGTCAAACTTGATCTTCATAAACACGCTGCGAGATAGATATTATTGCCAGCTATTTTCCAGTTGAAGAAGCTGTGGATGAGAAAGGTCAAAGTCATGTGTGCAAGGTCACAGCTAAAAAATGGCAGCACCAAGTTCTGAATGAGGCAAACTGCCCCCAACGCCAGTGCTCTTCGCCCATCCAAAATACCAAGGACCGACTCTAAATACTTTCAGCACAGAGAATCTTTAGCCCAGAAAGTCATCTCCATCTCATATTCGAGGACTTCTTCTTTTTCACTGGTGTGTACACTGGGGGTAGGGAGGAGCTGGTGGGGGTGCTGAAGTAGGGCATGAGTGCCTCAGGCTTTATTCTGACCCTCTACTGAGCCATTATGTAAGAGTAGTCTACTCTAACCTAAGGCACAGCACCGACTTTGAAATATGTCATTTCACTGCACATCCATTAAAGGTATAGAGGAAGGAATGTCACCTGAAAGGGTCAGGAAATGTAGGGAGAATTGCATGAGTCAGAGCACAATTACCCGTTTTGGAAATTGGTTTAGATAATAAGCAACCCAGCACCCTCGGCCCGGGGGAGGTAAGTGTTCAGGGCAGGCAGGATTATGTTTTTATGTGTCAAAGGACAATCAGGTTCTAACACAACAGTTTCTGCCCCCCAGTTCAGAACTACATCTCAATGAGCATGTGCTTGCACACATACCCCCCCCCAACCAGCCACATTCACACCCTCTTTCTTTCAAAAGAACTGCAATCTATGCCAATCCATAATAGAGCCTTCCTCAAAATACGTGCTAAAGTGAAAATTATGAGAACATTTGCAAATATATTTATATCACTTAAAAACCTGTATAAGACATATTTATTTCCACCATCGCTCCATTTTGTAAATGAGAAAACCAAAAACAGAACATATTTTTTCATATTCCTTTTACAAAGACATCATTTGCCCCTGAAGAATCACTTTTGAAGCAAATGTAGATTTTGATAAGGTCTCAGGTTCTTGTGTAATATGGATGATATTTTAAACGGGGGCTAGTAAGTGTATCTCATCACCAACACTGACTGTATTGGAGCCTCAATATGACCTCAGAGAAGATGAGCATTCAGGACCATGCGCAGGCAATATCTGCAGGTCACCTTCTGTTTGAACTTCTTGTCTTTTTCTTATGTCTCAGATCAGAAGTTATTTTGTACCAAGTTCAAAACTTTTTAGGAAAACTCCATTCTGAGCCTCTGTAGTCAGAGATTTCATTTTTCTTTCACAGTGTAAGAGAAAAGACACACCCTAAGCTCTATACGAATTTTGCCATTTTTGTGTAGAGATTCACAAGTAAAATGCAAAAGCTTCTTCAAGGTGTAACAGCATCAAGGGAGGAGTGACTTAAACACAATTGTAGGAGAGTTACATTCCCTCTTCAGGAATCTTCCTTGAGGGGGTGCCTGGGTGGCTCAGTGGGTTAAGTGTCTGCCTTCAGCTCAGGTTATGATCCCAGGGTCCTGGGATCGAGCCCCACACATTGGGCTTCCTGCTCATCAGGGAGTTTGCTTCTCCCTCTGTGCTTTCTCTCTCTCTCTCAAATAAATAAATAAAATCTTTAAAAAAAAAAAGAATCTTCCTTGAATCTATTCATTCATCAATTTTTCAACTCATTGCTTATTCATATTTAAAAGGAGGAAACAAACAGAGAACCATTTTACCAGGGAGGGATAAGGAAGTGCTATGAAGACAAACAAAGCTGTGAAAAAGGATTTAGTGTGAGCTCAGGAGAATTCTGCTATTTTACATAAGGGGGCAAGGAGGTCCTTTCAGAGAAGGAAGCATTTGAGCAAAGGCTCATAAGATCTGAAAAGGTGAATCATGAATAACTGGGCCCAGCCATTCCAGGCACAGGTAACAGAAAATGCAGTCTCTGAGGTAGGAATTTACTTGTTTGGCAAGGACACAAGTTTGGTAATAGGTTTTAACATTTGACCTCCTGCCCTTGACATCTGCCCTCAAGGATAAGCCTCCTCTGCAGTCCCCTCTCTCCCCCAGGCATCACCCTGTCCACCTTCCTCATAAGGCTCTGCAGCTCATGCAATGCCAGTGGACCTAAGGAAGTCAATATCTCTAAGCTCTTTCATTTTTTCTTTTTTATTTCAATCTGGCCAAGACTTGTTTTCCGGAGCTCCTTGAACATCTTTATGATGGTCATCTCAAATTCTTTCTCAAGTAATTCATAGACTTCCATTTCTTTAGGGTCACTTTCTAAATATTTATTTTGTTACTTTGATTGAGCTGTTTCCTGTTCCTTCATGTCCCTTGTAAGTTTGTGTTGGGATCCACAGATTTGACAAAACATTCACCTCTCTCAGAATTTATGGACTGGTTTTGTACAAGGAAAGAACCAAACAGCCTTGAGCAGAAGAATACAATAACTGAATTGAAAATTCACTAGCAAGGTTTGGAACAGATTTGATCAAGCAGAAGAAAGAATCAGAAAACTTGAAGATCAGTTCTTTGAAATTCTCCAGGCAGAGGAAAACAATGCATGAACAAGAGAACTATGTGTTTGGGATCAGAATGTGATCTCAGTACTCAGTTACCTGAACTGACACCCTGTATATCTTAACAAAGCACGGGCTTAATTCATTATTGGGATTTATATATTACTTTGAGAGCCATGCTAATTATTAGATCATCATAAGCTAAATCCAAAAAGTATACTTTATTTCAACTGAAGCTAAACTACAATTTTAAATATAAAATATTAGGGACACCTAGGTGGTTCACTGGTTGAGCATCTACCTTTGGCTCAGGTCGTCATCCCAGGGTCCTGGGATCAAGTCCTGCATCAGGCTCCCCACAGGGAGCCTGCTTCTCCCTCTGCCTGTGTCTCTGCCTCTCTCTGTGTCTCTCATGAATAAATAAATAAAATCTTTAAAATAAATAAATAATAAAATGTTAAAACATCATATTCAAAACAGAAATAGTTTTATTAAATCACCATGGCAAACATAGTTTATTCCCATTTCTATAAGAAAAAAAATTTAAATATGCATGCTTGCCCACATATATATTCTTCTACATATTTGTAGTGAGGAAGACTAAGGGTCTGGGTAGTCTTCTGTGTTTGTCTCTTTGTATTGTTGGGTTTTTTACTATATGCATCCAAATTAGAAAGGAAGAAGTAAAATTATCTCTGTTTGCAGATGACATCATCTTAACATGTAGAAAATGCTAAAGATCTGTCTCTCACACAAATGCACAAACACCTGTTAGAACTAGTGAATTAATTCAGTAGAGCTGCAGGATACAAAAGGAATGAACAAAAATCACTTGTGTTTCTATATACTGACAGTGAACAATCTCAAAAGAAAATTAAGAAAAAAAACCCTGAGTACAAGAACACTAAAAAGAGTAAAATACTTAACAATAAATGAAACCAAGGAAGAAAAAAATTTATGCACTGGAAACTACAAAACAATGTTGAAGAAAGTTAAATAAGGTACAAATAAATGGGAAGACATCCCTCATTCATGCACTGAAAGACTTAATATTGTTAACAAGTCCACATTTGGGGCGCCTGGGTGGCTCAACTGGTTAATCATCCAACTCTTGATCTTGGCTCAGGTTATGATCTCAGCATTGTGAGATGGAGCCCAGGGTCAGGTTCTAAGCTCAGTGTGGAGTCTGCTAGAGATTCTCTCTCCCTCTGCCCTTCCCTACCTCCCTGCTCATGCACACTCTTTCTCTAAAATAAACAAACAAGCAAATAAATAAATCTTTAAAAAAATAAAATAAGATAAAATGTTTATACTACCTCAGTTATCTACAGAGTCAATGTAACCTCTTTCAAAATCCTGATGCACTATTTGCAGATAGAAAAAGGCCATCCTATAATTTGTATGGAATCCCAAAGGACCCTGAACATGTAGTCAAATGATCTTGAGAAGGAATGAAACTGAAGGCCTCACACTTACTAACTTCAAAATATATTACAAAGGTACAGTAATCAAAACTGGATAGTACTAGCACAAAGACAGACGTACAGACCCATGGAATAAAATAAAGGACTCAGAAATAAACTGTTGCCAAGAAAACACGATGGGGAAAGGAGAGTTTCTTCAACAAATGGTGTTGGGTACCTGGATATCCACTTGCGGAAGTATGCAGGTGGACCCTCATCTTGCACAAAAATCAACTTAAAATTGATTGAAGACTTAAATGCATGTCTTATAAGTATAAACTTCAAAAGAAAATACAGCAGAAAAAAAGTTGCATTAACATTGGCCTGGCAAAGATTTATTGGCTCTTCATGCACTGAATGGGACAAAACAAAAAAAGTCTGCGTAGTAAAGAAAACATTCAACAAAGTGAAAAGCAACCTAAAGAATGGGTTAAAATATTTGCAAACCATCTATCTGTCCAGGGCTTAATATCATATATATATATATATGGAACCCCTTAATATCATACATATATATATATAGAACCCCTACAATTCAACAGCTAACAAGCAACCCAATTAAGAAATGAACAAATGACTTGAATAGACATTTTTTCAAAGACCTAGAAATTGCGAACAGGTATAAGTTGCTAACCGTCACTAATCTTCAGGGAAATGCAAATCAAAACCATGAGATATTCGCCTCTCACATGTTAGGATGGCCATTATTTACAGAAAAAAAAAAAAAAAAAAACCTGAAGGGAAATTGGAATCTCTGTGGATTGTTGGTGGGAATGCTGATGCAGCCACTATGGAAGACATGATGGAGATTTCTTAAAAAATTAAAAATAGAATTCCCACGTGACCAAGCAATTCCCACTTCTGAGTATTGTACATCCAAATATACAAAAACAGGATCTCAAAGAGATATTCGCACTTTCACGTTCAAAGCAGCATTATTCACAACAGACAAGATCTGGAAACAACCTAAGATGTCCACGGACCAATAAACAGATAAAGAAATATGGTATATGCATACTATAGGATATTTATTCAGACTTAAAAAAGGAAGGAAATTCTATCATTTGTGACAAGAAGGATGAACCTGGAGGATATTATGCTATAATAAGCCGGTCATAGAGAGGCAAATACTGCATGATTCCACTTATGTAAGTTATCCACGGTAGTGAAAATCTGAAGCAGAAGCTGGAATGGTGGTTGCCAGGGGATGGGGGGAGGGCGCAACCAGAAGTAGCTATTCAATGGGCACAGAGTTTCAATCATAGGAGACAAAAAAGTTCTAGAGATCTGCTATACAGCAGTAGACATATAATTAACAATACTGTACTGTATACTTAAAAAGTTATCAAGAGGGTAGATTTCAAGCCATGTGTTTTTTTTTACCACATTAAAAAAAAAATATTTCCGTAGCAAAATGTAGCTAGAATTTAAGAACATTAGTTTCTTTCCACTGTATTTCTTTTTATTTTATTTTATTTTTATTTTTCCACTGTATTTCTTTTTAAACGTTAACTCTTGTTCATGGCAGGAGATACTGGTCTTCTACTGATGGTAGTAAGAGAATTTGCTCATACCATGAATTTACTTAAACAGAAAAGTGAGGTGATTTCAAGCAAAAGATTAAGTAAATATGACTAGAGGTGCTACTGTGATAAGAAACATTAATGAATAAATGACAAAGGACTGAAAATTGAGAAAAATACCATAAACCTACTACTACTACTGATCTATTATTAGTATTATGTTTATTCATGAGAGACCTAGAGAGAGAGGCAGAGACATGGGCAGAAGGAGAAGCAGGCTCCCCACAGGAGCCCAATGCAGGACTTGATCCCAGGACCCCGACCTGAGCCAAACAACTGAGCCACCCAGGCACTCTTACTACTAATATTATGAAACTGAGTTCATTTCATTTCATTTTCTTGAGTCAACAGTCCAGGTGAATCAATTGACCTAAAGGTCCTAGAGTCACCCAGAACAACTCTCACTGGCTTGACAGCTGCAGAACAATAGATTGCGATAGAAACTTGGTAAAGACCTGGTTCCCACTTGAGATCCCAAAGGTCACCCATCTGAATAACACCATTTGTTTTCCTTTTGCCTTTTTTGCCCATTTCATGACTGCATTTCCTGAGTGATATTTCTAGCCTCATGACCGAAATCTGAAATTTCTTTGAGAAATACGATGAAAGAACTATTCCAAAGAGAGGTCTAAGGTCAGGTCCTTCGATATACATTTTCATTACTAACAGAACAGTTTTGATAGTAGAAAAGAAAGCTGAATCTTGTGATTAAAAATGGTATATAAATAGACTAAATATTTTTACGTACCCTTTTATATACTCTCCAGCTAAAACAATGGCAGATCCCAAGTTAGATAATCGAAATAAATTCTGTTTACTTGGGGGGCTGCCTGTCTGATTACCTTTTCAAATTAATCTGTGACTTCTCAGTTTCAACCTTGCTTTTCATCTACTAGGATATGTTTAAGCTTACTGACTCCAGAGATTTTTCTCCTGAAATGAACCTAAGAAACATGTAGCTATCAAAAAAGACTGGGAATATCTGTATGGCTTCCAGAAAACTGTCAATATTAGGGCCTTGGAAATGCTTGATTTTCTCTAGAAATTATATGTTTACTCTCAAGAGCCCCACTTCGTGTCAGGCTTAATCTGATTTTGCACATCCTGGGGCCATTTCTTCCTGACGGAAATTATCATGGACTAATTAAAAATTCACAGAAGATAGAGGCTCCCTAAAAAATCTGCTTGTAAAAGATAATGAACACTAAATAGGAAGTTCTCTGATGCATAAAGTATGCTTCTAAGCATGGAGGTTGGAACAGATTAGGCAATGATGAGACTTGGCAGGATGATTCTGTCTCTAGGACTTGGAGGAACTGAAAATAAGGCCAACGGTAAAGTCTGCCCCTCCTACTAATCTTCATTTTCTAGCGTTTATCAAATTATTTGTTCACAATCATCCATTCTCTCCCAGTCCTTCTGATTCTTTACCAATGGGTTTGGACTTGGCCACACAACTGGCTTTGGCCAACAGAACATGACCTGACAGGCCACGTCCAAGAAGACGCTCGAGATGCGTGCATATTTACGTCAGTTCTGCCTTCCTTGAGCTTCAGCCTGTCACTATGAGAGGACTGTTCCCTACCCTCCTGGATCTCTAAATGTACAGACAGATGGATTTCAGCTGAGTGAAATTAATCCAGCTGTGCTCAGGACACCCACGGCCAACCCACGCCCCTCATGTAACAAGGGCAGGAGATAAAAGATGTGTCGCTATAGGCTGCTAAGATTTTGGAACTGTTGTCACAGCAGACGTTGGTTAAGACACCCTCTGTTCAGTGTTCTTCTGGCCAGGAATTCCCATGGAGATTTTCTCTCAAATCTCACCGTAGAGTAACATTGCTTTTTGTACAAAGGAGACCAGATTTCCTAGCCAAACACATCATAATCAACTAGGACACCGGTTATCAACTTAAGTAGTCAAATCAGTTGCTTTTTAAAATCTTTCAGAAGAAAAGAAAGTATTTGTTAATTTAAGAAAAGACACTCTGAACTAAACTCATCTTTCCTACTTGGACCTTAAAGTGTTGAAGAGTACTCAGCTTTTTAAAAAAAAACACTTGCTTTTGTGCGGGTACATACGGCACCCTGGTTTATAACTTGGGCTACTGCTCAGTGCAGTTCTGCTTGAGACGCTCAGAGCAGGAATTCATGTATTAGGACCTGCGGATCAGACACACACAGTCAAGGACAGAAATCCTGAGAAGATAGCCCAGTGCATCTTTATGTGCACACACTCCTGTGTAACCCACCGCACATACCGGGTCAGAAAAAAAAACATTTTAGTCACTACCACCACTCCCCAGGTCAGTGCTGCCCACAAGTAAGATCACTACTCTGATCTTCATCACGGTTGGCTAGTTCCTTTTTTTTTTTTTTTTTGGTAGTTCTTTTAAAAACTTTATATAGATGGAATAATATTACATATTTTTCGGTGTCCAGATTCTTTTACCCAACCTCATGTCTGTGAGATTTTTTCCATGTTGTCTTCTATATAAGAAGTTTTGGTTTCTATATGATATTCCATTGTATGAATGACCTTTTTGTTTTTAAACATTTGGTTGGCTTTCATTTTAGATGTAGCTCTTATAGAAATATGTGATTTTGGGATACCTGGGTGGCTCAGCAGTTAAGCGTCTGTCTTTGGCTCAGGATGTGATCCCAGGGTCCTGGGATCGAGTCCTACATTGGGCTCCCTATGAAGAGTCTGCTTCTCCCTCTGCCTGTGTCTCTGCCTCTCTCTCTCTGTATCTCTCTCATGAATAAATAAGTAAAATCTTCAAAAAAAAGAAATACGTGATTTTAAGAAACATATAGTTGGAATATTCCATTTTTATTTAATTTTATCCATTGTCTCTTGGTATAGGTGTTAAATCAATGTAAATTAATTCTTACAATTGACATTTTGGGAATTAGTTCAGTCCTCTTCTACTCTTTTATTTTTTAAAGATTTTCTGTTATTTATTTATTTATTTATTTATTTATTTATTTATTTATTTATTTATTTATTTATTTATTTATTTATAGCATGAGTAGGGGGCAGGGGCAGAGGGAAAAGGAGAGCATCTCAAGCTGATTCCGGACTGAGTGTGGAGCCCAATGAAATCAAGGCTTGATTTCACACCCGTGAGGTGAAATCACCTCACACCTGAGCCCAAATCAAGAGCGGGATGCTTAACTGACTGAGCCTCCCAGGAGCTCCAGCCCTTTTTTATTCTTTCTAATCCCCTTATGCTTTGTTTTTTTAAAACAAACGTTTTGTCTTTGCCCTTTGCTTTTTGCTCAGGGAATTTTGCGTTATCATTCTCTTTTCCAAAATAATACTGTGAAGATTTTCAAGACAGAGAAGCTGAAAGAATAAGACATTGGGCTCTGTCACCTGGAATCCACAATTATCAACATTTTGCCACCTGTATTTAGTTTGCTTCACCTCTCTTTACATTTAAATATGTGGGAGTGCAAGTGTGTGCGTGTGTACATGCACACTTGTGTACACATTTGGTTTGGTTTGAAGTATTTGAAAGTAAATTACAGACAGAAACACACATTAACCCTACAACTTTGCAAACCAATTTTAAAAATAGCAGGGTTCACTCACATCACATCAGTGCCATTTTTACAACTAAGAAAATGGGCAACAGTTCCTTGTATTATCTAATTTCCAGTCATCTTCAAAGTTCCTTAGAAGTCCCCAAAATGTCTTTTTAGAACTGTGCCCACATCCCTCCACCACCACCCAGTCTAGGACCCAACAAAGACTAAGGCATTGCATTTCTTCTTCTGAGTGTCTTTCCATTTGGAAGAGTCCTCACATTTTACAAATGATACTATCATTTTGAAAAGATGATGTCCGTTTTCTTGTAGAATATTCCATTTCTAGATCTGTTTATTTTTCCATGATGATCTTAATTTTTCTACCCCTTGTATGTCTTCTGAAATGGAAGCTACACTTAAAGGGTGAATGAGATTCAGAAACAAATACTCCGGAAGACATGCTGTGGGCTTTCCACTGCATCATATACATAATGTCAGAATGCCCCTCTTTTAGTGAGGTGCAGTTTGATCACTTGGGGGTAGCCACCATTTCTATCATAAAATAGCAATTTTTGGATTTGTATTTAAGCTGGGTGACACTTTGGCATCCTGTGAATATCCGGTTCCTTCAACTACTTCCAGGGAATTATCTTAGCATCCACTGAAGACTCTTACCTGCAACAAAATGCTATGCATTTATCGTGATGACCACATGATGTATAGAATTGCCGAATCATCATATATAAGCTACTATAACACTGTATGTTAATTATATCTCAATAAAAAATTTTAGAATGCTATTCTTTTTAATCTAATTAGTCTGTCAACCTAAGCCCCTATGTCTACGACTGCCAGAGTCAAGATAAATATTGACAGAGGATGATTTTAGTGTTCCCATCCCCATACTGCTTTTTATTAAAATAACCTGGAAGCACCACAAATACTAATAGAATTGCTATTACTAGTCACCTATTATTTCAAAATTGTGTAACTACTGCATTTGATCAGGTGAGCAAGTTCATTGATCCAGAATTTACTCTGTATGTTTAGCGGCTAGAAGTGCCTGCCACACACCCCTTATGGTATATGCACTTGGGTGCCCTGATCCTCACTCTTCCACCGAAATGTGCCAATAGGTGAGCTGCTGTACACAATCGGGTAGCTTACGTGGGAAGAGAACTATGCCATTTGTGACTTGACACCATCATCAGTCTCTTCCCAGGTCTTTCTGCGGGGACAACTAGCTAACTGTTAGCACCACTGCAAGTCCTCACTGTAGTTAGTTAGGATTGAGGAAACCCACGTAGAGGTGAATGTGGGGGTCCATGGAGGTCATGCTTCCCAAGCCTGGTGAGAAGGGACATGGGTGATTCTTTGCTTCTCAAGCCTCTATTGGCACTTGCGTGCCATCTTATCGGGACTTCAATCTGCCTGCAACGAGGCAACCTTCCTTCATCAGAGACTCAAGGCAGATGGTGAAGGCGGTCCACCTCGCCCTTCCTGGACCAGCACAGGAAATGACAGAAGGCTACCTTGTTGGTGGTGTGCTTTTTGGCTCCTGCATGTGATTATGTTGGATGGCGTGGCCTGAAAAATCAATCTGAACAACTTCGATTGACTTTTCTCAAGATATATTCCAACCATGTGTTGTCCTCCCACAGATTCCAAATTCCTCTAAGAGAAACAGATTTTTTTCCGTAGCTGGAAGAAATACAGTTGCGCACTGAATTATCCATGTAGGTCCTGCTCATCCAATGGACAGTTCTTTGGAGCTTTCAGACTGTTTCTCTACACCTTTCTACAAATATGGTCTATTGTAGTGCTAGAGGTCATTATACTGAATGGTCACAACTCTCCTGAAATAAAGGCAATGCCCAATTTATTGTTTTCCTGAGCCTAAAAGCCCAATTGAAGATCATTTCATTTATATGGACTTTTACTTTTCAAATCCCTTTAAGCAGGACCACATGGCACTTGCTCTTCTTTGCCTAGAAACACTCTTCCTGTAGATACCTCCATGGCTCATTTCCACCCCCATCTCCTGCTACTCACCTCATCTCAATAACACCATTTCTGATTCGTCTATCTGAAATTGCAAACTCTCATTCCATACTTCCTATCCCTTTTCTCTACTTTAATTTCTTCCTTAGCATTTATCAGTTGCACCAACATACTATAGATTTTACTTGTATACTTCCTTTATATCTGTCTCTTCCCCATTCAAGTAAGGGCAGAGCCACACAGGTGGAGTGGATGAGAATGGCCCGTGGAGCTGAGCTGCCAGCAGCTGGCTTGCCCCTACACTGCAGTCTTAACCACAGGAAGGATGGGAGCATGGCATGAGGGTGAAGGTAAAAGTCTGGGGAGGTCAGCAGACAACCAGGTGGTAAGTGACTCCACCTTCAGACCAGGAGGAAGAAGACAAGGAGGCACCTGAGAGCTTCCCGACCCCTATGCAATTCCTGGTTTTTAGTTTTCTGAAACTCAAAAACACAAAGTACTATGTAATGCCACCAAAGGAAAGAAATATTCAACACTCCCCTAAATTTCTGATAAATCTTTAAGTATGCCACCCAATTAGGAACTACCCCCCCCCAAAAAAAAGACTGCCAAATTAACTTGGCTCTTTAAAGCCATGCTCCAGATGTGTTATTCATCATAAATGATAGCGTTCATTGAAATAAATGCTTAACAGCCAGCAATTAACAAAGTGGGCACACTTTAAAAGTTTAATTTGCTACCTATATAGTTTTGCATTAACAACTTGGAAAACAATTACAAATTGCACAATTCAATTTTCCAAATGGGCTATTTTGTAACCAGATGAAGAAACTGTTGAAATTTCTTCTGGTGTTTCAAGGGAAGATTAATACAATCAGGTTTTTAAAAACGTACATATATTCCCTTGAGGAATTGGTATATTCCTGTCAGAATTATGCAATTAGCCAGCATTATGTGGGAATATTAAGCATGTTTCTGGTGTGCTGCAAAGTCAAAAGCCATTTAGGAAAACAAGGATTTGATTTCCAATTTTTCTCCTTCTTTTGCTGAAGGTAATTTACAGATGATGATTTATTTATGTTTACAGAGTAAAAACAAGACCACTACCTAAAAGGCAATTTTCTGCCTTGCTTTTGTAGGCTGTATCCTAATTATTTTTCCCCTTGTGGGACTGAATGAATTAAGTAAGCAATTCACTTTGTATATGCAAATGGCAAAGCTCTGTGGAAGCTTCAAATTGCTTCATTCTCAAAAAATAAATAAATAAATAAATAATTTAAGGCCATTATCTTACTGAAAATGAAGAGGCATAAGCCCCTTTAACGTCTATGGATTGTCTTTGAAAATAAAAACAACATGGAAACAATCCATTTCTGGGTCCCTAATGTTTTCTCAAGTATTAATAAAATAACTATTATTATTATTGTGGTTATGACATTATTATCTGTTGAAAATGTTCAAAGTAGTCTAAAAATACCTTCATAAACATTTCTGTTAAACATTTCCAAAAAAATTCTTATGACATGTTCCAAACCTTTTAACTTTTTTTAATATTGTCTTTCCTAAAAAAGCACCAGTAGTTTGAAGTTACAGTGCCAGGAAGCAGGGACAGGCACATAAGAAGCGACATGCTCAGTTCTGTTCAAAAGTCACCACCCCAGACATCTCTGCCCACTAGCTGCCCCTCAGGATCCTGAACGTGACAGTTTAAGCAAATGTTGTATAAAAGATTTCTTAAGAAAGAACCAGTCTAGACAGTTATATCCCAGTCCCCATATAGATGGTTTCATTCTTTCCAAAAATACCTACATGCCCTTGGTCACTTAAAATAAATTGGGCTAGTGCCTGTCTGAGTTTTAAATTTGGATTGTCTCCCCAAAGAAAGGATCTTTATTTGTCCACGTGAAATAACTGAAATAATCCAATTGTTGCGTCTTCCTTAAAAATAAAAAGCTACACACACCAAAAAAAGGTGCTTACACTGAAAAGTCAGAATGTGAAATTTATAGAGAGAATGGACTTTGGAGTGAAGGGCACTTTCCTACACTGTCAGTGGGTATGTAGCTTCATATAACCTATCTGGAGACAAGTTGGCAGTAACTATAAACATTTTAGAAGTGCAAGTTGTTATCTGAAAATACCACTTCTAAGACCTTTCTTCCAAAAAGATTAGCATGAGTGCATAAAGATAGATGTACACGTTTTCCATCATGATAGAATCTGTAATAGCAAAAAATCGGAGACCATTTCATCCACTAATTTGGGTATTTTTAAACAGATTTGGGTCTATCAATATTAAAGCATACTCTTGAGCTATTAAATTAATGAGGTGTAACCACTAATTACTGACTTGGAAGTAGAGTCAAAATGTGAGGGAAAGGAGACTAGTGTAATTAACGTAACCATTTAGTTTCTCTCATATACCAGAATATTCTGAATGGGAAACGAACTCCTACCAAAAGGTATGCAAGGGCTGGAGGCTCACTGAGAGTTAATGTCCTGGGGAAATCTGTATTTTCAGTCTCCTGAAACACAGTATGTATGGCATATAATGAATTATTCCATTTTTTGCTTTAGAAGTATCATCTGGGGATGTCTGGGTGGCTCAGAGGCTAAGCATTTGCCTTCTGCTCGGGGCATGATCCTGGGGTCCTGGGACTCTCTGCACTGGGCTCCCTGCAGGGAGACTGCTTCTCCCTCTGCCTATGTCACTGCCTCTCTCTCTCTTTCTCATGAATAAATAAATAAAATCTTAAAAAAAAAAATCACCTGTGTATGTGTGAGAATATGCTTCTGTCTGTATAGGTAGAGAGAAAAGAGTCTAAAAAGTACACATTCTAGTAGTATTTTTTTCTGAGGACTGAGGCTAGGGTTTAATAGGATTATTTTCTTTTATTTTACTCCATACACTTCAGAATTGTTTAAATTTGTTACTATGTGGGATCCCTGGGTGGCTCAGCGGTTTAGCACCTGCCTTCCGCCCAGGGCATGATCCTTTAGACCCGGATCAAGTCCCGCGTCCGGCTCCCTGCATGGGGCCTGCTTCTCCCTCTGCCTGTGTCTCTGCCTCTCTCTCTCTCTGTATCTCTCATGAATAAATAAATAAAATCTTAAAAAAAAATGTTACTATGTGATGTTTATAATTTTAAAAAAGAGAAAAATAAAAGGAAGAAATCTGCCAAAAAATTTTAGATGAAGGAAGTGGATCTTCATCCTTTGTTAACATATTTCCTTCACTAGCGACTCACTTGACCAACATTTGGTGATTTCTTCCTAAAACCTAAAAACCATTTGACTAAGTTTTCACCAACTTGAGAAAATCCATTTTTTTCTCTTGACATCATTTGCAGAGAGCTTTTTAAGCGATTGAATTCTAGTTGAGTGTTCCCACCTAGATCAAGTCCTAAAGATACATGCTTTTAAGGAATTCATATATGCATGAGGATAAAAAGTATTTACAATCAATGAACTTTGTAGCTAATTTTCGGTCTTCTTATTTTGGTATGTGTTTATGTTTCTTAACAATATAACTAAGTCAAACAAACAGATGGTGATAGAGTAAGCAGATTTAAATTTTCATAGACCCTCAAAAACTAGGGATTCTTTCCAAAATGTAAGGATAACTAATCATTTCAAATGATAAGTCAAATAACTGTGGGATAAGAAAAAAAGCCATTTAAACTATATTATTGTTTTATCAGGTCATAAGTCAAAAATGGTTTGCACATGTTAACTATTTAAAACAAAAGGGCTCTGAACCTAATGCAAGTTAAATGAAAGAATCAGGCATAAAATTAATGAAACATGTGCAGGGTATGAAGGCTGAACATTACAAAATACTGATGAAAGATATTTTAAAAGATTCAAACAAGTGGAGTGACATACCATGTTCATGAAGTGAGAGACTTGACATAAAAAAGATGTCAGTTCTCCCACAATTTGATGTGTAAGTTTAATATAATTCTTCTCAAAATCCTAACATGGGTTTTCTGTAGATATAGGCCAGCTCCACTTAAAATTTATGAAAAGACATGAGAATAGCTACAACAGTCTTGGAAGAGACTAAGTGGAAGCATCATTTTATCCAATATTAAAGATTATTACGTAGCTACAGTAATCAAGAGGGTATGATATTAGCAGAGAGATAAATACATGGCTCAACGGGAAAGAATAGAGAACCCAGGAATAGAGTCATGCTAATATGCCCAAATGATTTTTGACAAATGTGCAAAAGCAATTCAATGCAAAAAGAATAACTTTTTTTTTTTAAACAAATGGTTTTGGAGCAACTGGAAATCCATAGGTAAAAAGAACGAAACTCAACCTACCTCTGACACCTCATACAAAAACTAAACTCAAAAAGACTCATGGAGTTAAACATGTAACATAAGTTGATAAGATGTTTGGGGAAGAACAAATAAACAAACAAATGGAGAAAATGTTTAGCATCTAAAGCTAGGCAAAGGGTTTTTACATTTGATACCAAAAGCATATTCCATAAAAGTAAAAATTCAAATATTGGACATCATCCAAATTAAAACTTTTGCTCTGCAAAAATCCCTATTAAGAGGATGAAAAGAAAAAAAAAAAAAAGAGGATGAAAAGACAAGCTGTGGAATGGGAGAAATTATTTGCAACCACATATATGATGAAGGAATATATCTAGACTATATTAAAAAAATAAAAACAAATAAATAAAATAAAAAACTTCCAAAACTCAGTAGCTAAAAATTGGTGAAACACATGGAAAGATATTTCATAGAAAAAAAATATACAGATGGCAAGTTAACTGTACAAAAATATGTTCAACATCATTAGCCATTAGAGAACACAAATTAAAGCCAACATGCGATACTACTATCAGAATGACTAAAATAAAAAATTGTGACAACACCAAATGCTGATGAAGATGCAGAAAAACTGGATCACTCATATGTTGCTGGTGAGAATGTAACATGCTACAGCTACTCTGTAACAACGTTTGGCAGTTTCTTACAAACCTAAAGACGCAGCCCCATGTGATCTAGCAATTGCACCTCTTGGGAATTTATCCCAGAGAAATAAAAGCTTTATTTGTAATAAACAAAAACTAGAAACCCAGATGTTCTTCAGTGGGTGAATATAAACAACCTGTAGTGATCCATACTAAGGAATATTGCTTAGCAATAAAAAAGGGCTATTGATAAACACAAAACTTGGATCAATCTCAAAGAAATTATGGTAAGTGAAAAAAAGCCAAACTCAGAAGGTTATGTACTGCATGATTCTTGAAAAGAAACATCTATAAAAAACATATTAATGCCTGCTGGGGTCAGGACCTGGGAGATGTAATTACAAAAGGAAACACATGGGATCTTTTTGCTGATGGAATCATTCTGTATCTTAACTAAGGTGGTGGGTACAGACGCCCACAGGTGATAAAATTGCACAGAAATAAATACACGTGAGTACAAGTTTGACTATTTGACTATTTATTGACAAATTTGACTATTATTTGCCTATAACTAGGCAAATCTGAATGAAATCAGTGGATTGTACTAATGTCAGTATCCTGGCTGGGATTATTGTATTACAGATTTGCAAAATGTTCCCAATGGGGAAAACTGGATAAAAGATACACATTTTTTTCTCTGTAATTTCTTACCACTGCATATATATGTCTATAATTATCTCAAAATAAGATGAAACACTGAAGAATGTAAACAAATAGTTTTAAAATGTGTTCCTCGGAATATCTCTATGAGTCTCTGGCAATGTGAGGACAAGTAGGGAAAGGATAAACGTCCAGATCTCTCTTCTCCACTCCAACCTCCATTTCTGCTCCTGAATTTCCTCATCTGTAAAATGGGAATAATACTGTCTGTGTTGTGTAACTGCTGTGGAATTTAAGTAACATATCAGAAGTATTTTGTTCAGTGCCTTTTGGGACAAAGTAAGCCCTCCATAAATATCAACTATTACAATGATCAAAGGAAAATCTCTAGCTGAAATGGTATTGTCCAAAAGCACATGTATTTTTTTTAAAAATTATGTATAATTTATCCCAAAGGGCTTACAAAGTATAAAGTGCCATTTACATTATTTAAAAAAAAAAAAAACTCGAGAGGCCAGTCTCACTATCTTTTTTCCCAATTTGTAGTTTAGGAACTTAAGACACAATTTAAATGTGGTGAACAGACTTTTTGTCCCAAAACCCATGGGGGTACTACTCTCCCTTCCACCACAAATTCAACCAACATTTAATGAATGCTTATTATATTCCGTATGCTGATAAAGATGCTAAGGGCACAACCCAGAATCTCTGGCCTTCAAGGGCTTACTGTTAACCAATAGTAAACAAGTATAGAAATAAATGAATGACCTACTTTCAATAGTGATAAGTGTTACGAATTTAATAAGAAATGTGATTTAGACTTGCACAGAGGGTCCAAGCAAGGCCTTTTTGAGGCAAAAATATTTGAGTTAATTCTAAAGAGAAGAAACTATGGGGAAAGGCTTTGCAGACCAAAGTTACAGCAGATGCAAAGGTCCAGAGGCAGAACAAGTTACAGCAAGATGGTGGAGTGGCCTGGGATAGTCTGAGATGTGTGTTGGAACAGAATCACTCAAAGCCTTAATCTGTGGTAATGGCAATGAGTTTAGATACGATACTAAGGGTGATGGGAAGCCTCAAAAAAAGTTTCCTTTAGAGATTATAACCAGCTGGTTTTACAACTCAACAGATGATACATGACCCAATGCCCAGGACATATACCATGGTAAGTATTACAATTTGGATTGACACCACCTTCAACCTTGAATCGAGCACGGTTGTACTACCTGATAAACTTATTTCTTCTCTTTGATTTGGTTGTCTGTGTCCTTCCTCTACTCCTGTAGAGGAGGCATCCAGAATAAATCTGTCTTTACAGTTTCAATGGGTGTTTTTGACTAAAATAGTACTCCGTGACGAATGTGTGTAGCTCTGATGAAAATCTTACTGTAGCTGAGGTGCTGGCGATGTTTTTCATCACGATGCACACATATACACATGCATGCCTAATATAAATAACTGAAAGAAAATGAGATGCTAGGTTCATCACAAATCAAGTATTATGACAGTTGTGTTTGTGGTTTATACATGCTAAAATAGTCCACCTACTAAGTTTAGGGTCGCATGTGGACGCCTGCAAGATTCTCACTTTCTCCTTCTACTCTTGTTCAAGATGTAGCTCAGGGATTAAAAAGAAGGTTGGGTGGGAGAGCCTATGAGCCAGTGCAACCTAGAGAGAGGTTTGGTTTGGTCTATGCTGTTTTAAAAATATAGTTAAACATTAGAAATTCTCACCAAAAAAAAAAAGTGCATTTCTAGGTTCTCTTGAAAGAGTGGAATGCCCGCAACAGCGGGCTCCAATTTCTACAAGGCAGCAAGAATATGGAGCCGGATAATATGAGAGCAAAGAAAACCTGACGATTTGGAGCAGAGACAAGTAAAGGGTAAAGGCAACAGTACTTTTATCATATGACGCTATTTGTCAAGAAATAGTTCCTAACATGAATGAAGAAAGGTATAGACGCTTAAGTATGTTATTCAATGCTATACATATAATCAGTAGGACAGTTCTTTAAAATAATATAATCACCAACATTCATAAGGAAAAGGAAAGAGTTGGTGAGGGATTGTATAAATGAGCCACATCATTAGCTTCCTAAGATGGGTCAGAGGTTGGTAAAATAAGAGAGATATAAACATATCATTTAGAGTCACAGAAACAACTACCAAGAAAATGAAAGCACATTAAAGAAGGTGATGATTAGGTCTGGGGTGTACGGGTTTCCTAGGGCTGCCATAACAAAGCATCACAAATTGGGCGTCTTAAACAACAGAAAAGTCTTTTCTCTGCAGGTGTAAGCCCAAAATCACGAAGTCAGCAGGGTGGTTCCTACTGAAGGCTCTGAGGGAGAATCCATTGTAGGCTTCTCCCCTAGCTTCTGGCAGTGGCCCACAATCCCTGGCATCCCCTGGTTTGTGGCTGTGGCATTCCACAGCCCCTGTCTTTCCCGTGTGTCTGTGTCTTTTCTTACCAGAACACCAAACCCAGTGACCTCATCCTAGATTGATGATGTCTACAAAAACCCTACTTCCAATGAAGGCTGTATTCACAGGCACCAAATGTTAGGATGTAAACATACATAATTCAGCCCACAATTGGAGGGGAGAAGTAAAGCAAGCAAAAGTTAATTTTTATCATAAGCCCTTCAATATCATTTGATTTTTTTTAACCTAGTGTGTATTTTATATAGATTTTTAAAATTTAAATATCTGTACAGCTGTGACAGAGTTGTCTTTATTAATAGTAGGACAAAAGCAAGCAGTAAGTTCCAATGACCGAGAATTTGGCAAGATTCTCACACAGCTCTTTTTATTCTCCATATATCAAAAGGTGTCTTCACATTTCTACTTTGCGGTACTATTGTAACTAGGCCCACAAATCCTTTCCTGGGCACCCTAAGTGTCCCTGGGATCCAAAGCAGCCACTGTGCCAGACACCATGCTGGGGCCCAAGGACACACAAAGATAAATAAAGTACAGTTCCCACCTTCCAGAAAATCACAATCCAACAGAGAGGATCATAGTGGGATACTCTGTTGTAGCAGAGTTCCATACCTAGAGTTCATTAGACAATGAGGAAAATGTATTCTATTGTTGCCACCAGTTAGGGTAAACTCTATCAGTTCTCTGCTGCACAGGAGAGAGAATCCAAGATTAGGAGGTTCGAATATGATAGAAATTATTCCTCTCGCATGAGAGAAACAGAGATAGTCTAGGGCTGACCTGGTGTTCTGTGGCACTGTAAGACCCAAGGTCTTTTCCATATGGTGGGTCAAAGATGGCTAACACCTATATTCTAATCAGCAAGAAAGAGAAAGAGATTAAGGACATATTACTTTTTCTGCTTACACTCAGGCTAGGATTTATTCATGTGGCCATACTTCACTACACAGAGGTCTTTTCTTTGGGTAGCCTTGTGTTCGGCTAAAAATTAGCCATCCACCATCAAGGAAGAAAGTCTATGATTAAGGGGTCAGCGCCAATCAGACACAATCTGCCACCAGCATAGCATGAAAACAAATCACTAATTTCAATATGACTGGTGCATCCAAGTAGAAGGGGCCCAGAAGACAGGCTAACTTGGAGTAGGTCAGGAAGAGTCACGGGGAGGTAAAGGCATAGTAGACTTTGAGGGATCAATTAATGTCTGCCACATGGACCAGGGAAGGATGTCCATGCAAGAGCAAGAGTATGAGCAAACGCAATGATGGACTAGACAGGAGAGAGGATAAGGAAGAGGGTGAATCTAGGACAATTCCTTGGTTTCTGACTTGACAATAGAATGGATACCAGTGCCTTACACTGAGACACAGAACTCCAAAAAGGAACCAGGCTTGGGTAGGAAAGATAGTTAATTCAATTTTGAACATATTTCAGGAGCCTCTGGCACACCAATGCATACTTTTACCTCCTTGAGTACTTAAAACAGGAAAATGTGGTTTGAGTATCACAGTTAACCCCTTCACTCAGGTCATGATCCTGGGGTCCTGGGTTCGAGACCCACATTGGGCTCCCTGCAGGGAGCCTGTTTCTCCCTCTGCCTGTGTCTCTGCCTCACTCTGTGTCTCCCATTAATAAATAAATAAAATCTTAAAGAAAAGAAGCTACTACATACAGTAAGGTTTTGAAAAGATGTATTATAGACAGCCACATAACAAGAGGAAATATTTTAGAAGAGGGAGAAGCTGAGTAAAAAAGAATGAGTCATTAGTACAGAAAACATTAACACACAGAGACACACAAGTAATAAGCTGGTGGAAATTCCAGAGAAATAATTTTTAGGATGTTACCTTACTCTGAGGAACCTGGAATCCTACTTTTGCAGAAACCAAGAACAAAATCTGACAATGGGCTTGGGAGATGGAGAGTGTCCTACTGACTTAGGAAGGACAGAATGACAGAACAAGTAACTCTTTGGCAAAAATAATAATGGTGATTACTCTTTGCAGTGAGAGGGTCTCCCATGTTTCTGATACACTCACAAACACATAACCATTTGATACACAAGTCAATGATATGATTTTGGTGAAGTAAGAATGACCATCCTCAGATGCTCACTGTTGAAAAAAACAAGCCACGTGGACATTTCATAAACAAGGTGACACACATAAGCAGCATATCCAAAACTGTATTCCTTAGAATTAAATTTAATTGTTTCATGGAACATATGATTTAAAAAAAAAAAAAAAAAAGGCAGCTCAAGGCCCAATCGGTTTTGGAGATGCGGACTCAAAGTTACTCAGGTGTCCTAAACGTAGGCCTCCTCAGAGCCTCTGATAAACTATAGCAGATTATAAATCCCAGGAATGGGTGATATGTTACAGCTCCCAAATTTCTTCGACCACAGAACCCTGGTCCTCCTGGAACTCTCCTCTTCTAGAGTCTCTGACATACATTTTGGGAAACACTCTATTAATGAATCCATTGGAACTGTCCTTCTGGCCCAAAGTGAATTGAACCCTGCAGGCTCAGCTATGTGTGATGATGAAGAAGCCATGATGTGACTTGCCTTGGTGTTACATTCATTAAACAAGGAGACCATTGGACTGATGTGGCTGTAATGCCCTGAGAGCCTATGGAAGCAAACCAAATCCTGAGCCCGTACATGCCACAAGGTTATGAAGTCAACATGCTAAGGATGACCAATCACACCCAACTAGGTTTTAAACCATAGCCAGTCAATAACTGCCTTACTTTGCTTCCTCCATTTCTATAAAAGTTCCCTCCCCAAGCCTTTTGGTGGAGGACTCCTATCACTTGCAGTTTGGTGCTGCATGATTTGAATCAATGTTTGCTCAAATAAACTCTTAGAATGTTCAATATACCTCAGCTTATCTTTTAACAGAGGTCACCCTTACACAGAGGTTAAGCAACCTATCATACATGTATGTTGGCAAAGCCAGGATTAGGAAGCAGGTTTCCCAAATCTGGGTCTGGCTTACTTCCCACTCCACCATTCTCCTCAGTCTCAAAAACAGTAGATGGTCTTCCTTCTCACTTAGATTGCCTTCCAATTGTTATTCATCTTGAAAAAGTAAAATTATTCATAGAAACGCTCAACCCCTTCTGGTTGGGGTGAGCAACTTTGATTTCCTGAATGAAAACAGTGAACTTGCCTTTAACAAGAAGGTCGGGAACTATATTTAAAGTCACTGGAGTATTAATATTGTTGCAATTACAGTTAATCAATTTCACAGCCATCTCTGACAGCTGTGGTGCTTGAGGGGAACTTCTTGGAAGAGGTAAAGAAATGAAAAATGAATTGCTCTGTGTGTGCATTATTCATGTATTTATTTTCCAATTTTTTTCATGAGATCATCCTTAGCTACATTTTCGGTGAGGAAGGCACCATGCTTTAAAATTCTGTAGTCAATTTCCTGTTTTAAAACTTTTAATAAGAATCAGATATGCATAAGTGGCTTTTTTTTTCTTAATAATATCTCTAAGAATGAAACGAAAGAGGCGCTGTGCTCTCATAAATGCTACAGATCTCCTCCAGGAGGGATGTGGCTACATATGCCACACCATCTCTGTACTGATCAAATAGCACAATGGACAGTTCCTCATTTCTTTCAGAAATTGCTTAATTTATATTCGAATAAATTCTGCAATCTGGTCACGGTGTGCTACTTATAACCTCAGTATTTTATTATCAAGATTCATAAATTACACAGCATTTAGATAAAAAATGCATATCGCAGAGTTCTTCTGGCTTTTTATATGCCCCCAAGAGATTAATACTGAATGTATCAGATCTGAGAGAGTAGGGAGGATGAATGGCTACAGGAACGCATCAAGAGCTTGAAGGCTTAATGTAGATAATTCTTCCATTCTAATGCTTTGAACTTTGGTTAATGATTATTATAGATGAAAGAGAATGTGGCTTACCACAGTCCCCAAAGATTTACATACCAAATTCCAAAGCCAGCAGGTAGAAGTCTGAAATAGGACAAGTTTGTTCTTAATCTTCCTTTACTTGGCTCACATTTAGGGGGGACCATTACAATCCACTTTGGTTTTACACTGGATTCTATCCTCTGAAAACTTCCCAACCCTGGCTTTTTTCTGACCCATCACTATCCACCTCCTATCTTCCAAATCAAGATTCCTTTTCCTGGTTTCAGGGGTCTCAAGCACAGATTTCTTTTGCTAAGTTAAATAAAAGTATGACACAAAGCCATCTGTACCTACTCTATCTCATCTATTGATAATACTCATTGATTCTCAATAAATAGTTTTTTAAAAATGTCTACTATGTATTAGGCAATGATAACGAAGAGTAAACCATGCCGTCCCCTTACCATCAGACAAATAAACCCAAAACTTGCTCTTGTGGACCTTATTTTATGGTGGTTGTGGGGAAGACAGTAAGAAAGAACTAAATAAATATATACATGTAGTGATAACTGCTGGAGAGAAAAATAGAGATGGGCAAGGTGTGCCAAAGAGATCAAGGAACAGCCTGTCTTAGAGGAGGAACTTGAGCATTGATCTGAACAATGCAAGGAAATGAGGTACATGGAGATTTGTGGAAAGAGCATTCCAGAAAAGGAAAAAACACACACAATGCTCTCAGGAAAGCAAAGAGCGCTGGGTGCCTGCAGCACACTAATGTGGGATGGGGAAACTGAGCAGATGATGTTACGGGGGACAAGGGGTCGAATCATGTGACTGTGTAGGCCATTATAAAGACCTGGCTGGGCGTTTTGCACAGTGTACCATGATGTGATGTAAGGGTTTTGAATAGACTGTAGAGGGCCAGGCATTAGGCAGCTGAGTGGCTTGGACCACCATGGCAGCAACAGGGGTCGTAAGAATGTCTCGAGTCTATGCATGTTGAACACAGAGCCAACACCGCTTGCTGACAGCCTGGATTTGGGGAATTCCTATAAAGTATTCCTCACTTGTCTTATTTCTTCTCTTAGGTATGGGAAGTTCTATAAGCAAAACACTGCCCATTTCTTTATTTTTCTATATTAGCTATAGGGGATTGCGAGGAATCAGTTGTTTCTAGGCTCCATCTGGAACTCTACCAAAACAAGAAAGGACCAATCAATATTAGCAGTCACTCACAATGACTCGACAGGACAAGAATCTGATGGTGTCTTAGTCCATCTGAGCTGCTGTAACACACTGCCACAGATCAGGTGGCTTATAAACAACAGAAATTTGTTTCTCACATTTCTAGAGGCTGGGAAGCCCAAGGTAGAGGCACTGGCAGATTCAGTGTTTGGAGAGGTCTCACTTCTCGGTTCACAGATGGCTGTGTCTTCACACAGAGCTTCCTGGGGTCTCTTTCATAAGAGCACTAATTCCAATCATGAGGGCTTCACCCTCATGACCTAACCACCTCCCAAAGGCCCCATCTCCAAATGTCATCATTTGGAGGTTAGTTTTCATCACTTGGGGTTAGTTTTCGACACATGAGTTTTGGGGTGACACAAACGTGCCACCATATGAGGGCAGATGGTGAACTGTAAAGTTACAGACTGGCTGAGGTTCTTAAGAGAAGAGCTAATGCATAACCACAACTTCTGGCCTTTAGATGAAGAGGGGATGAAGCCTTTAGATAATCTTGTTTATAATGAGAAGGCAATGAAGAACAGTGAAGAAAATGGTCAATCATAGTAGGAAATGTGGTCACCAGGATTTGATGGCATCAATATCAATCAGTTAAAGAAGAGAAACAGGGAGAAAAGCTTCTCCCTTTGTCCTATAGGTAAACCAAACATCCCCTCGGGCATTTTGAAGCAAGCCATTCCTGCACCATCATTCACCATCTTATTACTAGGGAAGGTACTGGTACTTGAGGGAAAATTGAGATATAATACATGTCCAAAATGTCTGGATGCCGGTAGTTTCCAGTGTTACAGAAATACTGAGATTGGTGAAGATTATTTGCAAGGGTTCAAAGGTGTGCTATCACTGGCTTCATGGATCACTGCCCCTAAGTAATAGATTTGCAACTCAACAACTCTTGCCTGAGGTCACTCTTATCCAAATAGTGGAAATCATGCACATGGAAGATAAATGGTGGAGGAAATTCTAGGCTCAGAAAGAGATTTCCTTGGGTTCTCCCATATGGAGAAGGTAGGCTGGGAATGAGGCTGACCTCAGAATATGGAACTTTGTTATAAGATAGTGAGGAAATAGAACACATGGAAGATACTACTCTTGACTCCCTTCCCTAGTTATCTCCAAGTCTTGCTTTGTGCTTTTTCTTCCTTTATGTATGTGCAGATGTTCCTATAAAGCACGGCATATGTTTTATTTCTCTGAATTGCAAAGGAATACAGTCTGCCCTATTGCTTTTCATTATTGGATAAACCAAGGTGTCAACACCGGCCCTTAATAAGATGTTGTAAAGTCACCACCTGTGGAGAATTTGCATAAAAAGGAAAGATTATTCACTTTCTATCATGGAGCCAAATTTCTGTGCTAATGAATCTACTGGCTTCACATAAAATTTTAAAGGGCACGTAGCCCCACTCCTGATAAAATCCCACCAAATAAAGCTAAGAATCTCAAGATAGAAAACCAAAACAATTAAAATGTTCTATCATAAAAATAAACCTAATTCCTCCCTAGACAAGCATAGTATTTTCCCAATATGGAAATAACTAGCACCTGGGGGAAAAAGGAAGTTAACCATGCATTTTTACATATTTTCATGAAAAGAGAAAAGACATAGGCTGCCCATTAACAAGAGCCATGAAAAACATTGCCCTGTGGAGGGAAAGACATGTCTAATTTGTAAATCCAAGTATGCCTAGTATTTTCCTTCATTTTCTACTCCCCAAGGATGTATTTTAACACACAATTACTATTTTTAGTGAGGAAAGCTGACTACCACTATTCAAACTGCAAGTCTGAATTAAATTTAGTCATCACGCTTAAAAAAAATAAACTAATGAGTGGCACTTTCTCTTCCTTCACCATTCACCAGCTTTCCAGGTACTTCCCACCTTCTAACCCCACATTCCAAGCACCGAATGAGAATCTAAACCTGCATCAGGTGTTGGATAAGCTATATACCTGGAGACCTAACCATGACTCTCACGGGTCTTCAATGTTGGGAGTTGGGTTTACTATGCAAATTGAAAATTTAAAAAGAACATGGTAAATTCTACACGAGAGACTGGAAAAACAACAAAAACAAATAGTAGGAAGTCAGAAGAGTAATATTATACTAGTCAATTATTTTTAAACAACTAACGAACAGTAATTTAGAGATGTTTTGTCCTTGGAAAAAGTATTATTTGTACTTTTGTTAAATTATCTAGACAAGTTCTCAGATTCAATGAACTCAGATTACCTATTTGCGAACAGATTTCTAGAAAGCCACAACAATCAAGTTTTACCTTATGATAACACCTAAAATATGCAGCACGTTCGTCAGAAAATTTCTCCAGTCTTTTTGGACCTTTGCTTGAAGCTTTCTTGAATACTAGCCAGCATCGCTGATATATCTGGAAGGAAATACAAAGAGTTCAGCATCACTGACTCAGATATTACTGACATTTGCATTTAAATGTTTTCTTTTTGATGTTTTCACCTGTAAAGTATTCATACGCCATAAGCATGATGCTACTTCGGGAAAATAAAATTTTAAAACCCAAAATTGTTCCCACAACTGGCATATTATGTCATTCAATTACTAGACTCAAATGAAAATGAATATTTGAAGGCAAATTTCTTAACTTTTCAATAACAGTTATCAGTAGCAACATTTCAGAAAAATTTCCAAATATAAAAATCCCAAATCAGTACAAATAATGCAGGCATCTATGGCACATGTCCTCATTTCAAATGGAAATAAATATAGAAACTATGGGCCTGATATATGCTGAAGACTTCACTGACTGCCCAAGAAAGAGACAGCCCCTACGTGTCACCTGACATTCCTCATAATTGAGGGCCAAGGATTGGGCCAGACACTAGACCAGCTAATAGATGACCGATCAAGACCAATCAGATTCCCCCTCATAAAATCTAACCCAGAGACTCAAAGATTAGTTTCAGACTGAGCGCAGGCTGAGTTGAGAGGTCAACACCGGCAGGTTATAAACTAAGATTGGCGACCATGTTGAATCACATGTCTAATAATTAGGCAGTGGAACCTGGTACAGAGAACTAGATAATTTCTACTCCGTGCAGAAGAGACATTTTAGTTCTTTGTCATCTTTCTATTGCTCACTTCTCCTGGTTTTCATGGAAATCATCTCTGTCCCTAGGAATCCACCGCCGTCATCACCACTCTTAGTTGAGTAAGGCTGAGTGGAGTTCTGATCCGAGTAACCAAAGCTACCCTGATTGGAAGAACCAATACAAACTAGACACTAAAACATTAATCATGACAAAGAGAGGAAAGTGCAAAGAGCTAATGAGTAAATGGAAAACAATGTTCTCCAAAAGCAAAATGAGATGTTTTAACATAAAAATTAATAAGGATTTTTATTAATGATAATATTCACTGATAGCATAGTTCTGAGTGGCACTCATACTCTGTTGGTGACCTCTAATGGCTGTCTGACAACAAATATGAAGAACCTTCAAAGAATAAGAATCTATCCTAAAGACAAAGCCCAAATGCAGCCCAACATTGAAAGAGGAATTCTGAATTCAAGTGCAGACAGGTGGGTAACTATTCAATCACAATTACCTCCCTGATCCTTAAATCACCTTCTAAATACCATATTTATGTGGTTTTGTATAGTCAACCCATAAATAAATTTTATGCACTATAAAGTTTAAGAACCTCTGAGCTAGTAAGAAGAAACAAAAAAGTCCACATAAAACATGTGGCCATTCAAACCATACTCAATTTAAAATGCCTTCTACAACTTTATTAGTAACTGGCAAGTGGATGAGGAGAATTCAGATTTGCTACTACTTGTCTGAATAGATTCTGTTTTTCTCTTCTCACTCAGTAAACTAAACATTCATTAATCATTTTGTTTGAGGTGGTAAAAAAGAACATGAAATCCACTCCATGTTGAAGTTTTGCTCTGAATATAGAGGGTAAGATTTGTGCCCCATGTTGCTAAATGTATAAGATAATTCTAGGGTTATTATTTATAATGATGATAAATGGAAATTACTAAAGCCTCAACAATAAGGACAAAGTTAATGATAGTACTTCTATTACATAGAGTAAGTATGTTGTATGTAACATGATATATAATACAATATAGATGTATGCATCTTCAAGATTATGTAGGCAATCATTTTATTAAAAATGTAGTAATATGAATAGTATACAATATATATGTATTAAATTATGCTACACCAGTAATATATATGTTATCTATCTATAGGTATATTATTTGAAACAAATTTCAGAAGGAATTTCTAATGACATGAGAAAGTGGAGGTTTTTTTGCTTGTTTTTGTTTTGTTTCACAAAAATTAATACTGTAAATTAAATGAAAGAGAACTGCTATTTCTTAAATATCCAGAGGTATCAATAAAATACTACAATTAATATCAATTCTACTGGCTTTCATCTTGCATAATCATTAACTTATCAAGAAGTATAAAAGCATGGAGAGAGAAGCAGAAAAGCAATTCAACAGAGAAAGGATAGCCTTTCAAACAAATGGCACTAGAATAATTGCATATCTGTAGGAAAACAAACAAACAAACAAAAGCACAATAAACACCTTAACTGAAAAGGTTCATCTTAAACAAAATGGATTTAAATATAAAACAAAACTGTAAAACCTCAGGAAAAATAAAAGACCACATTGGGGATTATGGTGTGGACAAAGAATTCCTAGACTTCATACCAAAAGCACAACCCATAAAAGAAAAACTTGCCAAACTGTACCTCCTCAAAACTTAAAAATTTTGCTCTGTGAAAAACTCTAGTAAGAGGATAAAAAGACAAACTACAGACTGGGAAGAAATGTTTGCAAACCACAAATCTGACAAAGGATTAGTATCTGGATACATAAAGAACTCCTACATAAAGAACTCGACAGTAAAGAACCAAACAATCCAATTACAAAATGGAAGGAAAAAAATGAATACACATTTCACTGAAGAGGATGTACAGATGATGAAGAAGCACAGAAAAAATGGTCAACAATATTAGCCAACAGATAAATGTAATTTAAAATCACGAAATATCACTACACATCTATCATATTGGCTGAAATAAAAAATATAATACTACCACCAAATGCCTTTTTGAGAAGGATGCAGAGAAATTGGGTCTCATACTTTGCTGGTTGGACTGTAGAATGGTACAGGCATGCTGAAGCAGCTGTGCAGTTTCTTTAAAAACGCTGACCCCACAGTTGCTTTCTTAGGAAACTATCCCAGAGAAATGCAAACTCCCCCCACCCCATCTGAACATAAATCTTCACAGCAGCTTGATCAGTATCAGTGCAAAACTGGAAACAGCCATATATTCTTCAATGAGTTAAGTACATCCATATCATGGAATACTACTTGGCTATAAAAACTATTTAACTATCAAGACTGCAACAATTTGAATGAATCCTCAGATAATTATGCTGAGTAGAGTAGGGGGTGGGGGGAGCCAAACCTAAAAGGTTACATACTATATGACCCTATTTGTAGCATTCTTGAAATGACAAATTACACAAATGGAAAATAGAAAATAAATAGAAAATAGAACTGTGATTGTCAGGGGTTAGGGACTGCAAGTGGATATGTTGACAAAAGGGTAATATAAGGGACCCCTGAAGCAATGGAACTGTCCTGGATCTTGGCTGCATTAATGTCAATATCTTGGTTATGATGTTGTGTTATAGCTTTGAAGATGTTATCACCAGGGAAACTGGGTAAAGAGTACGGAATCCTTGTGTAATATTTCTTACAACTGAATGTAAATCTACAACTATCTCAAAATACTTAAAAATTTTAGCGGAAAAATGTATGGATATTTATGCAAACTCTTAAAACTACAGCCTAATCTAATAACAGTTATTTACATTCTTCACCAGTCCTTCTTCTATCGCTATCAGACCACAGTCTAATTAACCAGTGGCCTAAAGAACTTTAAGAAGCCAATTTGTAAGAGCCATTGATAACAGTTCAAACATAAAATCCTTTTCAGGATAGAGACCCCATCATGAAAATTAGCATTTCCAGTGCTATGGTTGACACATAGAAGTCTTACCAACATCTCACTCCTGTCTGAATAATGGATGAGACAACTGTGTCCCTTAGAATTTGACCACCACCAGAGGACTGTAAATACAGTGGGACTAACTGTCACTCTGTTCACATAAAGAGTACGCAAAATAGGCTGGCATTCGACTATTGGCAACCCCTTTCTTTTGTACATGCCCCTGAAAATGTTTTAAAAATTGAGCATGCTAAAGGTTTGCAAAAATAACCAGTGTAGCAAAACACTATTTTCACTTAGGAAGATCATTTACATTTCCTAATTACGCCTCAACTTTCAGACTCACTCTCGAATGATATCATTTCCAACTTCCTTTTATACTTGTTCATTTTCTTCACAATCCAACCAGTCTGTTCGTGGCTGATGTCTAAAGGTTGTTGAAAGCAAGCTAAAGACGCCTCAATTTCACCATGCTTAATAATTTCCACCTTTAATCCATCTGTAGTGAGTTTAGGGGTTTTTGTTTCTCACTTTTCTTTTTCTTCTCTTTTATTCAGTAATAAGGGCAAAAGTGCAATGTTACAAGTAACTGCAAAAATGCTATTATATAAATTCCTATGCAACTATTGGCTGGGGCATCACCATGGAATAGAGTACATCATGTCGGTTGACCAGGAGATAAGGAAAACCAAAATTTGGTTTATGAAAAGGCTCAGGATATTTGTAACATACAAACACGTGGTACAAAAATAATGCAAAAGTTGGGAGCAATCATGCAATCAAAGCCATTCCTTATTCTGTCCTACATCCCACATCAGTGATCCTCAGTGCTGGTCCAGCATCACTCAAGATAATTGTTAATTATGTAGATTCTTAGAGATTAGCCAAGGTCTACTGACTCAGAACCTCCTGGGGTGGGGCCAGACAAATTTGCTCTTTAACACGTTACCCAGGTATTTTATTTGTAACTTGCAAACCCGGGCCATAAATATTCATAAAGATGCAAATAACACAGTGCTTTCCACTTGGGACTGCCAACAAAGAGCTCTCCAACCAATGCTCCACGATGAGATGTGTGGTTTCCCACAAGTGGCACACAGAGGGCTTTGAAGTGGAGCAGTGTGAGACGCTGTCCTGAGTAGAAGAGAGACAATGAGGCAGAAATAAATCTGTTGAGCTCCAGTGAACTCTCAACTTCACCCCAGACATTCTCTGTCCCAAGAACCCTGGAAGAGCCACTTAGTACCTGAGGGTTAAAAACTCACTCTAAATAGCTCAGTACTGTTTAAAGGGAACGACACAGGACTCCCTGAACGTGGTAATATGTG